>NC_050078.2:66175848-66791412 GCF_009764565.3 Dermochelys coriacea
ACCTAGCAGCCTAAATTTGGCTTCCAGAACTTCTCTCCTGCCTTTCCTGCAGGCAATTCACTATGCAGTTTTCCCAGTCATTGCAAACCCAACTATCTATATTTCTAATGATCTGATCCAGTATGATAAATTCAGTCATACTTTATATTAAATTCCTATTTTAAGGGTTTATAAAGAGTTAATAAATGATTAATAGCTGATGTAAGCATGGTATAGACATGATATATGGTTATAAGCAACCTATTCACCTGTTGGATTCTAGCAATTGATTAACTGTTTATTAACCTTTTATAAACTATTTATAAATGGAACCTTAACATAAAGTGTGACCATCAATTCTATAATCTTATGTTGGAAAAGAAACAATGAGCTTAAATTGCAGCAAGGGAGATTTAGGTTAGACATTATGAAAAACTTCCTAACTGTAAGGGCAGTTAAGTACTGGAACAAGTCACCTATGGTGGTTTTGGAATCTCTGTCACTGGAGGTTTTTTAATAACAGGTTAGACAAATTCCTGTCAGGGATGGTCTAGATAATACTTAGTCCTGCCTCAGTGCATGGGACTGAACTAGATAACTGATCAAGGTCCCTTCCAATCCTACATTTCTATGATTCTATGCTGGTGAATTTAAAGGCCCAGAGGGAGTTAGGGGCCTTGAGTATCTGTGACACCATTACGTCAGAGGACAGCACTTGAATGAACCCTTTGGAAGTAAAGATATACAATTTCCAGACTCAATTTCCACACCACGTTACCTTTGTTTGGAGAGTCAAACAGCGCACATATTGTTTTATATGATTACACTCCTGAACTAAACTTGTAAACGCTATGAACTCATGATTAAAACTGAACTGTTTCTGTCTGCAAATGAAGATACTTGGGATGCAAATAAAATAATAAAAAAATCAATAACAAATGGGTGTCATTTAAACAGGATGCTACAAACAATGGACCCAGCAAAGGAGTGTCAGCTCAGTGCCTGTTTGACCTGCTGCAGTCCCTAGAGGGAGATACACCTGACATTTTGGACATCTTAGAGCTGGTGAAAGCTGAAAAGCCTCTCAAATCATTAGGTAATAGCAAATCGTCCTTTTGTTATCCCCTGTATTCAAGAGACATGATTATTTATTTAGTATCTAATATGTTGACCCAGTAATATTTGCTGTAGGCTTTTTGTTTTTGAGTGCAGCAGTACCAGCTTCTTACACTTTACCCAGCTGCGAAGGTTAGGTTTGTCACAGTTGTCCATTTGGTTATTTGTTATATTTATATATTTATAAAAGGTTATTTATTTCACTGAAAAGCATTTTCTGTTGTGCTGAGAGAGAAAGTTTGAGACCAGCCACTGGCATTTTGAATTTTGTCAATGGGGAGTAAAGAACAAAGATCCCAAACAGGCTGTCTGCATCATGCAGACAAAATCAATGCAGTCCCCTACTCTGCTCCATGCTGGCAAGAAACAAAGGCATCAGATCCCCAGGATGGACATGGACACCAATCAGCAGTTATCTGGTGTTCTGCTCTGGGGTTTTGGTTCTGGCCCATCTCTATAGACATTACTTAGGGCTATTCAGAAACATGAAGGATCCTCCCTTCCTTCAGTAGTAGAAGCAACAGGATGCTACATTTAGCAATGCTGCTGCTTTGCTGTTTGTGGGGAAATAATGTTTGCTGCTACTGTATGGACCTTTCAACTATTTTTAGACCGTTAGGTTCACCTTATACACAAGCTGTTCATTACTGGAATCCCAGTAATGTGGGGTTCAAGGAACCATGAAGCCCTCTCAGATTTACAGGAAAGGTTGGTTATATTCTGGAATTTTGCAGTATTGTACAGCAGTACCACTAATTACCATATGAAATAATTAAGGGGTGCTGATATTGTCTTGCTCTTTCAGGAGCAAATTGCACAATACAGCATCTCTCAACCTGTTAAGTTTTAAAAGAAATTTAGACCAGAAAAGCTCTATAATTCTCCTTGGCTGGATTTTCAAAGGTTCCTAAGGGAGTTGGGCACCTTATTCCCTTAGGAATCTTTGAAAATCCCAGATTTATTTGTTTAAAATGAGACTATAAGGCAAAAAATTCAAACTTAGTTGCCCAATTCAGACACCTCTGACCAGATTTTCAGTTGCTCATCATCCAGAATTGGAATTTGATTTTCAAAAGAGTTCAGAAACCTAAATGAGTAGTCAAATTTTCAGAAGGGGGCATTGTGTGCTGAACTTGTTTGAAAATCTGCTCATAAGTGTCATAAAGGGAGTCCAGGGTACTTGAGCACTTGTGAAAATCTGGCCTTCATATAGGTGCCTTAATGACAGTTGAATTCTTGAAAATGCTGACCCATAAGGCCCAAATATTCAAAAGTGACCAGTAATTTTGGTTGCCTCTATTTTTGGGTGTCCAACTTGTGACATTCTAAGATAATTTCAGAAAGTGCTGAGCATCCACACTCTGAAAATCTGGACTCTTTGCAGTGTCTTGAGTTGGGAACCTAAAAATTGAGGCACTGAATGGTAGCATTTTCAAAAGCACCTAAGTCCCATTTTCAAAATGACCTGACCACTTAGGAGTCTAAGTCATTGGCTTTCAATGAGATTCAGGATCCTAAGTGCCTGAATCACTTTTGAAAATTGGACTTAAGTGCTCTTGAAAAAAATTATCTAAAATTGCTAGCTTCTTTTGAAAAAGTTGGCTGTAAATCCATATGTAGGCACTTAAATAAAAGTGACCTGATTTTCAGGGCATGAAACAAGTCCCACGTGGTCAGTGTCACATTTGATGTCAATTTTTAGTAAAATGGCAGTTAGCTGAGAAACAAAACTTGTCATTAAAACCTTTATTTTCATATGCAAATCAGAGTACATTGACAGTGGGCGAAATTCAAACTAGGACCTAAGTGGTGTATAGGCCTTATGCTCGCCCTTTGAATGAATTCCACCTGCCTCCATTTTCATTTATACCATTTGCATAAGTTATTCTCATCCCCTCAGATTTCTGCTATGGAAATGAGGATCTGACCTTTTCTATCAGTGAAGCCATCAAACTGTGTGTAACTGTGGTGGCATATGCTCCTGAATCATTTAGAAGGTAATATATCTTTGGTTTCTGTCTTAGTTTATGCATGCTTGGAAAGGAAAAAGAATAGCTTGGGGTGTGAGGGATAAAATACAGTTCAGTAGAAGTGGAGGTAAAGATTATGCAAGAGGATTCCAAGCATGGCTGCTTTTTGGTTTTTAGAAGAAAGTGTTATCTGTTCACAATCTTCTTCCGCTTAAAAAAAAAATACGAGTTTAAAGTTGGTGAAAGGTGCTATATTTGTAATGTTCTCTAGTGAAAAGTTTGGGAATTTAAATAAAACCTCTGTGTACTCAGCACATCTCTGGCAATTACCCAGGTTAAAACTGGCTGTTAAATCATTACAGCCCTATTCTTGCAAGAAAGCTTTAATAAATACAAGCAGACAAGACTTTGTTTTCGTATCTCATTTGAAAGAAAGCATCTCCAGCAGCAAGCACTGTCCCTCCCCTAACACCTTGCTGGGGCACTGGTACAGAAATGATTTGGGAGTGGGAGTCAGGAGACCTGGGTTGTCCCTGACTGCCACAGATATGATGTGTGCCCTTGGGCAGGTCACCTAGCCCTTCTATGCCTCGCTTTACCATCAGTAACGTGGGCATGATGATAGGAAACTCAGCTGTGTTCAGTCATCCTGGGTGCCTGGAATACACCCAAGCCCTCTAGCATCTGCTGCTGTCTAACCACTTTCACTGGTCAAGGAGGGCATCTGTGTGGGGAAGATGCTTTGTGGTTAGGGTCCTGGATGTCTGCTCTGGGACTCTAAATCATAGAGGACCCCAAAGAGTTCTCAACCCATAGGCGCCTTTCATAGAGCACAGCTCCCAAGCTGCCAACAGCCATATGGCTCGAGCCCCAGGCAGCCTGATGGACAGAGCAGCACTAGAAAGGCAATCACTCTACCCATCTATCTGTAGCCACAAGAAGGTTGGGGACTGCTGTCTGGTTTAGGTCTCTGTGGTCATGGAAGGGGAAAGTGAGGGAAGGAGCAGAGAGCCAGAGAGAAGAGGCAGACAAACACAGAGGGGAGGAGAATTGGGGAAACAGAGGGAAGCAGGTATGGAGGGAATTCAGGAGGGTAACCTGCGAGAAAAGGAATCTTTGGGATGGAAAATGAGTGTATTGGAATGAGAGACTGCATATGAACCAGATATGCAAATTAGTGCATTACACAATTGCATGGCATCTCTAGGCCTATATTTGAACAGGTATAACTCAGCCACCTTTGTAAAGATCCTCAGACTAAAGGTGCTGTCTTGAAACAAAGTAATTGTATTATATTCATTTCCTGCACCACCTGGATTTCCTTCAGCGGGGTCTCCCATCCGAGTACCTCTCAGGCCCAACTCTGTTTAGCTAGTGAGATATCATGAAATCACAGCCTGAGGTGAGATCCAGTGGCCCTTGGGTTGCTTTTGGACTCTCAAACCTCTGCCTGAAGTGAATTTCACTCTGCAGCACACTCCTCTCTAGCAAGATTGTGTGGTTTCTATTGTCCTAGCCTCCAGATGCTGATGGTCCTGGAAGCACTCGTTCCCTGTTACCTGCAGAAACTGAAGAGGCAGACCTCACAAGTGGAGACGGTGCCAGCTGCTCGTGAGGAGATTGCTGCTACTGCTGCTCTTGCCACTTCCCTGCAGGCTCTCTTGTATAGCGTGGAAGTTCTTACCAGGTAACTCCTGTGGCAGTCAGACTACAGACTGTACTTGTAACTCGCTGGACAACATGAGTCCAGGGAACTACATACTGTGAAGCTGTGTAGCATACATAGCATGCTAGTGTATAATGACTGCGCGCGGTAAAATTAGCACTGTGTTTTACCAGGTCCTGGTTCTGAGAGATTGTCTTCAATATGCTATTGATCTTTTCTATACAGGCCCATGACTGCCCCTCAAATGAGCAGGTGTGACCAAGGCCATAAAGGAGCCACAACAGCCAACCACACCATGTCAGCTGGGGTGAATACTAGGTAATTCCATTGGGTTTTCTTTTCAATCCATTGCTCCCACTAGCCTCTGTTGGAGTTTTGAAGTACAGGGTCCATCCTGTGTTCTGGGAACAGTTCTGAAGGCACTATGTGTGGGAGAGAGCAATCAGTCACTAAGGATGACAAAGCTTGAAGAGAAAAAAAAGCCCCAAAATGAACTGCTAAGTAAGCAACACCCCAATCCTGGATTCTCATTTTAAGACAATGTGACTGAACCGGAGAATGGGATACCAAATGGGGATGCTTACTCTAGATTCAGTCTCCTTTGTTCCCCTTGGCCCACCAGAGATTTTATTAACCAGATTAAAAATGTCCCTTTTTTGCTTCCCTCTGAGTTCAGTGCCAAACTTACAGTTGGACAGCTCCACTTTCAATAACAGCTGCAAGTGTGTGTATTCCTTCCTTCCTTGTTACTACAAACAGTGTCACCAAGAGGTAGAGCTCCATACTGCATTTCCAGTTGAAATGAATGGGGATTTGCATTTTCACTAGTTTACTTGCTGCTTTTCCTTTATGATCATCTTCTTCCAGTTGCCTTTATCTGGTTCCCTTTGCGGCTAGGCAGAGACAGCAAGGGAGAGGGTGGCACAAAATGCAGGAGAGAGCAGATATTGATGTGTTGTTTTTTCCCTACTTTGTTTGAAAACAACAGGAAGGAAATAAGGAAAGGAAAGTTTGAAGGGTTGTTTAACTAAAACCCAGTGGAGGTGTTGCCCATTACACTGCTTTATCACTCATGGCAAGGCAGTTCACATTAGGCTGCTGTAAGCACAAAACCTCCGGATATTACATTGTAGAGAAGGTGCTCATGAGAGGCACAAAAGCCTGGTACAAATAATTGGATTTTATGAATCTGTGTGGAGTGTAGTGCTGGCTAATGTATCCCTCCGTTGGATAGGTTACACGTTTCTGTGATCAGATTCTATGTTGTCACGTTGCTAGCCTACAAAGAGGTTACAAGTCCAGGTATTACCAACAGCTAAGGGAAATTCTCCTTTAATGCAAGTGGTAGAAGCCAGTGTTTTTGTAGCAAAAGATTCTGTTCTGAATTCTATTTCCCTTGCGGTATCTGTGTGGTTTAGATGGCAAATGTTGTGTTTGTATGTGCAATGGATGATCTAGACTAGCCCCATGGGCTACATATAAATAAAGAGAACCATTTTCTGAAGACAATCTAGATTGGTCCCTATCTCTTCTCCCCACATTGAACTAGCTAGGTATACAACCCCAGTTCTCCACGCTACTCCTCCATACCACAGTGTGACAACATGTATATGTTTAGGGCACAAAACTAGTCCAGTCACTGAAATCAGTGCATTAAGCCGTGGGATTGAGCCACCCATCCACTGATTGCAGTCTAAAAGTGGGAAACAAAGGTAGTAAAAATCTTAGACAATGCTCATTTTATTAGTCTTCAAAAATTGGACTACAATTACAGTAAAACTGTGCCCTGACAGATTGTTAAATTGTCTGTCTAGAGACTCTGATATTGTGTGGTTGGAAAATCTTCCTGGCTGAAATCTCCAGACTTTTCTGATAGAGAATTTTTAGTATTCTAAAAGCAAGTCAAAATATTTTTTCTAAAGCTCCATGTTTCAAATTTGTTTTCTCTGGGGTGTTTTCCTCATAACAGAAACTCAGTGGTTACAGCAGGAGTCTAGTGATACAAGACTTGATCACTGTTCCAGCTTCCAAACTATTCTTCCTGGGAGTCAAAAGCAAAAAAACCCAACAACAACAAAACAAACCCAACTCATGTTAGAAGAGTTTCTCTATTAGTTGAGATCTGTTCTCACAAAATAAAATGTTAGGAGGTAGACAGTTATGGGAAATATGATGATGCCATTCTATAAAACAAGGATATGTCCTCACCTGGAATACTGTGTGTAGTTCTGGTCACCATATGTCAAAAGGCTATGGCAGAACCAACGGGGATCAGAGACAGGCAATGAGAATGATTAGGGGAAGGGAACAGCCCTCATATGAAGATAGATTGAAAAAACTGTAATAATTTACCCTCCAAAGGAGATGAAGAAGAGGGGGCATGATAAAATTATGCAAAATACCAGATGGTGTAGACTCCAAAAACACAAAGCTTATGTTCTCTTTGTCTTGTAACCCAGAAAAAAGGACAATAGTAAATACTTTGGAGCAGGATATAAACCCTCATGTTTTAGGGTTTAAACCAATCTCTAATTATTATGGATTAGGATGAAATTTTTCAGGGGAGCAGCCTAGCTCTCATCTGTCTACTGTGGGGTTTCTTGCACCTTCCTCTGAAGTATCTGATGCTGGATACTGTGGGACAGAGGATCTGAACCAATATGCCAATTCTGATGTTCCTGAATTCCTATTTGGAATCACAGTGTCTGCATTTTCAACTTCCCAGGTACCCGGATCAAGGAGCCAAACTACACTTTATCAGGTACAGTAAGACCTACACCCCTTTTCCCTGGCATCTTGTGATGAACTCCTCCGAGATGGATTCCTAGTTCATCGGGTTCCACTTACAGTAATTGAGACAAGGGATGCTGTTTCAGGGGAAACCAGCAGAAGGTATTTCATTTAAACAAAGCTAATTCTCAGGAGGGTCCTGGAGGTAACAATTGCGCTCTCGCTCTCTCTCGCTCTCTCTCTCTCTCTCTCTCCTTACTACAAACACCAGCTGCTTTGTCTTCCTTTTGCAGAGCAGTGATTACCTACTGAAATACAGCCCTACCTGGTATGGAGGAGGGGTTCATTACAAATCTCCTCATTTACCAAGCTGTTTGTGTCATCTTCCAGCTATACATCATACACCCTCACTTTTTTTAATCCCCAGGGAAAACCTTCACTTGCTGGAGGAAGGCCAGGGTCTCCCCCGGGAGGAGCTGGACGAGCGAATTGCTAGGGAGGAATTCAGGAGGCCCAGGGAGTCCCTACTGAATATCTGCACTGAGTTCTATAAGCACTGTGGCCCTAGGCTGAAGATATTGCAAAACCTGGCTGGAGAGCCCAGGGTAACTTCCCTGGAGCTGCTGGATGTTAAGTCTCACATGAGGTACTCCACTTGCTGTACAAATCTATGTGTGCTTGTCTGTATAACAGTGAAGAAATGGTTTCAGAGTAGCAGCCGTGTTAGTCTGTATTCTCAAAAAGAAAAGGAGTACTTGTGGCACCTTAGAGACTAACAAATTTATTAGAGCATAAGCTTTCGTGAGCTACAGCTCACTTCATCGGAAAGCTTATGCTCTAATAAATTTGTTAGTCTCTAAGATGCCACAAGTACTCCTTTTCTTTTTTAGTGAAGAAATGCACGCTCTGTATACAGGATGCTGTATTCAATTCCAAGGGCAAGGCTGACTGAGCAATCTACATCGCTCAGCCTTGGGAATGGGCTATTTCAGTAGGCTTCCAATCAAGATATTTCAGTAGGCTTCCAATTGCTTCATAGATTCATAGATACTAAGGTCAGAAGGGACCATTCTGATCATCTAGTCCGACCTCCTGCACAGCACAGGCCACAGAATCTCACCCACCCACTCCTATGAAAAACCTCACCCATGTCTGAGCTATTGAAGTCCTTAAATCATGGTTCAAAGACTTCAAGGAGCAGAGAAGCCTCCCTCAAGTCAACCATGCCCCATGCTACAGAGGAAGGCGAAAAACCTCCAGGGCCTCTCCAATCTGCCCTGGAGGAAAACTCCTTCCCGACCCCAAATATGGCAATCAGCTAAACCCTGAGCATATGGGCAAGATTCACCAGCCAGATACTACAGAAAATTCTTTCCTGGGTAACTCAGATCCCATCCATCTAATATCCCATCTCAGGGGATTTGGCCTATTTACCCTGAATATTTAAAGATCAATTACTTACCAAAATCCCATTATCCCATCATACCATCTCCTCCATAAACTTATCGAGTAGAATCTTAAAACCAGATAGATCTTTTGCCCCCACTGCTTCCCTTGGAAGGCTATTCCAAAACTTCACTCCTCTGATGGTTAAAAACCTTCGTCTGATTTCAAGTCTAAACTTCCTGGTGGCCAGTTTATACCCATTTGTTCTTGTGTCCACATTGGTGCTGAGCTGAAATAATTCCTCTCCCTCTCCTGTATTTATCCCTCTGATATATTTATAGAGAGCAATCATATCTCCCCTCAGCCTTCTTTTAGTTAGGCTAAACAAGCCAAGCTCCTTAAGTCTCCTTTCATAAGACAAGTTTTCCATTCCTCGGATCATCCTAGTAGCCCTTCTCTGTACCTGTTCCAGTTTGAATTCATCCTTTTTAAACATGGGAGACCAGAACTGCACACAGTATTCCAGGTGAGGTCTCACCAGTGCCTTGTATAACGGTACTAAAACCTCCTTATCCCTACTGGAAATGCCTCTCCTGATGCATCCCAAAACCTCATTAGCTTTTTTCACAGCCATATCACATTGGCAACTCATAGTCATCCTATGATCAACCAATACTCCAAGGTCCTTCTCCTCTTCCGTTACTTCTAATTGATGCGTCCCCAACTTATAACTAAAATTCTTATTATTAATCCCTAAATGCATAACCTTACACTTCTCACTATTAAATTTCATCCTATTACTATTACTCCAGTTTACAAGGTCATCCAGATCCTCCTGTATAATATCCCGATCCTTCTCCGAATTGGCAATACCTCCCAGCTTTGTATCATCTGCAAACTTTATTAGCACACTCCCACTTTTTGTGCCAAGGTCAGTAATAAAAAGATTAAATAAGATTGGTCCCAAAACCGATCCATGAGGAACTCCACTGGTAACCTCCCTCCAACCTGACAGTTCGCCTTTCAGTAGGACCCGTTGCAGTCTCCCCTTTAACCAATTCCTTATCCACCTTTTGATGTTCATATTGATCCCCATCTTCTCCAATTTAACTAATAATTCCCCATGTGGCACGGTATCAGATGCCTTACTGAAATCTAGGTAAATTAGATCCACTGCATTTCCTTTATCTAAAAAATCTGTTACTTTTTCAAAAAAGGAGATTAGGTTGGTTTGGCACGATCTACCTTTTGTAAAAACATGTTGTATTTTGTCCCATTTACTTCAATGTCCTTAACTATTTTCTCCTTCAAAAATGTTTTCCAGAACCTTGCATACTACAGATGTCAAACTAACTGGCCTGTAGTTACCTGGATCACTTTTTTTTCCTTTCTTAAAAATAGGAACTATATTAGCAATTCTCCAATCATTCGGTACTACTCCTGAGTTTACAGATTGATTAAAAATTCTTGCTAATGGGCTTGCAATTTCAGGTGCCAATTCCTTTAATATTCTTGGATGAAGATTATCTGGGCCCCCTGATTTAGTCCCATTAAGCTGTTTCAGTTTTGCTTCTACCTCAGATATGGTAATATCTACCTCTATATCCTCATTCCCATTTGTCATGCTACCATTATCCCCAAGATCCTCTTTAGCCTTATTAAAGACTGAGGCAAAGTATTTGTTTAGATATTGGGCCATGCCTAGATTATCTTTAACCTCCACTCCATCCTCAGTGTTAAGCGGCCCCACTTCTTCTTTCTTAGTTTTCTTCTTATTTATATGGCTATAGAACCTTTTACTATTGGTTTTAGTTCCCTTTGCAAGGTCCAACTCTACTCAACTTTTAGCCTGTCTCACTTTATCCCTACATGTGCTTCAGTTCCACAAAAAGGGAGATGAAACATGGGGAGGAGGGGATGGGGAAAGACAGCAAGTTCTAGTATCCCAAGGAGTGGAAAGTGTGTGCTAGAGTTATGAATGCAGAGGGAGGAGGATTCTGAACACAGACATATAGGGAAGTGGGTTCATCTCAGGGATTTGCCATTTTCATTCCCTGACTCTTAATTTTTCATAAAACCAAAAGTAACCACTTGCTTTTTTTTTTTTGTTCTAAGAAACCCAGTCTCCTTCCTTGTCCAACAATTACTCTTGTCACGCTGGCAGAGTCTTGCAGAAACTGTATTTGGTGTTCCCTAGATTGTGTCTGATTCCCTTTGCATTTCCTGGAGATTTCATACACTCACAACCAGTGGCAGAAGTTCATACTATCAAGTATTTTGCTGAAGTTGGCAGTTGACTTGAGAGTCACTAAAACGTGCATGTATTTGCTTGATCATTATTTTTCCACATGGGTGGGGCATGTATAATATTTGATATAATAACAAAAAATAATCTGCAGGTGAAAAGACATCCTATTGGGTATTTTTGGTTCTACCTCCACTGCCGGTGTGTTCTGATGGCGCAGGTATTTTCTGAGTGATCCCTGGTAATAAAATATCATATTGCCCCTATATAAATCCATGGTATGCCCACATCTTGAATACTGCATGCAGATTCAGTCGCCCCATCTCAAAAAAGATATATTGGAATTGGAAAAGGTTCAGAAAAGGGCAACAAAAATTATTAGGGGTATGGAACAGCTGCTGTATGAGGAGAGATTAATAAGACTGGGACTTTTCATCTTGGAAAAGAGACGACTAAGGGGGGATACAATAGAGGTCTATAAAATCATGTCTGATGTGGAGAAAGTAAACAAGGAAGCTCATAACACAAGAATTAGGGGTTACCAAATGAAATTAATAGGCAGAAGGTTTAAAAGAAACGAAAGGAAGTATTTTTTCACACAACGCACAGTCAACCTGTGGAACTCCTTGCCAGAGGATGTTGTGAAGGCCAAGTCTATAACAGGGTTCAAAAAGGAACTAGATAAGTTCATGGAGGATAGGTCCATCAATGGCTATTAGCCAGAATGGGTAGGGATGGTATCCCTAGCCTCTGCCAGAAGCTGGGAATGGGCAACAGGGTATGGATCACTTGATTAGCTGTTCTGTTCATTCCTTCTGCGGCACCTGGCATTGACCACTGTCGGAAGACAGGATACTGGGCTAGATGGACCTTTGGTCTGACCCAGTGTGGTCGTTCTTATATAATTGTGTGTACTGTATCCTGTTATACAATGAAAATCAGGACTAATATGGGACAGTTTTAATGTAGCTCTCACCATAACTTGAGGTTATCAGCATCCTCTGAATGCTTTCAGAGGATATCATTGGACGCTTCAGGATTGTTCCTTGAACTAAAAGCGACTAAACACTGATAGGCCAGATTCACTGGGGAAGGGAGCAAAGATGGTTTTAAACCAATCTTCTGCCCCCCCATTCCTGGGGCTGGTTTGATCTCCAGAGTAAAGTAGAGCTCTGAATTATATCAGGCTGTCCACAGTCCCAAAGAGCCATTCTGACAGCCAGTTATATCCAGGCCCCAATCAGATACCTTTTCACCCTTACACTGGAGGCTGGGGTATAGGGGCTGGTGTAGACCCCCCAGTTCAGCTCTGTGCTACCCAGAGATTCCCCTTACACAAAGGGAATCCTCAGAAGGCGGATCTATGTTTTTTATGATGATTTGCACCACTGGAGACATTCAAAGGTGCTGCAGTGGGGTGCAGAACCTATCCCAAAGAATTTGCCGGACAGCTTCTTTCATAGGTAGAGGTCTCTGGATGAAAATCAGCTCCACAGGAAACGTATTTTTGTGTAATATTAATTTAGATTTTGTTTCGCAAATTCCTGCAATTTCACCTCCATTTTTTATGTACGATCTGAACAGAATGCCTTTTTTTTTTGTACAGTAAAGAGAGTCGTATTTAGTGGTTAGTGGTTAACTCTTCAACACAGGACTTCCTTCTTTCAGTAGATGCATGAAATTCTTGTGTGGTGCATGGCCAGAACATAAACTGATTTAAATACAGGTGGATGTATGTGGTCTGGCAGTGTGTAGATCATTGTAATATATTCTCCTCTGGAAAGTAAGTGCTAGAGAATATCAAAAATAGGAAGGAATTATTATTTGTACAGCCCCAATTTGTAGTACAAATTCTCCAAATATTTCCTATTGACTTCAGTGAGCTTCAGGAATGTACATCCAATGCAAGGATTTATCTCATAGCATAACATTAAGTGAGGGGTGTGGATCTTCCATACTACATTGTTATCCTTGTTTTGCCTTTGCACACCGTATAAGGTGTCTCAGTTTGCACAGGCTGGAACTATTTTCTGTTTTCTACTAATATGGAAACTTTGTTTTCATGGGTTTGTATGCGTTGGAGTCACTGAACTAAGCCCATCTTTGTATTGTTCATCAGATGACTTAATAATGTCATCAGTGAATTTTGTTGAAAGATTATAATGAATCAGGAAGTAGGGGAGTAGGTGGTAAAGCTGCTCATGGACATTTCTGCCTGTTTTCCAAGGTGGAAGTCCTTAAGAGATCAGAAGTTATCATAATGGAGCTGAGGGTCTAAATCACTGAAGACACGGTGTAAGCTAGCTATGAGTAATGTGACTCCTCTATTGCTGAACCAGAAAATTGCTGGTTCAGTTTCAGTGCTAGAAATGACTGGCTTGCTGGGACTGATACAAATACAGTCTCATCCATAGTTAGCATGAAATCAAATGGTGGGTCATCTTTTTCTCCAAGGAATTTATAGCGGAAATTTTGAGGATTCCCCTTTGAGAGCTGTGAGGGCCCCTGGAGCTTTAGTGGACTGTTCTGAGGAAGGGATGGGAAAATCCAGTCTCAGATTCAAAGAACAAATGACAGCTACAAAGAGATTTTTTTAAAAAAATCTTCTACACTACACTTAAAGACTAGACTGTCTTTAGAATTTGAAGCCTGCCGGATAAAACTGATCATAGTCACATATAACAAGATACAGTAGGTGACTTTTTTGCCTAACCAACTTGCATTAAAATCAGATCCATGCTTAGGGTGGGGTCTAAATAGCAAAGAGAATGTGTTTGGATTTTTTTCAGGTGCCATAGTTGAATCAAAAGTAAGAAACTCAAAACTCAAGAAACTCAAGAAACACAAAAGCTGATAACCATTAGGATTCTCTGTGTAGATCTAAACTCCCAATCACCTTTGCCAAAACAATATATGACTGGGGTGGGGGGGGGGAGATTTTTGTTAATGTGCAGGTAAAAGAAGATCATGTGGCTTTTCCAAATCCCTATTACCACATTGTTAATAATATTATAAATGACCATAAAATAATCCCTACCTATGCAGAAAAAATATGGAATAGTGTTGAGCTGTTTAACCATAAGTTAAATTCATTCAAGAATGACAGTGCTTCCAAAAGGTGGATCTCACACAGTTAAGGAGCTGTGGCATTTTGGCACTACATAGCAACAAGATTTCAGGCAGTACATTCCCTATGCTATCTGGGTTATGGCTTCCTGCTAGGAGCTGTATCTCTGCTTTAGTATTCTTCAGCCGTTGCATAGCACATTAATTTCAGCCTAAGACAGAGCTAGAAAAGCACCTGAAGCCTCAGGATATAATTTCTTTCTCCTCAAACAATATTTTGTGCATGCTTTATGGCTGTTTTTTCTTCAGATTTTTTCCTGAGCCTTTTCCCCATCTTTCCCTTGGTGGCCTGCTGAGTGGAGCTACGAGGAAATACCCTTCCAACACATAGTACTGGTCCCCAAGATTCACCTTTCCAAGGTTGTTACTAGAGCTAGTTGAGCAGTTTTCAACAGAACAGTTTTCTGTTGGACAATTTAGTTTTGTCAAAATGGAAACATTTTGTGGGAATGTGTCAATTTCAGCACATCAAAAAAATATTACAGCAAGTCTTCAAGTATCTGTTTAACTGCTTTTCATATTCCAAGCATGAGGTAAATGCTACCAGGGGTGCCGGTGGGAGATACTGACACCCCATAAGCATGGCTATCTGGGAGAGTCAGAAAGAGCCAAAAAAGTAATAAGTGAGGCTAGTGGGAGAAACAAAATGAAGCATGTTGGGAGAAATAATCCTATACACAACACAGATTACATGGATCTGTGAACCACATAATTTTTTAAAGTTAAATGCATCTAAATTGCATAAAAATCCACAGTCGTCCCCTTATATCGACCTGGTAACATTACAAAAAGACAAACCACTCCAGCTTCACTGACATATTACAGGTAATTGCAGCAAGCTAACAAAGACCCTTCATTGGGATTGCCCATATTGTATATTATTATCAGTGGAACACAGATACTATGATACCACTGTTTTAATAACATGAACTGGCTTTTCTCTATGTTCCTTTTGGTGCAATTTACCAATCTACTATCCACGTAAACATGCACATGATGATGTATTCCTTATATACTATACATAAACATGAATAAATATTGGTTCCACAAGAAGCTTCTTAAGGGGCCAGGAATGTGTGATCATTTGACCTCAGAGTTTAAATTGCAGTGCTCTTTCCTCAAATATCCTTCTGTTAAAAGAGATTGGTGATACCTCCACCAGGCGGTCGAGAAGCTCACATTGCAGAGTATCAGATTTCCCTCTTAACAAGCCATAATTTTAGGTTGGCAGAAATTGCACATTCCCTTCTGAAGCTGGCACCTTATGATACCCAGACGATGGAAAGCCGAGGGCTCCGGCGCTACATCATGGAGATGCTGCCCATCACCGACTGGACAGCCGAGGCCGTGAGACCTGCCCTTATCCTCATCTTAAAGCGATTGGATCGTATGTTCAATAAAATTCACAAGATGCCTACTTTGAGGTGAGCAGGTGTAACGGAAACCTTTGGGTCCGTTTCTGATGTTGCAAGCCTTGAAGTAAGGGTATGTCATTTTATTGACAATGTCATGCTGCACTGAATTTTTACAGCAAAACAAAACAAAACTAAGATGCATTTCTCCTGTTGGTGTATATTTGTCACCATTTTTCTTGGTGCCGGCTTCCGGGCAGCCATAGGGGAAATGCATATTTTACTGAGAATGACCCATAAGAAATCATGGAAATCTAACACCGCCCTCTCTCCCAAAATAAGTCTTCAGGCTATAAAGATTCTCATTATCTCTCTGTGTCTTTTACATTTGCTGTTTTAAAAAACATAAAGTTAAATTATGGGAAGAGTATTTTTAAAGTCCGTGGTTACAATATCAATCCTGTAAGGCTCTGTACAAATGATCAAAAATAGTCTTGGCCTGTAGTACCATTCAAATGCACCTGTCAATAGAAGACATGAGTGTAGGAATCTCCTCTAGCCAGTGAATGGTGAAAGCAGCATCACAAGAAGCAATATGGGAGGCTCCAGGGAATGATAATAGAACATGCGGCCTTTTGACCTCACTCGTGACTTCAATCCAGGTTAGTAGCATAAAAATCCCCATCTGATGGCCTTTGGGTGGCCTGTGTCAAAGAAGTTGGTAGTCTCGGTCCGGTCCCTTCTGGACAAATGCCCACATTGCAAAAACCACCATGCCAGTTTTCTTGAATTGGTAACCTTGTTAGTAGTGTTAGCTGAGAGGCCAAGGATGGAAGGGTACGGAGACTGAACTACTCTCTCTCAAATACCATTGATCCCACCGTAGAACATCTGAAATTCTGATCATGAGGAGTGCCGCAGGCACCAAGCGGGATGGGGAGATATGATCTTTCTCCCTGCCCCTCTTCTCCCACCTTCCTACTGCATTCCCCTTCATTAAAAGAAACCTTTTTCATAAAACCCTGCCCTGGCAGGGAATTGGGGCCCACTTTTAATGCTGCCTCATCTTGCCAGTGCTGTTTTTTGCCATTATCTTGCTGTCTTTTCTACCATCCCTTCTTCATCTTGGGTCCAAAAAAGCAGCCCAGGGTTTTTAAAACAAATTTCCAAAAGCCTCTCTCTCTTTGTAACCTGTTCGCAGGTTGCTGAGCAGCTGGAATCCCTGTCATAGCCTCCCAGTTACTCCAGCTGCACCTGTACCAAGCCACCTGACTAGAACTGTGCCTTCTGACAGGCCCAGGCCCCGGCACAGGTGGAGCTGTTGGGTCACTCACCTTCCTTCTACCAGCTGACCCAAATGCACGAACCGGCTTTCACATAGTTTGGCCAATCAAGCTATTACATGGTGAGCAGGGCGGCAAGCACCAGTCCAGCTCAGTGCTGCTGCTTAAAGGAGCAGGCCGTTTGACCCACTGGAACTCACTGGACCCATTTGTAGGTTTTGAACAGCTTCCTAGAGGTGTCCAGCTCAGAAATGGGAGTCTGAGTCTGATCTGGATGGTATAAGCGTTGGAGCACAGGTTCACTATTTGATGGCGTTCCTGTTTGGGGAAATCCTGACAGGGATTGACCTACGTGTCCCCAGGTATATATCTGTGGTACAGTATCTGGCTTACATACTGCATACCTGGTACTCCCTGGGCGAAGGAGCCTTTTAAGGAGTCTACCATGGAATCTGACTGGAAATCTGATACAGTAGTACTACATCCTCTAGTAACGCAGTGTCTGCCTCATCCTTGCCCCCAGCATCCAGGGATTACTCACCCTGCCGCACAGACTTGGGAGTTATACTCCCATCCAAAGAGAGAGCCTCTGGGGATCAGGGGCATGGGAAGCACATTCATGCTGCCTGTGTTGTAACTGGTAAAAGAGATCTTCTGTCTCCAGGGCTCTCAATCTGGCTTCTTTTACAGACTCTAAAATCACTATAAAGGAAAAAGCAATCAGTAAGGGATGTAGTTAGGGCAGGTTATTGGTTCTGTCCTGCTTGGGGGAGATGCAGAAGGTGAAGTCTGTAGTGCTCCGTCTGTCTGTGCTCTGGGCTCAGGCTAAGTGGGAGTCCCCACAATGTAGCAGACTAGGCTATGCAATAGTGGGGGAGGAGATATTCCTAACTCCTGGAGTTTGTTCCACTCAAGGTTTTGTGGTGAAGTCTACATTAAATCAACAGGGATTTCACAGGCCCCAGTGGAATGACTGTGTCCATCTGCCTCAGCAACGGCAGCACAGCTTCCCTAAGTGTAAAACAAGCAACAGTCATCAGACAAGTTCTGAGCTGGCTGTCTCATGGATGTCCCAGTTTGCACTCACAGGCTCGCTTGCAAAGGGGAAAAGTTAGGGTTTGAATCCTAATCCACTCATCCTCTCTCTTTCTCTCTCTCTGTTTTTGTTGTGACGGTTTTTGTGTCACTAATCCAGCGGGGCAGGAGTGCCTCTGCTACCTTCCCAGTCTCATCTCTAACTCCCAATGTGTTCTGTGCTCTCTGAACAACGTGGGTAAAACTGTTACCCCTGGAATGCACCTTGTTGCCATCATGGATGTCGTTGCTGTCTTAAACGTTCCTTGTTGGAGTCACCATGTATCAGTCACCTTGTTTCGGCGTGTCTGGTGGGGGAGCCAAACAGCTAACGGCACCTACTGTTGTATTCCAGGCGACAGGTTGAGTGGGAGCCTGCCAGCAATTTGATTGAAGGGGTTTGTTTGACACTTCAGAGGCAGCCAATCATATCCTTCCTGCCTCACCTTAGGTCACTGATCAATGTCTGTGTCAATCTGGTGAGTAGCCAAGTGGCAATATTATGAACCTTTGCTAAGCTTCATTCTGCTGTTGACTTTTCTGGACTGAAGATTAAAGTTGATCCCTTTTCCTGTCACCTATCCACCTGTGCAAGCAGACTTCCCAGGTGACACCAGAGATAGTGAGGTACATTTTTAAAGTGGTGCATGGGAAGATACAGGAACTGATCCCCAGGGTCAAGTGATTTATTTGTGTTACTTCCCATGCACCACTTTTGAAAATCCACCTCTGCATGTTGCGCTGAGAGTTGAGGGCTGCAAGTTGGAGAGTGGGGTGGTGGAGACTGCACACACCTGGCAGCAATGGGAGGGTGGGGCTAGGGGCAGTTTCAGTTTATAGCCGGGAAGGCTACTTTACTGCTCTGTAAAAGGGCATTGAGTGGCTAGTTAGAGGGTTACATGAGTGGATTCACTCTGCCATTTGTAATGTCCCTGGTTTGATCTAGTGCAGGCTTTTGTTGTACAATGTTCAGTTCTCATCCTTAATCAATACACAGTAATGTTGATGTGTGTTTTATACTTGAGCACAGACAGCTTTTGTAGTTTTCGTGACTAGAGAGATGGTATGCACAGAACTTTGGAGCCTGTCTGACCATTTGATAGTGATAAGAAATAGTTACATGTAATATTGCTTCTAAGACCATGATACCTAGGAAGTATCAAGTCAATGGAGCTATGACCGTTTATTCCAGCGGAGGATGTTTCAGTCTGAGTTGGAAGAAATACCAGTATTGGGGGAAATGGATATAGTAGCATTTTTAGTTTCATTTGGGTTAAAAATATTGACTTTGAGTTCTAGAATGAAAAAGTGTGGCCTTTTTTTTTTTTGATGCTTTGGAAAAGCTGATGAAGTCGATGATTGCGCTGAAGAGCTTAAAAACAAAATAAAAACGCATTTCTACCTTGGCCATGTTGGCATTCATCCACATTTTTATCTTCATTCCAGATCCACACAGCGTTTACATACAATGCAAGGGGGTGGTGAGGAGCTCCAGTAATGGCAGGAGTTCTAGTGGCTCCTTTGTTGTTTTGGCAGCCGTGTTTGCTCAATGGCTATTTGGAGACCTTTTGTCTGGAGCCAGCTTTGAAAATTTGACCCTTTACACTACTCAGCGTTGCACCAATAGCAGTAAACAGCCCCCCAAAAAATGGTAGCCAGGAACATGGGGAAGTCTTTAAATAAAAAGAATAGGGGGTTTTCACCTCTGAATTTAAGCCTAAATTTGTCATGTGGGTTGAGAGGTTAATTCAGTTAATTTTACAAAACAGAGTCCCCAATAATACATTGTGCTTACAGAGAGTCTGAACATTGTACAAAACTTGGCCTGGATCTGACTAATACTGGATCAGCCTCAGGACATTATTCTTCCAAGAGATCAGCAAGGGAAGGAAAAGGATTACAAGTTAATTGCAAACTTCCTGCTTGTATTACATTTTTCCATGGAATACAGTAGCTACATGGCATACTCTCCAACTCTACCCATTCTACCAGTCCAGTGCTGGTTACTCAGGGCTGGTACTGGGTACATTCATGAAATGTACTAGTTTCCCTGTGCACTCTGTCCACCCCCTCTGGCTTCCCCGTAGAGGTTTCCTATCCTCTCCACCCTTTCCCTGCTAGAACCATCCCTTCTCCTTTGTGGCCCCAGCTGCTGTGAGGCATTCGGAGGCACTCCTGCTCCCCGAGCACCCCAGTCCCACACCGTCTGAAGTGTACCTGTTTCTCTTTCACAAATGTTGGAGGGTATGGCATGGGTGGAATTGCAGTAGTCAGTGCTGGTGATGTGCTTTGTTTGTATTGCAGGTGATGGGAGTAGTAGGACCTTCCAGTGTTGCTGATGGATTACCCCTTCTTCATCTCAGCCCTTATCTCTCGCCACCTCTGCCCTTCAGCACAGCTGTTGTCCGGCTTGTAGCATTGCAGATACAGGTGTGCCTGCCCTGCCTGGTATCAGGCCCGTTTAGCTTATGGTTGAGACACCAACTCATAGGTGCTCTTTTTTCTGCAATAGCTGGGCAAAAACTGTGGAACAAACTGTCAGCTCGCCTCTGTAGGTCAAGGTTTGGAGCACCAGAACGGAGCTCAGGTCTTAATAAGCAGCCAGATCCTCAACCGGTGTCAACTGGCGAAACACCACTGATGTCAGTGGAGCTATGCTGAATTACACCAGCTGGGAATCAAGCTCTGTACTTTATGATTCCTCTCAGGATCTAGGAACCGAGCAGAAAGTCTTCTATTACCTTTTGTGAACAATCCTATCCTAGGTCGCCTCCATGCAGCCCCACCAAACTTAATGGGGCATCATTTACGTAATTGAGATTACTGAGTGGGATTTGGGCCCATTGAGCCAGTACCAAACTGGCGCTGTTTGTGCAAGCAATACATAGAAGAGAAAAAAGCCCAATGCACACCGATGGTTGGCCTTTAAACTGCTTATCAAATATCATCCTTGACTGTCCAGAATAGTGAACACACAGTGATCCCATTGGGAGGAATTTCATCAGTATATTCCTTTTCAGATCAGTGCCATTTGTTTACTATTTTGGACATGAATAGGTTTTTAAAATACATTTGCAGGTGACTATTCCATGTGCACTTGGACTCTGTCTGCTTCCTTATGCTTTATACCTTCGGGTTGGCATGAAAACAAAGGGAATAGAGAGCTACACAGGGGCAGAATGAAGGTGCATGTTTCCTGACCCTAATCTGTATTTCAGCGAATCAGAAGATACAATGACCTCATTCGGGAATATTGTGCCCGTGGACTAGCGCACCTGCAGAACAGACATTTCAGTTTATAATTAACCAATGAGTGGCACGTCCACCATCCAGTTGAGCGCTGGGACAGGTTTTTCAGAGTATGGGGGATGTTATGGGAAAGAGGGGTATAGAGTCAAGGCATCAAAGCACATCACAGTCCCGTTTACCATGGAACCGGAGATGGCATCCATAAGGTGAACATTGGCACTGATCAGTACAGAGACACTGCAGGCTTCTTCCTGGGCTGGGTGATTTGGTTCTTAAAAATATAAGAGCCACCTTTACCTTCTCTCAAATCTTTACCCCTGTTTAGAACCTAACTCCAAATGAATCTTTTTTTTTAATCAGTCTCGGATCTTTGCCTATGTGGTTATTTTTGTTTGCTTTTTTTTCCATTTTCACATGTTTTTCCTGGGTTTCAGAAGGGATCAAAACTGGAAATGCCATAATACTACCAGTATTTCCAGTAGGATCTGAAGTGGAACTGCTTGAAATCCCACAAGAAAAACCTCTTCTCCTGGGATTTCCACCCCAGTTTTGCAGACTCAGGTGGTTCTGCGTTTCAGTTTCAATTCACACTTAAGTATCTAAAAGTTTGGATGCTCTATCCAAGCTTTTGACCCTTCAGAGGTTTACCCAACATAAGTTTCTTTCACCGCCACTAAACTTCTTCTGCCTTGGACACAAACCTATTCAGGCTGAGGGGACATTTCATTCAGACTTGAATAACTGTCAAGATCCAAGTGTGGATTTCCTTGTTTTCAGGAAGGGAGGCCACCATAACATCAGGTTTTGTGGGTTAGTGAAGCAAAGTGAAGAGGCTGGGAAGTGAGGGTGAATCCTGGAGTATCCTCCACATTCAGCAAATGGGGAGATGTTGTTTTTGTCATTGGTATAACTCCCTCTGCTCTTTTTTTTCCAGGTAATTCGGGCTGGATTCTGATCTCATTTGTACCACTCTCGATTTGGAATAACAGCAAATTGACTCCAAATAGAGTGATCTAGATTTATAATGGTGTATTTGAGATCAGAATGCCCTTTATCACTTGATTATATTAAAAACAGGTGACATTTAGATGCTCTACTCCTATTCAGGCCTCCTCAGAGCTTGTAATTTTATCAGTCCATCACCTGCGTTATGCTATGTAAACAAAGCCTATGGGAATCATCATTCTCCACAGTGGTTTATATTTCTAATCTTCTGATGAAATCATTTAATCCTTTCTTATTATTACTGCACAGGCTTTGAAAGAAGATTTTCCCTTAAGCCATGTGATCTCCCCATTCACCAATCAGGAGAGAAGAGAAGGAATGCTTTTAAACCTACTGATTCCATTTGTGCTCACAGTAGGATCTGGAAGCAAAGGTCTGATGATTATTTAACAAAAAGAGTTCCCCTCTCCCAGACAACAAATATTTGCCTTTCCTACTGTTGTTGCTTCTTATTTGGTTTCCTCTTGGCATGGTTAGAACTCATTGGGGTGATGGAAGCGAGCTACAATGGGAGCTGTTGTTTCTCCTTTTTGTTTCAGCTGTGTCACAGAGCAGTGGTTCTCAAATGCACTCTTTAACATATGCGCTCCTCCTTTTGAAATCAGAGCAATGACAGAGTTCTGGACAAGACAAAATTCACCATAGTGTAAGATACAAAGCTACAGGGGCAGGAATTTGCCACTATTGGTTGCTGTTCACCCAGTTCCTTGCCAGTTGTCTGGGCCAAATCATGCTCTCACTCCCTATCTTCTTCTGTAGATTGTGGTCACTTTTAAGCACCTCCCTCAAATGTAGGCGTGACAGCAAAGAGTGAGGGGAAGAGACGAGGCTGAGTCATTACGCTCATAGGGTTTGGTGCTGCTACACAAGCGTGCATTTTGGGGATAGAATAACTTTGCCTTTGCTTACAGAAGGAGAAGCAACATAACAAGGTTGGGAATGGGCTTGGTTTGAGGAAAGTTCTGATTACATCACAGCTGGGACCTAAGGCTTTTGCATGGCTTTGAGAGGATATGGCCTGATCTATTTTATTTCTTTCCTTTGCCTGCCACCCGCTTCGATGGATCTTAGACAGTCCCTGGCTGGAGCAGCCTGAAGTCCTTCTGCTGCTCCAGACTGTTATTAACATCCTCCTGCCACCTCGGATCATCAGCACTTCCCGCAGCAAGAACTTCATGATGGAGAGCTCCCCTGCACATTGCTCCACCCCAGGGGATGCTGGGAAGGACCTGCGCAGGGAAGGGCTCGCAGAGTCCACCAGCCAAGCGGCTTACTTGGGTGAGTGAGCGCTTCCCTCACCCATCAATAGAGAGAAAAATTAAAAGGGAGCATTTAGGAAACCCCTGGGAAGGCAGAGAAAATCCTCACAGGCACAAGCTGACTGGAAGTTATGTTTGCCGTGCTGCCAGAAGGTGTCATTTCCAGCTGGAGTAGACACACCCACCCCAAAAACAGAAGTGTAGCCATGGCAGTGCATGCAGCAGGAGGGGCGGCGATCCCGTCCAAGCCCCTAGATACTTACTTGGGGCTACTGGCCTGTCCCATGCTTGGGCCACTGCAGTTGTGCGCTATTTTTAGTGTGTTATGTCTCCTCGAGCTGGAAATTATACCCCCGGCTGCAGTGAGGGCATACCCTGAGCTATTTACAGCTGCTTTAGCCACAGCCCTGAGCACTGAGTGGTGTGCATGCTGCACCAAGTTAGGAGTAGCTCTGGCAGGCATGGTCTTAGAGATACTTCACTGATTGATAGTTCCTCTCCTGCTCCGTTTGCTCTTGGGAGGGGTAATTGGCTGTTGAACTACGCTAGCACTCACACATTGCTCAGCTAGTCTGGGCAAACTTGCAGAGAGAGGTGGAGTCAAATCTGCCCCCACTTCCCCAACCTCATTTTGTTGGGGAAGGAGCAAGGAGACACATAGCCCTGCTTATTCTTCTGTGCCTGGGCCCAAGGTCTCTGTAGCCCGAGTGGGAGTGTAAGGGAGGTTCTTACTGCCCCGCTTGGGGATATACTCCCTATGTCACAATCTAGCCTTTAATAAGCAGCCTCATTTCCATCCTAAACCTTGTTCATTTGTAAATTACCTTTTCGATGGGTTGTGCTAATGGATTCTGATACTTGGCTTCTTGGATCCAAAATAACCTTTGGTGTATGGCTCTTGCAGCTGCAGTACTGGAAGGTCTCTCTTCGTAGCCCCATTAACAACCTCCTGACAGCAGTTACATGGCCATTCCCTCTGTGGGGTTGCACAGCCTAGATTTCTCTCCATGGTCCTTGATCAGAGACTGGAATCTATCCCCACTCTGGACTGGTTTTGAAAGAAGTAAATCCCCAGGAAGGGGAAAGAATCCTTTAGTGCGGTCTGGGAACTTTGGACTGGGTGGTATCTCACGGAGAAGCTAAAGGAACATAGCTGTACAGAAGGAAAATCTTCCAGTAACTCACTGGCAGAGCTGGGAACAGAACTCGTGCTTCCTGATGCCAAGTCCTGTGGCTCTAACCCCAAGATTGCCCTACTCCCTGGTAGGAGTTGGCAGCTGATGGTAAAGAAACTGGCCTAGGTGTGTGTGCACTCCACTGCTCGCTGCAAATACTCCAGCTGTTAAAGGCTGGAGTTAATGGCTCTGGCTCTGCAGCACTTTACACGTGCTGGCGTTTGTTCCCCTGCAGCCCTGAAGGTGATCCTCGTGTGCTTTGAGCGACAGCTTGGCAGCCAGTGGTACTGGCTGAGCCTGCAAGTCAAAGAAATGGCCCTGCGCAAGGTGGGAGGGCTGGCCCTCTGGGACTTCCTGGATTTTATTGTTCGTACCCGGATCCCTATCTTTGTGCTTCTGCGGCCCTTCATTCAGTGCAAGGTAACACCAGTTTTCACCCTAGTGTCAGCTGCTTCATTAGATAATATTTTTTAGGCAAGACACCCCATACTGTCTTGCAAGGAGAATGTGACACGGGCTTTGGGGGCAACCGCGGTCTTGGGGAGAAGAGTATTTTTGCATAGGAAATGACCCCTGACTCTGTGCTTTGTCTCGGAAGGATGGCTGGAGGCATTTCCAAGATCTTGGTTCTCTAGTAGATATGTGTACAGACCCTATTGCAGCTAAGGAGCATCCATTACAGTGGATTTTTAGGGGCCACTCAAAGAGTAAGTTATAATGATGGGAATTCTAATGCAGCAGATCCACAACACCCCATTGGTGCAGAATGGTACTCATCACCACCTCCTGAAATTCTCTTGGAATTTGGATAGGTTGATGATGATGTTGATGATGTAATAATGGATATTAGAGTAAACAAAAATTATCCATCAGCTCAACCTCCACCCTCCGGCTGGGTGATAGCTCTCTCAGGCAGACATACAAGCACAGTAAAGGAAGCCTTCAGCATTCCACAAGCCAGGAAGATTTCTCATGGGCCAGCATTCAAGGTGCTAACGGGAATCCTTACACACTGGGCAGGCATTTCACCTTGCATTGTTAGGGCCTTATCCCACAAGGCACTGAGCACCACCCCCTAACTTCAAAGGTAATTGCAGAAACTTCATCAACTCCTGCGATCAGAGCCTTAGAAAGGAGGTCACAAGTGGCCACTATTGAGGTGACTTTATATTAATTGGCTCAGCTTTGGGGCTAATGTTTGTAATAATGTCAGATTATTTTGCTTGCAGGTGTCAGTCTGTGTATGGAAAAATCCAAATGCTAGTCCCCCATAAACTCTGTCTTGCCAAATAATATGGTGAAGCCTGGGATTGGTAGAGAGATATCATAAACCAGCTATCCCCTCATGAATTAATCTTGCATGAGGGACCTTCTGCCACCAACTCAAAGGCCTGTCTAATTCCTGGATGGCCCAGTGACAGAATGAGAAACATTTTAAAAGTATTCAGTGGGACAGGCCAGAGGTCTTACACTTGCCCCCACTCTTTTCCCTGTCTCTTAGCAGTAACTATCAAGATCCATGGTGGTCACACACTGGAGATCTGTGAAGGAGTGAGCTGCAATTCCTAGATACCCTGGTGACAGGGTTAGTTCTCTGCCCTAGCCAATAAGAGTACGTCTTCACTGCAGAATTAGCCCGGATGATTGGCACCTGACTTAGCCTAGCTCGGGTGTGAGCAGCCATGCTGCACGGCACCACCAACATTGCTTTGTGGTCACTAAGACTTCTAGGGAACATCCCATGGTTCTTTGTGCTGCTGTGATTCTCTCCTAGTGGATTCTGGGAGAACTTGTCTGTCTGTTTTGGCACATGATGGAGAAATTATGGGAAGGTGCTGGATGACTGTTGGCACTCAAGTGGGTTAGCCTGCATACTCACTGCAAAGTGGATGGGTTACCTACCTTAGTGAAAGCAGAATCTGGGTTAAACCCGATAGCCCAGGATGGGCCAGTTAACCAGGTTGAAAGCACCAACCTCAGGTCTGAGTTTTTTGTGTGTGGATGGATTAGGGGCAATGCCCAAGTAAGAGCTTAGGCTAACTCTGCAATGAACACAAGCCCTGAGAAACAAGGTCACTAGGGGGTTGTGTGGGTCTAATGAACAGGATCTGGGATGGGTAGCATGATATATCAAGAGAAGATTTTTTTAAACAGGGTTGTTGGTTGGATCGGGGGGCGAACTTTGCACTGACTTTATCTGACGGGAATCGCCTTCCCACTTTGTTTTGGCTTTGAGCCATAAGCCAACACAGCTCTTGATAATGGACAGGCAATTGGTGTGCCCAGGCTGCTACTACTTATGCTGACATGTATAGATGGAGTCCCCATCATTGGAAGCCTTTAAAAACAAGTTGGACAAACACCTGTCAGGGATGGTCTACTTGGTCCTGCCACAGCGCAGGGGTGTGAACTTGATGACCTCTTGAGGTCCCTTCCAGCCCCACCTTTCTATGATTGTAAGCTCTTTGAGGCAGGGACTGTCTCTTATTGTGTGTAAATGTATTGCTTAGCACAAGGAAGCCCTGATTCCTACCTACTGTTATATTAATAGCAACAGTGACTGGTTTCAATGTACATTGAATCAGATAAGCATACAGTATTCCAAAAAGCTGAGAAAAAACCTACATGTTTGGTTGTGTTTTCACATGCACCTACAAAGCTCATCCCTAGTTAGTTAACATTTCTCTGCTTGTTGCTGTATCAACTTCTTACATACAAGGACAAAAATCCTCAGCCTGTAGGTGTACAAGCAGCCAAGGGATTCTGATGCCAGAGCACTCACGAGCTAGTTGGAAAGGGACAGAGTGTTTCTCTGTGATGTTGGAGAGTTCTTTTGCTAACAGGGGTTGTTATGACTCTCTGTCAGCTGCTGGCCCAACCCGCAGAGAATCATGAGGAGATGACTGCCCGGCAACATATCGCTGACCAGCTAGAGAGGCGCTTCATACCACGCCCTCTGTGCAAGAGCTCCCTCATCACAGAATTCAACAGCGAGCTCAAAATCCTGAAGGAGGCAGTGCACAGTGGGTCAGGTAAGGCTGTTCTGGGTGGGGGAGGATGCTCGCACACGGAGGAAAGAGGGTTTCTTACCCCTCTGTGTGGGTACGCATGGCAAGAGTCAATAGTTTTGCCCATAGTATAGCACTCTGTGTGTGAAACTAGATTTAATATATGGAAACTTAAATGCATAGAAATGTGCAGCTCTCCCTTCTATTGCAAATACATGGAATTTACAAAAACAGAAATGCACTGCATGGAACTGTTCTGACTGCTTCATCCTCTATTCTGGGGTGCACTGGGGTACAACAGCAACCCACAGCAACAGGTGCTTTATGCATGGTAATTTATTATGTTTTTAAAGTGAGTTTTGTGCTTGCAAAAGGTGCTGGCCTGGCGGCCCTGGAGACTGAAGCCCCTTCTTTATGAAAAGACGAGGTACAGCATATAAAGTTCCCCTGCGCTGCCTCGTTAATGTGCCGCAACGCACTGAGGGCGACAGGGTTGGTTTTCATGCCCTGTCAATCACTGCACCGTCAGCTGAGACAGCCAACAAAAGTGCAGATTATGGCCAGTTGTAATGCGCAGCCTTGTTACATTCGCTTCTCCATTAACTAAACTAAGAACACCATCTCACTTCTCATATGCCTACACGCAGCTGTCGGGTGGTAACCTCTTTCAGTCACTACTGACCAAAGTGCACTGTAACCAAGGCTGTAGAGGTGAAAGTAGTTTTTTAAGTCTAGATAGTCTCAGCTCCCCTCTTTTAGAATTAGCTACTTGTTTATCAGCAGCAGATATTTATTTTCTTTCTTCATTGTGAAAGGACAACTGAACATTTTTTGGCCCAAATCTATGCCCTTGAAATCAACAAGAAAACTCCTGACCATTCATGAAGTGGCCACTTCTGCAAACTTTCTCCTTTGCTGTGTACATTTGCTGCCACTAGAGAGCAGTCATTACTTCCAGACTGTGGGAAACTTTATATCGAGTACTTTGTTCTTAGAAAGAAAGTATCTCTACTTGTTTTGCCCCATAATAATGTGCCTTGTTTGCTAAACGTCACAGAGGGGCAGTGGATGTGGCAGTATGGCTCAGGAAGAAAATCAGAGAACATAAGAAATCTTTGCAGTGACAATGGTTTCTTACAGGTTAGCTGAGCTAGTACACTTGTATTGATCTGGTGTCAAGTAAGCACAAGCAGTGCTAGAGTTCTCTTTCACAGCTGCTGCAGAAGACCATTCGGCCCTCTGACTTTCCCACTTCTCTCACCTTTCCCATAAACCCAGGCTGAAGAAGATGCCCTCGCCCTACTGGGAACAATATTTCTTTCAGCCTTGGAACTGACTCGGCTTTGTTTTCTCCACTCTGTGCAGCCTACCAAGGGAAGACCTCCATCAGCACCGTGGGCACTTCCACTTCAGCGTACCGCCTCAGCCTCGCTACCATGTCCCGCTCCAACACAGGCACCGGCACTGTCTGGGAGCAGGACAGCGAGCCTTCACATCAGGCTTCGCAGGACACTCTGAGCCGCACAGATGAGGAGGATGAAGAAAGTATGTGGCTGCCGGGGCAGGATCAGAGTACAGTTGCAGCTGAGAAGGCATTTAGCTAAACAGTCCCCTCTTTGGCCTGAATCCTGCTACTAGGCAGGAGCAATTTGGTGGCTGTGTAGCAGGCATCACATTGCAGCAGTATCAGCTTGCTGTGCACTTTCTGCTCATCTCTGAACCACAGGCTTCTATGCGTACCCATACCTGCACTGTGTGTGCTCAAGCCATGGCTAGTGTCTATGCTGGTTGGGATGTCAGACCCACAAGCATTTGTGCGCATTTTGTAATACATTAGCTGATCAACAGAGGACATCAAACCTTAAGACTTCTGTCAGCCAATACTCCTCTCCTTTATACCCAGTGATAGAGGCAGAAAAGGTTCTGAGTTGTATGAAACATCCTGGTGTCTCTTTGCAGAGAGGGTTTAGTTTTTTATAGTTTGTGTGGATTTGCACAGTCTGAGTTTCACTTTGAGTTTGAAGGGAAGCTCATTGAAACCACTGAGTTTGCCTGAATTAAGTTTTGATATCAGAAACATCCAAGAAGCTCCTGGCTTCTTTCAAAACCATCAGCCAGGAGCCCCTGTCATCTCTATCCAGGAGGCTTGGGCTTCCCACTCATATAGCTTTATTGTCTTCTGGTGGTACAGAGGTTGTCCTAATGGCTTGAAACCTTGCCACTCACCTTTGGTGCTTGGGGACAACTGCCTATTCCCAGAAAACATCAGACATGAGAGAGGCAATGGACCTAGAATATGAAAAAGTGTATGGAGATGATGTCCCTAACAGAGAGAGTGCTCCTCCTGAAACTTGATGCATATAGATTTATTACAAAACATTGCACAGCTTGTGTCCTGGTTTCTATACACTGTAGTTGGTGACCATGATATCTTCTGGTGACAGTCTTCGATTCATTACAAATGACTGCCAGCTGTGATGAATAGACATCTTCTTGTTTGCCTAGGCCAGTAAAGATTCTAGCACCAGCACGTCCCACCCCAGTCTGATTTAAAGCTGGCTGACATGCCAAAAGAAGCATGAGAGAGCCACCAAAATAACCCAAAGAAATGAACCTAAATTCTCCAGGGAAAATTAATTCTAAAAAAGAAGCTATTGAGGCAATTTAGTTAATGGCATGTCGGAGGAACAACATGCAGAATGAACCTTTCCATAAGTAGTATTTAAACTACTGGTGTTGGGTTGATAATACTAGCAGGTCAAAAGTGCTCATTTGATTAAAAGAATCCTCCAATGTTATAGGAGAGTTATTGTGTTTGTGTTACAAATACACAGACATTTTTTTATCAAATAAATGTGGCAGCGTTGGTATAGCATTCAAATTCACATTATTAAATGCAGAAAAACTTCCACATCTTGGTATTCATAAGAAGAAATTAAAACTTCAGCAGCTTTCAGGTTCCCTTGGGATGTAACTGAAAATATAGGTAGTATTGGATTTATTTTTGAATGATGCATGCCCTCTTTAAATGCAACTACAATATAAATACGCAATATTTTTTTCTAGAAACAGGAATTTATCAGAATAAATTCACCCACAGATTATCCCAACATATCAAAATTAGAGCTAATTGGTAAAAAATGAGGGGGAGGCCTAGAAATATTACATGAAAAATTCTCCAGTTTTTATTTTGAAATGTAAAAAAAAATTAAAATATGGAAAAATTTCAATGAATTTGTCCTCTGTTTTCCGAGTAGGTATAGAGTTGGTCAGGTTTTTTAATTTCAAAATTTTGTTGAAAATTTCAACCAGCTCTAATCAAAATTAAACCTATGTGACAGACTTATTTTGTGCAAGTTCACCCATATTTTTGTGAATATAAGATCAGCGTTTTGAGAAAATACTGCATTTTGCAATTTAGACACTGTTGCATCTGTACATCTCTTCCTCTTTCCTTTAATCTTTTAATAAGTTGATTTTTCTGGATCTTGAAATGTATTAATCTTTTATGAGCAAAATGTCCAGTTATAGTTTTCATTCTCAAGAGGCTTCATATTTTGTTGGATAACTTAAAAATAATAATTGTACTGTGGTAGCACCTAAACACCCTGAACTCATTGTCCGAAACAATGTACAAATATATAACAGAGAGAGGGTCCCTTCTCCAAAGGGCCTGCAGTCTAAAGCCCTGAGCTTGCAAACATTTATGCACATGTTTTACTTTACTATGGCTACTTGAGGTAAAAAAGTTAAGCAGATGCACACATTTGCTGTGTTGGACCTGAGTGACTTAGAGAGTTCTCAGAGTAGCAGCCGTGTTAGTCTGTATTCGCAAAAAGAAAAGGAGTACTTGTGGCACTTTAGAGACTAACAAATTTATTTGAGCATAAGCTTTCGTGAGCTACAGCTCACTTCATCGGATGTCCGATGAAGTGAGCTGTAGCTCACGAAAGCTTATGCTCTAATAAATTTGTTAGTCTCTAAGGTGCCACAAGTACTCCTTTTCTTTTAGAGAGTTCTCTGTGCACTAGGCATGAACATGGGACGGGATCTGGAATTAGTTGGAAACTTTTAAATATGTCATTGGTGTTTCGGATGAATTTTTTTTTTTGGTCTCTTTCCCATGTCCTTTCTAGATGACTCAGTGAGCATGCCCAGTGTGGTAAGTGAACAGGAAACCTACCTTATGAGCGCCATTGGGAGGCGGCGGTTCTCCAGCCATATCTCCAGCATGTCTGCACCTCAGGCTGAGGTGGGCATGTTACCCAGCCAAAGGTAACAACATGTGCTTTTCTCCTTTCCCACTCTGTTCTCCAGAGCAGACATTCCAAAGGTATATTGTGTGTAACTCAGACACAGCAGCAGGGTGAGGGTGGTAAATTCAGCACCCCAGTACTAAAAGGCTAATCATCTACCTGCAGTGCTTGCTCATTCGAGTAATCCCATTAATGTCAGTGCAAATACTTTCCGCAGGTTAGAACATAACAATTCTTCAATACAATTTATAATGTGAGAACCACATTTCATTGTTAGAAACATTTCCGTGAGAAACTGACAGTATCTTTATTGTTTCTCTGCTAATGCCATGCCTGTTCATGTGGTGGATTTCAAAGGTGTAGGCATGATTTCAGGGTGCAGAGTACATTTAGAAGTTTCATTCTAAGCCAGTGTCCTGCATACAGCACTTAAAATGAGTAGGGAGAAATCCCAAGGTGCTGGGAAAGTTTCTTCAGTACAATCTCAACCCCAAGTCAGAACAAAAATTAGTTTTCCTCTGGACATTAGCTAATGGCAGAAAGAGAAGTGGGATTATTCTAAACCAGAAACTTCTCTGTCTATTAGAGCTAATCTTGGATGCCTCTTTTTAGAGTGAGAGAGAAAGAGAGAGAGAGGATTTGGGTATTGGACATTGCACTCATTAGTCAGATGTGTGACATAGAAGCCGATGAACAAGAGTTTTTCCAATTAAATTCTGTTATTTTTCATTAAACAATGTTTATTTTTTATTTATATGTGACATAGATTTGCAAAGTGCTCTGATAAAAGGTCAATGTATAGATCCATCTATGTCATTTTTTATAAACCTTGAAAATGTGAATTCTGCGTTATCTTATGACTGGCCATTGTCCCTTTGCCCTTTGTTTGTAATTCAGTTAGAAATTCCTCAGTGTGTGGAGCATGTAACAACTAAAAGGAACAGCTATATTATATACCAGCAAAGATAAGGGAAGTAATTGCTGAACTAGAAGCCACTCAAATTTTATCAGAGTTTGTGTAAAGGGTACTTGTGAGCAGGGCCATCCCTACCCATACGCAAAGTACGCAGCTGTGTAGGCCACCAGGAAATTTGGGGCACCACATTGCCCTGCACAGCTGTGTGCTACTCCAACCCCTGCTCCACCTCTTCCCCATGGCCCCCACCCCTGCTCCACCCCTGCCCCACTTCCACTCCTCCCCTTCCCCAATGCCCCCGCCTCTGCTCCGCCCCAGCCCCGTCCCCACTCCCCTGAGGGGTCAGGGCCTGCACTCACCGGCGGCAGGAAGTGCAGCGACCTGGCCTCAGCCACACCACCAGTGAGTGCTGTGGGGCGGTTCCCCCGTGCCTCCCAAGCCAGCTATTGCCCCCCCGTGGAGACCTGGGTCCAGCCCCTCCCCCCCCCGAGAGGCACCCCCTCCCCCATTGGGGGGGCTGCATAGGGCCCCAGAATGGTTAGGGATGACCCTGCTTGTGAGGACACCTTTAAACTCATTTCATTCCATTTTCTTAGTGTCTTTAAAATAAGTATATTTTACTGTAAATTTTTTCCTGAGGGCTGTGGTGCTTTTTAATTGGTGATGCTGAGAAAAATAATGTAGTTTAATTGCAATATAGATTTGGACTCTTAGCTTTTTAAGCATGAAATCTAATGTTTAAGGTAGATACTTCATTGGCCCAGCAAACATAATCCTTGTTCTCAACTGCATACCCATTTTAGTCATGGATGAGCAATGGTCTCTGGAATTTTTTGAGTATATTACACATGTAAACTAATGCATGAATATGTATAGAAATATTAATGGTTTCCTGCTGGTAATCTACCAGACCTCTTTCTATCTTTCATATTTCACATATGAGTGAACAGGATGGAATACTGCTGGTTGCTCCTGCTTGATGGGGGAAGTAGGCAGCTGTTGAGGCAGTGTGATTGGCTACAGATTTGCCAGTATACATTCCAGCTGTTTACTTACAGTTTCATTACAATGCAAGATCATGCTTTCCAGCAGTTTGGCCTTTTAATGGCATCAGAACTAGAATGTTGTTCTACAGCTCATGTTAAATTGATTAGCGCTTCAAGGAGAAGCCTGAATAAGTGAACTTATGGGGTGGTTGTAGGGGAAAGATCTTAAATGAAACTGGAAGTAAATAGAATACAATCAAAGGAAATACAGGCAGAAAAACGGTTTGAAAACTTTCTAAACCCCATCATCCCCACCCCTTATTTGCACTAGAATCACACCTCAATGAGGTTCTTAGCTCATGCAATGTATTGTATAGCTTTGGAGGTCTCCATGTATCATAGCCTCCATTTGTAAATTGCTCCTTTTATCCAGAATTTGATCAGATGTTCCTCTTTCAACGCCTTGAGTCATATGTTCTGATGAACCAGTGCAAGACCAAATGATTTTACCGTCCTCCTTTTCCTTTCTTATTCCGTGGATATTTTTTTTCTTGAAAACAGAGACAATTGCATGCTTTTTGCATTTTCTTTCCCTAAATGCTTCATCTCCCTGCCCCTCCTGCAGTGAACCTAATGTCCTCGATGACTCCCAGGGCCTGGCCGCTGAGGGCAGCCTCTCTAGGTACAGTGTCAACACTACCTATCTGTCAGTGTCTGTGCTGGGAAATAATCAGTTCCCTATATCCTCTGTCTCTCTCTCTTCCTCCTTTGTCTCTCTTTCCATGTCTGTCTCTTGTTGTTCATCGATACTCAGGCCTGCAAGTCAAAGGTGTAGTAACCCGACTTCAGTTTTCAGCGTTGATTGCCAACAGCTTTTAATTCCTAACAACTGTGAGGGAATTAAAAAAGGAAAAATCTAGCCAAGCCAAAATATTTGTCTGCCTGTTGTGGATTCCATTGCTAGCTATTGCTCTGAAGACATAAGAAAGAAGCATTATTATCACCACCTTATTAAATGTAACCTTTTATGAGCACCAGTTTGGGGACCTCCTTTTAAAAAAAATCCGTCCTTATATTAATCTCATATCACCATCAAGAAACACTTTAATCATTATTATTTTCTTTAGCATTCATTAATAATACTAATCCTGATAAGCCATGTTAAATACAGTTCCCTATGAATGCCTTTATAGGAATCCCCACTTATTACAAAGTGTTATCATTCTACAAACACTAGCCTTCGAGTTTTCAGGCAAATGCTATTAACAAACAGTGTTATTACTGTGCCTTTAAAATACTTAGGTTGTAAGATTTTAAAAGGAGGACTGCACCTTTAACAGTCAGCTCAGCCATGTTAATCATTCTTCCTGGTGTACTACTATGGTCATACCTCTCAACTGATCCTCATGAGGTGGGGAAGTTCTCACTCATCACAAGCTCCTTATTTCATTCTCGGAGAGCATTCCCACATTCTGGGAGAATACAGTCTGCTCCCTGAAATATACCACATCACTCTGTTATTTTATCACTCTTGCCTAAAGATGAGGATGTGTTGAGAGGTATTCTTGTGAATTAATTTTGTTTTGTTTGAGATTTCTCCAGTTTTATTTTAATATTGAAAAATGGAAAATGAAGTCAGTTGTTGGATGTGTCATTGAGATCAATCCCATGATTCATGGTGTCACTTGTGTTTGTGTGCCCTGCCTTGATCAGTCTCTGATTGGTGGTAATGTGGAAGGTGTTGTAAAAAAAAAAAGACATATGTCCTTTGGCCGTGGCAGGGATGTTACTGTATAGCAAAATGTATTATTCTGTGCAAAGAAGATCATTAAGAACCCGGTCTTCTTGAGAGTCAACTGAGCAATAGTTCAGAAGCCTAGAAAAAAACAAACAAAAATTTCTTTATAGAGGAAGTTAAATGCATTCACTTTATTAGTGTGAAAACCTGATTACCTTTGGCGGATGACCTGCAGATTGACTCACATCCTAATGTTGATCCTGAAATGAGAGTCAGGCTACTCAGCAACTCTTGGTGACAAATCCTGGAGTTTTATAACAGCCGAGCCAGCTGACAAGATCAATGTCAAAACAATTCATGTTGATCTGTGAAGTCTAAACATATGCACAATGAGTTCCGTTCGTTACTAACGCGTCAACCTTTGCCCAGAACAGGACTTTGTATCTCCTGTATTGTTCTGTGTTACAGAGTTTCAGTAAAGGAGATCAGTTGCATGTTCGGTGAGGTAGATTTCTACAGAGAGACTCTTTCTGATGGGGTTTGTTATTTTTTGAAGACATAGTCATAGACTTCTTTGTTTTAAAAAAATGACACTTTTATTCCGCAGAACCTTAAAAGAGACTCAAGATAATTAACCTGATCTCTGTGAAAAGGCTACAATTATAGTTCTATGTAAGATGAAAAAAAGTAACATTTTAGCTGTATTGTGTGTATTTAAAAGTGCAAATTGCATTCCTTCTGTAAAGGAACAAAGCAATAGAACAGACAGATAGTACAGCCGCTTATTGAGATCACTGTTGTAGCAGAGGATAAATACATTCTTCTATTCAGGAACACTAGTTTAAATAAAACAGGCCAAGATTTTTCTTTAGATATCTTTGATCATCACTAGAGCACAGGAATAAAAACTGCTTAGGATAGCATAATGAATTCAGAAGCTGATATTTAGTCACAATTGATGGAATGAAACAAACAAAGAATAGAACATTATGGAAACCAGGAATTTTAAATAAATCAAAAGAACAATAATAAATAAAGACAACACTAAAATATTTTTTGTGCTTGTACCAATTAGAGTTACATAGGTAAATAGCAATGAACACAGGAAGAGAATAACATTCAAATTCCCAAGATTATGCAGAAAAGGTGTGTGTAGGGGGGGAACTCTTTTATTTAGCATCATGATTTGTTGAGCTTATAACTTGAAAAAAGGTAGAAGATTTTCCCAAAGCACAAGAAAAAAGAGAATAAGAACTTTCTATCACTGAAAGCTGATGCACAAAAAAATTCCATTTCAACATTTCTAATTATGCTTGTTTTAAATTATTCATGATTAATAAGGAAAACTAGAGCAAATTAATATCAACAGGGCAAGCGTGGAGGAAATTTGACAGTCTGTTGAAATCCCAGGCCTTGAGAAGTTCAGCAGGTGCATTCTGGATGTTATCTGAAGGTCTGGCAGCCACTAAAGTGCATTTAATATAGTTTAACAACTACAGTACTTGCTTGCTTTTTCTGGTTTTTGTTCTCCTCCCCTCCCTTCCCCCCCCCCCCACACTTTTATTTGTTGCATTATTTCTTGTTATTTGTGAAAATAACTTATCATAAACGCCAACCAGACAATGCTTATTCCAGTATGTCCTGTGTGGTATGAATTTTACACTGGCCTGACATTTGTTGTACGGTTGGCAATAATTTTTCATGAATAGCTTGTTTGTTTGTTTATTTGTTTGTCTGTCTCTGTGCTAACCATGTAACATGATTATGGGGACATGGCACCTTGTCATAGGTACCCAGTAAAGCACTCTTGATAGACAGGAAAGTTTACAAGTGTGTTCTGTTCCAACAAATCAGGTTTATGTGTTCCGACAAAAATCCTCTAGTAGATGCCAGGTTCACAGGAGAAGTAGAATAAACTATGTCTTGTGAAAATGGCATTGGATTTGATTCAGAGCAGTTCAGTAGCGTCTCCACAAACTGACCTCCCAAATATAATGATTGCTCCAAACCAAGAACAAAGCAACAGTGCACTCTTGGTCCTGTTTACTAGACAAATGAAAGGCAGAAAAGAAGGGGAGGATACTTATGGAGTCAACAGACCCTTTGGAACTAATTTTCACTGCAACCAGATTGTTGTTGCTGTTCTGGAGGAGGAAAAAACAACCATAATGGAATCATAACTATTTCAGGAAATTCAGTCATTCATCTTACACTTGCACTCTTTCTCTCTCTCTCTCAAAATGTGGGGTGAATCTGAGTATATAGAAAAGTAAAAAGGACAGGGCAGGGCCCTGTGCAGGTTTTCCTGCCAAATTCCACTGTTAGCACTCCCCCACCTTTTACCTCCAGTCTGCCGTTCACGCTCATAAGATCACTCTGAATTATGCCAATTCGTGTGATGGCATAATTCTGTCCATGAGAACACTAAACTCATTTCACATCTGATGTAAGTGACACTTAAACCCAGGCCAACAGAGAGGAAAAGCAACCGAATCCAACCTTTCTGTCACTCATCTCTTTGTTTGTCTTTAATACACAGATTAGTCCATGGGAATCATTTTTTCCTTATGTCTAACATACATGTAGTATGGTAACATCACACTCACAAGTATAATGAATTATCTTTACCTAATGAGTTTTTCAAGGTGTTTTCGTTATGTTTGCTTTTTGACATGCCTGTTCCATTGCTGTAATAGATTATTTACATCAGTGGTTCTCAAACTATTGTACTGATGACCCCTTTCACATAGCAAACCTCTAAGTGCGATCCTCTTTATAAATGAAAAACACTTTTAAATATATTTAATACCATATTAAATGCTGGAAGCAAAGCGGGGCTTGGGTGGGGGCTGACAGCTCGTGACCCCCATGTAATAACCTCGCGACCCCCTGAGGGGTCCTGACCCCCAGTTTGAGAACCCCTGATTTACATTTAACATAATTTTAGTCTTTCTGACAGAGGTCGGTCTCCCCATTCATAGAACTAAACGTCATCATTTTTCCTCAGAAACTGTAATAACAATCTTACCATAACTCGATGATATTTAGCTACTGGGTTGAACAGAAACTTTTTATTGCACCATTTTAAATATATATTCTGCAGCCTCTTTAGAAACAAATTGAGGTTCAATATTTTTTCTATGTAAAGAAAATATTCACATGTTAATATCTATCTCTGAGTCTCTAAATATTTGCTGGAGCCAAGTTCTCAAGTAATTCTAGAAGCAGAAAATTAGCAGAATGTATACATATAATGTCAAACTGTCCGGATTTCTTATGTGAGGAAAAATGTAAATTCAGCCTATTTGCCTTGATACCTTTGAGGATGTATCACTTTTGGAGTCTACTGCAGTCTAAGCAGTTGTATGTGCTGTAGGGCCATTGTCTGGGTCAAGAATGTAATGCTGGCAGCTAGAAGTAGCTTGTGGCATCATGCAGATCATAGAGGCATAGTCTCCTCTTGACATTTAGAATGTTTCATTGTAAATCAAATTGCACTGTGCTGAGTATTTGCTCTAGAGAATGGTGATCTCTTTTGAAAGGGTTGTCCAAGAGAGAAAGGACCCAAATATACATTATTTTCTGGTGTTGAGCTAAACTACTATCCTGGCCATGCTGTTGTAATGAACCCACAAAAGTATTAGCTTTGTCTTTTTCTCCTCCAGTCCTGGTAAGGCTCTGTGTCAAATCACACCTCCCTAGAGGCTCCCACCTCTTTCCAAGGAAGATCCAAGAAAGCCCCGGAAAACTGAGAAGAAAGGGAATGTTCTTTTTCTTAGATTAAGACATGCCAATGCCAGAACAGACTGAATATTCAGCAATGCATACTAAACAATCTTAGAAGCTGCTTAATTGGGATGCATGTCTCAGTGGTTCAGATTTGTCCCCAGCTGTCCCTTTTGAAAGAAGTTCATCTAAGTGTTACTTACCATTGCAACCATACCTGTCTCAGATTCAGCTCACTCAACTAAAACATTTGTGACCATTGCCTGCTAATGAGTAACTCTGATTGTGGTTGAATTGGGAGGAATAATACAGTATTGTGAAAAGGACTGAGGAGAAGAACAGTCTGCTACACATATCAGGTTAACAGAGGAATTAGTTGAACAGTAGCACAGACTACTTTACAGCATTTAGCAGTCTCTTCTATTTTAAAGTGCCTTTACTTTTAATTCAGTTATTCCGATTTCATTGACAACGTATTAAGGCCTAAAAGAATACTGTAGATTTGTTTTTAAATTTAATTGTATTTATTTTGCTCATTAGCCACAAAGAGACTTGAGGCCGCAAACATGCTGAATGCACCCGGTTTGCATAAGTCATGCACCCTTTATGTGAATGGAACCTTTGTCAGTTGTGTTTGTTTTTCGTTTTCATTTATTTAAATGGCATTGAAACCAAAAGACAAAACTGAGATGAGGCTTTGGAATCCAACTGGGAGAAATAGGCCTCTGTAATTACCCTCACCAAAAAACAAATGGAGATAATAAAATAGCGTTCTTGCCTTTTGTCTGTGTAGGCCAATGTGACAAAGGACACAGAGAAGTGGGTATTGCAGAATGGGATGCATCAATCAGTGACTGAAAACTGAAAATCTCAATTTTTACAGCTCTGTGCTACCTGTGCGTGGCCTAGTCTTGAATACCATGATTCCTACTCCCATCCCCTTCCCAAACCCTGGAAGCTGCAACCCAGCGGATACTTTCCCTCATCCTTCAAAGACGATGCTGCTGTCTTTGAAGTGACTGTATCATTAGTGTTTTTTAGTCATGATTGCCAGGGATTATTCTAATCAGCCTCTGTACTTTTATGGTTGTGCTAATACTGTACTGTCAACACTTAACAGGGTAGCAAGTGTGCAGAGCGAACCTGGACAACAGAATCTTCTTCTTCAGCAACCACTCGGAAGGAAGAGAGGCCTCCGGCAGGTAAGATCACAGGACAAAGTGAACATGACAATTTCCATTTGTTGCAGTCCATTTGCTACTGAGATCTTCTATCTTCTGTTCCCCCTGCCCAGAATGTGTTACCACATCACAATCCTCTGAATTAGCAGGAAGTGCGTGGGCAAGCTGAACCATTCAGGTCTGCCAAACCACCAAGCAAGAAGTTATGCTTCATTTCAAATCCCCAAACTCTTTCCCCTATAGCTATATTATTTGAGCGAAGGTCACTGCATTAAAATTGAATTGGTATGAAATGCATTATTTCATCACCTGCATTTATACTACACTGATGTCTAAATTAAAGATGCCAAAACATTTATACCCACAAAAAGAAAAATTGGTGGCTATACATAGGAGAATGGTATAAATGGTGTGACTTAGTCACATAAAGGTGAATATTTCAGTTGTAGATTAGTGTCTTCTTGGTCTAACTTTACTCTGCTTTGTGTACCTTAGCTACGAAGACCTCTTCTCTCACGTCAGAAGACCCAAACTGAACCTCGTAGCCGTCACGGGGCTCGACTTTCAACTACTCGTCGAAGTATACAACCAAAAACAAAACCAAGTGGTGAGACAACTTCTGCTTTTCCACAGCTGGCATCTAATATTTTAAAGTAGGAGCTACTAGGTTTTGTTTTTTCTTCTAAGACAGGTTACTGTGTATGAAATGTACATAGGTGTGCTTTCTGTAGACCAGGGGTGGGCAAACTGTGGCCCGGGGGCTGCATCCAGCCCTTCAGACATTTTAATCCAGCCCTCGAGCTCCAGTCAGGGAGCTCACTCTGTGCATGCCGGGTCTCCGCGCGGCTCCCGGAAGCAGTGACATGTCCCCCCTCACCCTCCTATGCATAGAGGCAGCCAGGGGGCTCCGCACACTGTCCCCGCAGCTCCCATTGGCTGGCAACCATGGCGGGGTGGCGCCTACGCAGAGCCTCCGGGCTGCACCTCTGCATAGGACCTGGAGGGAGGGGAGCATGCCGCTGCTTCTGGGAGCTGCTTGAGATAAACGCTACCCGGAGCCTGCACCCCTGACCCCTCCTGCACCCCAACCCCCTGCCCCAACGCTGATCCCCCTGCTGCTCTCCGAACCCCTTGGTTCTAGCCCGGAGCACCCTCCTGCACCTCAACCCCTCATCCCCAGCCTCACCCCAGAGCCCTCACCCCCTCCCGCACTCCAACCCCCAATTTCATGAGCATTCATGGCCGGCCATACAATTTCCATACCCAGATGGGGCCCTCGGCCCAAAAAGTTTGCCCACCCCTGCTGTAGACTGTTCTGAAGAGAAGTTCTGGATTGTTTTGGGGGATTGGTGATGAGATGTATAGCCTTTTATCAGTTCACATCTACCTGGCAGGTAGGAATTGGCAGTTATCATCCAGTTGCTCTTCAGTAGTCCGTGTGATGTGAATTTTAGTGGTTTCAGTCTAGTTTCTGGAGGACAGACATCACATCAGAAAAAAACATTTCCACAAAATTGGTAAAAAGAAAAGGAGTACTTGTGGCACCTTAGAGACTAACAAATTTATTAGAGCATAAGCTTTCGTGAGCTACAGCTCACTTCAACCTGACAAAATTGGTAGTTTCTCCAAAGGCCAACATCTGAATGGACATAGACATTGAATTATCTTCTCACCCATAGATAGAGGATTTAAGAGTCAGGAGTCCTCCACTGAGAATGCCCTGTCAACAGCACTTAGATGTGCAACTCAAGAGATTGCTAGTGAGAGTTCCTCTGCCAACATCAGGAGTCCTGGTGGAACATGGGAAGAGAGAAAGCTTCTCAAATAGGGAGGACCTAAACTTTACAGGGCTTTAAAGGGTGAACATAGAATCAAATAGGGGAGCCAATTTAGTCTTTGGAACACTGGTGCTCTTTTCTTTTTGTGGCTAACATTGCTCAATAGGGTAGGACCAGTGCTAGTAATAATAATAGGACTCAGATTTTCCTAGATGTGATTGCTGATGGATTCCTTCATCAAGTAGTTGCTGAACCAACTAGAAGGGATGCCATTTTAGATTTGGTTTTGGTGAGTAGTGAGGACCTCATAGAATAAATGGTTGTAGGGAATAATCTTGGTTCAAGTGATCATGAGATAATTCAGTTCAAACTGAATGGAAGGATAAACAAAAATAACTAGGGTTTTTGATTTCAAAAGGGCTGACTTGGAAATTAGTTAGGGAAGTGGATTGGACCACAGAACTTATGGATCTAAAAGTAGAGGAGGCCTGGGATTACTTTAAATCAAAGCTGCAGAAGCTATTGGAAGCCTCTATCCCAAGAAAGGGGAAAAAATTCATAGGCAGGAGTTGTAGACCAAGCTGGATGAGCAAGCATCTTAGAGAGGTGATTAGGAAGAAGCAGAAAGTATACAGGGAGTGGAAGATGGGAGGGATCAGCAAGGAAAGCTACCTTATTGAGGTCAGAACATGTAGGGATAAAGTTTGACAGGCTAAAAGTCGAGTAGAGTTGGACCTTGCAAAGGGAATTAAAACCAATAGTAAAAGGTTCTATAGCCATATAAATAAGAAGAAAACTAAGAAAGAAGAAGTGGGGCCGCTAAACACTGAGGATGGAGTGGAGGTTAAGGATAATCTAGGCATGGCCCAATATCTAAACAAATACTTTGTCTCAGTCTTTAACAAGGCTAAAGAGGATCTTAGAGATAATGATAGCATGACAAATGGGAATGAGGATATGGAGGTAGATATTACCATATCTGAGGTAGAAGCAAAATTCAAACAGCTTAATAGGACTAAATCGGGGGGCCCAGATAATCTTCATCCAAGAATATTAAAGGAATTGGCACCTGAAATTGCAAGCCCATTAGCAAGAATTTTTAATCAATCTGTAAACTCAGGAGTTGTACTGTATGATTGGAGAATTGCTAATATAGTTCCCATTTTTAAGAAAGGGAAAAAAAAGTGATCCGGGTAACTACAGGCCTGTTAGTTTGACATCTGTAGTATGCAAGGTCCTGGAAAAATTTTTGAAGGAGAAAATAGTTAAGGACATTGAAGTCAATGGTAAATGGGACAAAATACAACATGGTTTTACAAAAGGTAGATCGTGCCAAACCAACCTGATCTCCTTTTTTGAAAAAGTAACAGATTTTTTTAGACAAAGGAAACGCAGTGGATCTAATTTACCTAGATTTCAGTAAGGCGTTTGATACCGTGCCACATGGGGAATTATTAGTTAAATTGGAAAAGATGGGGATCAATATGAACATCGAAAGGTGGATAAGAAATTGGTTAAAGGGGAGACTACAACGGGTCCTATTGAAAGGTGAACTGTCAGGCTGGAGGGAGGTTACTAGTGGAGTTCCTCAGGGATCAGTTTTGGGAGCAATCTTATTTAATCTTTTTATTATTGATCTCGGCACAAAAAGTGGGAGTGTGCTAATAAAGTTTGCAGATGATACAAAGCTGGGAGGTATTGCCAATTCAGAGAAGGGTCGGGATATCATACAGGAGGATCTGGATGACCTTGTAAACTGGAGTAAAAGTAATAGAATGAAATTTAATAGTGAAAAGTGTAAGGTTATGCATTTAGGGATTATTATCAAGAATTTAGTTATAAATTGGGGACGCATCAATTAGAAGTAACGGAGGAGGAGAAGGACCTTGGAGTATTGGTTGATCGTAGGATGACTATGAGCTGCCAATGTGATATGGCTGTGAAAAAAGCTAATGAGGTTTTGGGATGCATCAGGAGAGGCATTTCCAGTAGGGATAAGGAGGTTTTAGTACCGTTATACAAGGCACTGGTGAGACCTCACCTGGAATACTGTGTGCAGTTGTGGTCTCCCATGTTTAAAAAGGATGAATTCAAACTGGAACAGGTACAGAGAAGGGCCACTAGGATGATCCGAGGAATGGAAAACTTGTCTTATGAAAGGAGACTCAAGGAGCTTGGCTTGTTTAGCCTAACTAAAAGAAGGTTGAGGGGAGATATGATTGCTCTCTATAAATATATCAGAGGGATAAATACAGGAGAGGGAGAGGAATTATTTAAGCTCAGTACCAATGTGGACACAAGAACAAATGGGTATAAACTGGCCACCAGGAAGTTTAGACTTGAAATTCGACGAAGGTTTCTAACCATCAGAGGAGTGAAGTTTTGGGATAGCCTTCCCAGGGAAGCAGCGGGGGCAAAAGATCTATCTGGCTTTAAGATTAAACTCGATAAGTTTATGAAGGAGATGGTATGATGGGATAATGTGATTTTGGTAATTAGTTGATCTTTAAATATTTGTGGTAAATAGGCCTAATCCCCTGAGATGGGATATTAGACGGATGGGATCTGAGTTACCCAGGAAAGAATTTTCTGTAGTATCTGGCTGGTGAATCTTGCCCATATGCTCAGGGTTTAGCTGATCGCCATATTTGGGGTCGGGAAGGAGTTTTCCTCCAGGGCAGATTGGAGAGGCCCTGGAGGTTTTTCGCCTTCCTCTGTAGCATGGGGCGCGGGTCACTTGAGGGAGGCTTCTCTGCTCCTTGAAGTCTTTAAACCACGATTTGAAGACTTCAATAGCTCAGACATAGGTGAGGTTTTTCGTAGGAGTGGGTGGGTGAGATTCTGTAGCCTGCATTGTGCAGGAGGTCAGATGATGATCAGATGATCAGAATGGTCCCTTCTGACCTTAATATCTATGAATCTATGAATTCTGCACCTCCTGAAGTGTCCAAGTGGTTTTCAAGGGAAGCCTGTGCTGAGCACATTGGTTAGTGATCGAGCAGGCAGGCAGTTTTTTTGCGTTAGTGAATCAGGATGGTACTAAGAGGAACAGTGGTGCAGGAGATGTGCTACAACCTAAATCTTTGGCCATAATTAAAAACAAGGGCATGGATATTAACTTTATTGGGTACATTTCAGTGTAGGTAACTATGTTTTGCTTGCTCTTTACTCCCGCTTGGTGGCCTTCTAGGTAAGGTTCAGAAATAGGAGTCAAAAGCCCTTGATTGTATGCTACTACAGACTTCTTATCCAGCCTTTGGCAAGTCACTTAACCATCTGTGCCTCAGTTTCCTCATCTAAATGAGGATCATAATAGCTAATTCACATGGCAGTTATGAATATATGTATATGAATATATGTAAATCACTCTGGGATGAAACACACCGTATAAACATAAAAGCATTTGTTATATTCTGATTTTTTTTTTTAAATTGGAGTAATTTTGTATTTATCCTTCCTCATGTCCTGTTTGATCCCACAGTGGATCAAAAGCGATCAGTGACTTTCACTGAAACTCAGCCAGAGGCAACAACATCTTCAACAACAGATGCTACACCCATCCCGGCCCTGCAACCTAGCTGCAGCAGGAGCAGCCCTGCAGAAGTCAGCAAGCCAGAAGCTCTGAATAAACCTGTGCTGACCACCTCACCTGCCATTGTTGTCGCTGATCTCCATAGCCAAACCACCAGCCAGGTAACCCGTCTGACAAGTCAGAAAGTAGGTTAGCTGCTCAATCTCTAGTGGGTACATGCATGTGCAGTACCTCTCTACTTAGTGATTTAAACTGCTGAAAAAATAGTGACAATGGCTAATGATCTCACTTGTGACCGTAAAGAGAAGTGGTTGGTGTGTGAAGACTGCAGAGTCTGTTTTCTTTACAGTGAAGTGGTTACCCATGCCACTTCTTGTTTAAATTGCTAGCTCCCAGATCTTTGTGTTGATTCTCTTTTCTTCCACTTCCGTTGGCACTTCACCATGACATGTCCTTAGCTTGACTGATCCTTTGTCTTCCTCCTCCTGTCTGTGTAGATCTTTTCTCTCACATCTTTCTATACCAGTGAGAGTTTTAATTCAACTCTCTCCTCAGCTACATTGGTCTCTGAGGAATTGGGGTTGGGGTAGGGTAGACTGATGCATCAGTATGGAAGGATTCCTACCAAAAACACATTACTTCAGTAGCAAAGGTACCAGACTTTGAGTATGTCGATAGGGTGTGTGATTGCAGCACGTGTAGACATACCTGAGCTAATGTTAATCTAACTAGTGTGAGTGCCAGTAGCAGTGGAGCCGCGCGGCATGTGGGCTTTAGCATGGACTAGCCACCCAAGTAAATACCCAGGGTCCAGGACATGGTTGTACAGTGCAGGCAGAGAACCATGCCACTGCAGCTTCACTGCTAGTGGTACTCACACTAGCTAGAGTAAATCATATATCTAATTGCAGTAGGATACCTTTAGAAAGAAGCTATTTGTCGTGCACTAACTGCTGGAAAAAGTAGGTGTTAGACATAACTAATGGGTGAAGGATGCTGCGTAAGAAAATTACAAATTGTAACCCAGAATTTAGAGCCAGCCCAATGAGACAAAGGTCTCTTTTCTGATGTCTCTTTATCTGGTTCCCCAGGGGGATACATCCTTGGCTATGTGCAGAAGAGATAGAAAAACCCATTTTGGAAAAGTTATGAGGGGAAAAAAATAATTTCAAATTGCGGTGTCCTTTTAAGCAATGTCATCTTTGTAGTTTCCACTACAAATTCACCAGCCAGAAAAAATTAACTGTTTTTGCATAAAATTTTAGGGTTTTATACCCTTTTAAACATTTCGAATAAACCAAGGGGCAGTTATGAATTAGCCTTTATTAGTTAACAGATCTGAATATATTTTGCACACGCTGGTTTATATTCTGTCCCCTACCCCCTTCTCTTCCCATGAGTTGGAGCCTGACCACAAGCTCTCCTTGATTTCAGAGTGAGGCGCTTCCCACTGAGAAGGAAAAAGAAACAGAGGAGGATTTGGAGCCCCGGCCAGTACAAGCACATAGCACCCCAACCACACAGCTCTCTGATACAGAGGACTTTGCAGGCCTTGAGACAACCAGCTTACTGCAACATGGAGACACTGTCCTTCACATCAGCGAGGACAATGGGATGGAGAATCCCCTCCTTACCAGCCACTTCAGCTTCACGCATATTGAGCTTGGTGACACTGATGTTGACTTAGATGAGTCCCATGTTTAAATGTCGGGGAACTGCATTAGCATGGGAGGAGAGAGAATGTAGAGTCTTGGTAGAGAAACTGTACCTTCTCTATAGAGTTTTTTGATAACTGTTGATGAACTAATCAAAAAGAGCACTTTATATCCAACAAGGGAAAATATCTAACAACCTATTTGCTACAGATTTGCAAAAATGTTTTAGAAAAGAAGCTAAGCCTTTTTGGCAAATCTAATTTGGTTCAGGGCAGACTGCAAACACCAGAAAAGAATTCTAAAAAATTCTGTGGCCACATATCTGTTTCCCAAAATCTGGATCTGCCAGAAATCTACTGCAGTCTGCAGCTTCTCCAGTAAAATGCATTAGTTTAATATCGGAGACTGAAAAAACCCAACCTTTTTCAGGTTAGCCACTTTAACACTGCCCCCCAAAGTTTATTTTTGTAATTTCAGAAGGGTTATATAGTATCTGAATCAAAGATTCGCATGACTGAATATTGACAGTCAAAATGCTGACCATGGATATCGAACTAAAGATTGTTTTAAATAAACAGGCCTGTGACTGTGTTTTCTAATCCTCATAGCAATGGCACATACTATTGAATGATTAGAAAGATATTTTTTGGCACTGCAGGCTTTAGCAGTGTTTCCTTTTGTCTGCTGGTTTCATTGCACTCTGTAAGATAGCACCTTAGTGCTAGAAAAATAGTCATTCTGTGTAAAACTAAATACACTACAGGAAAGAATGCACATGCTCAAAGATAGATGGGCAGGGGGTGAGTGGTCTGTAGATGACCTAAATGGTACTATCTGTTCTGCTTATATATATATATAAAGCAATTTATGTAAAAAAAACCACAGCTAGAATGTGTGGACTTTCTAGTACGGGACAACAACTTAATTGATGCAAATATCTACTCTGTATGCACTTGGAAATGTATATTTTAAGTAAACATATATAATCCATATTTTCACATTCCTATAAACTAGGAATGGATATTGCAGAGAATAGACCTGATGAAAGAATATATTTTCTGCACACTGAGATTGTATTTAAAAAGGCGCCATTCTATGTGTGTTACATGAATATGCACTAATTATGACTCTGCATGTGTAGATATAAATGCATAATGTTTATATGTATATCGTGTCCCTTTTGGGAATTGTCTGAAGTCGTGGGTGAGTTATGATCTGTGCTTCAGAATCATGGGATTAAATTGAGACAGGACTTTAGTCACTAACATATGGGAAAGCTGTAGAATAGCTGTGAGGCATACTGTGAAGTTGCAAGCAATGCCCATATTTACGTGAGTGTTTGTGTGCTCACATAATACATTTTCAGTTCGTAACCTTGGTAGAATGAGATATTAGACCTTATAATTGTGGCATTATTATGCATAGAAAAGTTATTTTGATCACTTTTAGAGCTTTCAAAAATGTATTACTTACAATCTTTTTGACCTTTCAATCTGGACCCATGGTATTAAGACAACATGATTTTAGAGTTAAAATGACATGACCAAAAACAAAACCAAACCCACACTAAGCAAACACCACCACGCAACACCACCACTATATTTTTTTAAATAACTATTTTTTTCTGCTATCATACACAGCCTATATGCTGGTCTGGTGCAGTATTACGGTATTACAGTATTAAGTTTTATTGGCGTTAATTTAGGATCAATTCCAGAACTGACTGGTGGCTTTGGTAATTTCAACCAATCAAACCTTTATACCTCATCATCATGTATCCTCTACTATACATATGAGTCAATAGGAGCCCTGTGTGTACATCAGAGCACAGAATTGTGTCCTATATATTATTCACACACACACACACCCTAGCAACAATAAAATGTATTCTTTTCTCAAGTTTGTCTGTCTAGGCCCCAGTCCAGAGGTGTTGAGCACCCTCTACTACTGTTGCCTTCATTGAGAGTTAGACACTTTGCACCTCATAGGAAGTGCTAGTCACCTTGTAGGATTAAGCCCTTGCTCTATAGTGGGCAATCTTAAAGTGGTTTGTGGTAAAAAAGGCGTCTATGTAAAAATGGCAGCTTGCTCAGCACAGATCATGGGTATTCTGAATGATAGTTGCTTATATTGCTGACTTAAATACATCTGACTACTTCTTACATCTCTCAGAATTACAGAGCCTGTACCACCCATCTGTAGGAGACTGCACTGGATTCTTTCCTAGTGTTGGCATCATCAAAAGAATTATTAATTACCTTCCGCATGTGGAATTGCTATTATTAACAATGACACACAAATCAGAAAGAACACTGCTTCACTTTCAGATCCCAGTTTAGGTTAACTGGCAGTTGGAGGGGAAACTATTTTACTCATAAACAAAGTAAATTTGATATAGAAATGACTGAGAGACAATAAACATGAAACCCTATGATGAATTTTGTAGTCACTTTTTCACTGATAATATACTTTGAAAGGAAGGATTTACATTAATGTGAGATGCCTGCCATGATATGCTAATCTAATTATAGAAAAATAACTGATTTACTACATTAAATTCAATATTGGTGATAAATGTTTCCATTAAGGTTGCCCACTGTACAAGCTGAATTCATCTTAGCAAGGACTAAAAATGCCTCTTTTTGAAGTCCACCCTCCAACCAATAAGTGCAGTGTATAAATGAAGATTACATTATTCAGGTGGCCCAGGAGAGGGCTATAATTTCATTAGGTAGTTAAGACAGGCTGATCAGTCTGTGTACTTATAAATTTTACTTTCATATAGGTTGCACTTAATATTGTACTAATAAGGTGCATAAACATGTAATTTAGCAGAGTTTGTGCATCCAGTATCTCTATAAAGTGACTGGTATATTTCTGCTGTGAAGGAAAATTATGCTGCTTAATTAGTGTTAGAGGCCTTAAATGCATGTCAAATGTCTGGCCCTTACAAATGTCTGTCAGTGTTTGGTTCTGTTGTGTTGCCTCAAAGTTTTAAACTAATTTGCAGTTGTCAAAAGGATTAAAGATAGAAAAGTCTGTTCACACTGATCATGTTCAACAAATAGTAAGTAAAAGACAAGGCTCTGTTTAGTCCTATTGTACAACATTAGACACATCTCCCTTTTTATAAGGCACTATATCCTGCTGTATGAGATTACTTTGCTCTGTTGCCAACAAAGTTTGTTATAATTTAATATGTTTATCTGTCATCTTTTAATATGTGCCTCGCTAAAACTTGCCATACATCTCCCAGCCCCGCCCTTTAGAAAGGGGGGATAATTGTACTGGGAACTTTTGGTGTGATCCACTTGTTGTTGTGTGCATTTGTGTCCTCTTAATGTGACCTTAACTGTGTTGAATGTCTAGGTGTATTTATATGTACATGTATGTGCATAAGAATGTTACAGGATGTATTTGAAATAATACTATTGCCTCGATTTTTGAAGGAAAGAAAACTGTGTTCCAGAAGGAAAACATGATGTAGGTTTGAAACTGATCTTGTCAATTTGTTTGGAAATTCAAAAAACATCAAAACTAGAAACTCTTGTTAGAGTTGTTAGAGTTGAAACCCTAAAATCAAGTATAAGTTTTTATAAATGGTCTAGTTCCCTCCCAATTTCCAAATAAGGGCATTCTCTTTGAAATTTGAACAAATCTTAAGCTTTAACGAACTGTTTTCTGACTTACCCATTACCAAAGAAATGTTTAGAGGGAAAGAAACAAAATATTGGAGAAAAAACCAATTACAATAGACCAACCTTCACAACCAAGTGGATGTGATTAAAATATTATCTCAGGGCAGTTAAGTAGGATATTACCTTCTCATTTGCATTTTCTGTTGTATTGGGAAGTAAAGTCTTGAACTAAAAGGAAGGCAATCGTGCTGTGCCAAACAGAGAATAGTGTTTATTTGAAGCAAGTGAGATTTGAGGGCTTTAAGGCAAATTCCTTACATAGAACTGGATAAAAACGTGTCAAAATATATAATTTCCCCGCATTACAATTGTGTAATTCATTTTCAGAATCAATGCAACTGGAGAACAAAAATCCGCATTCGTAAAATGGAAGCCCTTTAAAAATAATTTGAAGGATTACAGACCCAAAATTTTATAGATCTAAAATGAGAAAACCATCTCCTGTACTTCCCAAAAGTACCTAATAGCAAAGTCTGTGATGTGTACCAAGTGACCAAAGACCAGGGATAAAATACAAATCACAGAGATGTGTGAATTATGTTTATGAAAGAGATTATAAGAGTTTAAGTTTGAATATGCACAAATAATAAAATATATCACAAATATTTAATGTGGTGTGAGATTTTTGTTAGGGCATTACCATGGCTACTTCTTCCAGAGGGGGCCTCTGTCTTTCCAAACTTTGTCTTTGCTGGAGCTGACATTTTCTGATAAACTTTTCTTCCTGCAATTCCCTCCAAATGCCCTACAGCTAACAACCAATGTGGTGTATTTGCCATGTTTGGAGGCCTGTCCATCATTTTTTGCACTCATATGTACACTTCTTAATGGGTTACTTTGGAAGTCGAGCTAATACTCCCCCTTTCTTGTATTTTTCCTAAATACTTGACTCTCTCCGCCTAAACTGATGATAACCCATCATTACGGCCGGTATAAACTTCTGCTTTGGCCTACATGAGATACAAAGCTGGGTGAAAGCGGCTGGCTCGGCACAGTGCACCGGAACTCGGGAATCGGTGAGTTTAGTTGAAGACGGTATCGCTGGAATTTGGTTACTCTCGATGGCCACATTATGCCATGGAATACCCAATACCCAACCTCCGTCCCGGCAGCAGGGGGACGTGGTATGGGCCCCGGGCAGGCGAGCTGCAGGTGCAAACCTCATGAAGGAGGAGCAGCAGCAGCACGGCCACACTGGGTCAGACCAAGGGTCCAGCAAGGACAGGGTCCCGCCTGCTGCCAGGGGCTGCGGAGGGAGTGACCAGAGCAGGGCAGCCAGGCTCAGGGACGCCAGCCCGGGGCCAGCTGCGTGCGGTGGGAGGGGCTTGCCTCTCCCCCTCCCGCCCATCACGGTCTTTGCACCGCCCCTCAGGGGGCGGGCCTCCACTTCTGCCCCGCCCCCTGGCGCCGGGAGGGAGCGCCCTTTCCCCAGGCACCGTGTTGCATTGTGGGGCGAGTAGTCCCTGCCCTCCTGCAAGCCGCGGGCGGCGGAACTACAGGTCCCAGGATCCTCGGGGAGCGGGTTGTGGCGCCTGCGCCTCGCTCAGTACCCGCGGGCGGGGCGGCCATGGCGTCGGGTTGCCGGATCGGCCCGTCCATCCTCAACAGCGACCTGGCGGCGCTGGGCGCCGAGTGCGGCCGCATGCTGGACTCCGGGGCGGACTATCTGCACCTGGACGTGATGGACGGGTAACTGCCGCCGCGCGCGCTGCCGCCTCGGGGCCCCGCTCGAGCCCGAGCCCCTCCCCCTCCCCCTCCCCCCCGCGCCCGGGCTGGGGCGGCGGCCGCTCTGCGCGCGTGGCGCGCTCGCTGCTGAGGGGAGGCTCCGGGGGGCGTTTGCTCAGCGCCTCCTTACGGCGGGGCCGGGCGCTGTTCCCCGGCCGCCTTCGCTGGGCCTGGCTGAGGGTGTGTCGGTGGCCGGCGAAGGGCGGCGCCGCGCGGCCGCGCCCGGCCAGGGGAAGCCCGCGCCGGCCTCAGGGCCCTGGGAGGGTGCGAGGGTCCCCAGAGGTGCAGCTGCAGCCTGGGCCCCAAAGTCGACCTCGCCGTTAAACAGCCCCCCCCCGCCGGGGCCCTGTGAGCCCGAGGCAGCTGACGGGGGCCAGCCGCGGGCGCCTAAGTGCCGTGTAGACGCACCCAGGGCGGCGGCCCCTAGGCGAGAGGGTCGCCGGAAGTGTGCGTGTTTCATAGAAAGGTGCGGCTGGAAGGACTCACCAAGGCCAGCCCCTGTGCTGAGGCAGGAGCCGGGAAGCGGAGACCATCCCTGACAGGTCGTTAGCTACCCTGTTCTTGCTGTCCGGTGATGGGGAGTCCACGACCTCCCTTGGAAGCCTAGTCCAGTCTTGAGCTACCCCTGACAAAGTTTTTCCTGATATCGACCTACATCCCTCTTAATGCAGATTAAGTCAGTTACTACTTGTACTGCTCCAGCAGTTGTGAAGGACAAGTCACCACTGTCCTCTTTAAAACAGCTCTTAACCTAAAAACGGCCGTACTGGGTCAGGCCAAAGGCCCATCTAGTCCAGCGTCCTGTCTTCCCACAATGGCCAGTGCTAGGTGCCGCAGAAGGCATGATCAGAACCGGTAATCATCAAGTGAGCCATCCCAGCGCCCATTCCTAGCAAACAGAGGTTAGGGACACCATCCCGGCCCATCCTGGCTAATAGCCATTGATGGACCTATCCTCCATAAATTTATCTAGCTCTTTGCGAATCCTGTTATAGACTGGCCTTCACAACATCCTCTGGCAGAGAGTTCCACAGGTTGCCTGTGCATTGTGTGAAAAAAATACTTCCTTTTGTTTATTTTTAACCTGCTGCCTGTTAATTTCATTTGGGTGACCCCTTGTTCTTGTGTCATGAAGAGTAAAGAACACTTCCTTATTTACTTTCTCCACACTAGTCATGATTTTATAGACCTCTGTCATATGCTCCCTTAGTCTTCTCTTTTCCAAGCTGAAAAGTCCCAGTCTTATTAATTTCTCCTCATACGCAGTCATTTCATACCCCAAATAATTTTTGTTGCCCTTTTCTGAACCTTTTCCAATTCCAATATATCTTTTTTTGAGATGGGGTGACCACATCTGCACCCAGTATTCAAGATGTGGGTGTACCATGGATTTATATAGAGGCAATAGGATATTTTCTGTCTTATTATCCATCCCTTTCTTCATGATGTCCAACATTCTGTTTGCTTTTTGACTGCTGCTGCACACTGAGTGGATGTTTTCAGAGAACTACCCACAGTGACTCCAAGATCTCATTCTTGAGTGGTAACAGCTAATTTAGACCCCATCATTTTATATGTGTAGTTGGGATTATGTTTTCCAATGTGCATTACTTTGCATTTATCAACAATTAATTTAATCTGCCATCGTCACCCAGTTTTGTGAGGTTCCATTCTAACTCTTCGTAGTCTACTTTGGACTTAATTATCTTGAGTAGTTTTGTATCATCTGCATATTTTGCCCCCTTTTTCCAGATCATTTATGAGTATGTTGAATAGTACTGCTCCCAGTACAGACTGGGGTATGCCACTATTTCTCTCTCACTATTCTGAAAACTGATCATTTATTTCTACCCTTTGTTTCCTATCTTTTAACCAGTTACCAGTCCATGAGAGGATCTTCCCTCTTTTCCCATGACAGCTTACTTCGCTTAAGAACCTCTGGTGAGGGACCTTGTCCAAGGCTTTCTGAAAATTTAAGTACACTCTATCCACTGGATTCCCCTTGTCCACATGCTTGTTGACCTCCTCGAAGACTTCTAGTAGATTGGTGAGGAATGATTTCCTTTTACAAAACCCATATTGACTCTTCCCCAACAAATCATATTAATCTATGTGTCTGATAATTTTGTTCTTTACTATAATTTCAACCAGTTTGTCTGGTACTGAAATCAGGCTTACTGGCCTGTAATTGCTAGGATCCCCTCTGGAACCCTTTTAAAAAATTGGCGTCACATTAGCTATCCTCCAGTCATTTGATACAGAAGGTAATTTAAATGATAGGTTATATACCACAGTTAGTAGTACTGCAGTTTCACATTTGAGTTCCTTCAGATCTCTTGGGTGAATACCATCTGGTCCTGGTGACTTATTACAGTTTAATTTATCAATTTGTTCCAAAACCTACTCCAATGACACCTCAATACATTTCCTCAGATTTGTCATCTCAAAAGAATGGCTCGCGTTTGCGAATCTCCCTCACATCCTCAGCCGTGAAGACTGATGCCAAGAATTTAGTTTCTCTGCAATAGCCTTGTCGCCCTTCAGTGCTTTTTTAGCATCTCGATCATCCAGTGGCCCACTGGTTCATTAGCAGACTTCCTGCTTCTGATGTACTTAAAGCACTTGCTATTAATTTTTGACTCTTTGGCTAGCTGTTCTTCAAAATCTTTTTTGGCCTTCCTAATTACATTTTTACACTTTATTTGCCAGAGTTTATACTCCTTTCTGTTTTCCTCACTAGGATGCCTTTTTGCTTCTGCTTCTTTTACTTTGTTGTTTAGCCATGGTGGCACTTTTTTGGTCCTCTTACTATGTTTTTAAATTTGGGATATACTTTTAAATTGAGCCTCTGTTATGGGGCTTTTAAAAAGTTTCCATGAAGCTTGCAGGGATTTCACTTTTGACATTGTACCTTTTAATTTGTTTAACTAACTTCCTCATTTTTATGTAGTCCTGCTTTCTGAAATTAAATGTTACTGTGGTGGGTTGCTGTGGTGTTTTTCCTGTCACACGGGTGTTAAATTTAATTATAGTATGCTCACTATTACTAAATGATTCAGCTATATTTGAAGACTGTTTTATCAACTCTTTCCCCCCCCCCCCCACCCTCCATGCTTTTCTTTTCTCAAGAATAAACATACACAGTTTTTCAACCTTTGATCATAGGTCAGGATTTCTAAACCTCGTATCTTGTTTGTTACTCTCCTCTGGACTCTGTTCATTTTGTCCACATCTTTCCTAAAGTGTGGTGCCCAGACTGGACAAGAACTTCAGCTGAGGCCTCACCTATGCCAAGTAGAGCAGGACAGTTACCTCCCACCTCTTACATAGGACACTCCTGTCAATACACCCTGAAAGATACTGGCCTTTTTTTTTTTTTTTTTGCAAGTGCATCATCTTATTGGCGTATTCAATTTGTGATCCACTATAACCCCCAAATCCTTTTCAGGAGTGCTACGATCTACCCAGTTATTCCTGTTGCGTAGCTGTGCATTTGATTTTTCCTTCCTAAGTGTATTACTTTGCATTTGTCTTTACTGAATTTCATCTTGTTGATTTCAGATCAATTCTCTAATTTGTCAAGGTTGATTTGAAATCTTATCCTGTCCTCCAAAGTGCTAGCACACCTCCCATCTTGGTGTCATCTGCATATTCTCCGCTCCATTATCCAAGTTATTAAAATATTAAATAGTACTGGGTCCAAGGCTGATGTGTGTGACTCCACTAGATTGACAGCAAACCACTGATAACTACTCTTTCAGTATGGTCTTTCAATCAGATTTGCACCAGATAATAGTTTTGTCCAGATTATATTTCCCTAATTTTGATTATGAGAATGTCATATGGAATTGTGTCAGAAGACTTACTGAAATCAAGACATGTCACATCTCACTTACCATGTATCTACTAAACTAGTAACCTTGTCAAAGAAGGAAATTAAGTTGCTTTGGCATGAGTTGTTCTGGACAAATCTATGCTTGCTATTCCTTATAACCCTATTATTAGGGCCCTACCAAATTCACAGTCCATTTTGGTAAATTTCAGTGATAGGATTTTTAAAATCTGAGGTTTTAGATATTTAAATCTGAAATGTCATGGTTGTAATGGGGGGAGGGTCCTGACCCAAAAGCGAGTTGTGGGGGTTGCAATATTGGCACTGGTATTTCTACACTGGTGCTGCTGCCTTCAGAGATCTTAGCCAGCAGAGCTTCCTGCAGCTGGGGGAGGTTCTCTGAGATGGGTCTGACCTGGCCCCGGGAGTAGCCCATGCTGAGGAAGAGGAAGACCCAGCCTGGCCAGGACTAGCTGCTAGAAATTGGTGCAAGGTAGGAGCCCCTGGGTGGGGCACACTCAGCCTTGTCCCTCCCTGGCCCAGTGCTTGGAGTTAAAGGGGCCTTAGGCTGGCTGGCTGTGTGAGTGGGGTGTGGTGACCATGGCACGCACCTGTAAGGCCAGCCCTGCCCCTACAAAAGTGACAGCCCATCCCCCACATGCCATCCTCACTTCTGCCTTGCTGCTGGCAGGGGTGCTGCCCAGCAGCCGCCACTCTCTGGCCATCCAACTCTGAAGGCAGCACAGAAATAAGAATGGCAATACTGCAAAATCCCCCTACACTAGCCAGATGTCACGAAGGAACAGATTTCAAGGTCCATTATGCATTTTTCATAGCTGTGAATTTGGTAGTGCCCTACCTATTATACTGTAGGTTCTTACATACTGGTTGTTTAATAATTTTTTCCAGTGTCTTTGCAGGTATTGACGTTAGGATGATTGTTTTTTAATTCCCAAGATTCTCTTTGTTCCCTTTTTAAAAGACAGGTGCTATGTTTACCGATCTCCAGTCCTCTTGGACCTTACTTATCCTCCATGAGTTCTCAAAGATAATTAATGGTTCTGAGATTGCTTCAACTAGTTCCTTAAGTACCCTAGAATGAATTTCATCAGGCCCTGCCAACTTGGATATGTCGAGCTTATCTAAATATTCTTTAACCTGTTTTTTCCCCATTTTGGCTTGCATTCCCTCCTTGTTTTTAAGGTTAATTGTATTAAGAATCTGGTGACAATTTTCCTTTTTAGTGAAGACAGAAGGAAAATAGGCATTAAATGTCTCAGCCTTCTTGATGTTGTCTGCTATCAGCTCTCCTCCCCCACTAAGCAGAGGAGACCCGTGCTTTCCTTCATCTTTCTCTTGCTCCCAATATATTGTGGGTGTCAGGACTCCTGTATTAGAACTGGCTGGGTCACTATGGGTAAGCACCTTTCTGTGCCTCAGTTTCCCCACCAGTAAAATGGGGATAGTGATTTTTTCCTTGCAGGGGTGTTGCGTGTTGCCAAATGTTTGTGGAATGCTCTGAGGTATCGAAAGTGCACTATAATGGGAAAGTGTGTAAATAAGATTTAAAGGAAATTAGAGATTAATTCTTCTAATGCTGTACCATTTAAAAAAAAACAAACCTTCCTCATGAGGCTAAAATATCCTATTGACTAGAGGTAGAAGGAAGAAGAGGAAACGTATTTAAAAGTGGAAGCAGCTTCTGAAAAAAGGAACTGAAATGGGAAGCTCAGTCAGTGTGGAGCCAGGTTGAGAGCCGTATCTTATCTTGGGGTGTTATACTGCCACTCATCACCATAGTATCTGAATGCCTTCCAGGAAAAATAGATTGACCATAGAGACGTCCCTAACAAACTTCATGAATTGTCTAGCTGATTTTCCATTCACCATCCTTTTCTTGCTTCAAGAAAAGGGACTGTGTGCAAACTAGAAACCCCATTTAACTTCTTTAGGGGCAAATATATAAAGAGAGCATTATTGAGTAACCGCATTCTCTCATGCACTTTCAGTGGCAATCCCACTGAAAGCCCTGCAGAACCTGTTGTACCAGATTTCTGTCCTTTTAAATTCATCTTGGTTTCTTCCCTAACAACTTATTTGCCACAGAACTTGATTCTGATGTTCTAAAACTAAAAATGTTTGAATGCCAACTTTCTGTACACCACACAGATTATTTTGTATTATGATAATACCTAGAAGCCCGGACTGAGATTGGAAGCTGAACAAACACGTAGCAAGAGACAGTCCATTCTCCAAGGTGCTTATGGCCCAAATAGGCAAGACAGAAAAAGGGTGGGAGGGAAAATGGGCAGAAACATGTGATTGTTTGTTGAGGGTCACATGGTAGGTCAGGGGCAGAGCTGGGAATTAACCCCAGTCTCCTGATCCCCAGCGTGTGCCCCATTTACACTAGAACCTCAGAGTTACGAACTGACCGGTCAACTGCACAGCTCATTTGGAACCCGAATTACGCAATCAGGCAGCAGCAGAGACCAAAAAACCAAACAAACAAATACAGTACAAGTCCTGTGTTAAACATAAACTACTAAAAAAATAAAGGTTTCAGAGTAGCAGCCGTGTTAGTCTGTATTCGCAAAAAGAAAAGGAGTACTTGTGGCACCTTAGAGACTAACAAATTTATTAGAGCATAAGCTTTCGTGAGCTACAGCTCACTTCATCGGATGCATTTGGTGGAAAAAACAGAGGAGAGATTTATATACACACACACAGAGAACATGAAACAATGGGTTTATCATACACACTGTAAGGAGAGTGATCACTTAAGATAAGCCATCACCAACAGCGGGGGGGGGGGGGGGGGGGGGGGGAGGAGGAAAACCTTTCATGGTGACAAGCAGGTAGGCTAATTCCAGCAGTTAACAAGAATATCAGAGGAACAGTGGGGGGTGGGGTGGGAGGGAGAAATACCATGGGGAAATAGTTTTACTTTGTGTAATGACTCATCCATTCCCAGTCTCTATTCAAGCCTAAGTTAATTGTATCCAGTTTGCAAATTAATTCCAATTCAGCAGTCTCTCGTTGGAGTCTGTTTTTGAAGCTTTTTTGTTGAAGTATAGCCACTCTTAGGTCTGTGATCGAGTGACCAGAGAGATTGATTTCTTGTGCCACACACTCTCAAGGAAACTGCGGAACCACCTGATCAACATCCTCTACAGCAAACAGGGAAAGATTAAGAATGAGCTCTCAAAACTGGATACTCTCATAAAGAACCAACCTTCCACACAAACTTCCTCGTGGCTGGACTTTACAAAAACTAGAAAAGCCATTTACAAAACACACTTTGCTTCTCTACAAAAGAAAAAGGACACTAAGCTATCTAAACTACTATATGCCACAAGGGGCCACAACAATGGTTCCCGTAACCCACCCAGCAATATTGTTAATCTATCCAACTATACTCTTAGCCCAGCGGAAGAATCTGTCCTATCTCGGGGCCTCTCCTTTTGCCCCTCCACCCCCACGAACATGATACAGTTCTGTGGTGACCTAGAATCCTATTTTCGACGTCTCAGACTCAAGGAATATTTCCAACACACCTCTGACCAACATATTAACCCACAGAGACCTTCCTGCCAACACTACAAAAAGAAGGATTCTGGGTGGACTCCTCCTGAAGGTCGAAACAGCAGCCTGGATTTCTACATAGACTGCTTCCGCCGACGTGCACGAGCTGAAATTGTGGAAAAGCAGCATCGCTTACCCCATAACCTCAGCCATGCAGAACACAGTGCCATCCACAGCCTCAGAAACAACTCTGACATCATAATCAAAAAGGCTGACAAAGGAGGTGCTGTCGTCATCATGAATAGGTCAGAGTATGAACAAGAGGCTACTAGGCAGCTCTCCAACACCACTTTCTACAAGCCATTACCCTCTGATCCCACTGAGAGTTACCAAAAGAAACTACAGCATTTGCTCAAGAAACTCCCTGAAAAAGCACAAGAACAAATCCGCACAGACACACCCCTGGAGCCAGGACCTGGGGTATTCTATCTGCTACCCAAGATCCATAAACCTGGAAATCCTGGACGCCCCATCATCTCAGGCATTGGCACCCTGACAGCAGGATTGTCTGGCTATGTAGACTCCCTCCTCAGGCCCTTCGTTACCAGCACTCCCAGCTATCTTCGAGACACCACCGATTTCCTGAGGAAACTACAGTCCATTGGTGATCTTCCTAAAAACACCATCCTAGCCACTATGGATGTAGAAGCCCTCTACACCAACATTCCACACAAAGATGGACTACAAGCCGTCAGGAACAGTATCCCCGATACTGTCACGGCTAACCTGGTGGCAGAACTTTGTGACTTTGTCCTGACCCATAACTATTTCACATTTGGTGACAATGTATACCTTCAAATCAGCGGCACTGCGATGGGTACCCGCATGGCCCCACAGTATGCCAACATTTTTATGGCTGACTTAGAACAACGCTTCCTCAGCTCTCGTTCCCTAATGCCCCTACTCTACTTGCGCTACATTGATGACATCTTCATCATCTGGACCCATGGAAAAGAAGCTCTTGAGGAATTCCACCATGATTTCAACAATTTCCATCCCACCATCAACCTCAGCCTGGACCAGTCCACACAAGAGATCCACTTCCTGGACACTACGGTGCTAATAAGCGATGGTCACATAAACACCACCCTATATCGGAAACCTACTGACCGCTATTCCTACCTACATGCCTCTAGCTTTCATCCAGATCATACCACTCGATCCATTGTCTACAGCCAAGCGCTACGATATAACCGCATTTGCTCCAACCCCTCAGACAGAGACAAACACCTACAAGATCTCTATCATGCATTCCTACAACTACAGTACCCACCTGCTGAAGTGAAGAAACAGATTGACAGAGCCAGAAGAGTACCCAGAAGTCACCTACTACAGGACAGGCCCAACAAAGAAAACAACAGAACGCCACTAGCCATCACCTTCAGCCCCCAACTAAAACCCCTCCAACGCATCATCAAGGATCTACAACCTATCCTGAAGGACGAGCCATCGCTCTCTCAGATCTTGGGAGACAGACCAGTCCTTGCTTACAGACAGCCCCCCAATCTGAAGCAAATACTCACCAGCAACCACACACCACACAACAGAACCACTAACCCAGGAACCTATCCTTGCAACAAAGCCCGTTGCCAACTCTGTCCACATATCTATTCAGGGGATACCATCATAGGGCCTAATCACATCAGCCACACTATCAGAGGCTCGTTCACCTGCGCATCTACCAATGTGATATATGCCATCATGTGCCAGCAATGCCCCTCTGCCATGTACATTGGCCAAACTGGACAGTCTCTACGTAAAAGAATGAATGGACACAAATCAGACGTCAAGAATTATAACATTCAAAAACCAGTTGGAGAACACTTCAATCTCTCTGGTCACTCGATCACAGACCTAGGAGTGGCTATACTTCAACAAAAAAGCTTCAAAAACAGACTCCAAGGAGAGACTGCTGAATTGGAATTAATTTGCAAACTGGATACAATTAACTTAGGCTTGAATAGAGACTGGGAATGGATGAGTCATTACACAAAGTAAAACTATTTCCCCATGGTATTTCTCCCTCCCACCCCACCCCCCACTGTTCCTCTGATATTCTTGTTAACTGCTGGAATTAGCCTACCTGCTTGTCACCATGAAAGGTTTTCCTCCTTCCCCCCCCCCCCCCCCCCTGCTGTTGGTGATGGCTTATCTTAAGTGATCACTCTCCTTACAGTGTGTATGATAAACCCATTGTTTCATGTTCTCTGTGTGTGTGTATATAAATCTCTCCTCTGTTTTTTCCACCAAATGCATCCGATGAAGTGAGCTGTAGCTCACGAAAGCTTATGCTCTAATAAATTTGTTAGTCTCTAAGGTGCCACAAGTACTCCTTTTCTTTTTTTAAAAAAATAAAGGGAAAGTTTAAAAAAGATGCGACAAGGTAAGGAAACTGTTTCTGTGCTTGTTTCATTTAAATCAAGATGGTTAAAAGCAGCATTTTTCTTCTGCCTAGTAAAGTTTCAAAGCTGTATTAAATCAATGTTCAGCTGTAAACTTTTGAAAGAACAACCATAACGTTTTGTTCAGTTACGAGTCTCCATTCCCGAGATGTTTGTAACTCTGAGGTTCTATTTTATTAACGACACTGCTTCTTGAACATAGTCTATAAAGATTTGTTTTCATATTTCCCATAAATGTAGGTCAATATAGAATTCCTTACTTTAGTCACCATACAGTAAAACAATGTCAAGCCTAATAAGAACCTCATCTTTTTTTTTTTTTCCCCACAAATAATGAAAAATAAAGTGCTTTTTTCTAATTGGTAGGCACTTTGTTCCGAACATCACATTTGGACACCCTGTAGTAGAGAGCCTTCGAAAGCAGCTGGGTCAGGATCCTTTCTTCGGTAAGGACTTCATTTTTCCAAACTCTTGAGTACATGTTGTTATATTGACAGAGGAAACCACAAAACATTGTGGGTTTGAATCCTCACCTGTGGCATGTAAGCTCAGGCCCCAACTCAGTGGGGTAACCTCAAAACTGTTTTGCTGCTCCCTAATCCTGGGGCTGGTTTTGTGCTGTCTTAGTTTAGAATAGCCTTACAGTGGGGGCCATGATGGTGGCAGGAATCATTGGACTGTGGTTACAACCCATCCCCCTACATGTGGAGAAAGTTGAGGAGGGTTGGTGTAGAGCCAGCTATGTCAGATGAGGATTTTCCCAGCTTTCCAATCCCTTTCTAGAACTCAGTAGCACAAAGGAGCCATGTCCAGGGCCTCATGTTTGGTGATAACTAAATATTTATAGCCAAGCAAAATGTTGTAAAAATGTGGTTTCCTTTTTAGCTAAACTGAGGGAGGGGAGACTGTATTATGTGAGCTACTGTTTTTTTTTTTGTTTTTTAGTACTTTAAAGAAACACACTCCCATGTGACATGTCACTATAATGTGATCAATGTGCTATTAAGTTTGAGTAGTAATTATTACTAAACATATTTAATAATACCAATGCTGAGCATGGATTTATATTCTGAATCTGTTTTGTATAAATTAATATGCACTCATTTGAACGGTTTATGCTGTTGCTACTCTTTTTGAGCTCTGAGCGCATGCTTTGAATGGACATTTTCTGTAATGACTCCAAAGCAGCTGTTATATGAATTACAGCTAGTACACATACTGGTATATTTTGGTGCAGTGATGCATGCCAACTGTATCTTGCTTACTCATGCTTTTGTTCTTTGTTCTGGGGTGTGATTCTTTTCAGATATGCACATGATGGTTGCCAAGCCAGAGCAGTGGGTGAAACCAATGGCTGTAGCAGGTGCAAACCAGTACACTTTTCACCTAGAGGCTACAGACAATCCAGGGGCACTGATTAAAGACATTCGGGAAAATGGGATGAAGGTGAGGAGTTGGTGTGGCAAGAGTCGTGTGCAGTAGCTGCCTCCCTCTGGCATTGAAAGATCTGGGCAATAATGTTCTTGAGAACTAATGGAATGAAAGCAATTTATATTTTAACAGAAGTACTAGAGACAAAGTGGAATCTTGCTTTAATGCAGTGGTCCCCAGAGTGTGGGGTACACCCCACTAGGGGACAGGGAGGAAGGGCCACCTAGCTCTGCTCCAGGCCAAACCCCAGCTTTGACTCCTGCTCCCAGCTGCAGCCCCATACCCTGGGGGCCATGGGCTGGTTACATTATGGGTGGGGTGCAACATAAAATTTGTGGATCAGTCAATACCTTTTTGCCTTAATTGATCCTACATAATATTCCAAATACTATTCACAATATTTAATCAGTAATTTTTTTAAGCTTGTAGTAGCTAGTATCAAGGCAGTGCTAACACAGGTGCAAGGTCTCTGTTGTCCTACAGATGCACTTTCATTTATCTTTTCCTTCTTCCGTAGGTAGGCTTGGCCATCAAACCTGGAACTGTAGTTGAATATTTAGCACCATGGGCCAATCAGATAGACATGGCTTTGGTGATGACAGTGGAACCTGGATTTGGAGGGCAGAAGTTCATGGAAGACATGATGCCAAAGGTAGATACTGATTGTGTTTTATTAAATGGAACTAGTCTGTTTCTACTCCCTGTGCCTTGAGAACTGGGAAGGGAGATGACATTAACAAAAAATCCTTAACCAGTTAAATGTTAAAAATTATATAGACCTGGGGAGTATCTGAGTGTAAAGCTAAGTGCTTAACTTTTCTGGGTTTTTTGTATGGGCTCTTTAGATTCAGTGGCTGAGGACACAATTTCCTTCCTTGGATATTGAAGTAGATGGTGGTGTAGGGCCAGACACCATCCATAAATGTGCAGAGGTAAGATTTAAAAACTGAACAGCACAGTGAGGACTCTCCTTTTATGACATTTCTTTTAATTCTGTGCATGAGATAATCTCTCTGCTGGGTCTTTCATTTTGGCCATTTGCTTTGTTTTCAGATAGTCTAAAGACTTTCACCCTCTGCTCAGGATAGAACCAGAATTAACATAGGCTACAGTGCAGCAGGAAAGCTGTTTGGGGAAATAATACCCTTTTCTCACTAGAGTAATTTTTTTGACGTACAGAACCTGTGCTGCTCAAGTCTATGCATGCTGCAACTGGACAATAGTTACCTAATACATAATTTACACTAGTTAGAGTGTACTGGGATTATGGGGTGGTGGTCCATATTACACAGCTGGCTGTTTAACCTTCTTCCAGGCAGGAGCAAACATGATTGTGTCTGGCAGTGCTATTATGAAAAGTGAAGATCCTAGATCTGTCATCAACCTCCTGAGGAATGTGTGTTCAGAAGCTGCTCAGAAACGCTCCCTGGACCGATGAGACCGCCAACTCATGCCAAGGCAGCTGGGGTGTGAACGGGTTCTAGTCCAATATGGAGACATTGCTCCTGAACCAGGACTGCAGCACTGAAGAATTGTTCCTTCACTGCAAGAAGCTGTTTTGCCAGGGCTGGAAACACAATCGGCCAGTGCTATCCCTTAAATTGCCTGGAGACTTATTTTATAGCAGATAACAGGGATTGGATTGAAACAAAATTCAGTCAGTTTTTGCTTGAAAGGTATGGAAGACTTAAGAGTCTGCTCTGTGCATTCCTACAAAACTGTTTCAATGTTTGAAATAAAACACTCTTCTTAAAGTGATAAGTCATCTTACGACTTGCTAAACTCATCCATTAGCTGTTCAGTAGCATGTGTACTCCAGGATGAACCCATCTACCCCAAGAAAGAGCATCTTTCCAGAAATAAGTTCACTAACTTAGACAGGTATGTACACCCCAATAAAGTTATGGTACAATATTTCATTCTCACAGCAGTAGGAAATAAAAGTTCCACAATAAGCTTTTAGCATAGTTTTTCAAAGGGGGGAGTGCGGAAGCTAAGTCTCTTGGAAAGTTTTCACTAGCTAGTCGTAAGGATACCGCCTATGAAAACTACAACAAATCTAATAACTGTACCTTCAGATCATTTAACTTGGCCTAATCAACAGCTAAAGATAGGTGTTACTCATTGAAGAATAGTGGTTTTGTCACCAGCAGTAGAATAGTAAGTTGCCTGCTATTGTGGGTCAACAACATTTTAATTATTGCAGAATGAGCTGTCATAGGGTATTGTCTCACATTTGTACAAAAGCACATAGGGATCCTAAGTTTAGGTCTTGTGCATTCTAGCGCTTCCAATAGGTAAATGTAGTATCCTTCAGGCAATCCATGGGTGGAAGACCAAGCAGCTGCTGCCTGTGTATAAAATGTAATAACCAGCATACATCACTTACAGAAAGACCTACTCCAGGAGAGAGGAAGTAAGATAATTTGGATCCACATGGTGAATCTGCTTCAGCTGTTCAGTTTCTAAGCAGTGATGTTAGTCAAGAGAGAGAGGTAGGACTGGTTCAAGAATTCCTCTAGCTAGTCTCTCTGAAAAATCAAAGCCCCACGTTAGTGCTGCAGAAAGGAAGTGATTAGAGGGAACATTTTTGCACACTTCTTTCTAGTACCCCAGTTCAACAGAGATGATCTACCCTGATATAACACACATTCAGATATGACGTGGTAAAGCAGCGCTCTGGGGGGCAGGACTGCACTTTCCAGCGGATCAGCGTGTCTGGCTCCCATACACTGCTCTGAGCGGCATGTTAAGGGTGCAGGGTCTTGAGGGTGTTGGATAGGGGTCAGGGGATGGAGTAGGGTTGGATGGGCCGGGGGTTCTGAGGGATCAGTCAGGGGGTGGGAAGTGACTATTAATAACAAATGCTTGACGCCAAAGCAAGTTCAATACAATGCAGTGTCACCTATAATTCGATAAGATTTTTTGGCTCCCGAGGACCACATTATATCGGGGTAGAGGTGTACTACAGGTGTGAGGGCAGTGGTGAAGGCTGCTAGTGTAAACATAGCCACTCTAGCTCCCTCAGTAAAAGCAGATGTGAGGATGCTGCAACAAAGGCTTTTGGCATGGACTACACAAAAAAGGGGCTCAGACAATGCTGTTAGTAAGCCAACTAGAGTTTAAATAGAATTGGGTCAGGGATAACTGTCCATATGGAATCATTTGCTCAAACTTGCTGTGCACCACTTTTGCAAATATAACTCTCATATAGTTGTCATAACACATTCACACAGTACCCCCAAAACTACCCTGGAGAGAATGTTTAACTGCAGGCATTCGCTTGTTGCCATTTAACAGCCTTTCAGTTACAAAATACTATGCTCTGTCCCCAGGAGAATTGAATCCTTTGTCAGGTCCTAGATTAGAGCAGTTTGGGGTTCCCGCCTTTTTTGTCAAAGGCCTTGAGCACGTGTAAAATGCCAGCCTAAGGCTGTACTTCAGGGGAGGAGAACATACATGCAAGAAAACCGCCTCGCCTCACCTCTCCAGCAGAGTGAGTGGCTAATTGTTCCTACTGGAGCACCCCACTATGTAAGTGTGACCTCTTCACTTCCACAGCCTCTTGTTACAGCTAAGGTTAAGGGAAAGGCTATTAGTCACCATGGCGATTACTACTTGCACATATGCTTGATTAAATTCTTCTGTTACTCCTTAAGAATTGCCCATTTCCTCACTATTAGCAAACAAATGACAATTTTCTGTCCCAGCGTGTTTTCCTGCACTTAAAAATAAGTGATGTATACATGCTTATGCAGAGAAAACAGCAGCTACACGTCATCCATAAAAGTACATATTAAACATGGAGACACCCAGTCTGATCAGGCATCCCAATGGAAAAAGCATTTCCACATTAAAACTAACCACACAGAATCTACATCACCCAGTCATGGGTCAATGAATCGAGAACTTTGACTCAAACTTTCATGCCTAAATCAAATTTCCAGACATTCTGCACATCAGTCTCATACATTCAACCTACCAGACCCCCAGTGAGGAATACAGTTACTTGTACTTTTCTATAACTTCAGTCTCATGATTCTTTAGCTAGATGAATTCATGATGTAAATACATTTTTAACAATAAAAGTGCAGGGATATCACTGGGACTAAAATGAGGGCCAGTTGAGAATTATTTGTCTCAAAGTGCCAATGGCGAGCCAATAAAGCCATCTAAACTTTCGTGCCAAAGGAGCCTTTTGTGCATTACTGGACTGGAGGTCTAAGAGGTAACTGATATTCTGTAACAAGGGAAGGGTCCAGGGTGCCCACATTGTCAATGGAGGAAAAATATATAAGATTCCAGATGTCCAGTTCAATCCTTACTTGGATGTGGGGTCCTCCAAAGGACAGTACTGTAAGCAAGCTAGCATGCACCCAAATAGGGCAAGACACTATCAGAAAATATGCTCTGCTCACCACATCTGAGGACTTTCTGCCCTTCCCATGCTTTGATGAAGTTCATGGATCTGAAGGAGGATGTGAAACCTCTTGCAACAGGGCCAGGGGAAGGAGATATGGAGACCTGAAAAAATGCCTTTTGATCCAAAATGGTAAACAAAGCACAAATACACTGAAACAAGTCACTGATCCAACAGTGCCTGACTGCATAATGCTCAGTACTTCACCACTGCACAGGGGGAATGGGAAGGGAGAAGAGGAATGACCTGTTTTAGCCTCAAAAAGTTGAGGAAATTTTTGGAAGTTTAAGGGAGGTATGAGGAAAAAATCTTGAGTAAGGGGCTTCATGGGTTTTTATAAATGCAGCCCTGGGGCTGAGCTGTGCGTATTGCAGTTCTCAGCCTGCTCTGAAATAGAGAGCTAATTGTTTCAGTGGTTTCAAAATTCATGTGACAATACACAAACTATAGGTGAGGGAAAGGCAGGAAACTGATGGAGGCCATTTCCATGAGAGAGAAAGGCTGCATCTATTATCCCAATAAGTTTTTATTATTAATAATTGAAGACATCACAGCAGCTCTGTACAGCAGATATGAAGAAAGAGGGTGGGGCTGAGGCTTGTGTAGGTGCTAGACTAAGACAGTTCAGTTTCTAACTGTCCAGACTTCCTGTATGGCTTTGGGCAAGTCACTTTCTCTCTCTGTAAAATGGGGATCGTAATCCCACTCTGTCTTGGCTCTAGATTATAAAATGTTTGGGGCAAGGCTCGTCTCTTCCAATGTGTTTGTACACATCCTAGCATAATAGGGCCCCAATCTCAGCGGGAGCTTCTAGGGGCTACTGTAATACAAGTAAATAGTAGCATCCCCTAGCCCCAAGAGTTTCCAGAGTCAGAGATGACACCAGGGAGGAGGTTTATACCAATAAGATGAGTTTGCTGGAGAGCTTGGGGAGTAGTAGAGGGAGATTTGAAGGAGAGGTTATGTGGTGTGTAGGCTAGACGGGGGGGGAGGGGGGGAGTGGCCATTCCAGGCACTGGGGCAGTGGGAGAAAGCACATTGGGAAGACATACAGGGATTGGAAGGATTACAGAATGCAGAGCTGGTGAAGAGAAACGATAAACTATATTCTATTCTTGCCTTATGTCGTGGAGTTCAATGGATGGAGGTGGTCTTAGAATCTGCACCCAGGCAAATTATTTTGCTGCCCAAAATCTGTTTTTTATCAGATGAGATGTGGACTTTAAGAGCAAAGTTTCTGATGGAAAAAAAATGCCTTAAATATTTGCATAGGGAGAAATTATAAAAGGAAAGTTCTCCATTTTGCATCAAGTTTTTCAGTTTCTTTCTTGCCCGTCTCATCTTTGCCAGGGTGGTTTCATTATTTTAGCCTGTTCACATAATGGGTAGGGCAGAGAGCATCTCAATAGGGACAAAGAAGTTGTGTACAATCTCCATTTGCATCGGCCCTGTAGCTAGCAAGATTAACAAATAACATCTTTATTGAGCAGTATTAACATCCTCTTCTAAAGGAAACTGCCAGGAACTACTTGGTTAGTAGCCCTACTCGAAAGTTTACTTCATTTTTAAAATATTCTCTTAACATTAACAGAGAACACTCTCTTTTTCCTTCAGGATCCTGGATGATTCAGACTTCATTACTAAGTCAGTGTTCCTCACCTATAGTTCTCCTGGGTCCTGCATGCAGGGAGTTCACATGACTGATGCCCAGATCCCAGGATTACTCCTCACACTGCCAAACAGATCAGACAAGAGCAGGAGGCACTGAACAACCTATAAAGTTGTATGATGGGAGCTAGCACGATCTGAGCTGCTCATATCTTCACTTTGAAGGAGCAGGGGAATGGAGAAGAAAGGAGCCTCACCTCAGACTGCTCTCCAACTCACATTCCCAGCAGCAGCCAGAAGACGAGGGAGAGAGAAATGAGAAATACCCCATTCCACTCAGAAACTAGGAAGAAGGGATAATAGATGGGGAAACCACAGTCTCACAGCCAGTTATCCAATGCATCATCATCATGTACTAATGCAACATTAACAAATGCAACAGCAAGGCTTTGTACCATTACTACTTTGTGACTCCCACAAAGCCATTAAAAGATCATACAGGTCTTCAGCTCTTAAAAGTACATACCACTAATTTGATTTTACAGACCTGTGAAGGGAATCTAAATACTTCTATTGCTAATCAAATTCAGACTATACACATTGTATGGAAATAACTTTTAATTAAAAAAACCTAGCATTGAAGATTATTGTATCAGACACTGAGGCAAAATTTGAGTTTAATTTGCTGGACAAACCAGTGTTAAAAAAAGATTTAAAATAAATCAGAATGTGCAATAAACTACAATGTAGCATAGGATGTAGTGTTGAAACTTGACTGAACTTTTTTCTGAGGTCCAGCGTATATTTCCAGTTAATCTGACAGGAAAAAAAATTTAAGTTTGACACTAACAAACGGGTCATCTGTCAGTATTGGATATTACAAGCTGAAGAAAAATGTTGTACAAGAACAGAGACTCCTATATAGTTGCCTTCAACTGTTGTACACAGAAAAACTTCCTGCTGACAGTGGTTTATACATACGTTCTACTGGTGTCAAATTATTGTTCTGCTACAAGAATACTGCTATATAATCAATTCTTGTATGCGTCATCTTCTATTAGCATCATTTGAGGATGCAGATAAATTCTGATTACTGTAATTCAGAACGTATGAGTTTAAACAATTTGCTTTTATTTTCTGAGAGAGTGAAATGGCTGGAAATTTAAAAATCAATCCGTGTTTAGAAACATTGTGAAAGGTTTTTTTAAGCCCTTCTGATGTCCTTATTAACAATGTTTTCCTTTCTGGTTAGTCACTCTGATTTTGCATACTTGCAAGATATCGCTTAGAAACCGTAACAAACTATACTTGTTGGTAAGATACTACAGCACACAATTATAAGCAGCATTAGCTACTGCAGGTCTAGGAGTTAGGTCTCCAAATATCTGGTGATCCAAAATGAAATTCAGAGCTGTATCTTCATTTAATTCACTCTTCGTTTCCTCACCACTCCAAGGCTTCTCTGCTCCCCATGTGACTGAAATAGGAAACTGTCTACTTTTTGTATAGTAGAGAAATCAACTACGGAAATATAGTGATATATTTGTGTGTTAGTGTTTGAGGATTTCTGCATGAAACTAACAATAGAGTTGAATGAGTGGCTCATTTTAAGCCAAACATAAGGCTTCTGAAAGTGTCATTTAAAAACTACTGGTACTTAAATATTCAAGGGATTTCAGACATGCATTTTAAACAAGGCAGGTATTTGTGACATGCTCATGCCACCAAAGAAAACAATTGTATTTCAAATTACGCCCCCTTCCTCACTGTCTTTTCAAGAAGTTTTTCTGTGTTTTGAAGTTGTTTGTTTAAAGGACTAAAGTGTGCTCTGCTGTCCCAGAATCCATCAGAACCATGAACACATTTGAAAGAAAAAAAGGAAGAATATTAAAGAATGTGGCAATATGACAACAGAAAGCAGTAAACCTTGCCAGCTATTTAGGTGTGCCCACTTTCAACATGGGGAATACTAGACTTCCAGCTCGAAATAATTAGTTTCTCTTGTGGTTCAGGAAGAAGAAAGTGTTGAGTTTGGGATTTTATCCTGCCTGTTACAAAGCAAGAAAGAAAATATATTATAGGCTGCTAATGTACAGTATTTGAATTGTGCTGTTATTTCTTGTGTGAAGAACAGAGATTTTACCTTGTACTTGTCTCCACCTTACTCAGCTTTCTTAATGAACCACCATTATTCCCCCTGTCACCTGTGTTTTCTTGTGCTGCAGGGTCCCAGGAAAACGCTTTTGCAGTCTTCCAGCTCTTCTGTGGATTGGTTTCTTGCTGGATGGCCATTGTTTGGCAATGTGATGGGAGTGCATGAAGTGCACAGGGAGTCACTGTGGAAAGCTGCACTTGAACTTTCAGTCTGATTTGTTATTTGGTCTTGGCACCGTAAGGTTTCTATGTCTTCATCCTTTAACGGAAAAACCCGAAGTTCCCACAGCTCAGACTGAAAGGAGTCAAAGGGGGGATGGGGGGGGGAAGAGGGGTCCTGGTTAGCTATGTGCAGAATGATTCTGTTATCAAGTAACAAATGAGTCTTGTTCTTTACATTGCTTGCAGGGTTCTTCAGATACAAGGAAGAATACCATTCTGATGGGTACCAGTTTTCAATGTAGCTTGGCTTAATACAGCACAACTTCATTTTGTATGGAATCTTTTAAGCAAGTTGTATCCCAACATTGTTTCCAAGGTTAAACAGTGCAGTTACAACGTAAGGGGCGAGGAACGTAAAAAGGAATTCTCTATTTTCTACTGTTAAGAACATCAATTACCATCACAATCAGTACTATTTGGAACCCATGTTGGCATCCTCTGAAAAAAAAGCTACTGAATGTATCAATAGAGCGCCTGCTACTCTCTCATCTCTGAGGCTGACATTTTGACCCAGTAGTGAAAGTTTTGCCTGTGCTGTTCCTATGCTGTTAACAAATCGAGGACTTCATTTGGAAGTGATCTTAATCTGGTAATTTGCAGAAGCTCTAAACGCAATCCAAAAATTAGAGATGAGAACACTTACATTTGCAATTTTAGAGCCTGATCCAAGACTCACTGAAGTCAGGGAAACTCTGGGCATTGGATCAGGCCCTTACTTACAAAAAACCACCATACCTTTGCTTCTTGATTTTCCTTTGAAGACTGTGGGATCCTTAAACATACAGAACTGTGGATTTCTGAAGCAAGATCAAAAGCAGCTTCAGCAGCACAAAGCAGTGAGGCACAGGAGTTGTGATGGTTTTCTTTCAGTACTGGATCTTGTCCCAGCTGTCTTTCAGCATTTTTGCTATAAGATCTAGTACAAGACAAAATGAGAAAATTAAGTTTTTGTTTAGTAACTTCTCTGTCAAGTGACTGGAAACAATTCAGATTTTTTTTTAAATGAGGAAAAAAAGGCACTACTCTAAGTTTTTAATAATGGCTTCTAAATTTATATGCTTAGAAGTAAAGATAACCTGAAAACGGAACTCTAAAGCAACGATGACCTTGGTATAAAATATTTAAATACATTTTAATATCTTTGACAACATTTTTTTGAAAGTACAAACTTAACAGAATCCAGTACTTGAAGTGGGTCTCTGAATGCAATTACTTTCAGTCTTGGATCCAAAGAAGTGACACCCCAGTCTTTCATCTAAATCAGAGATTACTGAGTGAGAAGTGACACCCTATTTGTTTGTCTAAGGCAATAATTACTGAGCACGGCAGTGAACAGCAGCAGTGGGATGAGTTCAGAAAATGTTAAGATTTTATTCACTAATATGCCAATAACCCAGATTTTCTTAAAATTCACAAGATTTAAAGCTATATAGCTTTCCTTTTCAAGCAACAAATTAAATATGCATGATACCGTGCATGGTAAACTATTTGATGGGGAATACCCTCATTTTCAAAAGATGCTTCACTCTATTGATAGCATTTCTAAAAGTTGCTGAGCTACCAACAGAAAATCCCAATGATTCTGTAAGAGTCCTCCATTTATGACAATACACCTGCCTGCTATTTCTTCTGGGCCATCGGCTTTGTTCCCACAATGACCACCTTGCTTTCTCTCTCTCTTCATATTTTGCATGACGTGAAGAAAAAAGTTCATCTGACAGATCTTCGATCTGTAATTATAAATGAGAGATCGCTGCTGCCATGATTACAAGCATCACTAAAGATGAAAACAATGTTTTATATAGTCATGTGGGGAATCTGTGTCACACGCACAACAAAAAGAACGTGCACTGGAGGGTACAAAGGTATAGTAAACTGTATGTGTTCATCTTACCATATGACAGAAAAGTACGGCTATACAATACAACTTTTTAGCCTGCTAATTTACACGTTTGGAAGGGCTGGATCTCAAGCTGATATAAAAATTATTCACACCTCTATGGAAATACTCAAGGACTACACTAGATTGAAAAATAAGAGGAAGGATACTTACTTGTAAGTCAAGTAAACAGGAGATGTACTACATTTGTGGATGCACACTTGTGTCTCTTCTGGAGCAGGACACAGAAGAAGTGAACTATAGCACTTAAGAGCAACTACATTTTCCTTCAGAGATGTAAACTATCAGATTCTTTTGCATTTTGGTTCTATATTAGCAGAGCGAATCAAGTTTTTAAGAGTTAAGCATGTAGATCCTCAGGTAATAGTAGCCTTGACTTCATAAAATAGCCCGGGAACTTTTTTTAAACTGTTGAGCCTTAACCTGGACCCCAAGAATTCTACACAAGGTTATAAAAAGCCAGTGTCTCCAGCTGGCCTGAGTTCCTCTCTACTTCAGCATCCAAGACTCAACTGAAGTCTGGGGATGAGGTGAAGTGTGTAGATATGCAGAGGCAATACATTTGGAAAATTCCAGTTACTAATAAGCAAATTCCATTCTTCAAAAATTCCCTGACCAGGCATACTATGAAGTTTTCAGAGGAGTGGAGCAAAAAGTTGAGGTGAAGATACAACACAACATTATCTTTGTGAAATAGTTTAAATGGAGGATGGGCCATAAGGGCTTAGATTTTGCTCAGACTGATGTTTACCATATCTGCAACCAGAAAAACGATGTTTAGAACAGACTAAAATTGCTTGAAGAGGAAGTCCAATGTATCTTGGCAAGTTCCAGAAGCCCAGAGGGTTATAAAGGAATGCAACAACTCTAAGCTAATGTTTCACAGAAGGGTGCATGGAAGAGAGAAAAAAAAATACTCATGCTGCAGGAGTGGGAAGCAGCAATGTACTTTGAGCATGGAGTAATACAAGTATGACCTCATTAAGAATACCAAACATTCTAAAATGAAAGGCCCCAGGGGAAGGGTGAAATGCCACATCCCTACTAGGAAATCCAGCAGAAAACAGTCACCATTTCAATGCAAAAGCTTTCTTAGTGAATGGTTTGCAGAACTCCAGCAAGACACTTAGATCCAAGCTCATGAGAATTTTGGTTGCTCAGTTAAGAACAAGACCCAGGCTGCTAAGTGAAGCCCTCTGGATCCAGACACCAGATCTGCCCTGCATTTTGAGACAGTTTGACTCTTCGTTCTTCTGCAGCACATTGAAAATTTAGGTTGCTGCTCAGTCACAGCTGAGAAGAACAAGGGTATGCACACAAAGGAGCTGTGTTTTGCCCTCCTCAAGACACCCAAGGACCAGTTCTCCACAGCTCGTTCTCTGTCATAGTTCAGAACAGGTTCAGGACTGCTGTAATGTACTCTGCAGAGCAGAAGGGTGCTATGGCCACACCTTGTTTTTAAACAACAATGGATGTTACATTAATGGCATTGTTCATGTAAAACTTTTGTCAATCAGGGGTGTGAAAAAAAAAAAACACCTCCCTGCCCAACGTAAGTTTCACCAATAAGCCAGTGTGAACAGCGCTTTGTTGGCGGGAGACACTCGTTAGGGGTGATTTAATTACGCTGGTGGGAAACTCTCCCCCGTCGGCATAGAGCGGGTACACGGGAGACCTTACAGAGATGTAGTTACAGCGGTAGTGTAGACAAAGCCGGAGGGAGCTAACCACGGATTTTAGGTTAAGTTTTGCCAAAGAGCATGTTGGACCCTGGTAATACCATACAACAGAGAGCACACAGCCATGTGTTGCACACAACGCTGCAACAGTGTTAGGCACATGATTTTACAGAATGGATGAGGGCGTTTGTAACTGTGTTAGATGTGAACACAAAACTATTGCAGCTGCGTTATTCTGTGGTAAATCTATCTGAACATAGCACTCCACAGTCCGACTCCACTCCACAGCTTCCTGTGAGCTCCTGCTGGGGACCTAGAATCTGATCCAAAGTCCACAGACTTCAGTGGAAAGACTCTCATTGGCTTTACTGGGCTTTGGGTCAGGCCCTAGTGCACATGCTTGCAAAGCTGGCTGATAAGTGGATATGGAAAGTCTGGCATGCCAGGTGCAATGCTCTCAGCTCTCTGACATTGATGTGGAGAGCGAGCTCTGCCCGAGACCAGAGGCCTTGAGTCCTGAGGTCCCCCAAATGTGCTCCCAGCACCGTGCTGATGTGTCCGTCACTAGGGAGAGAGACGGCTGAGGGCTGGAGAAGGGGACCCCTGCACATACTACCTGTGCATTGAGCCACCACAGGAGGGAATTGACAATCTGGTGGGACAAGGTTACAACCTTGTCCAAATTGTCCCGGGCTGGCCGATACACCAATGCTAGCCATGACTGAAGAGGCCGAAATCTGAATGCACCACATAGGTACAGGCTGCCATGCATCCTAGAAGTTTCAGGCAATTCCTTGCTGTGGTAGTGGGGAACTGCCTGAGACCTCGAATCATGTTGCTAAAGGCCTAGAACCTCACTTTCTGGAGGTACGCCCTGACCTGGGTCAAGTCCAGGTCCACCCCTATAAATTCTATCCGCTGAACTCAAGACAACGTTGGATTTCCCCTCATTCAGAAGAAGGCCCAGATTGTCGAACGTCACCATTATGAAGTTAACCTGTGCCTCCACTTGAGCTCTGGAGCGGCCCTTGATGAGCCAGTCATCGAGGTACAGGAACACCTGTACCTGACGCCTGCGCAGAAACGCGGCCACAACTACCATGCACTTGGTGAACACTTGAGGTGCTGCTGAACAGCTGAACAGGAGGACTGTGAACTGATATTGGTTGTTGTTCACCACAAACCTGAGGTATTTTCTGTGAGGCAAATTATTGTTATATGAAAGTATGCATCCTTCAAGTCCAGGGCGCATACCAGTCTCCTGGATCCAATGAAGGAATGATGAAGGCCAAAGAGACCATGAGGAACTTGAGCTTCTTCATGAACTCGTTGAGTTCTTGCAGGTCTAGGTTGGGCCTGAGCCCAGCCTTTGGCTTTCAGTATCAGGAAATACCGGGAATAGGAAACCCTTGCCTTTCTGCTCCTGAAGAACCTCTTCCACTGCCCCTAGCAAAAGGAGCGAGTGCATCTCCAGTATAAGGAGTTGCTCGTGAGAGGGGTACCTGAAGAGGGACAGGGAAGGGGGATAGAAGAGTGGGAGGGCACAGAATTGGATGGAGTTTCCCCTCTCTATCATACAGAGCACCCGGAGGTCTGAAGTGATACTGGATCGTACACGGTAGAAAGGGGGTAGTCGGGATGAAAAGGTAAGGAGGAGTAGATCCAGTTCTTGTTCTGGTATGTCATCCTCAACCACACCTTCAAAAGGCCCGTTTGGGACCGGGAAGTGGCTTGGATTGGCCAGAGCCTTGACCTGAGGACAGGTGCAGCCTCTTTCTACCGCTCCAATTCCTCCTCTAGTAACTGTCCTGTTGATTCTGTTGTTGGTAGAACCGCGGAGGAGGTTGTGGTCTGAAGTGTTTCCGCTGTGAGGTGGGAGTATGGAGGCCCAGTGATTTGAGGTGGCTCTTGAGTCTTTTAGGCTATGAATCCTTTTATCTGACTTTTTGGAAAACAGATTCACACCTTCAAAGGGGAGGTCCTGAATGGTCTGTGGGACCTCGTACGGCAGACCTGAAATTTGGAGCCAAGAGCCCCTTCTCATGGCCACTCCTGTAACCATCACCCTGGAGGCTGCATCAGCTCCGTCTAGCGCCACCTGCAAGGAAGCTCGGGAGATGAGCTTGCCCTCCTCAACCAAAGCTGAGAAATTTTGCCATTGCTTCACATGTATTATAGCAGTACCTGAAACAATGGCTTGCTGGTTTGAAATGTGGAGCTACAACCCGCCTGTAGACTAGACCTTTCTACCAAAAAAGTCGAGTCTTTTCACCTCCCTGTTCTTAGGGGAGGGTCCCTGGTAACCTTGCTGCTCGTGCTGGTTAACAGTGTTCACAACCAGGGAAATCAGGCGGCAGGTGCGAGGAAAAATGCTCATAACCCTTAGTTGGCACAAAGTAACGCCTTTCATTGCGCTTAGCTTTTGGGGGCAACAAGGCTGGGGTCTACCATAAAGTTTTGGTTGTGGCAGATATAATTTTGATAAGAGGAGGGCAATGAGTGCGGGTCCGGAGGGCACGAGGATATGCACCATGGGATCCGCGTCCTTGATTACCTCCTCTGCCTGAATGCCCAGGCCTGGGCAACTCGCCAAAGCAACTGCTGCAACATCCAGTTATCCTCCAGAGCTGGAGCTATAGGGTCAACATCAGCACCTCATCTGGTGAGGAGGAGGAAGAAGCCCCCATAAAGGGTGGCTGTTCCCTCCCCTTGGTGCCCAAGTTCCCGTGACTCCTGAGGATCCCAAGCTGGAGCCGACTGGACAGTGCCGGGCCCCTAGGTGCCAAGACAGAGGACTCCCATGCCAGGCTGCACTGCAGGCATCGCTGCCGATGGTGCTGGTGACGGTGCGGCAGCCAACAGTGTCAATGTACTTGGCGGCAGTGCCTGGGAGATCGCAGGTCCCTGAGGGGCGGGAGGTTGAAACGAAAGTAGTCAAGGCTCCAGATGTTGCTGCGAGTGTCACCCTTGGCTCTGATAGAAGGCCCAGGGCACCCAGAAGGGCCACGGTGCCAGGTTCTGCTACTGCGGAGGCCACGGTGCCAGGTAAGTTAGTCTCTCCAGCCATGACCTGGACCGCCTGCTGCTACTTGTGTCGGAGCGATAGGAGTCAGAGTCTGACTCCGAGGTCTCCGAAAAGGAAGACCACGGAGGTGCTGCACTGCATGGTGCTGCACATCAGGAACTAGGGGACCGACTGGACTCTTGTTCCTGAACGACTGGCGTCAGAGCACTATGGAGAAGGAGAGCACCGGGACAGCATAGCTGGTTTCCCTCTTGATTGTACTGTGAGGTGGACAGCTGCTGTCGACGCTGGTAGTGTGTCCCTCCGTGGAGGTGAGAATGGCGCCATGAGGCACAACAAGTCCTGAGCTGCATTAAAGGGCTCCGGGGTCGATGGGAGCAGCAGCTGCTGACTCCTGAGGTCCGGCGAGCGGGGTGGGGCCGGAGTCAACCGCCCTTCCGGGGCAGGAGTTGACTCGACCCTCATCGGCAATGTGGAGCTGTGGCCCAACTGGGGTCTCTCAGTCACTGGCTCCTTAGATTTGGCCAGGCAAGAGCAATCCCTCTCTGGCTTCTTTTTCTTCTGAGGCACTGGCAATTGAGACTGGTGCCTACCTGACGAATGGACATGGGAGGAGCCATGACAGTGCCGACAGTCTTGGGAAGAGTCCTTTCTCAGCACCGGTTCCCTGGATGACGGCGCCAGGGCGCTCTGCACCAAGAAGGTGGTGCTGGGCGCGGGGTCCCTGGGTCTGAATGGGGGCAAAGAGCTGCTGTTCCCTCTCTTTCAAAGTTCTGGGGCGAAACTCACAGCAACTATAACAACAACTACTAACTACAGATAACAGCTAATACAAAGAAAGGCGCTTGCTAAAGCAAGGGCTATGGGATGTTACAGCTAACCCGTCACTAGCGGTAAGAAGGAACTAAGGGCGTGGCGGGTTGGCAGGGCTCTATACTGAGCGCCACGAAAGTGCGACTCCAGGGGGCACCCAGGCCGACCTGATAGATGCTGCTATGGGAAAAAAACTTCTGCCTGCCATGCGTGTGCGTACACCCCCTAATTGGAATGGACATGAACGAGCATTCAAAGAACCCAGTTGCTCCCCCGACAACTGCTATAAAAATAAAATTAATAGATATGTCCACCATTAGGCATGTCTAATGATTGGTCTGAGGGAAAAGCTTTAACCAAACCTAAGTTTGGATCCTTCCACAGCATCTGGTCAAGCTTCCACTCTGCTGAACCAGATGCCACGTGGGAATATGAATCAACCAAGAACTTCCTGGGAAACTTTAAAAAGAGTCCTCTTGAAAAGCTGTTGTTTATAAACTCATCCCCGCCACACTGATAACATATTAAAAAGTAAAGGAGTACTTGTGGCACCTTAGAGACTAACAAATTTATTTATGCATCCGATGAAGTGAGCTGTAGCTCACGAAAGCTTATGCTCTAATAAATTTGTTAGTCTCTAAGGTGCCACAAGTACTCCTTTTCTTTTTGCGAATACAGACTAACACGGCTGCTACTCTGAAACCTGATATTAAAAAGTGTGTGTGTCTACTGAAACAAACAACAATTACTAAATAAACTGCTAGTATTGATTACAACTATGTTTGCCTTCAACTTAGACAATATTAATTTCAAAACCCCACATTAAGGAAACAATAGATCAAATTTCAACACAGAAATCAGGAAATTCAGAAGCTACATGTCTTTTCTCTCAAGCTACCCACTAATTGTAATGACTGAATCCTAAAGTAAAGAGGCGGAAGAACACGAACAATGAATCACAGATGAACACCAAGTCTATTTCCTCTAATTAGAGCGCCTCAAAGACAATACGACAATTCCAGGACAGCAGGCCCTCTCCAAATCGAGGAAAGGTAGGATGGGAGAAAATGACTATGATAAACAGAAATTATCAGTAATTTTTCTTTGCCAGATGTGTCTCTTTTCTCATTCTACCCAGCAACTGACAGCAAACATCACAAGCAATGAAACAGAGCAGGAGACAGGGTTACTTTATTGTGCTGCTTGAAGCATGTGCTGGCCAAAGGAACTGTCCCTTTAAGCACACCAGTTCCACTAATAATGGCAAATGAAGGCATACTTATATGACCACGTAGCTGCCATGCAGATTTTAGAGATGGATCGCTCAGTTCTTTCAGCCACAGAGATGAATGTAACATAACGGGAGCTCGGTATGGGATCCAAAGCCACACAGGAGCTCTTAGAGTTTTGCAGAAGAAGGTTCTGAGTGAAGATCGTGTTCCTTAGTGTCCTGAAGAGGGAAGCTGATGGCTGTGGGAATTTTTTTTTCCCCTGATAACCAGGTCTAGAGGAGGGATAAGAGTGCTGAAGGAAAAGGTTCTGAGCAAGAAGTGCTCCTTTAGTTACCCTTACCTAGCTGTTCTCCAGATAGCTTCATACCCTTCTAGGAAAGGTCTGTGATGTACTCAGTGCAGCCTTCCTGCTCCAAACACAGATATAGCAGCTGCTGTAGCAAGTGAGGGGGTTCCTTTTAAATCTATGAGCCTATCAAAGGCAGCATTAAACAGGAAGAAGGCAGGCTAGATAGAATCCGTAAGGAAACCAAGAATCTCACCAGCTAGGTTAAGAGAAGGGGACACTAGGATGGAGACATTCTTCTTCTTTAGAGCCCAGAATACAATGCCAAATGAGTGAAATCAACAGCTAGGACCTACTGGGCACTGCAAAGGGAAAGGTTGGCCGCCTTGTCCGTGGAGACTATAGAATATGTAGGCAAAGTACATTTTCAGAGAGACAAGAGGCAGCATCTACGTTGGGAAGAATAAATATTGTATCCTTTGTGACACGGAGTATTTTCTGGAGCCAGGAGATCATTTGTTTACTTGATCCCACTCCTCAGAATAACCTCTAGGATTGCTGTATGGCAAGATATTACCTCTTCAGTCTTGAAGAGAGAGAGAACCCTTTGAAAAGTTTACTCCTTGGCTAGTTTATTGGAGCATCTAACTCCCACACAGAAGGGGCCCTCAGAGTAAGGGGCTCTAGGAAGGATATTCTCATCCAGGAGGGCAGCAATATCTTTGTTTGGGATCAAGGTCTGGATGCTTGTCTTGGATCTGCTGTGTTCACTGTTAGTCCAAGTAAGGGTCAGGCAAGTGGGACAGTGATAGGATTAGAGATAGAAATCAGATACCTCCAAAGATTTTGGGAAGGTAGCAAAAATGGCAGGTTTCTTACTAGGCATTTGACCCAGGTCAGGGGAAACAGCAACCGAAACATGGAGAGGAGGAGGAACCACAGACTGGAGAATGGATCTGGTCTGTTCACACTGGGTCTGGGAAATGCCCTGCATGCCTGCTCGAGGGAAAGAAAGCTCCCCAAACCAATAAGCCCAGGGGGGTGCCAGGAAAGAGGCCGGATGACCCATGCTCCTGAAGGAACAGTAGCAGTGGGTGATGAAGAAACTGTTAATGGTTTGCCGAGGAGAGTGCTGCAGGCTGCACTGCTTCAGACAGGAAGTTGGAAGGAGAAATGGATCCCTCCCACCAATGCAAAATCAAACTACAAGGCAAGGAGTAGGCAAACAGAGATGGGTCTGAAAAAACCTAGTGGCCCCCACAAAAAAAAAAAAAAAGACAAAAATACCTGCTAAGATTCTACAAAGCCCAAGGAGTTGGTTTTCTGGTGCAGCTTGTAGACAATGCAGAGGAAGAGGGGCTGCTAGCAAACCTGGAGATCCACCTGATTACCCACTCCCTGAAGAGGGTTTCCTACTGAATCTCCAGTGTCCCAGTCCTCAGAAAGAGAATGGCAGCGATTGGGGAAGGAGGTTGGTAGAAGGGGCTTGCTGCTGAATCACTGGTTGGACCCCGGGGTGCTAAAAAGGTGCACTTTCTGAGATAGAAAACCTTAGTTGTCTCAACTCTCCGTGTGTTCTTTATTTATTTAATAACTCCCTGTGTGTTCTAACCTATTCTTCTCCTTCCTCTTTTCCTTTTAATCTTAGGGCTAAAAGAAAAAAGAATCAGGGTGCAAGAAACTAGAGGCCCATGCTTCCTGTTTCTAGGATGTGGGTAGGCTGCTGCTTATATACTAGCACTGACTCCCAGTTCTTTCATCTCCTTGATTCCTAATGGAGATTCACCTTGCCATCACTCATTAGTGTTGCCACTAAGAGATTGGTAGGATGGGAAAGAGACATTTGACAAAATAAGTATATAAAACATATGTGTTCACACAATGCTTTTACATTCATAGTACAATCAGCTTATTTTTACAACTTCAAACTTACAGGGGTTTTCATGAAATCCGTGACTACTGAAAACATACATTAATAAGTGGTTTATCAAACGCTTGGTTTCATTAAAATGTAGCTTACCTCTTCTTCATCTATATGAGATCGCCCCAGAGGATGAAGTTCAACAACTCTCCAGCTACGAATTGGAGAAAGGTAGTTAATACAGGATTAGCCAAATTGAACGTTTTATCACGTCAGCAGTGTAATGAGAACAGGACAATCTCATTCAATAGCACAATGCTGCAGTACGTATGCTGCAATTTTTGTAAGGGAATGTCAGTATTTAAGTAAAATGATTTTAATTTAAATAAAAATCATGAAAATGTGTCTTCTAACATTAGGTTCTAGAAAATCTTTCTTTAAAAAAAATACAGAATCTGAGCTCCTTAACATTGCCCTGTTAATATTACTTTAAGCCTTTAAATAAAACCAGCCAAAACCTGAAACACAAGTCAAAGATTTGCAGATAAAAGGACCAGGCATTGCTAATTTAGATGACTTACTCATTATTTAGTTTAACAAAAACTTGTTTAAGCTGTTCCAAGAATCAAAGGATCTATGTGTTTTAAACAAGTATAGAGAACCAGATATCAGAAATAATGGCGTTATGCTAAATGAAAAAGTTAAATTCAATTAATAAAATTAGAATTTTTTAAAAAATGTACAGGTATGTGTTTTTCTATGCATGTTATAGGGAGGTTGCTTTTTTCTGCTGAACTAAGAAATAAAAAAAAAAAAGATAATCTCCAACTAACTACTTAGAGAGAGAGAGAGAGAATCTTCTGAAAACACATTTGTGTCTGCAATGAATACTAGAATTAAGATTAGAGAAAAACATTCCTCTTTATTTTTACAGTGTGCTTACTCTGTGCATCAGACACTGTGTGCAGTCTGACCATTTCCCTTGGATTGTCGGTCAATCTTCCCCACTGCTGGGGGGTTCTTTCATGCAACAGGGGGTAAAAGAGAAACATTTATGAAAACAGAAAACAGTATCAGTGGGGTGCAAAGAGCATGAAATGAGCATACCTTGGAGTAAGGATTTCTTTGTATTGCAGCTTCTCCAATTTAGAAGGAGCAACCAGTGACATAGGAATAACAATGTTGTCTATATCATAGGAGCTCTCACTTCTCAGTCTCCGTCTAGAGTTATGCTGTATAACAATACAGAAGAGTCATTAGCTTAATGATAATAGCTGCATGTTAACTCTAAGACAATAGAGCTAACAATTTTTTTGTACATTTAACAGACAGACAAACGCAGAGTGGCTTTTCAGAATGACATTTTCAAAAGTATTCAGTTTTGGACTAACTCTGTTCCCATTGAAGTCAATGGAAGTTTTAATACTGATTTCACAATTACAGTTAATACTGAGCACCACTGTTGACAATCCCACTCTTGATAGCTATATTCTTCATAATGTTCAGGCTATACTAAAGGCACTCTAGGATAAATCTACTAACCTATAACCTGACCACTACACAGATGTTCTTGTACTTGATAAAAATAAGAATTCCAAGAGGTCAGAGCCTAAATGCAGTATATGAAATGAATTTATCAATGTAGAGCCATCTAGATGGAAAATATTTGACTGGAAATCTGCAGAAATCCCTTTGTAGGGATAAGAGGATGCTAAACTCAGCATTTTCCTCTTTGGGGCTATCCAACCTATTCTCTCCAGTGCGTGGACTGACTTTTCTGGATTATAGTAGGCGGTTTGGGTTTAAAAGATGATTCAATCTAAATTATAGAGCTTTCTGTTTTCAACCGAAAAAGCGTGTTTCAGAATAAATCACTTTCATTCAATCTGGTAAAGGAAAGAAGTTCTCACTAGATGCAGATGTGTAAAAGACTCTGTCAAGGAAAGAAATTCAATAGAATTTGCATTACCCAAACTGCAGAGGGAACATCACTTAGGTTTCGATTATCAGGTACAGTATTTGTAAACTGTAAGTCTTCATATTTCTGTCCTACAGAATTCCAAGGTTCCAAAGCACTGAAACCTGAACACTTCTAGGGTGAAATTCTGTCACTGTAATAAATGGGAAGTTTGGCATTGATTTCAATGGGGCCTGGATGTCACCACCACTTTAGCAGAGATTTTGCTAGTAGTTCAGTAAATAGGAGTTTGAGATAGTCATGCTTTGGTAAATCAAGAGGCAACAGGATAAAGTACCACAATTGTATTTACATTGCCAGCCAATATTGTGTAGCTCCATCAGGAAGCGGCATTATAAAAGCCTCCATTCACAGTTTCAGTGGGGACTTAAATCATAATTCATTTAATTAGTTTTAAATGCAGGGTTTTTTAAAAAGCTCTCATTGATAAACTACAGAGGGGTAGCCACGTTAGTCTCAATCTGTAAAAGCATCGAAGAGACCTGTGGCACCTTATAGACTAACAGACGTATTGAAGCATGAGCTTTCGTGGGTGAATACCCACTTCGTCGGATGCACGTACATCCGACGAAGTGGATATTCACCCACGAAAGCTCATGCTCCAATATGTCTGTTAGTCTATAAGGTGCCACAGGTCTCTTTGACGCTTTTATTGATAAACTAATTCATGGTCTGTGAAATACTTGTCTTTGAGAATGCATTTCTATGTTTTAGAACATTCCCTTCCCAATACAGACTAGTAATCTCCCTCTAACTAGGCATGTGTAAAACTGCGTAAAGCAAAGTACAATGTGAAAGGCTTTTTATTTACTAATTTGCACAACTCTCTGGTGAAGTTTTAAGTAATCCATCAATATATTCATTTTTCATTTACCTGTGATGATGTGTTTTGGGTAGATCTAGACATCAGATTGACATGGGTCACGGCAGTAAAATCGTTATGGGATTCTGGTTCTGCATGTCGAAAGGAAAAAGCTTCAAACCTACTGTTACTTTCTCCTGCCACAAAAAGATTTGGAAAAAAAAATTTTTTTTTTAGTCTATTACGTTAAAAATATTCCCAACATAGTAGCAAATGAGGCCTTTTCTGAAAGCCCACAGCAGAACACATGAGATTTCATGAACATCTAACAACCAGCTGTAAAAATAATCACTTACACGGCTCTATCCATCACAAATTCACCTCCATCACTATTGTCTCACAAAAACTCCCTCTCTAGTTCAAGGGGGTAATTCCCTATTGGAAGCAGTCTCATCGTGTCAGATCCTGCCTCCTTTACAGAAGCTACCGGACTATGTACAACCGACAATCAGGTTTATGGGAATAATCTTGGCCACCACCTGAACAGAGAGTGTAACCTTCCCTGACTGGGCTGCATATCATGTAGCCTTTAGAGTTCCCAATCAGCTTTTCCATAACCAACAGCTTTTTCCTGACTGATGGCTAAGTGGAATTGGCAGCAAAGATGACAAAGATAAAGTCAGTTTTCTCACCCGCAAGTCTGATTTCCCATAAAGTGGATTCAATGTTCTAGACAAATAATAATCTATAGATATTTTTTATTCAATCCCAGTGAATATAGTCCCTCCTGCAATTTTGTTTGGACTCTAAAAGCAAACCACCATTGTTCCCAATTCTCTCTTCTCCCAACTTGAAGGAAGAAAAGAGAATCCCATACTAAATTAAACATATTTAGTACACTAACTAAATATAAAGAGGATCTGTCAAGAACAATGGATCCAATGTGGGAGAAAGAGGTAACAGACCCTAGATAAAGCATCGTAATGCACAGCGTGGGTCAAGTATATGAACTCTCATCTCATAAGCAACTCTGCAACTCCCTGGCACAGAGTATTTTATTTTTGGCCTTGCTCACCAGACTGCTGATCTTCCTCATGGATAATTTCTCCTAGACAGAGCCCAAATTAGGAATACATAGATAGCACTAATGAGCGAGAGCAGAGATGGGCAAACTACAGCCCGCAGGCCACATCCGGCCCCGGGACCGTCCTTCCCAGCCCTTGAGCTCCTGGCCGGGGAGGCTAGTCCCCGGCCCCTCCCCCGCAGCCTCAGCTCGCCATGCCGCCAGTGCAGGAGGGGGCTGCACTGCGGGGGCAGGGGAGAGCAGGGAGGGAGGCTCACCTGCAGCCTCAGGGGAGCAGGCGGGCAGTGCGGGTGATGGGAGCGCAGTGAACGCGGGCAGAGGACTGAGGAGGAGCACCGGGCGGCTGCGCAGCCGGCCGGAGAGAAGTGGCGCTTTGAAGGGGAAAACGCCGCTTCTCTCTGGCTGTGCGGCTGCCCCTGCTCCTCCTGAGTCCTCCGACCATGTTCACAGGGCCACATTCTGAAAGGGGCTTTAGAGGGGGGGTTGGATAGGGGGTGGGGTCCTGGGGGGACTGTCAGGGGGCGGGGGTGTGGACAGGGGTCGGGGCAGTCAGGGAGCGGGGGGGGGTTGGATAGGGGGCAGGGTCCCAGAGGGGCAGTTAGGGGCAGGAGACCCCAGGAGGGGGTGGTCAGGGGACAAGGAGTAGGGGGTTGAACGGGTCCGGGATTCTGAGGGGGGCGGGAAGTGGGAGAGGGCGGATAGGGTTAGGGTTTGGGGAGGCACAGCCTTCCTTACATTCAGTTCCCGGCCCTCCATACAGTTTTGGAACCCCGATGTGGCCCTCAGACCAAAAGGTTTGCCCACCACTGAGCTAGAGCTTCTGCTGCTATGTACAGATGTATTGCATAGCAGCATGCTGGCACCAGGAAACTGCAACCCCGATGATATCTTTTTTTTTTTGTAAACAAAAATCTCAATGAAATTGTCAGAATCCCACAGAATTTACTCTCTAAAAGGTTTATACTGTCAAGCTGTACCTTTCTTTAAGTGCTATTACTAAAATCATAGGAATTGCCATGTTCATAATTGGGTGCGTGTAGTTCAGATTGTTGTTTTCAGAGTGCATTACAATGCACTTGTCTACACACAGTCACAGACATGTTGCTCAGCCACCTATCCTTGCTGGGTCCTTCTGAAGTTCCTCATTCTTCTTTCTAGTCTCAACTACTCAAAACAATTTGGTGTCATCTGCATATGTTGTCATTTCATTGCTCCTCCATATTGATGGATACATTATACAATACGGGTCTTACTTTCGAATCCTGAGTCCTCCATTATTACTATTCTTCCACACTGAAAATTTTGTTTCTGTCTCTAATCCATTTTACTCCTTAACAACTTTTCCTCTTACCCCGTGACTTAGTTTTCTTAAGTTGCTTGTGAAGAAGTTTGTGAATGTTTTTCTCAACTTCCAAATACATTATATCCATCTATTTTCCTTTATCCACTGTGCAGTTGAATTTTAAGAGATTGGCGAGACACTATTTTCCTTTTCAGAGGTTGTGCTGGATCCCTATATGGTCATATTCACCAAGGTGCTTTATAGAATTCTATCTTTAACTGCTGTTACAATTAACTTGTGCAGTTATATAACTACCTATCATGATCACCACTAGCACCTTTTTAAAAACACTGGTTACCCACCATCCATATGAAGAGTCTTATCCACAATTCTTACATTTAACAGTTTAAAAAGAAGCCAGAATCAGGAATCACAGCATACAATAAATGAAACATAGCTTACTGAGTTCAGAAATAGTCAATGTTTGGTTGAGTGTATGATTTACAAATTTATTCACAGTCTGTTTCATGAGAATTATTAAAAAAAAAACCATAATAAAAACCACACTATCTAGTATTACACAAATGCAATTGTATGGCTAAGCAATTTCCTTAAGGAGTATTCTAACAATAAAAAACAGAAGCATGTCCAGTTTTGCAATCACACTAAGTAGAATTGGGGTGAGAAGCGTCGGGGGGATGGAAGAAATAAAAACAAGCAGAAAATGGCATGCCTTAAATGGTGCACATTTATTTTTTGCATAGTGCATTATAAGCCTATTTCTCACATCCCTGTAAAATACAATTTCATAAAGTTATCCATTCATTTACCTGAAGAAACAATTTAGAATAATGTGTGAGGCCCAATGATAAAAGGGTATCTTCAGAAAGGGCAGTAGTTTATATACTCTTATTTTTCCCTTACCTATCGCTGTCTCACTTAGGTGCCTTTTCTTTCTTCCCTCAGACAACTGTTCAGATGTTCCTGATGCTGCTTGAGGTTTGGAATTAAGTAAATAGCCACTGCTCCATTGTTTGAAAGAAGCACTATGTTGATGAAATTCTGAAACATTTGCAAAGTTTCAGATTCATTTTCATTAGATGCAACTTACAGCCAAGCTCACTTTACAAACAATAATGAAAGAGCTACAGGTACTTATAATCAGAAACATACAAAATAAATAGTTTAACAATCTCTGATATGTGTAGACACAAAAAATTCAAATCATGGGGGCCAAATGCACCTCTCGGTTATACTGATGCAATCATATTGACCAACTGATTTACCCTAGTGTAACAGAGGAGCATCTGGCCCTTTGTGTCTTTTTTGCTCATAACCGTACTATTCCACGAGGGTTAATTCCCATTTCAGCTAGTATTAACTCATATTTCTAAAAGGACCATTTATATGTAAGCAGTTAGAGATACAAGAACAGCTTTAATACCAAGCACAGAGCAAAAAGCAGTTAAGGTGGAAGAGGTGCAATGTATGGTACAGTGGAGATAAGGGATATGATGTAAGGTAGATTTCCTGCAGAATGCAATACTTTACTAGCCCACAGAACTCACATAAAACCGCCTTATTATAGCTGCTGCTGCTAACTTTTTATGCCATACATATATCATTTTATTAGGCTTTTCAATACACACAGTCATTTTTCCTTTATCTTGACAAAGACTAACCAACAACTAATAATACTAGGCAGCTGACCAGCTGATTAACCAAAGAAATGGTTTACATAGTAAAAGAAGGAAAAATCTATAGCTTTAAGTAACAGACAAACTCATTTAAAATAATTAGTCATGCCCTGATTCAACAAGGTACTTAAACAGTCCCATTGACTTCACTTATGCATTTAAGTACTTTACTGTATCAATGCCTTCATTTTTAACTCTTCCAGCTGACATCTGACACTGACATCTCCAAGTAGTGCAAGGATTCTGGGGATGGTCCATACCCCTTATTTTTGTTCTGCTATAATTGTATCAGCTTAAAAGTTGATATAGTTAAAGCAATACTCAGTGCAGACACAGTTATACTTGTATGAAGGTGCTTATATCAGCATTACTTATTCCTGAATGGGAATAAGCTAATAAGAAAATGCTATATCTCTATACACACCTTCATACTGGTAAAAGGCATCAATGTTCGGGGACCTTACTACCTTGCTCAGTTTCTAAACTAATATAGTTATAGCGTTACAAAAACGGTGTTTAAATAAGCCCTCAGTGACCATTTGGAGGGGTTTGTTATGAAGTTTCTGAGCTCATTCTGACTGCAGCAGCACCTCTTAATGAGAGCAATCAGCAACAGGACTATAGGTTATTTCCAAGTAGTCTCTACATAATTTGCTTAGCAAAGATTTAGTGAATTAGATGAGTCAACAGCATACTGGTGTGACACACCTTTTGGCACTGGTTGGTTTTATATTCTCACAAATACAATATATTGGATGGAAACATATGGGCCTGGTGGCATTACAGCTTTGGCCACTTTCCAACACTGAGTGGAACATTTTAATCTCTTGGGTAGCCCCCTCATGAATTCTTGGGAACTGGTGCAGAAGGCCAAAGAAAAGGAGAACTAGGTGTGTTTATGCAGGTCCAATGGTGCTCACACCCAACTATCAGGAGGAACTTCACCTGTTATTCCAGCTCATAATTAGAAATAACAAGAAGTGAGAACTGTGCAGCAGCCTCAAACCCTGTACATGTTGCAGGATAGAAGATTTTACCTCCCCATTCCCTTCACACTTCTCCCACATAAAACCCAGCTATTTGGAATCTATGCGAGTGGGATGAGCTTCTCCCTCGATTCCTCATTACCTCCCTCCTCCTAACTCCAGTGCTTGTTATTCTCCCCAATAACTAGTCTTGTGATCTGTTCAGATTGTAAGCTCTGTTGTGGATGCTAGCCATGTAGTGAGTAAAAGCATGATCCCTGCCCATCTAAAAACACTAAACAATATTTAAGGCAGCATCCAGTAATAAAAAAAGAAAAAGTGTTGAGAAACTAGCTAAAAAAGAAATCTTGCACTCATTAAAATATTTTGCATCACATACCACTGGATGGAGACATTTTAAACTCTACCGCTAGTGCTGAGGTGTCAACAGGATCTCCTTTGATCTTGTCCTCCTTCAACAATGTTTCAAAATATATATGAAGAGGAATATCTATAAAACAAAGGAAGAAATATATACATCTGAGATAGTCAGTCAGCTGTCATTACATTTCTGACATTTCTGTAATGACATTACAGTCAGTCATTACATTTCTGAAAAATCTATTTAGACAGACTGTGTTATATTCTGTACAAACAGTATTGCAGCCTCGAGCCCACAAGCTCACAAAGAGTGATGGTGGGGCAGCCCTGACACAGCTGACTGGCTGCACATGCTGGACAACGTCTTCAGATAGCGAAACTGGAGAGGGGCCAAGGGGATGTATTTAAAAAAGGACAAAATGAAGCTTGACTATGAACAGCAGCAACAGAGACATTTTTGGAGAAGTGAAATATTAGCTCTCTGGCACACCCAGTCATGAATATGCGGGACGAATGGCTGGAGGGAGAGGGGAGAGAGACTCAGAAAGTAAGAAGAGAAAGATGCAGACATGGACTCTCATTGTGAAGTTATTCCTGACAATTTTTCATCTTTGTCCACACAGAATGTGTCTTCCCTGCCAAAAAAAATGTGTGTTTGTTTTTAACAGTGGGATAACTAACATGCATTAGCATGTGAAATCCTAGTGGAGACCCGGCACCTTTAATTTTTACTGTGCAGTAGACAAGTGACATCAACACAATGCCCCCTGCCTGTGGCTGACCTCACCTAGCTACCCTGCAGTAAAAATTACAGGTGCTTGGTCTGCATTAGAATTTTACAGAGGCAAGTCTTAAGCACACCAATTATCCCACTGTAATAAAAACAAAACAAAAAAGAACCCACTCCACCTGATTTTAGCAGTGAAGACAAAGCCATAAAGAAACAAGCCAGAAGGTGAGGGGATCGTAGGCTAACATGACCCAAAGCACTCCAATGCTCTGACAGCTTGTTTAGTATTGAAAGTTAAGTCAGATTAATTTAAAAGCACAACAGCTATTCCTGAATAGTTCCATGCGTAGGTACTTTTATTCCAGAATAAGACTGTCCACACAAGAATAAGACTGTCCACACAAGCTATTCGGGAATAGCTATTCCAGAACATCTCCATGGGTAGACAAGCCCTCGAGAATATGGTGTGGATGTATGGCCGCATCTACACCCACAGGTGCTCAAAAAATCAGTGCTGTGGAGAGCACACGTTGCACTTTTATTTTGTGATCTGCAAAAGCCTCAAGCTAGCCATCTGGATAGAATTATTTGGTATTTTTGAAAACTGTTATTGCTGGATGCCCTGGGGTAATTTCAAGGTAGGTGCCCTATTGTCTCTAACAAAGAAGGCAACAGGGAATTCTGACCTGCTTCCTGGGGGAGACTTAGTCTGCAAAATTTCTCAAGTGCTTGGGAATTTAGCCCTCATAAAAAGGCAGAAGGACTTACAAAAGACGTCTCTGTTTGAAAAGCCCTTCAGGAAACAAATTTATAAAAAGGGAGCAAAGAGAGGAATGAAGACTTTTTATGCTTGGAATAAAGGAAGTTAAAGAGTCAAGGGAGGTAAATTTGACAGCTGGGAAATCAAGAAGAAAAATGAGACTAATTTAAAGGGCCAAAGGCTGGACAATGATGTTCCAACATTTACATACCATCTTAATCTCAAGTGTCTTGGAGATCTGCAAATACAAAAATCTTTCTACAAGCAATTTTTGCTAATCAAAAAGAACAGCTTATTTCAGTAATTGGTACTGATCTAAGTAAGTTCTTTGTCACAGGATTAATGGGGACCTGCAAAAGATTTTTTTTTAATTGGGCCTGTACATTTTCTGCTTCTTTATGAAGTATAAAAATGCCAGAAAGGTTTGTTTTTTTACCTTAGAAATATACCTGATAGAACTATTATGACCATCTTCTCTGCTTGTTTTGGGGGGTGAAGGGGGAGAGAAGGTGAGAGGATCACCTGGATGTCTTAGAGATTGTGAATATGTACTCCCACACTGTACTTAAAAGGATAAGGATATCTCCTCCAGTTTATTCACAGAATCTGGGCACAATCACCACATACCACGTTCATATTCTCCTTAAAGATTTGTTCCATGCAAGTCTGAAACTGCCAGTTGTCTAGTACAGATATATATGGATGTCTATACACGTAAGGTATCCTGCAGCCACTGACAAATACTTGGTAAATATTTATGTTGCTGTAGATATGCTGGAGGGCAAGACTCCGTACTAGCAATGATTGTTACCTATCCAAAAGCAAATATATTTTGGTAAGCCAGTCCAACTGCAATATCTTATTTGGTTGCCTACAAAATGGGAAAAGACTATCACCACCTTCTTCTTGCCTTCTGTTCTGTTACGCAACTTTTTTAAGGGCTCCCATTCTTAAGACGTAATCCACCTCTGCTCTGAGCAGTGTCTTATGAAAGAGATCTCTGAAAAGGGATATATAAAAGGACTTGGGAGGCAACATAGATGAGAATTAGGCCACAGAGCTGAATTGTATAATCTCAAACATGCAGTGATCCATTGTATTTCCACTATATGCTGCTAGGACATAAATCAAATGGTCCCCAAAAGAAGGAGGGCCAGGAAAGTAGACAAAATAAGCTCCTGGCAATACTTCAGATGTGAGGCCTGCCAGATACAGAAGGTGTACATACAGCAGATACTGTAGCCTCGACTCTATTTAAGTGCTTTTCTTTATTCTGTCTCATGATTGGTGAGGCTGAAATTTCTGGGAAGGAGAGCAGAAAGTCCTCAGAAGAAAGGTGCTGTCTTTGGTAATAGAATGAGTATAATGCAACATCCCTCTTTGTCTGTTCAGGCTGAGTAAGCCCCAGTGGCCTTGTAGTAATCAAATGTCCTTAATTTTCTCTATTTTTATGAAAAAATACTCCCTTTTTTGCGAATACAGACTAACACGGCTGCTACTCTGAAATCTATTTTTATGCTGAACAGATCATCTTCTTAAAAAAGGGAAGCTTTTCAGCTTGAGACAGATGTTCTTTTCTATCTTCTTATGCTCTTCAGGGAGCTGGTCTATCATTAGAAGCATCTGCTCTAGAGGTCAGGAATACCGGAAGGGCCAGAGAGACTTTCAGAACCAAACACTGACAGAACTAAGACTTCCTAATACATTCCCCATGTCCATGATGGTGTCGTCTCATCTTTAGTAGGGTAGTGCACAGTCCTCAAAAATATAAGATTCCTCAGCATTTTAATTTAATTCAATCTTATTCTTAAAATGGAAGAGAATGAGCCTAACTCTGGAAAGAATGGTCCTGGACTGAGGTCTCAGCCACAGACCCAAGGAGCTCTCAGCCTAATGTTCAAGCTTCTGTGCTTGGGGAGCCCTCAACACCAATAGAGTTCCTGTACTGGCAAGTTTTGGTCTAGAAGCAGCTTTCCTTTCAGCTGAAGAAGTCTCCAGGCCAAATTAATGCAGTGGATATATAAATCCATCTCCAGGAACATGAAGGGGCATGATGCACACTCAAAGACCCACAGATAGATTGGATGTAACCAGATTCAAATCAGCCATGACACTTGTAGTGCTAAGTTGCGGTCAAACACGTTTTTCTGCACAAGAGTGCAGAAAGTCCAATAAAACCTTCATTTTAAAGAAAGTCTCTGAACTCCTAGAACATTCAAAAAATTAAAAACTTTTAACTACAGAACCACCAGAAAAAAAAAAACACTTGAGAGAAAAAGGCAAAACAAGTAAAGCTCTTTGGGCATGGAATGAAAGGCCTGTGACCAAAGCTAGCCATGTAAACAAAAGGAAATGAAATGGCTGGAACTGCAGGGCCCTTTTGACAGGCTCAGCCCCAAACATTCAGTACCAAGAGAAGGTGCTTGTGATTTCAATAGGCTTTGTTTTCTTGAAGGGTCATGGATTTCTTTGATGCCACAATGCATATTCTTCATATGGGAATATACAAAGGCAATTTCTGAAGTAATACAGTTTCTAAAAGAAACATTATCTTGGCCACATTGCAGATATGTAGTATTTTTTTATTTCAATTCTCCTGGTTTAATATATAACATAACATATACTTTAATGAGCAATGCAATTGGATGAGTGTCCCTGTCAGAGCACACCAGTTTTGAATTTCCTGCATTTACAATATTAGTATTTCATACATTTATCTTAAAGGGACATCATCACCTGAAACTTACTCAATTAAAAACATTAAAATTAGTTTTAAGCTCTGCACATGTCCAAGATTCCCCAATGAGTTTTTTTGCTTTTACAATCAAGTCTGTCTTACATTTTTAAAAAGAAACATCTCACCTGTCATTGCAAGACAGACCTACATAACCAACAAGGTGAATTGGCCAGCTTTGCAAGAGAAACAATTAAACACTAAATGCTATCAAGTGTACAAAATAAATGAACTAAAAAAGGAGAAAAATATTTTTCCCTCTAGAGTTTTTCAGTTGTAGTTATCTTAATTGCTACACACATCTATAATAGATGCAATATTTTAGAAAGCAGGATGAAATTTTAAGTTGACCATGTCCCTTTAAATTAAACTAAGGGCATTTGTCAGAGCAACTTTTGGAAAGTAATAAACAAGCAAGAAGTATTTCTTTTAAGAGGTTTGTTCATAGCCAAAGCTTTAAACGTTTATAAAAACTAAGTCAGACCATAAATTTTAGGATTTTTATAATACAACTGGCTGTTCTGTTGGGAATATGGAATTGGATGTCTTACCTGAGGGGAATGATAACACAGGATGAAGAGAGCAGTCCACCTCTGGTATATGTTGTTGTACTATTCTGGATGTTGTACCATGCTCAGAACTGCTCCAAATGGAGGATGGAGCCATGCAAGGCATCTGTGTATTATATGGAAACGAGGCATCTCTAGACAGCAAAGCCTGCAAGGATATTCACAGAAACATCATCTGAAATGTTCATTTTCCCTTTATTCACTTTCTAAAACTGGGCAAAAGTGATAGATATTTTAGTGAGAGTAACGACTCAATGCTATGTAAATCAGAAGTGTTCTCACACAAACTTTGATTATCATAGAAATGATAAATATCTACTGCCTGGAAAAATGATTTTGGACTATGAATACCATAGCTGAATGAAAAATTGATTTGCTTCATTTGGAGCTAGGAAAGAACATAGAGTAGCAGCATTTTATTTCCAAAGTAGTTTCCAAATCAGAAGGTAATTGTTCCCAACCAATACGAAAAATGTGGTACTCCCTATGAACAAGAAACAAAAAAGCCAGTATTCCAGTTAATTTTCTAGTCAGGCACAACAAACAAGATCAGTACATACAAAGAAAATATTTTTGCCATTATAATACCAAACTAAACATCTTTTACTCAGCTTAAACAAGCTGAATGTCTTGGTACCTGTACATCTCCATACATTATTGAACTCTTACACAGAAACTCAATTATACATAAAGTTAACAACATTAAAAATTGATTTGAACATGCCAGACATTTACATAAAGTCTCACAGAGGAAAGCAAAGTTTCTGCCTCATAGAAACTACAATCTAAGATAGATAGCACAAACAAACAAAAAAACCCCAACACAATACATGGGGATAATGCAGGAAAGAGATGCAGTGGGGAATAATGAAGAGGAGAATGTAGAAAGAATTTCTGGGAGGAGTGATCTAAAAAAAGATGAGAGGGGGCAGAGGTTTTGACAAACAGGAAGATAACTTATCCAAGTGTAGAGAACTGGATGATGCAAAACTACATACTGAAAGCAGGAAGAAATGAGAGAAAAGGGGGAAAGATTATAATGAGCTTTGAAAGCAAGGATGAAGATCTTGAATCTGATAGGATGTCTCATAGGCCAAAACTTCGAAGGATTGGGAGCAGTGGCAGAGGAAGACAACTTAACTACAAGAGATGTCTATGCTTCATAAAACATTTCATATAAAATACAATGCTGAAAAATGACATGAACAGTACTAACAGATTCAAAAGCTGATGTTTCTGTCTTTCTCCTCACTAGTTGAAAGTTTCACAAACTCTCCATTTTCAAGTTGTCCAAAATGGCTCTTAGCAATTTTAACATTCCAGACAATAAAGTCTGTCCTTCAGTAGAACATTGCATGAGAGGGAAGGGTGGGGAACAGGAACAGTATGGATACTTTATGGCCTCCTGCAACAGCAGCTTATTTAATAGAACTATTTCCCTTCCCCGCATTATGACTTCGCCTTAATAATCAATAGCAGTAATGGGCTATTCAGTAATGAATTCTTTGTTTTCTTAACAAGTATCTTCGTGAATGTGAATGACAAACAAATAGCCTGACTTTGTTGACACAGGTGTAAGATGACCAAATGAACAAAAAAGGGTACATCTGTAATTTTAACTTCCCCTTCTTCCAAGATTCAGAAAGTAGCAGTCCCCATAAAAACTCCCTGCTTCCTGCCTTATGAGACGTTCCAACATGCATTCTGCTGATGACATCAACACTCTCATTCATCAGTGGAGAAGCACTGATTCTATCTATAGCGTAAAATAAATCCATTTCCTTCCCCCCACCTCCAACAATGGTTCTTATAAGTGACTCCAATATTCTTATTTAAGGAGTAACATAAAATGTTTGGAGACCACTCAGTATTAAATAAAAATGTTTTTCTTTTTTCTCCATTAACACATTTCCTACTCCAGTATTGATCAGAGAGACTTCTACACTAATCAGCATAGTGCATGCTAGGGTTTTAGAGCAGAGGGGGATCTCTGATTGCTTGGGATTACATTTTGAAGGTTTGTTCAAAGGAAGCCATTATGATATTTTTCCTGGTAAACTATAATGTATGATTATAGCCAGGATCCTCCAGTCATGTGCATCCACGTTCAACTTTAAACATGAGCGGTCCCACTGAAGTCAGTGGGACTATTCATATGTTTAAAATTAAGTATGCACATTAAGTGTTGGCAGGATTGGGGTCTTTGTTTGGACATTTCACAAATCTTACTAAGGGTGGTCTTTGAAGAAAGAAAGAAAGAAAGAAAGAAAGAAAGAAAGAAAGAAAGAAAGAAAGAAAGAAAGAAAGAAAGAAAACGTGTAGCACATTTCTGAACACCATAAACAAACTTGAATGGCTCACAGGAAGCCACTTTGACTTTTATTTTTAAAACTGCACAAAAATAAGTGACCTGCTCTGTACTTACAGCTTATACCAACATAGCTATATCAGTCAGGGGTGTGAAAAAACCACACCTCCTAGTGACATAGATATGTTGACAAACCCCCTAGTGTAGAGGCAGCTGTGCTGATAGAAAAGTGCTTCTGTAGGCATAGCTAATGGTCATTCGGGGAGATAGTATTTCCACACTAGCAGAAAAACTCCCACTGAAGTATGCCACCTCTAATCTAGAGAGCTATGCCAACATAACTATGCTAACATAGCCTCTGTAGAATAGTTATAGTCTATGTTTCCCTTAGAGACTAGTACCTTTCTAAAAAGCCAATACAATCTCTTGAATATGTATTTTTCAAACTGCCATATCAGTCTATTTACTTGAGAAACCTAAATGATTCCAAGGAGAAATTAATCAAATCTTTCTGGTAAATTACAAAAAACTTTCACTTGAGATCTATTTTTCTTTAACCAGTAATCACTGGGCGGAAACAAACCCCAGAAAATACACAGATAAGGCTGACATCTGTAAAATCTAGAGTTTCAGTCTTGACTTTGAATTTCCTGCTTTTAAATCAGTTTGTTCCCCAACCTTATTTAGGACATATTGTGAAGTTAGTTAAGTCTGCTTTTTCACCTACTTTGAAATGCATACATTGTGGTCAGAAATATCATTTCAATTCTAAATCTAGTTAAAAACTGTAATTAAATTTACAAGCAGTGGCTAAAGGATTTTTATGTTTTTGCTCATGTTCTCTGCAGTAAGTCAACTAAAGAGACTCTATTTCCAAATTAGTGTTCAGATCTTTCAATGTAATGGTACACAAACAAGGAAGTAAGAAAAACAAACAACCCTATATTAGCCAATTTGTAATTCAAGAGAAAATAATAATGATTAGCACATGCAAAAGAAGAGTATCTGCTAGGAAGAGATATTTTATTTTCAAACTCCTAAGAAGGTTACTACTAACAATGAAGAGCTGAGAAGAATTTGACCTTGCACTGTTAGGAATGTCTGTTATTACAGCTGGTTGAAAAATTTCTGACAGAACAGTTTTCTGTTGGAAAAGGCTGATTTAACAAAAACCAAAATGTCTTGCAGGAACTTACTGATTATGTTGAAATTTTTGATGAGAAATTACCTAAGTGGTTTGTTTCAAACTTTCATTGAAGCATTTTAATTGTATTGATAAGGTTGAAAAAAAGCGCTTCAACACTATCAAAATGAAACTTTTTGATAATGTTTCAATATTTCTGAAATAACTTTTGGGGGAATTTTCATTCAATGGGAAATTTCGACTTTTCCGTTACAATTCAGGACAAAAGGAAATTACAAAAAAAGTCTGAATTTCCCACACAATGAAAATTCGGAGTATTGACCAGCTCTATCCATTATCCACACTGAATACGGAGCTCCAACAATTGACAAGTGGTTCATAAAACCTTGGGACATTCTCGATAAAGAATCTAAACGGCCTTAGAAGAGAGATATCTATGGCAATCTTTTATAGAGAAAACATCCATGGAAACTCAATTTCTTTATCAGCTTCTCCCCCCAAAGAGCTTGCATATCTTTAAACTTATTCCCTGCCCCACCCTTTTTTTTCTCCCTTGAAAGTGCCTATGAAATCTGAGGTATAATGTCATTCCTAGTATAAATTTAATAACAAGAGTACATGATTGTGTTAACTATAAGGAGATACAGTGTATTTAGAAGGAACACAATTTTTTTCTGTTCTTCGGAGTCTATGAAAACTAAAGAAGATGCTTATAGAATGACAATGACAAGTAACAGAAGTTTATTTTATTTTAAACTACAAGGGGAAAATATACCCAAAGAAAAGCCAATTCTCTAAACATCACCCATGAATTCTAATCTACTCATCCAACAATTTATCTTCAGCACCGTTTGACTCTGCTGCAGAAGAAATCAGAAAGGGCAAGCAGAAACTATTCCCAAATTCAAAACACATCCAGAGCCAACAAGATTATTTGTAGCTTGTTAGCGTAATAAACTGATGATAATCATTCAGCAAGTCAGATTACTGCCTTTGTTCTGGGAGGATTATAAACTGAACAATGTTGCTTAAATGCCAGTTATATTAAGAAAGGGAACAAAGCTTATTACAAGGAAGAGCGACATAAATTTAGTGCACAATCTTTTGCGTTTCAAGTTTTTAAATTCTGAAGTGAATACTAATCAGTATCAGTATATGAAACAAAAAGATCCAACAGCAAAATGTGTTAAGACATTTCTGAGCAATTCTTGGAAGTGAGCCTAAATGTAATAAAATAGCACTGAGCTCTGTGGTTACAACCAATTGGCCAAAATTCAGCTCTCAGTTACACCAATGTAACTCTGGAGTCAATCCAATGAGTCAATGGAGTTACCTCAAATAAACTCCATATACTAGATGGCAGGTCTGCTTGAGATTATGCTTGTGAGGAGCTTGGACACAGTTGAAAAGAAAACGCTTCCTCAGAGATGCAATCCGAAATGAAAATCTAGTTGAAAATCTGAAGGAAGAGGATGCCTACTCACTACAGATATCCAGATTAAAGCCTACATATAAGCAATCAGTAGCCAGCTAGAATTCAGGGACTTTGATACGGAATTGACAAATTATCCTGTTGTGAAGTTGCCACATTTCAAAATGGGATGCTAGCAGCCCCAATTAAACACCAAACAAATTGCAATAATTGTTTTTCTGTTTTTTTTTTTTGTCAGGAGTGATTTATACATTCATATAGGCAGAGTTTAAGTGGACTTTCTGGTGAATTATCATTGATTTGTTCATTATACATTTTTTGCTTTAATAATAGAGCCTAGTGTCACGATCAGATCATTTGTCTGTCTGTTGGCCTCTCCTCCAAGCAGAGTTCCTCATGTATTTAATAAATGAGAGAAGTGCATACAGGATAAATACACAAACTTTTCATGTTGTATGAGGTACTGAATGTTTAATCTAACAAACTAAACTCATTGCTGTTTCTAAACTGTAAGTATTCTGATTTTATTATTACAAGTCAAATTTAGCTCTCTGAACCTATGCACTACATGTCTGGTGACACATTTGTCAACTGAAGACCTAAAACATTTTACCTCCAGCTATTACAAAAGACGACTCTGGGGAAAAACAATGTAACTGGCCAGGCATGGAAAAAAATGTTTGGAATACTCCTATATATGAATATTATTAGCTCAGTGCTTGCTATGTATGCATACCACTATCTACATAGTGTGTTAGAATGCCACTAATATACACAGAGACAATAATATACACTACATTATTACAGGTTTCAGAGTAGCAGCGTGTTAGTCTGTATTCGCAAAAAGAAAAGGAGTACTTGTGGCACCTTGGAGACTAACAAATTTATTTGAGCATAAGCTTTCGTGAGCTAAGTGAGCTGTAGCTCACGAAAGCTTACGCTCAAATAAATTTGTTAGTCTCTAAGGTGCCACAAGTACTCCTTTTCTTTTTGCGACTACATTATTAGTTACAAATAAAATCTGGGGTGGATTTTCCTATGTTGTTCCATAATGTCAAATCCATAGAGCCTTCCTATAACATTGCCTGCAAGACTATATAGACTCAGGGTACTAACTGAGGACTTTTATCAAACACCCAACTGGGGTAAATTTCAATATTGCTCTCCTGTGCCTCACTGGAGGACCACACAAAATCATGTAGTTAGAGTAAATTTAACACAGTTCTTTTACAGTAAAGATACTAATAATTAAAAACAATTCTCAATCTCTGGATAGCACTAAAATGTATGGACCCATAAACTCAAACCATCTTAGACAGATTGTAAATGCTGGAGACAGAGGTCTTCTGTTTATTCACATGACAGGTAGACTACAGCCAATGGCAGTGCAAGCTGCCCTAAAAGGGTGAGAGGGAATCAGTCTGTCTATGGCCTCTTTACTGAGACTACCAACAAGGATACCAAGTGGAATGGTGGGTTTTGTGATATAGACAAGTTTGACAAGGACCTGGACTGAGACTATCAACTTATTTCACAAAACAGCTAATCAGATGATAACCACTTTTACTTATAAACCAACCTGTCCAAATTCAAATTTCTGGTCTAAGGTCAGAAAAGGTTTTATAACTGTTACCATTTTCATGGGCCATCCATTCCCTCACAGATACAGACTAAGATTTTTCTTTCCAACCTGAGCCATATTATAATACACTGATAGTTAGAGAGACTGTACTTCTATTCAATGGTAGTTGTGTGTTTTGCCTGAAACACTGATCTTTTACTTTTAATTTTAAAAAAATATCAATTGAACATGGAAGTTTTGTGCTTCATCACTGATCAGTTAAATAAGACAAAGGAAAGACTTTTGTAATTGTGCTGACACATTTTGAAAAAATTCTATCAGAATTCTTCTACTTCTATCAGAAGTAGAAATTAAAGGAGCGGATTTATGGTCAAGAAACTATTGGAAGGAAATAGCACAATAAATTCTTTGCTGCAGGAATCTGAAAAGGACCATGACAGATCCTTATTGCTGAGAAACCCTTCCTGGCCTGATTGGCTGGCCAACATAGCTATTTCCACAAAAGTTTGCTTTAGATGGATTTACTTCTATCCAGAAAATCACATAGTGTTCCAATGCTAACGCTATTTTCCCATTAGATAACACATAAACCTACTGGGACTACAGGGTTATAGATTTCTTCTTTCTGAATAGGATTTTTTATTGTTAAAACTGATGACTAGTTTTTTTTTTTTGTTCCAAACTTTGTCAGCTACTACTTGTATTTACAGAATGCTGATCGTGTTCTCCAGGAAATGTACTGCTCCCCAGCAGACTAATCAAGAAGAAAGATTTTATATTTCTACAAAGGTGCTAAGCACTTTTGTAGAAATAGAACTGATCCTCTACTTCAGTGGTTCTCAAACTGTGGGTTGGGACCCCAAAGTGGATTGCAACACCATTTTAATGGGGTGCCAGGGCCGGCATTAAACTTGCTGGGACCCAGGGCCGAAGCCCGAGCCCCACCGCCCCAGGGCTGAAGCTAAAGCTTGAGCCTCACTGCCCGGGGCCGAAGCCCAAGCCCTAGTGTCACACAGGGCTGAAGCCCTCAGCCCTGGGCGACACAGCTTGGGTTACAGGCCCCCTGCCTGGGGCTGAAGCCCTTGAGCTTCGGCTTTGGCTCCCCCGGCCCGGGGCAGTGAGGCTTGGACTTTGCCCCCCCCCCCACCCGGAGCGGAGAGGCTCAGGCTTCGGTCTCCACTCCTGGGGTTGTGCAGTAATTTTTGTTGTCAGAAGGGGGTTGCGGTCCAATGAAGTTTGAGAACCCCTGCTCTACTTGAAACAAGTTTGCAGGAAAGTTGGCAACACAACAGCATTCCTTATATTCACAGGTTTTCATAGACTGGCTGTGCTAAGAAGCTATGCTCAGACAACTGGTGCAGTCAACATCTGGAGATACCATGGCAAAAGATCAACAGAATACTTTTAGTGCAATTAAAGGAGGAAAATTACTTCATTATATAGAAGACAGCTCTGAAAGAACATGTTGGACTGTATTACTGCCCTAAAGAAAGATTACTTTTAAATATGTATAGGCTGAATAAACTAATGAGAGAAAGCAGGTAATAATGATTCACAAAGAAATCTACGCGAGTATCTTGCATCTCATGTAAGTGAGTGGCAATATGGCTAATATGGTACAGATTTTCCTGGAGGAGATTCAATACAGTCTTCATAACACCTTACAAATATTTATATATAATTTCTCTCTCTTTTCCCCTCCCTCACCTACCCCCTTCGACCAAAATGCGGTGGAACCCTCAAGATGCATGCATTAGCCTAAGTAACTGCATGTTCATACTCTGTTAACACTTGACTTTCTCCCAACCCCTCCCTGCATTGCTGTCAATTCCGGCTTTTGTCTTAATTTAGACAGGAAGCTCTCCATGTATTATAATTATTAATAACAACAATTTGTATTACAGTAGTGCAAAGACCACCCAGCCAAGATCAGGGCATATTAAAACACTCCCTGCCCTAAAAAGCTTAAAACATAAATTAAAACTGGAGCAGATATTCAGTCTTTACTTGTTTTAGATAGTAATGTGTGTATGTCATTTAAAAATAACAAGTACTGTAATAACCATAAAACACTACTGCCATCCCTAATGCTTTCAAAAATCATGAGCTAATCATGAGGGACCCAGAAAATCTTGAGATATTTTAAAAAAATAAATAAATCTGAGATTCTTATGTAATCACTTGACTCCAGCTGTTGGGGCTTTAAACACAGCATATCGCAAGATCCAAATGGCAAGAGTTGACAACAACACTGCTATGATGTAATTTTTACTTCTCATGCCTATTCCCACTGTGTAAGAAAAATATTCATACTCTTACTCACATCTAAGGTAATTCACCTTTAGTACATTATTTGTAATTTTGAGTCAGTCCAGACAACCAAATTTGTCATGTTTAACCAGTAGATGGAGACACAACATAGAGAAATTTTAAAACAAAGGAGAAATTAGTACTTCTCACCCTTACAATGAAAAGCCAAGCGCAGCTTCAAAAGGAAAGAACCTAGCAGGGAATATTCACAGAGCCTGATTCTTCACTGCTGTTTACCTTGTATAGTGATTAATAATTCTGTAAAGGGAGTGTGAAGTAGTTATAAAACACCACCAATTCAGATGTAAATAACCAATAAGGTGCAAAACATCGGATAAGAAGAAAAGCTCTGTATAAGCTCAAAAGCTTCCCTCTCTCACCAGCAGAAGCTGGTCCAATAAAGATATTACCTCACCCACCTTGTGTCTCTAATTAGGCGCACAGACATTTACTAGTGTGGATAGATTAAACACAAAAACCCAAATAGCAAGAATTGTGGGTTTACCTGGGACGTTATATGAAAAGCTACCAAAATCAAATGTCAAGGCAAGAACAATTACTTTTCCACTTTATTATTAGCCACATACGCTGCAGCAGAGAGCACAGATAAAATTCTAAGAAAAACACTAGAATATATATCAGTCAAAACCAGTAACAAAATGGCAACTAGGGGAGCAACTGAAAATGGAAATATAAGGATGAAAACATTTTATTATTTGGCCAAGTTGAGACTAGAATTTAAAAGCTTTCTGCTTTTTTGCCCACAAAGTAAACACTCCTATGGAGAAGTTTCGTTTTCTTAAGTTACAGTCCTCTCAACCCATTGCTTTGGGGAACTTTTAAGTAAGGGGACTGCATGCTATCACAATTACGAAGTGGGGTCAGACTGCAAGAAACAACCACTGGATGGCTTAAGACAAGATGCAAGAACAAATTGATGACATAAGCAGCAGGAGAGGAAGGAGAATGATAGTTATAGTGATAAGATCCTGCTGCTGAATGGGTTAGCTAGTGCACAATTTGATATCAATTTAGTTTAAAGTTTTTTGTGTTGTTAAATTAAAATTTCTACCTCTGCCTAGTTTAAAAAAATAAATAAAAAAAATAAAAAAATTCAAACCTCTTCTGCTAGTTTCCAGGGGTTATTTTTAATTCTGCTTTTGCATATAATTGGAAATATATTTACATTTAAACCTCTACCTATTACCAGATTGGCTTTTTAAATTATATTTATCATTTTAAAAAATTAAAATAATACCAAGCAATACAAACAGCTCCCTGATTGAAATCTCTCTCTTGTCCACTCTCCACAATTCCATAACTCCATTCTACTCATAATTCATAAACATTTACATAGCTCTCAACACCACAGTGGGCAAGGTAAGTTATTATCACCATTCAGTGGATGCAGAATCACAAAACTGGAAGGGACTTCGAGAAGCCATCTAGTCCAGTCCCCTGCACTCAAGGCAGGACTAAGTATTATCTAGACTATCCCTGACAGGTGTTTGTCCAACCTGCTCTTAAAAATCCCCATTGATGGAGATTCCACAACCTCCCTAGGCGATTTATTCCAGTGCTTAACCACTCTGACAGTTAGGAAGTTTTTCCTAATGTCCAACCTAAACCTTGCTGCAATTTAAGCCCATTGCTTCTTGTCCTATTCTCAGGGGTTAAGAAGAACAATTTTTCTCCCTCTTCCTTCTAACAAATTTTTATGTACTTGAAAACTGTTATATACATATACAGAGATGGTTTATAACTTGCCAATTGTCAAAGCAAACAGAGTGGCAAAGTCACAGTTAGAATTTAAGAGCTCTTGAGCTTCCAGACTAACACACCATACAGCAGAATCTCAGAGTTACGAACACCTTGGGAATGGAGGTTGTTCATAACTCTGAATAAAACATTATGGTTGTTACTTCAAAAGTTTACACATGAACACTGACTGAACACAGCTTTGAAACTCTACTATGCAGAAAAAAATGCTACTTTTAACCATCTTAATTTAAATGAAATAAGCACAGAAACAGTTTCCTTACCCTTGTCAATATTTTTTTTTAAATTCTCTTTTTTATTTTCTTTGTAGTTTACATTTAATAAAGTACTGTACTATACAGGTGTTTTTTGGGTCTCTCTTGTTGCGCTGCCTGATTGTGTACTTCCAATTCCAAATGGAGGTGTCTGGTTGACCGGTCAGTTCATAACTCTGGTGTTCATAACTCTGAAGGTCTCCTGTACTTCCTGTATCTCTGATGTACTAAAACATACTAACCTGAACCCTACAGTTGAATAATTGTTCAAAAATCATCTTGATGAACTGCACAGATGTATTACAATCATAGCTTCTATTTTGAAAGATGGTTTGCTAAAAGTGGCTTATGTACTGACTCTTGAGGTCAAGAAATGGCCTAATTTTCTAATACTGTAAGGTCTTTTGAACAATGAAATAAAAATAGAATGAATACTCTTCCAGAGACAAACCTATCTTGCTTCAGAGTCTAACAGATGCTCAGAAAACTGGTATTTGTTAGGGTCTGTAATCAGAGAAGAGTCTTCAAGAGAGTCCCTTTAGGAATCAAGAGAAAAACTGATTGCAGAGCAAGAGAGATCATTCTTCTCATCTACAGGTCAGTAGCGGTATTCAGTCATGTTGAACAGGCAAAGCCTGGCCCAAAGGGATGAACAGGCAAAGTCTGGCCCAAAGGGATGAACAGGCTCCCGAGGATAAAAGTCGTCAGCAAATGGTTATAATAGAGCCAAATGACCCATGTCCTATTATATTTATTTGTTATCCCTTCTCCCACAACCTCCAATAGCTTGACTGTTAGTCTCTCCCATCTCTTATGCCTCATCTTTCAAATTGTACAGATTTTTGTGGCAAGGACTGTCATTTACTACGTTTGCACAGTACCTACTTATCAGAAAGGGACCCTACCAAGTTGTGTCATTTATTGTGCTACCACAATATAAATGTTAAATAGTAACAAATGATAACAGAATCAAGTAGAGGAGGAGTAAACAAAAGGAGCTATTTTCTGCAAAGAAGAAACTGGCAAAACAGAGGCCAGTGTAGAGACACTGAGTTGGAATAAGCCCAAAGAGATTCTGGGACACAAGAATCTGAGAACTATCATGAGTATTCTATAGCACTGTAAATCTACAGAGCACGGCCCAGAACACAACACACATGAGCATTCTCCCAAAGGCCTTACAATCCAACTGACAAAAGGGACAAGAGTTCAGGAATAAGGCAGTATGAACTTTAGCAATGCAGAGATTAACTAAAAATAGCTTCCCAAAAGACCATTGAGGGATGTGAAGGGCAAGAGGCAGAATTTGGCAAATGGGAAACTGAAAGCTATTCCAAGCATATGGTAGCAATATGAAGGGGTGCATAAAATTCCCTATGACCACAGAATAAAACAACCCTATTCAAACTAAAAGAACAAGGAGTACTTGTGGCACCTTAGAGACTAACAAATTTATGTGAGCATAAGCTTTCGTGGGCTAAAGCCCACTACATCAGATGCATGCAGTGGAAAATACAGCAGGAATATATCCTAATTATCACTACAAAAATTTTTTTTCTCCTGCTGATAATAGCCCACCTTAATCAATTACTCTCGTTAGAGTTGGTATGGCAACCCCCATTTTTTCATGTTCTCTGTATATCTCCTACTGTATTTTCCATTGCATACATCTGATGAAGTGGGCTTTAGCCCATGAAAGTTTATGCTCAAATAAATTTGTTAGTTTCTAAGGTGCCACAAGTACTCCTCGTTCTTTTTGCTGATATAGACCAACAGTCTACCACTCTGAAACCTGTTCAAACTATTATACCAGAGTTACTTGATCCCCTCAGTTCAGGAAGTCAGATATAGTGGATGCTGCTAAGCCGCAATCCCAATATTAACAACTTTGCTTCACAGCAATATTTTGTTAGGAACCAATCCTGTCCCATCGACTTTAATGTTAATTGGATTCGGCTACTGGAAACAGACATACCACTTAGCAACAACATTTTGGAAGATAGGCCCCAGCCACAAGCAGGTTTGCAGAACTGCAGCCATGAAGGAAGCACTGCCTTCCTTGGCTGCAGCCCCGCACACCTGTCCGCAGCCAGTGCTCAGCACATCCCAGTGCTTCCTTCTCTATCTACAGCCCCGCAAACCTGCATGTGGCCTGGGACCTGCTGCTGCACAGGTGGCTGTGGCACCCACATCCCCGCCCAATAGGGGAACTTCTGTCCAAGACCCGGTGCTGTGGACTGGAAGAGGAGGTTGGAAGGGGAGGCTACCGGCAGAGCAGCAATAAGGAGGGGGCTGCAGCCTAGATGCTGGGGCTTCCCACGAGGAGCGAGGTACCGTGGGCCCACGGAGCCGCACAGTACTTCTCCCTGCACACTTTATGCTACGCCCTGCCCTAATACCAGGGACCCGGGTTCGGCGCATGCCAGCACTTCCTTCCCTAGCTGTAGCCTCACGGGAAGGTTTACACTGGGATGTGCCGAGCACCAACCGCAGGAAGATTTGTGGGACATGTCCCAGCGCTTTCTTCCCTGGCTGCAGCCCCACAAATCTGCCTTTTGCTTATTGGCAGCTCTCAGATAATAGCAACTTTTTTGCTGGAAACCAAGAGATTGCTAATGAGTGGAATCTACTGTAATTAGTTATCTCAAAATACAATCTCAAATCTAGCTAGAAGGATACTTCAGACAATGTATTCACCTTTAAATTGTCTCAGTCAAACTACTCCACTGCATTACCTCATCCATCATCATTCTGGGGCAATGGCATCCTGGAAGAGGTTATTAAAATGAGCCAGTAAAAAACTGGAAGGGGACAAAGGGAGGACAAGCTTTTTTACTTCTCAGGAGGAAGACAGTCTAATGGTTAGGGTGCTAGCTTGGAACCCAGGTTCGGTTTCCTGCACATTCACAGACTTTTGTGATCTCTGGTAAATCACTTAATCTCTCTGTACCTCAGTTCCCCATCTGTAAAATGAGAACGACAGTACTTCCCTACCTCACAAGGATGTTATCAGGCTGAATGCATTAAAGATTGTGAGGTGCTCAGATACTACGGTAACAGAGGCAATATAAGTATACAAAATAAAGAGGATATGGTCATTTCTTGCTAGAGAGACCAGTATCACATTATTAAGTTGAATTAAGAATCCAGCATGAAACTTCATATATCCCTTTAAGGTGAAATCCATCTTTTTCTGTCTGAGATCAAGAAATCTATTGACAAACTGATAGTTGCATTCTCTGACAAAATAACGGTCAATCTCAAGGGCCAGTGGCCATTTTGCAGTCTCATCCTTAGAAATTCTGCCTAATCGAACAATCAGCCTGGGCTGATATTCTGTTCCTCTGTTTCACGCTGGACAATCTCATCAATGGCCAGGTAACCAACCGTAGCGACTAAGACGAAGAGAAAGGCTGCTAGGCCACAGAAAGAATAAAATTTCTTGAAGGAAGTGATACACTGATGACAGTTCTTAATTCAAGGACTTGATATCTATTTAATTTAGGTTGTCAGAACATGTTTAAAATGCCCAGTCTGATTTTGTACTAACTTCCTTGGCAAGATTTCTTTCCCCTCGTTTCCAGCAGAGGCATTATGTGCCTAGCATTTTCTTTCTTTCTCCTTCATTTTTAACGTTTTGATGAGTGTGATGTTTGTGAAAGGCCCTAGATTGACAGTGCAGGAGCACCACCTCTTTTTTTTTTTTTTTTTTAATTTTTTTTCCTCCACAAGAATTACAGCACATACAGCAGCAGTGCAAATTTCTCCAGGTTGCTCCTTCAATTTGCCTCCACACTAAGTTAGAGAGAACTGCTCTAGATGCAAAAGTTCAGTGCAGTCTTCTGGGCTCATGTAATCCTTGGTTCCTCTACTAAGATTTCCAGTTAGTGCAATAGTGATAATGACAACTGTCCCCTGGGACCTAGATCCCATCTCCGTATCCTTTTATCAACTCCTTGAGCTACCCAGACTGTAGGCACCTCCTTTGCAAAACACTGCAAAAGTGCTGAGACAGAACCTAGTCAACTAAGAGAACACCATCCAAGCAAAGGATTTAAAAATGAACACATCATTTTGCCATCTATAAAAGCCCACTGCTAAAATTTAAATTCACCTAAAAACTGGACTTTGAAAAGGCAACTAGGAACTGAATCCAGAGATCCAGAAGTGGCCAGATTCTGGCCTACATTAAGGTCCCTTTGGGCCATATGCAGAAGTGACATAAAGGAACCTTAAAGCCATCTTAAATGAGTACATAAGGATTCCTAGGAGGCGAGGGAAACCTTCAGTTGGTGTAAAGCCTGCATAGCCAGCTCTTGGTCCCTCCCTACAGATGTATAGGTAGTGTGACAGGGTCGGGCCAGATGGCTACAGGAGGTAATAGAAAGCGGACATATTAGCCCCAGGTTAAGTAGGTCCCTTTTCTCTGGGTAAGGTAACAGGGAAGGTTCCAGAACAATCAGGAACCTTCTGGAGACAATTAAGACAGGCTGATTAGAACACTGCAGCCAATCAAGAAGCTGCTAGAATCAATTAAGGCAGGCTAATCAGGGCACCTGAGTTTAAAAAGGAGCTCACTTCAGTTTGTGGTGCACGGGTAAGAAGTGGGGAGCAAGAGGCGCTAGGAGCTAAGAATGCATACTGTTGGAGGACTGAGGAGTACAAGCATTATCAGACACCAGGAGGAAGGTCCTATGGTGAGGATAAAGAAGGTGTTGGGAGGAGGCCATGGGGAAGTAGCCCAGGGAGTTGTAGCTGTCGCACAGCTGTTCCAGGAGGCACTCTAGACAGCTGCATTCCACAGGGCCCTGGGCTGGAACCCGGAGTAGAGGGCGGGCCCAGGTTTCCCCCAAACCTCCCAACTCCTGGTCAGACACAGGAGGAGTTGACCTGGACTGTGGATGGGTTCATGAAAACGGCCAAACTGAGGGCTGCTGTGAAGCTCCAAGGCGAGCAAATCCGCCAATAAGCACAAGACCCACCAAGGTAGAGGAGGAACTTTGTCACAGTAGGTATAGGTGATTTCTTGCATAGGGGGTGGAGGGACTTGCCAAAGCACATTGCATTCCATCAATTCTCACCAGCGTAATGGTTCCTAGGGAGCCATTACAATCAAGTGCAAACTACAGTGGTCAATCTGGGCTTGTCCAGACTAAGATTTAAGGAGGTAGGTAATGCGCTAAATAACATATTTGAAAAATCCCAGTAGACAAGGCACACTGCCTTTAACACATAATGAACTGGCTGAGTTAAAGCCAAGGGTGGCAGGGAGGGGGCGGGGGGGGGAGGGAAGGGGACGACACACACAGAAGGTCTTTTACTCAACTGTTTTAGCATGTGAAGTCTATGCTATATCTGTAAAAGATGGCAGCTAACTCCTAACACCACACCTTTAAATCCTAGTCTGACAAATTAACATACAACCAGGACCATTTCCATCCCCAGCCAGTCCCACAATCCAAGAAAGAAAAAGGTGAGACAGAGTCACATTTGTCTTCCACCCCCTAGTGGCCCCATCCTCTGGTCCTGTGCAGCTGAAGCGTTAGGTCACTACTTTTCTGTTCACACACACCTACTAGTTTTATTGTTTTCTATGTGGTTTTTCCCCTCTTTGATCAGCACTGTAGTAACTTTGGGCCAGATTTTCAAAGGTATTTAGGTACCTAAAGGTACAGCACTTAGGTGCTTAGTGGGATTTTCCGATCTTGGGATCATTAGGCTTAAACTCTAGATATGGGCAGAGGAAGGTCACTTGGTTTCATGGAGGATTTTAATATTTCAAAATTTAGTTTTGTTCCTATTTGGAAAAGCCTTTGGATCCCTGACTCCATGGCAGTCCACCTGACTGGCTGCACCAGATCCGCGGATCCTGGGAGTCCCAGCTGAGCGATGAGACTTTGAGCTTTGGAGCCAGCATTTTCAGTTCCCAATGGGCTGAAGGGGAAACAGGAGCCTGGAAGCAGTTCTGCAGCAGCCCATCAGGCAAGCTGCAGAGAAGCTGGGAATCTAGAAGCCCCACTCAATGGCAGCATGCCACGTAAACCACAGAAAAGCTGAGAGGCATGGAAGCTTATGAGCTAGAACTCCCAGAGCTTGCAGACTCGCAGTTCCAAGCAATCCTCCAGGCAGGCTGCCAAACTGCAGGAAGTCTGGAAGACCAGGCTGCCAAGAAGCTGAATGAGCAAGCCGATAGGAAACCAGAAAGGTTTCCGAGAGAAACCTGCCTACTTTCCATCAGACTTTTGTCAAAATCAAGCCACCTCCACAAAACATTTTGATTGCAATGAATCAGCATTCTCCTATGAAAAAAAAATCCTGTCACAGCATTTCTCACCAGCTCTACTAAATACCTTTGTAAATCTGGCCCTTTTTGCTGCAGGGAAGTGGAGATCTTTTTCTCAATCTAAGGAGAATATACTGTATAACAACTTGAAATCTTGCTTCTTATTGGCAATGGCTTAACCACACTATCTGTGAATATCTGATCATATTCAGATTCAAAAAGTCTTGCTTATCTATTCATATGGTAAAATCCTGACTCATTGATATTAATGGGAATTTTGCCATTGACTTCAATGAGGTCAAGATTTCACCCACAGTGTTTATTATTCTTTCCCTTAAGGGGTTGTCAGTACTGCCATTATAACTTTCACATATCCATTGTATTTCCTATTTTCAGAGGTGCTCATAAAATTTAATTTGTACAATTAATGACATACTACTGGATGCAATTAAAAATCAAAACAAATTTCAAGTTAGGATAAGCATATGTACACACAAAAAACTAGCGAGAGAGCAAAACAGTACCTTCCAAAATCCTAGTTCACTAATGCCCTCCTCACCTACAACGCCAATCCAACTTTAGAATGGAAATGCTAACAGGCTGTGTTATGGTGATGCAAAAGCACCATTACAATACAGTATCTAAAAGGTACAGGAAGGTCATGCAAAGCATCAAAGTCCCTTGGGATTAATGCTGCTTTAATAATGACCTTACAACTAATTTGGAAAACAGCAGGTAATTCAGCCCTTTAGGAGCAAGTGGCAAACTCACTCAGTATTCATAACATTTGGAATCAGAGTATTCCTGGAAAAGTGGACATGGCTACAAACAGCATTTGTCTTACACAAGTAGCAGTCTAATAGAGATTTTTCCACATTAAGCATTTAATTCAATTCAGTTTCTTTGTAATGGACAAAATCTTTATGTATAACAGACAGTTTTAAGGCACTACTAATGCTATGAAGAAGCGAGCAGAGTTGGTTGGGAATGGCAAAAACGGAAACAAGATTAAGATATAGCAGTTTAATTTCCCACACAATAATGCACGACCAGCTGTGTAAACTTTCTTTAGTTAAACAAATGCTCTAAAAGCAAACAGCTAGCAGATTTATGTTGTAGCTTGTTTCCTCAGCAGTAAAGTTTCCTTAAAAAAAATCGTTAAATCACCCCACCCCCGACTGTAAAATGAATTTAAAGATAACTGTAAAAAAAATGCATGAATTTGATAAAGCAGGATTCTGAGCAATTTTTACATTCAACTCCTTAACTATGAACTCTTGCTGACACAGCTGAACTCCTGTCACGCGTACTGCATGCTGTCTGAATGTACTGAACAATCAAAACAGCAGCATGTAATATACCATTATAGCAAACTGACACATACAGACACTGCCAGCTGGAATCTTTGCTTTTGTCTTCTAAAACGATAGGAGACAGCTCTACCTGTTGATTCCAACAACATGCACTGCTCATTCTGTATAGTTTCCTCTTCTGGAAACTCTGAAGTGGCCTTGTTCGGGCAGATGTACTCATGATAGTTACAGACGGAGATCTCAGCCTTGTCCTGTCTTTTCTTCTTTTTTTGATGTGTTGATGATCAAGCAACTGGCTACTAGAAGATGACATTTCCTCTCTGTTGTCTGAAGCTCTGAAATGCCAGGAAAATACTAAAATCAGTCAAAAAGGTCAAGAATGCTCAATACATAAAGGCAACCTCTCACAACTTAGAGGCACATACATTTACATACTAAAGCGTATTAGCCCCATAATTCTAGAGGCACCCAAAATTAACACTTGTGTTTTAACATACTACTTCAAGAAATCACAACTGGTGGCATAAGAAGTTTGTCATTGATGTATTAATATTATGAATTTCCTTTTGTGACACTGTAAGGAATTCTGTATTTATCTTGTTCACATTTTCTTTTCTATTCCCAGACAAAACCTATGTGAAAACTGAGTTAAGGTTGAAAGTACATAAAGTTCCTGGAATTATAATACTTGCTTTTAGAATAACTACACCAACTCCGTTATGCATTTTACCCTTAATGCTGAGAACTCTATATCTCAATTCATGACATTTCCCTATTTATCCACATTCCACTGAAGTAAATGGAATTACACTGGCATAAGTAACATGGGATCAGGCCCATCATCTTGTCTCAATGTAGCATGGCTACTTAAATTATTTTAAATGATTTGGCAAATGTAACTAAATAGAAAAAAAAACTACTATAAACCAAGGCTCATTCAGAATAAAAGATATCAGCCTAGTGTGACACACTTGTATTAAATTATAAACTCAATTTTGTATTGTGTGTGTTCAACACATGTCTAATCTTGCCTAAGACAAACCCAAGGAATTGCATTCTAGACAGCTGCCCTGCCCAGGAAAGGTATTTGACATCTTATTGAAGGATTATGCTGAGAAGCTATCAGCAATCTGGAGCCACTGGATTTGATTGTGTCTCAATTGCTGTCTCCCACCCTCAAATGAACAATGTTTTTTCTACACAGGGGCATGAGCATGACGAGGGGAGGGAGCCTGGAGTCTTCCAGTAGAGCCAGGGTTCTTAAACTTCATTGCACTGCAACCCTCCTTCTCACAATGAAAATTACTACATGACCCCAGGATGGGGGACCGAAGCCTCAGCCCTGCCACCTCAGGTGAGGGGGGGAGCCTGTAACGGGAGTCCCATCACCCAGGGCTGAAACTCTCGGTCTTTGGCTTCAGCCCCAGGCGGTAGGGCTTGGGCTTTGGACCTGGGCCCCAGCAAGTCTAACGCCAGCCCTGGTGACCCCATTAAAACAGGGTCGTGATCAATTTTGGGGTCCTGATCCACAGTTTGAGAACTGCTGCAGTAGAGCACATGGTAAGGAGACAGAAATTCTATTCTATTCTAAGTAGCATTTACAGGAGAGAGAGAGGACGAGAGGAACTCCACCCAGTCTGAACACAGTCAAACCCTGGACTCCTGAGTCCCAGAGGAGGTCAAATCAGACCAGGATAGGGTGCAGGCTTTTTGTTGTTTTCAAAGATCTGTTACTCGAGAGCTTTTAAGAATAGTCACTCTGTATTCCTTGCTTTGTTTCCAGGTACTGCCTGGCTTAAAATAGAAGCCCAGAGAGCCCTCAGCCTAGGAGCAGCATGTGTGAGTGGGAGGCTCTGAAGCACTGGTTTGAGGGTCTTGAGCAGCTGAACTGCAGAGTCCCATCCCCCAAGGAAAGGCCCAGGCACAAGGTCTAAGACAGAGAGTTAGAGAGAGTGATTAGACTCTGCCCAGACCCAGCTGGGTTTGAAGCACATTGAACCCAGCAATTAAGTCCCCTCACTGTAGGATAGCATCATCAATTCGGAGGGTACCGGGCCAAGTTGTAACACCTAACCTCTTTCACATGTGGATTTCTCCAAGTGTAAACATCTCGCTAAACTTGAGCCACATGCACGCTGCTTATAAACCAACACTCATTAGTGTGCAGTATTTTAAAAAGGAACAAAAAAAACTATACTGTGAGAAAGTATTAAAAAGCCAAAAATAGTACAAAGCACCCAGAGACAATAATCATATAAGACTGAAAGCAGCTAAATCAGTGTTACTAATTTAGAGCTGGTTTGCCTCATCAGACCAATTTCAATGCAGTATAAGAATCCAAAATACCCTCCACTTGGATGGGAATGAATCAATAAGAGTGCATTTAACTTTTATAGTATCCTGCTTTATTTTGTTGCTGTAGCAACATCTGCCTGCAAAGTTAAAGGCTCACTACAAAAAGCATTCAAGTGTGCGTTATTTTTATAACATCAAACACTACAAACAACAAAACATTGAATTGCCTGAGAAATGTCAGTAGATGAGATATTCATGCCCTGATTTCATAATAGGTAATCTGTCTGCACCAACTCCTGTTATTTTTTATCTTGTTTGATAAAATCCACAAATCACAGATTGCTTATACAACTGTTAAGTGATAACAGACAATAAAACAATAGAAATGAGCTCATTACAATACCAACAATCAATCTTTTCTGACAACTAGCTCTAAGCTGAAAAACGGGGCCCTACAAAATAGGACCGTCTGCCTATAAGACATTTAATTTTATATATATTATAAAACAATTGTAATATAAAAACGTATACTATATTACACACACATATGACTTGGTATGGTATGAAGTGTATTCTTTGGCATGAGTCACAATGACCACTTTACTCATCAGTGATGAAGTCAATGAGTTAAGCAGACAATACCAAGTGCTAATAAAATCTTTATACCACTCAACGCTATCATGTATTCTGTACATATTAACAAAAATTAGAAAGTTATTTTAAAAATTGATTTCTCTTTTTTAAATGACTGTTTCCCTCCATCTGCAAAGTCACATTATTTTCACAAGCCCAACCGGGCACACTTGTGAAGACAAGAACTTCTTTTAAAGCCTATACAAAATTTATTTTGAACAGTTTTTCTACACATAAAAATGTCACTACTTTATACATTCTGATCTCTCATGACATGACTAACGTCCAGTTTCCTGGACAGAGGCGGCCGATTTCTGGGATCCTGCTTATCCCCTATACCCTACACATCTCTACCTCCTAGACTATTATATGCCCTACTACACACTATCCTATGTTCACTTCCATACCTCACCAACCCTTGAAGTCTCCTTGCCCCAGGGACTCTTGCTCCTTCTCCATGTTCATGGCCACAAGCTCGTCTCTTCTGCTCTTCTCTTCCATTCCTCCCCTTGACGTCTCCTCTTAATGTTTCCCGACTCTCGTTCCCCATGCCATTTTAAAAGGGTGACATTTTCTAATATTGATAATGATCAGAGTTTAAAGGTTGAGCTGTATAGGAGAGTATATGGATGGAGAGAGGCTGGGCATTAAGGGGAGCCACAGAGTCGTACTACACAGCTGGGGAGCTGGGATGGGTGGTAGAGGCCAATGGTACCCAGACTTCCTGCTTAGTCTGGTGCCAGAACCTAAACCAGCCGCTTCGTTCTACAGACCCCTTCCCATTTCTCCAAGTCCCAAACTCCATTCCACAGTGAAGGTCTTACACATTGTACTTCATCTTTAACCATTTCTATTTTTTTCCTCTTTTATTGTTATTAATAGTATCATTAATAAAAACAGAACTAATTGTGGAAATGGGTACGGAGTAGGAGGAGAAGTCCAAGAACCAGGGAAGATGGGCTGGGACTGTGGGAACTGGGCAGCACAGTCAATGACTCAGTAAGAAACCCTGCTGCCAAACCCAGCTCCCCAGTCCTTGTGAATTCTGCCTCCCTAACCTTGCTGCTCTGTCCGGCTCTTCAATTGCCCGGCTGATGTCCTTGCCAGCTCCTCCCACTGTCTGTTTTAAGACCAGTTTCTCAAATGCGTGGCCACATGCAGCCACCAGGGGCTTTTCTTGCAACCACAGCCTGAAGCCTTGGGCAGTGATTTGGGGGACGAGGGTCTGGTGCAAAGCAGCAGCCCCTCCACCTATATACACCAGCAGGATTGTACCCTGCACCTCTCCAGAGATACAAACAGTGAGAGAGCTTGGGCTTCGGGCTTCAACCCTGGGTGGCAGAGGGCAGACTCTGTCCCCTGGCCACAGGGCTTTGGGCTCTATCCCCAGTGCAGTGCTTCAGTCTCTGACTCTGGCCTCGGCTGGGCAGCGGCAGGTTCTGGTTCAGGTCCCTGGCCGCATATCGGCAGGCTTTCCCTGCCCACCCATCACCCCAGCCGCCGCTGCTACTTCTGGTCCCAGGCTTCGGCCACATGGCAGCAGGTTCCATTTCCTGGCCACAGGGCTTTGGGATCTAGCCTTGATCCCCAGCTGTGCAGTGGTGGGCTCCAGCCCTGGGCTTACCACGACCACCCTGCTGGCTCCTCCAGCCCCGGACCTCAGCCACGCAGCAGCAGCCTCCAGCACCTGGTGGGGGGCTCGGGCCCTGGCCCTGGCCCCAGCCCCAGCCGCACGGTGGTGGGCTCCGGTCCCAGGCTTACACCCAATTGCCCCTGACCCCCCCACTGCCCGCCCCCCATCCATTTTCCCCATTGCCCCTGCTCCCTCCCTACCACCTCCCCATCCAGGGCCTAATTTGTCCCCAGGCTTGCCCCAGCTGAGTAAGTCTGCTGTGAAAAATGATATTAAACATACAAATATCACTTTTCACAGCAGCAGACTTACTAGCTAGCGTATCTTAAAAAAAAGACAGGCAAGAAACAACAAAAAAGACAAGAATATGGGAAGAGCCTTATTTCTGTTTCTATTCTGTTTAAGTCCAATAAAGACTGGGTGACCAGACGTCCTGTTTTTAGAGGATCAGTCCCGTATTTCAGCCCTCCTGCAGGTGGGCCGACTTTTTCTTAAAAATGGGCAAACTGTCCCATATTTTCTGTCTCGCCCCCATCAATACTGATGGGTCCTGCTGCTGGCCCGATCCCTGCTTGCCAGCCACCTACCCACCAGCAGTGAGTGGTGGGCTCCAGTGACTGACGATAGGGGTGGGTGTGGAAGGTAAAGCTGCAGCTCCCACAGGGCCGGCCACTGCCCCTGCTTGTCCGTCACTGCAGCCCCCACTATGTGCCAGCTCTCAGCCAGCAGGCCCCGACTCATCCTATTTCCGGACCACACTGGTTGCACGCGGCAGTGGCTGGGGTGTGCTGATAGGCGCCAGGCATTGGCCAGTTACATGTCACCTCTGTTGCCCACCCATATGCCCTTTAACTTGCACCCCCTCTTGTTGTCCTCTCCCTGCTTTGCCCCTTCACCATCACCCGCCCCCTCAGCTCCTCCATATCCCCCCCATTGGGGCGCGTCCCGCTCCCAGTGCTGTGCAGAGAACCAGCCCCTGGTCGGACACTCAGCTCACCAACAGCTAGGCTGGCAGGCAGGCTTCTTCCTTCCCCGACTGCCTCTGGCAGGACTGGTGCCCAAGGAAAGCCAAAGACCCTCCAGTATGTGCCAAAGCCCGCACAGAGCTGGCATGGGGAAGCCTCTCCACCCCTCAGCTAAGCTCTGGAGTGGGGAGAGAAGCAATTTCCAGCCTGTTCCCACCCCGACTCTGCAGGCTCCACAGTAGCGTCCCAGGCAGGGTCTTAGCAATTCTTCACCCGCTCCGTCCCCATGGCACCCTCCCCTGCTGAGCCACATCGCAGGCCAGGTTTGCTGAAGCCCCTGAGGTCCCTGGTGCACAATGTGTCCTAGGGTTTAACCCTTCCTGCCCTCACTGTAGTCGCGTGACAGGTGGTGGAGGCGTTAGCTGCCTTTCAACACTGTGCAGGCAGGAAGGGACAAGGTCATCCCTCTCGTTCCCTCCTCCCCGACTGGAAGCAGCTTCTGTCCCTTCCTTCCCACACAGTGCCAAAAGGCCGCTGCTTGCCACATTCTGGTGTGAACCCTGATAGAAATCTGGGGAGGTGGGCCATGTGACGTGTTGCCTTGGGATGACACAGCACCAGATACCAGGAGAGGCGGGTCTGTCCCAGGGGCCCAGCCAGGCATGGATGGCGAAGAACACCAGGCAGGGAGGGTTGGATCGGTTGGTCACCCCTCCCACCCGTGAGAGAGAGGTATATGGGAGTGAGTGTGTGCCACCTCTGCCCGTGTGAACCCTAAAGCCTTAAAGATAAGACGTTAAATAAAAAGACTCCAACTATGCAGTATTTCTTTTTAACAGTGGCTCAGTCAACTTGATGTTAATTTGAACGTTTGTACCACATAGTTCTGATTGATTGCTGTTGAATTCACTTGAATATGAGTAATTTTACCAGGTGTCCCGTATTCAGCACAGGGAAATATGGTCACCCTAAATAAAGAATAGAGACAACTGTATATTATTGTTATTGAGTCTTCAGAAAACCCTACATAAATAAGTTACAATGGACACATTTACAAGCATATTTATTTCTTTTTCCTAAAGTTAATTCAATATTTTAGAAAAAATTGTCTGAGCAGCCACCAAAAAATTTGTTGTGAGAACCTGTCTCCCCATATCCACTGAAGTAACACCTGTGGCTGTGCTTTCTCACAAATTCTTGGTACAGGAAAGTAAAGGTCTCAGCACCAGTAGTACTGTTCAGGGCTCCAGTACACAGTCTGGTTTCCCTGACATAGTCAACCAGATGGACTCCCCAACTCAGGGAGCATCCATTCCTATAAATGGAAATTCAGATGGCTGTCAAAATGAGACTCTACAAAAGGATATTGGAAATTAACCACCACCAGATGTGGAATTCTTGAATTTGCTATGGCACTCTCAACCGTGCTAGTAAATTGCCTTTTCCTGTTCTGAAACTGATGGTTAGTCAGGACTGCAGAGCCCACATTCTCAGTAAGAGAAACAGACTCACATATGTGCAGGAGGCCATAAGCCCAGAAGACTCAAAAGGTTATTTTCATGCCATGAGGTTGCATCTTTACTGAAGCTATGTATTTTTGACTGTCTCTCTCCTGGTAGGAAAGCAGCCAACACTCATAGGAGCAGCTGTCAACTCTATAAAGTTAGTCTCTATGTCTTAGTGAAGGAAAAGTTCTATGCAAAATGAATTCTCCCAACAAGGAGATTCAACAAGATTCTTGATTTAGTCCTAAGTGGACTACAGGATCTGGTCCAAGAGGTTAATACAGCTGAACTGCTCAGCAATAGCGACCATAAAGTAATTAAATTTAACATCCCCAGGAGGCATGGGGAGAGTAAAAGAAACCAACCATAGTAGCATTTAACTTCAAAAAGGGGAACTACACAAAAATCAGGAAGCTAGTTAAACGGAAATTAAAAGGAACAATCACAAGCCTGAAACGCCTGCAAATTGCATGGGAACTTCAAAAACACCGTAATAGAGGCTCAAACTAAAAGTGTGTGTCTGTATGTATGTTTACATAAACCCAGAGGAGGACCAAAAAAATGCCACCATGGCTAGACAGAGTAAAAAAAAAAAAAAGGTAGTTCGAGACAAAAAGATATCTTTTAAAAATTGCAAATCATATCCTACTTAGAAAAACAGAAAAAAAAAAGGAGCATAAATTCTGAGAAGTGTAAAAGTATGATTAGGCAGGCCAAAAAAGAATTTGAAGAACAGCTAGCAAAGGACACAAAAATTAAAACAGCAAAAACAAATGTAGGACCATCAGAAGCAGGAAGCCTGCCAAACAATCAGTGTGGCCACTGGACGGTCGAGGTGCTAAAGGAGCATTTAGGGAAGAAAAAAAGAGTATTCCTCCACTGTGGAGGAACTAAATGAATTCTTTTGCATTGGTCTTCACTGCAGAAGATGTGAAGGAGATTCCCACACCGGAGCCATTCTTTTTAGGTGACAAATCCAGAGAACTGCCCAGATTCAGATGTTGATAGAGAAGGTTTTGGAATTAAATTTAGTAGTAGTTAGTCACCAGGACCAGATGGTATTTACCTAAGAGTTCTGAAGGAACTCAAATATGAAATTGTAGAACTACTAACTGGTATGTAACCTATCACTTAAATCAGCCTCTGTACCAGACAAACAACAGATAGCTACCGTGACACCAATTTTGAAAGAAGGCTCCAGAGGTGATCCTGGCAATTATTTCAATACCATTAGAATTCCTTGAGAGGGTCAACAAACATGTGGAAAAGGGTGTTCCAGTAGATATAACGTACTTGGACTTTCAAAAAGTCTTTGAAAAGGTCCCTCACTATAGGCTCTTAAGCAAAGTAAGGAGTCACGGGATAAGAGGGAAGGTCCTCTCATGGATCAGTAACTGGTTAAAAAGAGAGGAAACAAAAGGGTAAGAATAAATGCTCAGTTTTCACAATGGAGAGAGTTAAACAGCTAGGTCCCCCAAGAATCTGTATTGGGACCAATGCAGTTCAACACATTTAGTAAATGATCTGGAAAAAGGGGTAAACAGTGAGGTGGCAAAGTTTGCAGATGATACAAAATTACTCAAGATAGTTAAGTCCAAAGCAGACGGCTACGAATTACAAGGGATCTCTCAAAACTGAGTGACTGGGCAATAAAATGGCAGATGAAATTCAATGTTAATAAGTGTACAGTAATACATGTTAGAAAACATAATCCCAACTATACATACAAAGTGAAGGAGTCTACATTAGCTATTCTTCTTTGAGTGATGGGCCCTATATGTATTCCAAACATGGGTGCACACATGCGCCATGCTCTGGAAGATTTCTGCAGCAGTGTCCATTGACCTGCATGAGTGTAGTACGTCACCTCGTGCTCCAGGCAAGGTTATATGAGGACGTGCGGGTGGTGCCCCTTTGGTTCCCTTACCGCTGCATTGTTAGAGTCAGAATCCTTGTTCCTCCGTGCTCATAGTTTGTCTACAAGAGTGTGTTCTCATCCGTTCCAGTACTGTTCATTATTTCTCTTTGTTCTTCTTGTATAGTTAGTTATTAGCGTTAGTGTAGTTAGTTCCCCCTCGCCCCACTTGGGACCTGCCCCGACTTCATTGGGAGACTATGCCCTTTGCTCTGGGGTTAAAAAACGGTGCTTTGTGCCTTCACTCGTATTACCGCTCAAGAAAAAGATCTTGGAGTCACTATGGATAGCAGATGAAAACATCTCCTAAATGTGCAGCAGCAGCCAAAAAAAACCTAACAATGCTAGGCACCATTAGGAAAGGGATAGATAATAAAATGGGAATATCATAATGCCCCTATACAAATCCACTGTACACCAACACCTTGAATACTTGTGCAGTTCTGGTCATCTCATCTTAAAAGAGAATTAGAAAAAAGTACAGAGAAGGGGAACAAAAATGATGAGGGATATGGAACAGCTTCCATATGAAGAGAGATTAAAAAGACTAGGATTATTCAGCTTGGAAAAGAGATGACTGAGGGGAGATAGGGCAGAGGTTTATGAAATCATGAATTGTGTGGAGAAAGTCAATAAGTAAGTGTTACCCCTTCGTATAAACACAAGAACCAGGGGTCACCCAATGAAATTAACAGGCAGCAGGTTTAAAACGAAACATAAGGAAGTACTACACACAACACAGAGTCAACCTGTGGTACTCATTGCCAGGGGATGCTGTGAAGGCCACAAGCATAACACGGTTCAAAAAAGAATTAGATAACTTAATTGAGAATAGGTCCATCAATGGCTTTTAGTCAAGATGGTCAGAGATGCAATTCCATGCTCTGGGTGTCCCTAAGTCTCTGTTCTGTTCAATCTCTCTGAAGTATCTGGCACTGACCACTGTTAGAAAACAGAATACTGGGCTAAATGGACCATTGGTCTGATCCAATATTGACATTCTTATGTTCTTAGGAAGAAACTCACTGAGGAGACTGGGCCTTGACAAACAAGAGATTTGTGGAGATTTACCCATATCCCTAGGCACCTTAGATGGGCCACTATCACCACAATGCATTTGGTTAAGACTTGAGGAGCACATTGAAGCACAAGGATTGTGTGCCTACCCAGAATCTGAAGTACTTCCTATGTTTAGCCCTGACTGAAATGTATCAGAACATATTTCTGTCAAGAGCCTAGAATCAATCTTGACAATTTAAAAAAGGAGTAACAGTGGCCAGCTTAACCATACAAAACCTGAATTTCCACGATTTTGATCTGGGCTCTCCATTATAATAAAGTTTGAAGACTCACCTGTTTAATTTGAGATTAGAATAATAGGAGTGAAAACCCTCTGGAGTCATCGGTCAAAGGCAAGAAGCCTTGGAGAAGTGACTAAGTGAAGGATCAGTTTGCACTGGACAACTGCCCAGATCCATGTTGTTATTTCTTAAGGGTGACAGAGAGACAGATTGAGGAGGTCTGTTTGCAGATAAAAGATCATCTTACTTCTTCCTATGCTTCAGATCTGATGAAGGCTCAGATCATGGTGCCTGTTCTTTAGATTTTTTCCCCCTCAGGCTCTGAAGGCATTTGGTGTGCTGGTCCATCTAGACATTTTCTCATGACGCACACCATCTGCATCAAAATATTGTAGGACACCACAAAACAAGAGGCAACAGAATGGTCAATGACTATTCTAGAACAGGAAATGGATGATATCCAGATCAGAACTGCACACAGCACGGACAAACACCAATCTGAAATTGTGCAATGACTGACACGGACCTAGTTGTCTTAAGCCAAGCACCAACCTACTAATCCATTTTAAAATGTTGTTTAACTATAACCTATCAAATAAATACAAGCATTTAGAAAAACAGTCTGCAGTGTGGTCAGGATGAATAACCGTTCAGCAACTCCAATGCGTAGTGGCAGGAAAAAGAACTGAGAGCAGTTGGAGATTAGATCCTTTATATACCTTTTCCCAGTTTGGATTCATGGAGGGGTGCATGCCACATGTGCAAGCCTAACTGTCATTGTTTTCTAGACAAAGAGGAGTTAAGATGCATGCTCCCAACAGTGGGGATCTGTCAAGAGAGTGTGTGCGCTCAGTCCTCACGACTTCATTTACAAGGGGAGGTTACAATGAATTTACTTTTTGTTTACTCTTTCTATCTGCTGGCAAAAGGATATGATGTCGGGAGCTGCATTAAGCAAAGTTGGAAAAATACCAAAAACAAGGCGCATTCTCATGCAAGTTTTCCTCAGCAAGGTTACCTCTTTAATGTTAATGAGCTGGGTACAATTCACAGGGCAAAACTTACCCTCTCTTCAGACACAGATAGCTTTGTCCATAGTTAAACAGTAAGTTTTTGTTCTAATGGGAAGGATGGATACAGGGAGCCTATATAGACGGTTTGCAACCCCCACGATTCTGCAAGTGCTGCCTGTGTACCATAATGGGGGAACAGGGGGAGAATGGAGTCACTGACTCAAACATTAGGGGTATATCTATATTGCAGCGGGGAGTGATACTTTCAGCCCAGGTAGACAGACTTCAGCTCCAGCCTGGTCCACAATGGCCACCTACTAGAGTAAGTCTGCCTACCCGGACTGGGTGACTTGCCAACAGCTGCAATGTAGACACACCCTAGGTGGACCTACCAATCAAACCCTCGTGCAGCCAAGGGAGCTCACAGGGGTTGCAGAAGTGGCTGCAGCAAAGCTCTGCTACCTCTCTGTCACTGGCGAAAGCCTTGGTTCAGGGCAGAACATTTTTAAATGTGTTCAATTTAGTTTGTATGGACTGCTCTCTACCAATAGTACTTCACTGCTTTGCAGCCCTCTCATTCTACCCTCTACCCTCTGAAAAGTAATAAATGCTTCTCCAGAAAACAATGCCTGTTTCCTTGCTCCGCAGATGACAGCTATTACACACAGTTGGAAGGTGGTGAAAACAGAACTCACTGTTTTGAAAAATACTCCAAATCTACTGTGTCAGTGATTCATTTATTTAGATTGATAAAACAAGAGACACTTGTATGAACACTCTATGTGCCTCCAACAAATACAAGAAACACAAACCCCATAACATAGTTCTACTAAAAATCAGACAGCACAAATCAATCAATTTCCCCCTTCCGCTATATATCACCCTCCACAATATTTCCCTTTTCACTTTCTATTTCAAACCTCATTTAAACATGTTGAAAGTTTCTTACATTACTAGCAATCAAAAACCTAGAAACTCTACAGCAAGTACATGACAGTGCCCCTTCACCCCCACACAGACACACACAAGTTTACATCTTTTAGGCTAAGACATGACAGCAAGACTATACTAGAAGAGTAGTGTACAGCAGAAGGCAAGGAATTTCTCCTCCCTCCCCCGCAAGTATAAATTTAAAATTTGACAGATCTCATTCTAAAAAGATAGTTCAGAAAATATTTCTAGAAATAAATTTGTTTAAACAAATCAAAGATAACTTCTGAAATAGTTAAGGCACAGGACCTGGAGTCCGGAGACTTGTCTTCTGCTCCAAACTTTGCCATAAACACCCTCTGTGACTTTAGCAGAGTCACAAGGGGACTGATTTTCCACAGATGGCAAGTATTCTCTTCTCCCACTGATATCAACAGCAGTTGTGGGTACTCAGCAGCTCTGCAAAAGCAGACTACTAATTTCTCAAGATCACACACCCTCTGTGCTTACATATTTTTTTTGTAAATTAAGGATAGTACTTTTGTTCTGAAGCTAATGTTTATTAGTACAGTATCTTAAGAGCTTTGAACAAAAGATGCAACTTCTAAACAAGTGCAAAATGGCATCACTGACAAACATTTGTCTGCTATTCATTTCACAAAGTAATATGCTTTAATCATGCAGGAAAGTAAATTATCAAAAAGATAAATCAATCACTGAATGTTTGCAATATATAATTATGATACCTTAATATTTTTTCTTATTAAAGAAGCGTTTTCATTGTTGACAAAGGAAAGTCATCACAAACAGGACTGTTCTCAGACAACATACTCCAAAGTCTAATCAATTACATCATTGTCCTCAGAAGAATTCATTCTGACACAATAAATATAATTTTAAGTCTGCAATAATGAATGATCTTACCTACTGTGTTATTTTTAACCCACTTCACAGCTGTGTTTGTCATATGAAGATTTCACATGTGTGTAATAGTCTGTGGAATATATGGCAACCTCAGGAACAAAACTGGTAAACTATTTTAATGTCAAAAGCAAAGCCGTTACCTTTAATTAAGTTCAGAAGCAAAAAAGTCCTCTCCTTTTTATATTTACTACTGTATAATTACTAGTTTTGACTGACTTAACATTACAAAAATGTTACAGCTGAGGTTACAGTACTAGCCTGTTCTCAAGAAACAAAGATTACACCACATGGTCACCTACCTGAGAGATATGCCATTGACCAGTTGTTTCTGCTTACAGGATTTGGAAGAGATAGGAGAGGACGTGGGGGACAGATTGAGTGGAGCAATCAGATTATTGATGATTTCACTCAGCTGAGCACTCTGAAAAACACAGTAGCTGAACTTTTCATTCACACAAAGCATCAATCTAAAAAGTGTCCCCCCACCCCCCATTTAGTATTCTTGATCTAGTTTTCTCCATGATGAACAAGTAAACACAAGATCTCTGTACATATAAAAAATGCTATGCTTGTTATTTCACAAGTTTTATTTTGAACTTTAAAAAACAATACATTATGTTTGTTAGACTCTTGCTGAACCACTGCCAAAGACACAGTTTAGATATTTTTAGAGCAATATATTTAAAAAAAAACCCTTAAATCTGAACTTTTAAGTAACCTGCAGAACACATTTTAACTTACATAATGGTAATTATGATTAATAATGATAGAAGAAACTTTGCAGCTGATGATACAGCTTCAGTTCATGACTTCTGAACTGGGCTTCAAGATTGATTCAAGAAAAAAAAAATCTGGCTGCCTACTTTTTATCATATGTTCTGTTGGCTGATAAACAAAATAGTTTGGCCATTTAAAGAATCCTCTTAGTAGCTAACTTTGGTTAAGACAAGGTGTAATGATGACCTATTTAGGTACAGTCAGAGCTAATGGAAACAGAAGGATGCTAGAAGTGATATAAATGCATATCTTTATTCTTATTTAACGGCATGTTCAAAATTACACTGCAAGGCCCCACATAAAAAAAATCTTGACTTCAAGAATTGTGTGAAACATAGATGCAAGTTAATTCTTTAGGACTAAGAATTCCTTCTTGTAAAGTGATGAATTGTGGACAGAGTCCAGATAACATTTCACAATGTCTTTGTGTTTAAATATCAAACCTTAATGGTTACTCTGACTTTGAATTTAGCCATTAGCTTATTTAGGGGAAACTGACTACTTAGTACTAAATAATTTGACTTTGCAAATATAAATTATGTATATTTGAAACAGCAGACACATGCCTAGTTTTTTTATTTACTAGGATTCACTATTCCAAAAGTAAGATTATTTAAAGCAAATATTCTTAAAGGTTTCATTGAGAAGAAGTCTTATTTGTACTTTCAAGGACTAAAGTATATTAGAGAAAACACTTTTTCCATTTCATTTTTAGTCATGCCTCTTCTGTGAATTGATATTAAAAGTGTTGTGATAACAAAGGTTTTAAGTATGTAAATAAAATCTTCAAGGCAGAAATTAAAGCAGAGAAATAGCAAGTCAGTTATAAAGTCTGAAACAACCCAAACAAGATGCCAAAAAAAAGTTAACAGACTGAATACAGCACTGATACTGAAGTCAGATGAACACAAAGGCATGAGAATAGCTGCTGATGTTTCAAAGTATGAGGGAAAACAACCATGAATTGAAAGTGATTCTGCTCTGAAAAGTGATAGCAAAAAGGCATTATTGAAAGGTTCCAGGTTTATGGTGTCTCACCAGTTCATATGAGTTTTTTTCAGTTCACAAATAAGAGGAGGATTTTTGTTTAAACAAAAAGAAAAGGAGTACTTGTGGCACCTTAGAGACTAACAAATTTAAGTGAGCTGTAGCTCACGAAAGCTTATGCTCTAATAAATTTGTTAGTCTCTAAGGTGCCACAAGTACTCCTTTTCTTTTTGCGAATACAGACTAACACTGCTGCTACTCTGAAACCTATTTAAACAAAGATATCCTTTTGGACAGTGGAGTTACACAGATATAACTGAGGGCATAGTTTGACCTACAGCATCTTTATTGCTGGTGATATGTGAAAGAAAAAAACCCACAAGCTCGTCTCCAGATGTAGGTTGATTTACAGAGCTGGCAGTTAGATAAACTATCTTTTTATTTATAATGTGAGCAAATCAAACATGGAATTTGCAAGACAATAAATAAGGAAGACCATAATTTCAGTCATTTTTCAGATGACAGCACACTTTTAAAGCTGTCTTTAGGCACCTCAAAAAACCTCAAATGTTACTTTAACCTTAATTGCTTTAAAGGTGCTTTGCAAAGAACTGCATGTTGAATGCTCCAAGTAAGCAGGTTAAGATGGGACAGTCTAAAAAGTACCCTCCAGTTTACTTTGTGTTTTATTGTTTCCTCTTTCACAGTAAACAGGAGAGGAAACATTTTAAAAATAGGAAAATGTTACCATAAAAAGGTCACAAAAACTTGGCAGGGGCAGTATGGGGCAGGTGTAGTATCTGAAACTACTTTTATCTCACTTTTAAAAAGTGATCTAGTTTTCCCAGTGATGTATCTTATATTTTCTTTGTTTGACATAATAAAAAGGCAAGTTTTACTCCACATTATCCTAACAAGTTTCCTATAGTTGGTTCATCAACATGTTCCCCTTATATACTTTGTAAGGAAAGGAAAACCTACACCATATTTCCTAGAATCCAACATGGAAATTAATATTTGGGACACCATGCTTCAAAATTCTGTTCTCAGCAATGCCTATTCCACAGAAGTCAGTGGGGTTACAGAGATGTAACTTTTTCACAGAATTGGCCCTATATTTGTTGGGGAGAGAAGGTTAGCAAAGGTTTGGTTTTTTTAAATGTAACATACTTTCACAGAAAAGTTGCACTCATTTACAGGACTATAATTCTGTGAAATGAGAAACAGTATCAAAAATGCACTAAACTAAATTGTTAAGGACAAGAAGTTACATGGGGAACTGTTAGAGCTATTATGCAGAAACCTGATGTTTATTTCTCTGAAGCAAGAGATGGCCACTTTGATTAAATCAAAACAGAATTATAGACACTTCAGTAATGAAAAAGTTAATTTGTAAACCTAGTGACCAATTTATTTATTTAAGATCTTAAATTCATCAGCAGCCACTGTTAGGAATGTGAAATATCTTTACGGTTCTGTGAATAAATACCGCGTAGCTTGCCCTAATTCTGTAATAGGTCACTTGGCTCCATTTGACACTCGGTTCTTATTTTACTTTACCTGTTTTTCTATGTTTCGTAGAAGTAAAGTAGGGCTGCTTGGTGACATTTCAAAATCGTGTTCCGGCAAAGAATCCTGTCTCTCAAGGGTAGCTTGAGAATTCCCCGTGGTGTTTAATAAAGCTTCTGGGTTTGTCAATTGTGTTTGCTTCTTCAAAATGTCTTTTGGAAGTGGGAATTCTTCTAAGATCACCATCCCCTAGACAACAGCAATTGAAAACAGTTGGTGGACAACAAATTAACCTTCCTAAATCATTTTCAAGCAGCAGTCAACCTGGAACATACCTCTTAAGTCTACAGCAACTCTTTGGAACAGTTTTGAGTATGCCCAGTACATGCAACATGTAAATAATACTTAATGCATTTAAGCGATAGCAAAGCTGTAACATACATTTTTTTCCTTAGCAGTACTAAACCTACGTGTCAGAGTACTGTCTCAGAGCCAGTGCCAAAATTTAAAAATCCATACTTGATTATATCAAGTATGTGATCCTTTGCCTAATGTTTTAAGACGATTTCCTCTTTGTAGGTAAAAAAACCCAGCCTTTGATTTCCAAGTTAGTTAACATCTTTACAGCTCAGAGGTTTACTCTGGAAGTCCTTAAAATGTTCCCTTCCCCCGCCACTGCTGCCACCCACGCAAAATGTCAAGGTTTCTCTCTCTAATCCATCAAAAGTATAAAACAACACAAACAGCCTTTCACCATAATTCAAGATAAATTGTTTTTTTGGAGTTATGCATTTTCTTGGTTTTGTATTTATGGAGGCAACAACCCTATATAAAATATATTTCTATGAAGCCTATTGTTCTTCAAGGGCATCTGCAGGAATAAAATAGCCTCAATGTATTTTTGCAGTATCTCATATGGAGTTTAAATATCTTAAAGAGATAAATATCGCCCTTCATAGTAATGAACACCAGATGTTTTTAAAACAAAAACAAAAAACATTTTACTTTGTTCTCCACAAGAAATATTACAAAAATAAAGTGTCAAAAGCATTCAAATCCGTTTCCTAAAATAAGACACCACAAAAGTCAAAGACATTACTGCAAAAAGCAAAATAAAATGATAACCAAAACAGAGTTTTGAGACAACCAAACCTATTTCCTCAACTAGTCATGCTAAACTGCCATTAGCCTGAATTTATGTATTTCTTTTCCATTTAGCAAAGCCTACAGAAACTTGGAATTTGATGGCATTAGCTGGGAGTGTAAATCTGGTACTTATAGCTATCCAGATATAAATCAGAGCTACTACTCAGTGATGAAAGAATGGGATCTTCCCACTTCATCTTCTCATGTTTTGGTTTTTAGTGAGTGTGCTCACTTAAAAGTTATGGAGGGTGAAGGAATGGTATGGTGTGAAACTCAATCAAGATGCTTCTTTAACTTCTAATACCCAATAGGAAGATGGTCTCTGCCTTTGCTGAGGCTCCTGTGATGCTTCCATATTTGTGGTTTTGTTGGATGGTCTTCCCCAACATCACACTGACACCGTGAGTCCTGCCTCAGTGGCAACTAGCCCTAGAATCTGGAATTAGGATTATTTTTTGAGAAGGAAAACTGGGAGGGACTTAAGCAACATGGAGATGCCCTCATCTTCTCGAATCTGTCCATTGTTTCCACTGTTCAAACTAAACAGCAAGTTGTGCACCCAAGAGCAAAGTTAAAAACTGAAGAACTGCTGCAGATGTAGCAGTACTACATCTACACTGTAGGTGTAGTAACCCACATGTCCACTGAACGGAAATGTTTACAGACATACTGGCCCTCCATCAGGCTGGTTCTGGTTTCTCTGTGCTAATTACCAGGAGATGGTCCAGGTGTGACTAAAGCTTATCCCAAACATAAGTGTACTTGATATGATAATTTGTGGTCCACACAGCCAGAGCAGCTGAAAACGAGGCCTTGTGACCAGGGAATTCCAGTTTCTTCTAATCCTTCTCTTAGGTCAAAAGGAAGGATCTGCCAGCCTTGAATCTCTTTAATGCAAGCTGACAGACACAGACCTTGGTTCGGGATGGATGAAAAAGAAAATTCAAATCCTTTTTGTTGCCCTTTGTAAAGGTAATCATGTCTCTTTGCCATTCACATCAACAAAAGACTTTTAGAACAAGAGAAAAATACGTAGTTCGAGCCTACTTTGATATTTGCTATGGCAATCTTCCACTTCATTTTCTCGTATGTAGCTTATTTATTACTTGTTTTGTGTGGGTACTCAAAAAGGCACAAAGCATGATTCAGTTGTAGTAGATACTCTACAAACAAAAAGGAAGACACACAATCCCTGCCCTGAAGAATTTACAATCTAAACACAACATTCAAAGAGTAGAAGAAAGGGAAAGAACATACAAGCCACATGATGAAGGCAAAAGTCAATTTTTTTAAAAACTGTTTTTCATTGGAGTTTTTTTAATGAATATATTGCACAACTGGAGTGGGGGGAGGGGAAAGAAGAAATGAAAGGAGTTAACAGAAACAAGAGACTTTAAAAAAGGAAGGGAGGAAGGGACAATAGACATTAACACAGGAGGGTTAGGAAAAACAAAGAGGAAAGGGGAAGACGAATGGAGAGAAGGCAGGAGAGTAAGGAGAGGAGGCTGGCCTGTAGCCAGGGAGACTGTAAGCAGAAATAGTTGGAAAATGGAAGTGAGAGTTGCCACAGAAAAATAAAATAAAAAGGATTTTATTTTTTTTTAAACCAACCGAAAAAACAACAACAAGAGAGAGAACCTGAAAACCAAAGCATTTAGTTTTGGCAACAGAGCAGTTTTTGGTTTTCCACCGACTTTTTCTGGGTGACTGTTTTTCAATTAGAAGAGTCTCTCGGCTCCCTAGAGCCTTGCACTTCCTCCTCTGAATCCATAAGGGTAGGGAAGAGGGACTGCATCTCGCCTGGTACCCCTGGATGCCAACAGAGTGGGATCTCCCCCATACCACTCTAGTGTTCTAGATGTTTTGCCTCCCCAAACACTGTAAATGCACATTTGTTTCATATTTTAAAAAAACCCAAATCTTAAAATTTAGAATTAAAAATTTAGCATTAGAACGTGTGTGCTAAGTGTACTATCTGCCAGCCAGGAGACTGAAAAGAAAGAGGTTGTCAATCAGCTTTCATGCCTTTTCATAGCTACTGCCTTGGTACAATATTCAACTATACAAATCAAGTCCCAAATTATTTTAAAAACTGAAACAGGATAAACAATCTAACTGGTAAAGCAAACAGATATTGACATTCACGAAGTGATATAAAGCCAAATACTGAACATTATTGATAAAAGGGGATGAAAAATTGCACGCGCGCACACACACACACACACACACACACACACACAAAAGGGGGTTGTCACTAAAATTATAGGACCAAATCATCCCCTCCACTTGCAGGAGCAGAGAGAAATTCCAATCTGAGACCACCGACCCAGATGTGAGGGAGGAAGTATCACTTCTGCAGCATTATCCTCTGGGAAGGGATGGGGCTGGGACACATGGCAACATACAGTACCTCCTACCACTAAGGAAATACATGACTAAGAATACTGACTCTTAGTCACTGCCATGTTGCATATTTCTTCCCAAATCCCACAGTCATGCTGTTAGGTGTGGGGTCGGAAGGGGCCCCAAGAATAAGTGCAGAGACAGAGGACATCCATATAGGCACTACATGGATTTCAAGAGTTCCATGAGTGGACCTCCTTGATAGTTCCACAGATGGAGAGGGGCAAGGCAAGCCCTAGAAACTCTTTCCACCACCACCTCCACAACAGAAACAATTAGTGAGCAGGAACTTGCCAAGCTTTTGGCTTCCTATGCAGGGAATGAGTTGGCTGGCCTACAGAACTGAAGTGCTAAGAATAGCATGATTTAGCATAACATTCCTGAAATATTATCAGAGTTTAGCAATCTTGACTTCCTTACTTTTTATTTTAAACCTGTACAAACAAAAAGTTGATATCATACTGTAATTCTAATTATAATTAGCATTTGACATATTCAAAGCACTGTACAAACAATAACTTATTAGTCCTCAAAATATTTTTATACAGGCACAAAAAATTACTGTTTCTTTGTTATAGATAGAGAAACTAAAGTCATTTCCCTAAAGCCACAGTGAATCAGTGACAGAGCAGGGATTGGAATTCAGGAGTCCCTGACTCCCAACCCTGTGCTCATGCCCTCTAGATCACCATGCTTCTTGTTTCTGACATCTTCTCATTAACTTTTGTAATTCTTTGCAATACTTTGCTTGGATACCAGAACTGTTTAAAAAAGAAAAAAAAAGAAAAATTACTGGAGACACTGTACATGGATTATTTGAAAAGCTCACTTATGAGCACACAGACAATACCTTGGTGGCACGTATCTGCCTGTGAAGGTCAGTTAGTTGTTGGATTTTGTATTCTAACTCCGAAATCTGGGCTTGAAGCCATGTCCAACGGCAGCCAATTTTAGCTCGGTCTACAAGCCACTTCCATTCAGAACTATAGTTGCTGTGAAGATGAAGAAATACTGGTTAGTCCAAGAATAAAGACAAGCACATTTTAACAAATGCATTTTCAACTGCTGAAAGCATCTCACTTGCCTTCAGAGGACATCTAATTAGGATAACACAATTACAACATCAACATCTCATTTCCTTAATTAAGAACTGGTACAAGTTTTTTACACCCAATGTTATATTCATCATTCAGTAGATACTGCAACTTTCCTATAAAAAGATGTTTTTCCTCTGATATATTCCAAAGCCGAAAGCAAGTGTAACTACTGGACTAGATCAGTTAAAGCAAGTTACAGATTTTAAAAGAATTCCAATAAATCTACTAGCAAAACCCAAAACACTTCTATTTCTGTCAAGTCATACTGATGACTTCCACAAGCCTCCATAGATGTCATCTCACTGACAATTCTATTCTAATAAGGCACGACTCAACAGTTAGCAATTATATATGTCATGCTACTCAAAGCTGTAACTGTACAGTAGGTTAAGTTTATTTTATTTTTTTAACCAATTTTATGAGCACAGATACAGATTTGTGTGATTCAACTGTTAGGTTTTAAAAAATTCCTCTCCTGGACTGTTAAATTACCTACTTGTACAATGTGATATGTATCTGTTTACTTTATGTAATGACTAGTAGAGTTCTAAATTGACCTCTTGGTATTATTAAGCCATGTTCATCCCTGGTGTCAATGAATTTTGGTCAACGTGCCTATTAAGTAAATATATCACATATGGTACTTCACCCCCCAAAGAGTTATTTTAACATTCAAACGTATTTGAGCCAGAGTGTCACAAAAAGCAGTATTTCAACACGTAACTTGCCTCAAAGCAACACCCTGGAACCCCCACACTCACCACTGTCACATAATTGTGATATGTTTTGTACAAAGTATGCCTTGTGATGTATAATTTTAAAAGTCTTGATCTGCTGAACATTAATATCCTGTTGGATTGCACATGCTATCATTGTATGTGAAGTTATGATGTTTTGCTATGACTGTGTTACTGAAATATGTCAGAAGATTGGGAACACTCACAACCAGCCTTTTAGGTATAACAATGAAGGAGCCAGATATGCTGATGGCCCACTTAAGGGAATCCACACTCCCCAGGACTATCCCAGAAACTTTATATGGAGACTTCTTAGTGATAGCACACAGGCAATGGAGGCAGCTTGACCCACATCATAGCAAAGGCTCTTTCCAGGAAGTTGAAAGAAACTATAAAAGAGGGGAAGTAACATCCCCACAACTGAACACCTGGAAACATGTCTGGAGGAAAAAAGACTTTGAACTGGGGAGGTGAACTGGGCTGCAGGAGAATTCCAGCCTGTGTACCTAAGATCTGTAACCTGTTTATACTATCAGGGTGAGACACTGCCTGATTCAAATCCTGTTTAGTTTATAGAACTTGGAAAAATCCTCTTCACCAAGATCAACAACACAGAACACGAGAGAAAGTGCCTACACAGCTGGAAAAAGGAAGAATGAGCCAGAGTTAGTCTTATGTCATTTATATGGTATGAAGACAGCATGCCAGTAAAGATATCCATGCTCAGATACAAAACCACAATGGATAAAGAAAGAGCTTGTTAAACTATTCAGTACATTATTTAATGGAAACAGGTCATTATCTGTAGTGGAGTATCTGTATCCTTATCCTTCACATTAAAAAAAAAGCATTTTATTATTATTATTTTGCAGTATCAGATCTTGGACTAACTATATTCACAGCCAATTCTGCCATCAAATATGTATTTATCATTCCCTCTAAAGTCAATGTGAGTTGTATGCCCACATCTGAGAGCAGACTTTGCCCTTAGAATAGTTTAACTGTAAACATACACTGTATTCATTTAAATTAGACTATAATATAGATGCCCTGAGGACACTCTGTAAGGAAGTGTTTCCAGTGGTTAGAGTATCCACTGGGTATCAGGATTGCCACAACAGTTAAAATTTAAAGGGGGGGGAAACGCTTAAGACCCATAATTTTGCCCAACTGTGAAAACTGAAATTGATAAAAATAGAAACAATACTTAAAAATAAACGTTGATATCCACTGAAATGATAAAAGAAAATATAAATTGAATTCTGCCAAGCCTATTTATGATGGATACGAGTAGAACACATAAAATTTATCCACTTATTCCTTTTGTGGATAAAGGACAGAAGCGAATGGGATAAAATAACCGTGAGGATGGAGTACTAGATCATTCTGTAGTATACAGCTAACAAATTAAGTCATCCCAATAAAGTGGCAAGTAGAGGATCATACTTACAGTGAAATTACAGGGCCGGAAGGCTGTAATAAGACCATGCAGGGAGACTCTGCACTCCTATGCATACTCTGAACTCTGCCCTGTGACTGTATATGTGCATGAGCAGGGAGAAGCTGTCTCAAGGCAGGGCCAGTGGGACCAATAACTAGACAGATCCACAGAACAAAGCTGCTACAAAAAACCAGAAGATTATTGTAGATATTAAGGGGAGGAAGTCCCATGCTCTGGTTCTACACTGGGAAAGGGACAAGAAAGGACACAGATACTTTCTGTATGTGTCCTAACTACAAAGCCTGTTTACTCAGTTTCTGTGCTGGTGATGAGAATTGAGCCCAATCCTCATATACTTACAGACAGTAATACCAAGTGTGTTTGCCTCGGTATAACCCAAGACCATTAGCAATGCTACATTTTCTGGATTCTCCACTTTTCAGTGTGCTAGAAAGGTAAAACATTACTGTTACCAACGCTGAAACAGAGAGTAAATTATGCTTTTAAAATGTATTAAAATGATTAAGCCAACATAACAGCAGCCATACAGGGTCAGACCAAAGATCCATCTAGCCCAGGGGTCTCAAACTCAAATGACCACAAGGACAAGATGAGGACGAGTACATTGGCCCGAGGGCCGCATCACTGACCCTCCTGCCCCCGCCCCACCTCTTCCCACCCCTTTCCTGCCCCCATTCCAATCCCTTCCCTGAAATCCCCACCCCAACTCGCCCCCACCCTGCCCCGAGGGGGTGCAGGAGGGGTGCAGGGTGCGGCAGGGGGGCCTGGAAGAGTGCAGGGTGCAGCAGGGGGCTCAGGGCAGGGGTGCAGGAGGTGCTCCCCGCCTGCCTACCCTACCCCCATGCTACTCTGGGAAGTGGCCAGAACCTGGGGTGGGGGGCCAGGGGGTCTGTGTGTTGCCCTGGCCGCGCCTCCGGGCACTGCCCTCTGCAGCTCCCATTGGCTGGGAACGGGGAACCGCGGCCAACGGGAGCTTCAGGGGAAGTACCTGGAGGCGCAGTCAGGGCAACACACAGACCCCTGTACCCTCCCACCCCAGGGCCCATCTGTTTCCCAGAGCAGCGAGGGGGCAGGGCAGGCAGGCAGGCGAGGAGCCTGCCCTGCCCCTGGTGCGCACCGGCCTGGGCCAGAGATGCTCTAAGTAAATACTGGGTGACCGCAGAAAATAAACCCCCATGTGTTTGAGACCCCTGATCTAGCCCATCAACCTGTCTTCCAACAGTGGCCAATGCCAGGCGCCGCAGAAGAAATGAACAGAACAGGCAATCATCAAGTGATCCATCCTGTCACCCATTCTCAGCTTCTGGCAAAGAGAGGCTAGGGACACCATCCCTGCCCATCCTGGCTAATAGCCATTGATGGACCTATCCTCCATTAATTTATCTAATTCTTTTTTTAACCCTGTTATAGTCTTGGCCTTCACAACATCCTCTGCCAAGGAGTTCCACAGGTTGGCACTGTGTTGTGTGAAAAAAAAATTCCTTTTGTTTGTTTTAAACCTGATGCCTATTCATTTCATTTGGTGGCCCCTAGTTCGTGTGTGATGAGAAGGAATAAATAACACTTCCTTATTTACTTTCTCCAAACCAGTCATGATTTTATAGACATCTGTCATATCCTCCCTTAGTCATCTCTTTTCCAAGTTGAAAAGTCCCAGGCTTATTAATCTCTCCTCATATGGCAGTCGTTCCATACCCCTAATAATTGTTGTTGCCCTTTTCTGAACCTATTCCAATTGCAATATTCTTTTTTGAGATGGGGCAACCACATCTTCATGCAGTATTCAAGATGTGGGCATACCATGGATTTATACAGAGGCAATATGATATTTTCTGTCTTATTATCTATCTCAACGCACCACTTAGAGCGGAATCGCTGCTTTTATTCTAGAGTATGAGAATTGTAACTAATAGAGTAACACTGATTTTATTTAATGGCTACATTTTATTTAAATTTAAATAAATAAATTTAAATTTTTCCCACATGACATGATGGGACTATTTCAAAGAAGCTGTTTTTCATCTGAAATACTGGTTTGAATTCCTACTGTGTTGGTTAAATTGCAGCAGGTCAATCCTGTGTGACTTGCATGGAAGAAAACAACAAATAAATACAGAAGAAAAACCAAACCACAGAAAGCTCAGACAAATGCAAGAAGTCTGAGTACAATCAAATCTATAATTAGAAGGAACTTGAGGCTGGCGGTGTAGGGGCAGTGAATTACAAGTCCATGAAGAAATTCATTCCCAAGGCCAGTAGAGGCAGCCTGAGCCTAGACTGGCACTAAATGAAACCAAAATTAATGTATTATTACTACTACAAGCCACTCCCAGCCTTCCTTGACTGGAAGGACAGATCTTAGTCCAAAAGCTGTTGATAGGACAAATGCATAAATAGTAAGTTCATCCTTCCTCCCCATCCCCAAACCCTCTGCATTCCACAAAGGGAAAAAACAAAAAACTGAATGCGAGTCTGGAAACTATTTGCAATTATATTTTAAAATATTGAGATGAAGCCAGCAAGAAGCTTAAAAAAAATAATTCATTTTACAAATGCTACTGTTCATCAGTCATATGGGAATTCTGTTTCAGCATTATCTATAATTCAGCAGTGCCAAGAAACCAAAAAGACAACTTAACTGTCTGGAGAGGGGAACTGCTAACTGAAATAAAAAGCAGCCTCATGCTATGCACATATATTTTATTGTGAGGGGGTTTCCTGCTTCTGTAAATATAGTTTGAAAAATAGGTCTTAGGTAGAAAAGTAGTAGTAATGGACAAGCAAATCAAGGAGAATTTAGGGTACAGAAGGAACACAGGATCAGGTTTTGCAGGGATGGTCCAAATTTGGAGACAGTTGAGAAGTCATTAGACTGCATCTTCAAGGGGCAGTATGTGATGATGTACATCCCCAAACACCTATGCCCTGAAAACTGTGGGGAATAGAGCCTCATCAGAAATGAAGGTATTGGTGAGGATAAACAGTGTGTCCAGACTAGTACATGCATTTGTGGGGAGAGAGTTAATGGACAATTAATGGAAGTTTCCTATTAAACAGAAGAAGGCACAAGCTTTAATGTGCCCACACCAGTGTCATGAGAAAGCAGTAAGAGCAACCTCAACTGTACAAAATCATGGATCAGACTTCAAAAATCATAAAATTGGCTTAAATATCGTATTTTTTTGCCTGTCTAATTTTTTCACCTTTAGGGTGATATCATCCACTCCCAGTTTGTAGGAGATCACCTCAGATTCAAAAATTAAACCTTAAACACATATACAAAAATGCAGATTCCTTATTCAGTACTCAGAGGTGACTCAGCCTACCCTCTCCTCCACCCTACGATGTGGGTAGCTTCCATTCTATCCTGCATTATCCCCACCTCTTCCTATCCTTTAATTAGGGAGATGGATATAGAAGGACAGAACGGCAACTTCCTCAAGCATCCCTCTATAGTCCCCCAACACCTCTCTATGTGCACTTGACTCTTATTTCTTCCTTTTCTTTCAGTCTCCTACCCCTCATACTTTTTCCTCCCTCTCTGCCATTCCACATTCCCTTGCACCCCGCTTCAATCTGCCTCCTGCTCCTCACATTCCTCTAAACTTCACCCTCTGGTACTTCAGAAAAAAAAAAATCAGAAATTCTTGTGAACCCTTAAAAATAAGCCAAATATCACAAGTAGTGATAAAATCATGAGAGGCAGCAACTCTGGAAAGTGACAAGCATCCTGATTCCCTGGGGGCCTTGACTAATTAGCTATACAGATTAAAACAGATCATACCACCTACCACTGCAGCACAAACAGTAAACATCAAACTAGCACTGGCAGCCCCCCCCACCATAACTGAAACTGCATGTTTGACAGAACTGTCTGAACTGGTCCCGATGTCCCCTGCAGCATTTTATACCAGCATTACAGCCAGCTTCATTATGGCCCCAACACACAGCTAAACTCAAAAAATGATCAGCTTGAAATATAAACATTGCATTGTAGGTCATTATTGTAAAAGCAGGGTTCCTGCTATATTTCAACAGTACATCAGTGAAATCTCATTTCCCTCCAAAAATTGATATTTAATAAGTCAAACATTACTTATGAAAATAAATGAAGACAACATAAACTAAAGTGAACACTAATGCATAGTTATGTTGCATAATGAATGTATTTTAAATGAAATTAGCAGTTGGTTTTCGGTATGAAATAAAAATGCCCACTGCTAACAAAAACTAACACATGACACAGCTGAACAAACACATCCAATTTATGAAATGACCTGTAAATGCTTTCTCAAGGACTAAGTCTTCTAGCACGCCTACCTAATGTTTGTTTTCAGAATGAACTACCATTGGTCACTGCTGAAGCATTAATTCCCCTGGACCAGTTAACTGTTAAATCTATACCCGCATAATTGAAAAAATGACTGCTGTTTTATGTGCTCAATGTATTGCATACATTCCAAGCAGTCAAATCTTGTTTAAAAATGTGAAAACAAACTGTAACATATCATATCAGTTGCAATCACCACCACATAACAAAACACCATTTACTTTGACAGCTCAATAGAGGTCTTTACCCAGATCATCACAGAAGAATGACTACAGAGAAAACAGGATAACATACTGTTGCTTTATGATTACTACTACAAAACAAAGCGATGTACTGAATATCAATTTAATCAAACCTCAATGGAACTCAGAAATATACTGTTATTTCTACAAAGATCTGTAATCACTTAATTCTTCTCTACTCCAGCAATATTTTCTGGAATTTAATAGATTTATTTTTTTAACCTGATGATTTTTCTGCATCACGGTACATTGCTTCAGAACAGATGAGTTACCATTCTCCATATCATCTGCAGACATCAGTAACTGCTTATCACAACAATTTCTAGCACCTATTCCCGATTCCTCCATCCCAGATGTATTGTTAATAGTTAGTACTTTCAGAACCGCATCCCATCATGTGTTCAAACACACATGCTGCAACTTCTTTTCCAACTTGAATAACTTTAACCAACTGAAAGTTTAAATTTAGCCACAAATTCTAAGGAGGGTAAATGCCAACGGATATACGATATTGAAATTATTAACTGTAGCAGAGATTAAAATTCCTTTTCAGGGAACTGATGGTATATTGATATACAGGGGGGAAAAAAATCAAGTATGATTTCTATTTCTGTATCCCCACATATCAGTTGAGAAGATACAGGAGTAAACTGCAATTCCCCCATACAAAGCAAACTAAACTACAGAAGAGATCTGAGAGTGAAAACAGAAGAAAAATGGAAGATCTCTAGACAGGCATGACTGCCCTGAGAACCTGGCAACCAAAAGTTTTATTCATCTACAGAAGCACACGTGTTGAGCCTTTAATGCTTGGAGAAAGCTTAAAAGGAGAATGGCATAGCAGCCTCATATGACTCCTCATCTGAGATGTTGCATGTTCCAGCCTAACAAATTGCAACAGCAAATACTATCTACAGTATGGGACAAGACAGTGTTTGCATCTATGGAATTCCTGAATGCACATAATAACCTGGCTAGAGATGTCTTGAATGCTTGGTAATCTGAATTAGGGCTCAATACAAAAAATGCATCCAGTTGGGCAGAAATCCATGGTCTAGATCACTCCAGAACTGTTAGGGTAATTGGTTAGGTGATACATCCTTTCCATCTCTATCCCAGGATTCTGTTTAGACAGCTCTGATAACATGAGAGCCCTATATGGTAAAAGGCCAATGTATGGGGTCAGAATGAACACTAATTCCTCTGGAATTAGCAACCCGTGGAAATACAATTAAACATTAACCATGTCACTTTTAGAAAGAAATGCAAAATGCATTTCTCTCTCTGTAGATCTGTAGCTACAGAAGTTCAATATTGGGCATTATATGGCCTTTTATAGCATCAACCACCTCAGTGTCTTCCACTAAAACTTAGAATCTTTCAGCCTAGAACTACGAGGAAGAGGGAAGGTGAGCCGGTAATGGGAATATGCAGAGAATCCTGAGAGAACCCTACTTACCGGTAACATCTCCGTCTGCTTTTGAAATGCCCTCTTCATATGCCTATAGTCTAACTAGAGTACAACACCCAGGAATGTTGGCTGAGGAGTTCCAATTACACAAATATTGCAGAACTCCCCCTGAAAAATAAGCATGAGGTCTAGATGCAAAGTCAAGACAAAGTAAGAGAACAGAACTCAAGATGGCAGCCTTACAGATATCTACAAAACAGAAACATTACAGAGGAAGGCCATTACGGCTGCATTAGCCCTACTAAAGTCAACCCTAAGACCATCAGATACTGATACACTAGCTAAAGCAGAGGTGGGCAAACTACGGCCCACAGGCCACATCCGACCCACGGGACCCTTCTGCCCGGCCCCTGAGCTCCTGGCCGGGGAGGCTAGTCCCAGCCCCATCTCTGCTGTTCCCCCTGCCCCACAGCCTCAGCGCGCCACGCTGCTGGCGCAATGCTCTGGGCGGCTGGGCAGTGCAGTTGCAGAGCCATGGCCTGACCCAGTGCTCTGGGCGGCATGGTAAGGGGGCAGGGGAGGGGGTTGAAAGAGGGCAGGGAACAGGGGGGTTGGATGGGGCATGGGTCCCAGGGGGCATGTCAGGAATGGAGGGGGGTTGGATGGGGTGGCGGATAGGGTAGGAGTCCCGGGGGGGCTGTCAGAGGACAGGGGGTTGGATGGGGCAGGAATCCCCGGGGAGCCGTCAAGAGTAAGAAGCGACGGGGCCGGGGGATGTTTGAATAGGAGGAGGGGACCGGGCCACGCCTGGTTGTTTGGAGAGACAGCCTCCCCTAACCGGTCCTCCATATAATTTTGGAATCCTGATGTGGCCCTCAGGGCAAAAAGTTTGCCCGCCCCTGAGCTAAAGCATAACATGTTACATAATCTAATACATTTTAAAATAGGCACTAAGTGAAAATAGCATTCCGGTTACCCTTATCCCCAAATGTTATAGAAACTTTTGAGGGCTTTCTAAATATCTTCATTCTGTCCAAATAGGTTTCAGAGTAGCAGCCGTGTTAGTCTGTATTCGCAAAAAGAAAAGGAGTACTTGTGGCACCTTAGAGACTAACAAATTTATTTGAGCATAAGCTTTCGTGAGCTACAGCTCACTTCATTGGATGCATTCAGTGGAAAATACAGTGGGGAGATGATTTATATACACAGAACATGAAACAATGGGTGTTATCATACATACTGTAAGGAGAGTGATCACTTAAGATGAGCTATTACCAGCGGGCGGGGAGGGGGGGAGGAAGAAAACCTTTTGTAGTGATAATCAAGGTGGGCCATTTCCAGCAGTTGACAAGAATGTCCAAATAAAAACTTAAAAGCCACAATAAATACCTAGAGTATGTACCACACTTACTTCCTTGGGAGAATGAGGTTCCAGAAGATGACTTAGAGACTGATGGTCTGGATTAAAAGGAATTCAGATACTAGGTAAAGCATTTAGATGAAGTAAAATCTATGTCTTTATGGAATGCATGAAGGGAGAATTAGTCACAAAATCCTGCAAACTCATTCACTTTTCTCATAGATGTAGTTGCTTGTATTATTTAAAACATATCTCTTACCTAAATAACACCTTTAAATTGTTTAAACTGAAATAATTTTAAATATCTAGGCCAAGGTTTTTAAATGTGGGTATCTAAAGTTAGACTCCTAAATCTATATTTAGTTGCCTAAATAAGGCCCTGTTTCATGAAGGCAGTAACAGATTTTTAATTTTAGCACATGCCTAAAGTTAAGCACATGCTTAATTGCTTTCCTGAAAAAGGGCCTGCTTGTCCTGATTTTTAAAGGTGCTGACCATGTGCAGCTTCCATTGAAACCAACATCATCTATAAAACCAAGAAAATTCTCTCCTCCCTCACAGGAATGTTTCAAAGATAAATTAATTACTGTTTCTGAGGTGATCAATTACTATGAGGAGCACCATACAAAAAGCCTGTAATTAAAATAGCTAACTTACAAAGCTTAGTAAAATACAAAGCCAATGATAAATCAGCAATTTACTTCAGGAATAAAACTGTTTTCAATGTTCCATTTAATTAGATTTGTGAGGTTATCACGTATTCACACATGTGCAATTATTACATTTTCTGTTCTGCCACACTATGTTAACTGATTGTATATTAATTCATCACTTTCATAACAGTAATGCCAAGTTTTTATTTATTGTGCATTCAAAAATGTATCTAACAGGCTTTGACATTCTTGGTTTGAGATTCTTGCATGCCACAACATGTCAAACCTTCTCCCTTACATTAAAATCTTTCAGTCTGCTTCCAGCAGCAGTGAAAATATTAATATAATTATAGGTTAGGAATCAGTATCTCTACTTGCAAGCACCCTGCTTTCATATAAGACAAGACATTAGTCTTGCTCAAAGCACAAGTTATTGCAAAAGGTCAACTGCCAAAGTGAAAATGAACATGTGTAAAACCTTAAAGAGTTTTTATGCTTGTCTTACAGAAAACAAACCAATTAAAGTTGACTATATTCTGGAATAATACATTCTACTTTACTATTTTGAATACAAGCATATAGAAGTCTGGCTTTTCTCTTCCTCTGTGCTAAAAATAATTCTCCTCCTATAGATTCATAGATACTAAGGTCAGAAGGGACCATTCTGATCATCTAGTCCGACCTCCTGCACAGCGCAGGCCACAGAATCTCACCCACCCACTCCTATGAAAAACCTCACCCATGTCTGAGCTATTGAAGTCCTTAAATCATGGTTCAAAGACTTCAAGGAGCAGAGAAGCCTCCCTCAAGTCAACCATGCCCCATGCTACAGAGGAAAGCGAAAAACCTCCAGGGCCTCTCCAATCTGCCCTGGAGGAAAACTCCTTCCCGACCCCAAATATGGCAATCAGCTAAACCCTGAGCATATGGGCAAGATTCACCAGCCAGATACCCAGGAAAGAATTTTCTATAGTAACTCAGATCCCATCCATCTAATATCCCATCTCAGGGGATTTGGCCTATTTACCCTGAATATTTAAAGATCAATTACTTACCAAAATCCCATTATCCCATCATACCATCTCCTCCATAAACTTATCGAGTAGAATCTTAAAGCCAGATAGATCTTTTGCCCCCACTGCTTCCCTTGGAAGGCTATTCCAAAACTTCACTCCTCTGATGGTTAAAAACCTTCGTCTGATTTCAAGTCTAAACTTCCTGGTGGCCAGTTTATACCCATTTGTTCCTGTGTCTATACCTCAGGGAGGAGCAGCCAGTAAAAGAGAGAGAATACACTTTATAAATTTATAAACATTTTAAAAATCAACATGTTAGCAGTTATGAATAAATATTGATTTGAATACTCAAGAACAAACATATCTTGTTTTTTTTTTGTTTTGTTTTTTTTTTTGTTTTTTTACGCAAAAGACTTGTATAGGAAAGATTAATTAAATGCTGAACACGGAAAACCACAGTTGATTTTTGCCCTTAAGATAAAAGAAAAATTGCCAACAAATAAAAATAAGAGCAGCATTCAGTCCTAGCAGACTTTTTGCAATAAAGCCTAATTCTTGTCACAGATGTGTGGTATATTACTGCATTTTGCAAATATTAGGCCTTGATTCTATTTAAAAAAAAACAACAAAAAACAACAACCTGCAAAAATTGACTTTTTCCACCTTTTCCAAGATTCAAAAGCAGCCAAATGTTCCCATCAACTCAGTCCCTAAAGCAGTGTGCCTTGTGATGTTGATGTTGCAATTGATGTTGCTCAACAAACCACGACAAGGCTAACAAAAACACGTAGATTAAATCTGGAGACATCAGGTGGATCTGGAGACATTAGGTGGGGAACATTTTAAAAGCAGATTTACCATCTCATCTCTCTCTAACCAGAAAACTCAAAGAGAAAGATCAATTACTGTCTCCATACATTCAGATTACAGAAGAGTTGCCAGATGCAATAAACCAAGGTATGTCCTTACAAAGCAGCAGATTCCCATCCAGAGAAGACAAAATTACAGTAAATCTGCTTCTTAGTCAGGCTTGGAATTGCTGGGAAGTAGCAAGGTGTAAAGAATATCTTCCAGTAGAGGGGAAAAGAGAAATGTCCCACCTCACAAAGAGCCCACACCTGGGGGCAAGGGAGGGGAGAATTATGTAAGAGCACTGAGGGAGGTGGTGAAGGACTGTAAGGGCTTGTCTACACTGGCAACATACAGCGCTGCAACTTTCTCACTCAGGGGTGGGAAAAAAAAACACACCTCTGAGCGCAACAAGTTTCAGCGCTGTAAAGCGCCAGTATAGACAGTGCCCCAGCCGGGCTCCCAGCGCTGGGAGCTACGCCCCTCATTGAGGTGTGTTTTTTCCACCACGACCACACAAGGCACATTAAAGCACTGCCGCAGCAGCACTTTAACATTGCCAGTGTAGACTAGCCTTATGTCTGAAAGAAGCGTCGGACAAAAGAAAGCACATGAATTTTGTAGTGTTTCTTGAACGAGCATATAGACACACTCATGTAACTGCCCAGCAAATTTCATCAGAAAAGGCTTTGTGCCTCTCCATCAATAAGTAGATGTACCACTAGTGGAATAAGCCGCTATCCTTTCAGAAAAAGAAAAGGAGGACTTGTGGCACCTTAGAGACTAACAAAATTTATTTGAGCATAAGCTTTCATGAGCTACAGCTCACTTCATCGGATGCATTTTCTTTTTGCGAATACAGATTATCCCTATCCTTTCAGAGAATCTCAGTTAAGTATCTTGTAATCTTGGAAGGTCACAGATTTAATCCACCTAAAGAGAGAATTTTGATGCTTTGCACCTCCTTCTAGTTTCCCTTGTAACACCACTCCAGCACTAGACTTCCTCTGTAGTATACTTCTATGCAACGAGAAAATTATCCTCCTGACCACATCACGATCACACAAGACATGTGAACAGTGATGAGCTGCCAAAATCTTAACAACCGGTTCCCTATAAAAAGTTCTGATTTAAGGGATGTGCCACAGTATTTATTTTTTGTATCTTTCTCCATAAGAAGCGGCAATGCATTGAGTCATTGGGAGTCATACTTAACAATAAAAAAAAAAAATAAAAAACATGCTTACATGTTTATTACAATAGAAACAAAAGTATTGCTTTATTAAATGCATATCAACATAACGAACAAGGCAAGTGCAATCCCTGTTAATAAAATAATAAACTAGACCGGGGTGGGCCAACTTTTTGGCCTGAGGGCCACATCGGAATTGCAAAATTGTATCGGGGGCTGGTAGGGAAGGCTGTGCCTCCTAAAATAGCCCGTCCCCACGCCTTATCCAACCCCCACCCACTTCCTGAAACCCGACTGCTCCCCTCAGAACCTGCAACCCATAAACCCCCCGCTGCTCCTTATCCCCTGACCACCCCCTCCCAAGACCCCCCCACCCTAACTGCCCCCCAGGACCCTATCCCCTAGCCAATTTGCCCCGCTCCCTATCCCGACTGCCCCAACCCCATCCACCACCACCCCGACAAACCCCCAGAACTCCCATACTTACCCAACCCCCCCGCCCCGTTCCCCGACCCTCCAACCACTCCCTGCCCCTTAACCAACCCCTCCTCCTAGCCCCAGCCCAGCCCCCTTACCATGCTGCTCAGGGCAGCGTGTACGGATGAGGCGTGGCCCGCTGGAGCTCGCAGACCCACCCCCTTATCATGCCGCTCAAAGCAGCAGGAGCTACAGAGCTGCCCAGGAGCAGTCCAGAGCGCTGGCGGCGCAGCAAGCTGAGGCTCTGCAAAAAGGGGGGAAGGTGGGGGAGGGGCCGGCGAGCCTCCCCAGCCGGGAGCATAGGGAGCCATAACAATTTTTAACGACTGGTTCTAAAACTGCTTCAAAATTTAACAACCAGTTTGTGCGAACCGGTGTGAACCGGCTCCAGCTCACCACTGCATGTGAACGAAGCACCAGACTACAACTGGAGAGAAAGGATACATGGCACACACAGCAAAGACTTGCACTGCTGAGAAACTTAAGCCCAGACCTTTTGAAAACCATTTTGTGAGGAATCCAGAATCTCTTTTGTGGACAATCTGGGGATTACGTCTTCCTCCTCATGTACCAGGAACACCAAGTCCTCCAAATGCCTCTGTAAACTCAGTTGATAAAATCTTTTCTGGATTTGAGAAGGAAGTCAATTACTGTTTATAACCTCAGGTGGTTGATGATTAGCTGGAGATTCTTAAGGAGACCACTTACCATGAAACACAAAGTCTCATTTGAGTTCCCCTTCCTGACAGGCTGGCATTAGCTATTAAGCAGATGGCTCGTACATCTGCCAAAGATTTGCCCTTTCAAAAGATTAAGGCTATGTCCACATTAGAGAGCTTACAGCCACACAGCTGTACCGATGCAGCTGCACTGCTATAAGATCTCGGGTAGCCACTCTATGCCAATGGGAGAGAGCTCTCCTGTCAACATAATTAAACCACCCCCAACGAGCAGCAGTAGCTTCTCCCACTAACATAGCACTATGCACACTACCATTTATGCTGTTTTTTTCACACCCCTGAGTGACATAAGTTTTATCAACATAAACTGTAGTGTAGACATGACATGACTAACTACTACTACTAAACTGATCTAACAGCCAGATGGATGCCTATATACTGTTTCTGGCATAGATCCAGTGCATTATATGAAATTCTGAAGCAAGCAGAGTTGGAGCAGTGTCTAGGAGCCTGTTTCCTCAAAAGTTATGATCATGTCAATCAGCTGAAAGCATTAATGAGTTGATGTAAGCAGGATGTTGGGGAATTTCTTGATAAAGAGTTCAGAAATTTGACATCTGGGCAATACTACATGGCCCAAATTGGTTTTGAACAGAGCTTCAGAAATGGGATAAGGAAGCTCTTCGTATGGTTTCTAGGAATTCACATCCAGTTTCTGGAATGGTAAATCTGGTGAGCTGTCACCTCATACAATGATGTCTTCACCAAGAGATCATCCAGGTACTGGTACTCTCAGGATGGCAATTAGCACAAAAAGCAGCTATGTGAACACATGAGGAGAGGAAATGGGCCAAAGGACATTGCCTGGGACTGATGCTGGTCATTTACAATTACAAAACGTAGGAACTATTGGTGGCATAGATAGATCATCATCATGTTCCAATCTTCCTTGAAATCTATGGAGCATAAGAAGTTTTTGGGAACTATTTCTTGGATCGCAAGAGTTGAAGTTGCCATTCTAAAATGAGCTTTATACTCAGAGAGGTTGAGGATGGATAGATCCAGAATCACAGGAGTAATTCCAGTTCTTTTTATCATCATGAAGAACCTGGACCTGAAACCAGAATCTGGCTCCGTTGATGAGACAGATTTTTGTTCTGGTGTCAGGAAGACTTGCTATACAATCCACAAATGTTTATCTTTTCATATCAGCTTGAGAGAGAGGAGGTGAAAGCAAAAATTAGTTTCCTCACGTAATTTTTTAATATTCATAGTGAGGCCCCTTACTGGTATGGACATTGCTCTCAAGTTAGATATGCAATTCCACTACAGTGGAGACAGGCTAAGCTTTCTTTGCCATTATGTCCTCCCCAGAGTTCAGACTCGCTCTGCTGAAACACCACACTATGATCTCAGTAGAGGACTACCAAAGTCGAAGCTACATTAACTGGCAGAAAACAACCCCACTATTGTAGATTACAGAATTAATAGACTTAAATTGCACAGCAGCTACAAACTTAGTTTTATCAAGAACCTTAACATATAGGTAAAATCTTTCCAGATCAATGGAGGCCCTCTATTATGAGGAATAAAAATTACAAGTAAGGAAACCAATGCTTTTCTCATTACACAGCAGTCATATTACTTAGGGAAAGCTGTAAGAACCAGTTCCTAGAGAGCTAATAAATACCAAATACAGAGCAACATAAATCCATCTAGGACAGCAGTGTGACACTGCACCCATATTCTTCACAATGATATTATATGATGTGATTATAAAAGTTATGATATATTTTATGCACGATTTAAGTCATGTCAGATGTCATTGGAAAGGTTATGATTTGCTGAATATGATTATCCAATTTGTATGCATGTATCATTTTTGTATCCGAAGTTATGAATATTGACTACATATTTATTTCACATGTAGCTATTCCTGAGCAACGTCCACTAGGCAAAAGGCTCTCAGTCTAGATGGCTGGCTGGGAATGGCTCATTCAAATTAATGAAGCATTAGAAAGAACAATAGGCCTTAGAAGAAGCTTATCTCCCGCCTGGGGAGCCTTTGGGAGGATGCTACAGACAGCCTCCAAGTAATTGCTGCCGTGACACTACAGGGACATGTGACCAGGTCACGAGGACTCCATCTTGGGATATTAGTATTTTTCCATGGATTGACGTGGGAACCAAGCTTTGAAACAAAGGGGTCCTGCCATTTGCAAAAGCTATATAAGGCAGGGGAGTAATAACATCATTGTGATTCTTCATTGACTCCCAACCCGAAGAGATTTTTAGCCTGTGAATGGAACACCTGGGGATTCCAAGCTGTAAGCAAGTATAGCTTTCCCCTTAAGAATCTGCTGCCTGTTTGTATCATCACTCTGGATATGAATAGCAGATTCTCACCCTATCTATATAGTGTATTAAGTTTAGTTTGCGTTTGTTTATTTGTTAGGTAATCTACTTTGATCTGTGTGCTATCCCTTATAATCACTTAAAATCTATCCTTTGTAGTTAATAAACTTATTTTTGCTTTATCTAAAACCAGTGCTTGGGAATCATAACTCAGGGCAGAAAGCTGTTACATATTCCTCTCCACATTGAGGGAGAGGACAAATTTTATGAGCTTATGTAGTACAGTTCCTTGTGCAGCGTAAAACGGTATAATTTTGAGTTTATACTCCAGAGGGGACGTGTGCCTTAGGAACTGGGAGGTGCCCTAGCTGGAGCCTTCCCATGCAGGTACTGGTCAGAGCATCTGCATGTAACTGCAGCTGGGTGTGTCCCTACCTGTATGTACTCTGGTGAAAGTATAGGCTGGAGCCTGGAGAGGGCTTGGTAGCTTGTCACAGCAGCACAATGTAAAAGGGAGCCCAGGCCAGTGGGTCAGGAGGCTCAGTGGTACCCCAGTTCCAGGAGGCACCCCAGGGGGAACCTGTCACAAGTGGTTCTCAATCTTATTTGATCACACACCCCTTCTTTGTGTCTGTAGTAGTTTATGCCACTCCCTCCCCTGCCACACAAGTACATATACCAATAAAAGAAAAAAGGCAACATGCAACTTTCACTAAATATTAAAAAAAGTAAGGCATTGATTCAAACAGAGCCAACTATCCATTGTAATAAGAGCAAAATTGTGGTCGATGCTTACAATTAAATGTGCACATTGCATCATAACAAATGGATTAAAGTACACATGGCAACAACTTTGTATAATGCTATGCAAGCTGAACAGAAATCCATCAAAAAGCACAGCACCATCTAGATGCATAGCGCCATATGAGGACCTGATATGTCTGGAGGAATCAGCGTTGTTAGTTATTCATTGCTGTGGGAAAACTGTGCACAGTCCTATTTTTCTCCCCTAAAGCTTCTCATGCCCCCTCAGAATACATGCTAGAACACAGCAGACACTCCTGGCCAATCCCAACTATGATAGGGAAGAGAAAGAACCTATTTTCTTCACCACACCTGGGCCATGTCAGGAGACAAGGGATATGGGGGTCAGACAGGGATTCATAAGGGCAGGTGGTGGAGGACAGACTGAGGCAGGGACACACGGAGCTGAGGGAAGGGGGCTGGCTGAGGGGTTGCAGGGCCACATGGGCGCAAGGGTGCTCGGACACATGGGGACAGGGGGAGTGAGTGTCCGAGTAGGGTGGAGGGACACATATGGACAGAGGTGCAAGGACACACGGGGGGTGCAGGGACACACAGGGATAGGAGCAGATGTGCCTGACTGAATGGGAGGGGCCAGAGATCAGCCAACAACCCTTCAAGTTCATACCCATGTTTCTTCCCAGCAATTACTTCCCTCTCCCTGAGCTCTTCTGATGACTCCCCCAAGCCTTTGCACAGCTTCTAAGTGGCGCAGGAAATATGGTTCTGTACTATAATTTAAAGTGAATAATTACACAGAGTTCTGTATTAATATGCCTAAGAAGGAATCTATTTGTCAAAAAACATTTCCTCAATCTCTTTTATTGTCTGTATTGTTACAGACATACTTGCTGACAGGTATTTTGAAATAAATTATCAAAATAATTGAAATTGTGTGATTATACTGTGTTATTTTGACCAAAAAAAAATATGCAGAATTTTAAAATATGGTGTGAATAATTTTTAATTATTTTGGTGCAGAATTTCCCCAGGAGTATTCAATTCCTTGCTTTGCCACGGACTTCCCGTGTGACCCAGTGCAAATCATTTAGACTCCCTGCCCCTCAATTCCCCCACCTCTAAAATGTGGATTATAGCACTTGCCTACTTCACTGGGAAGTTGTGAGGATAAATACATTAGAGATTCTGAAGTGTTTTCAGATCTACTGAAGAAAAGTGCTACATAAAAGAGAAAGACATCATTATTATTAAACTCTAGCTGGCTCATCGGGTGTGGGTTGAATCTTGAGTGCTGCTGATGCTGGAGCTAGTAATGAAGTGAGGCTAAACTACTCTATGCTGCTAATACAATCACTCTGTGCTGCTTCAGTGTTATTTTGCAGTGGGTGCTGCTCTTACTGGAGCTAAACTAACTCAAGAGGAGTTAATCGGAGCCAACACCGCAGTGAAAACAAGCCCGACAGATAGCTGTGAATGCAGAACAAACCGAAGACAGAAAAGAGGAAATAAGGAAGATGAAGGACTGCCAGGATTAGGAGCTGGCCCAGTCTTTGCAAGTAAAAAACAACAACAAAAAAACCCCAAGCAGAATCTCACTCCAAATCCTAGATTATTCCCTTCGAAATCAGAGAGTAAATTTGCCATCAGTTTTCTCTATTCAATTCACGTGAAATAATCATGAAATAAGAATCTCAAAGCAGCACCATTATTCAGAAGTTCAAAAAGATCAGCTAAGAACATGCATGTTGATTCTTCTCCACTGGGAGGAGTTGATGATGTTATTTTTCCATTTAAAACAAATTCAAAGAGAGCATAAAATGTAATCATATTAAAGATCAGAGTGTTCAAACAGAAAAGTTAGTTGGCAATTCATTACATTTTGGTTTGGTATTTAATACAGCACTTACCATTTTCACAACAGACAGAAGCAAATTCAAATATACTTTATATATTTTTCTCTCCCATCACCTTTCCAGACTCAAATAGTTTCACAGAAGGCAACAGTAACATGATATCATATTAAACACTATTCTGTAACTACTGTACTATTTTTAAGGCTTTCATAACTGGAGCTAATAAATATATAATAAAGGACAGAGAGCCCTTTTCAACAGGTGCTGAAATCCAGTCCAATTTAAGATGAAACTTTCCTGGTTTTTACTGAATGTTGTGGTTTTCAAAGGTCAGAACAAGAGACAAATATTTTAATATACATTAACTTTAACTTTAGGACTTAGAAAAAGAGTTACCGGGCACTTACTAATCAGTAAACCAATTTCCTAATCAGAGACCATTACAAAGGACTGGAGACCCCACCACCAAATCCGAGGACAACGCCCTATGAAAAGCCCAGTCCAAATCTCGGGTGCTGGAATGGGGAGGGTGATGGGATTCCTAGTTGCTATCCCTAGACCATGCTAGTGCCTACAAATAGCATGGTTGTAGCAGCACGGAGAGCAACACGGATACTTTTAGGTGCTAGTTGGAGCAAAATTAATGCATGCATGTCTACCCGTGCTGGGAATCACACTTCCAGCTGTTATGTAGACATAACCCTGGATGCTGCAAGGTGGCAAAATGTCTATGCTATCTTAAACCCAGCCTCTATTTCTCCTCCCCGAGAATAGTTTTAATACCTGCCTCTGTCTATTCACAAAAAGAAAAGGAGTACTTGTGGCACCTGTCTATTCACAAAAAGAAAAGGAGCACTTGTGGCACCTTAGAGACTAACAAATTTATTAGAGCATAAGCTTTCGTGAGCTACAGATCACTTCATCGGATGCATCCGATGAAGTGAGCTGTAGCTCACGAAAGCTTATGCTCTAATAAATGTGTTAGTCTCTAAGGTGCCACAAGTGCTCCTTTTCTTTTTGCGAATACAGACTAACACGGCTGCTACTCTGAAACCTGTCTATTCACAGATTTCCAAAGGCAGAGTGGCATGAAATTGATTCATGTCAGCTAACTGTAGTGAAAGTTATCAGTGTTGTTAATTAAACTCTGCCTCCTTCCCCCCCAGGGGAAAGGTATCAGTAAGAAAAGAAGCACTACTGCTATCTGTACAGAGGCTCAGAAAGACAACTTTACAAAGATATCTTCTGACTGAATTGATGAAATCATAAAAACAAGATTTTTTTTCCCCCAAACTTAACATTCTCCAGAAAGTGGATGTCTTGACTCTCCACCAGACCAGAGAATTTCTCACTCACACTGATAAGTATGAGTAAAGGCTTGAAAAATCCACTCTACTCAACACTGATTAATTCAAAACAGTAAAATTAAATATCTAGATTTTACAAAACATATGCCAAAATTTGTTCTCATTTACAGTACTGAATTCATGAAAGTTACTCTGATGCAGTCCTTAATTACCACTCTTGTCAATGCTGTGCCTATCATATAAATAGATATCACAGCAATGCAAAGTGTTGCTCTCTGCATGCTACAACCTAATAAAATAATTGTTCCCTTACTATTCAACTTATAGAACGGCAAATTGAGGGCTGGATCCTGTCAAGCCTTGTTCACATGAACAGTCCAATTGACTTCAGTAAGACTAATTGCTAAGTAAGGCTACTCACATGTGAAAGAGCTTGCAGGTCCAGGCCCTTCAATTTCTGGATTTGTAACAGCTGTTAAATAAATACATAAAAAGTCTAGCAATAGTTTAACACTTACGCTTCCACAGTTTTTCTGACAGTCTGTTCATCACAATCGTCATCTGAGCTACTGCAAGTGGCATCAGAGTCCAGATCTTTCTCCACATGAGTCAGCAGCCCTGTAGCAGAGTGTGCAAAACCCCAGATTTCACCAGGTTCAATGCCGAATCCATTCTGTGCGTCTTTATTTGAATTTTTTTCCAAGTTAGTTATACTGCTTTCTGCCCTAATTTCTGTGCATCCAAGGGAGCTACTGTCCAAAAATCTGGTTGGCTCATGAAAAACTTTCATTCTTTGGAGCTGATGTTTCACAAAGCATTTCAGCTGGTGATCACAGTGTTTGACAACATGCTTTGCCAGAAGTATCTGTAAACGTTTCTGAGCTCTTTTGGCTCGACTGAGCACAACTTGTTGCTTACTGACACACTGAAGTAAATGAGCATTCAATTCCTCTTCTTTACTAGTGGGGGTGCAGCTCACAATTGCTTTCAAAGGCTCATGCACAGCTTGATGCAATGAATTCCCTTTTTTGGTCTCAGCATGTAGTAGTAGACCCTTATCCGAAAAGCCATTCTTCCGATACCATTTACAGTTTGGAAGCTGCATTTCTTCCACATTATTGGATTCAGTTACATTTGAATCCAACAGTCTCTGCATTTCTGCCAAACTCTGGATCATGGTCTCTGATAAAGTTTCCCCTCTGACCTGCTCTTCAGGTTCTGAATTATTAATCTGACTGACCTGTGTGGTAGCACCATTATGTAGTAGATTTTTCATCTGGGAGCAGTCGTGCTCTTCTGAATTCCTTTGCTTACTGTTTTTGTTTTTTATGTTTAATGGAGAATTTGTGCTCATTAATAAGACAGATTGATAATGTCTGGAAGACTGAGGAGAACCAAAGTGTTTGACATTGAAGATATCATTACTGAGGTTGGGCTCAGTAGTGGGAAACCCCAGGACTGAGCAAGTAATCTGTGTGATGGAATCCTCCTTTATCGTCTCTTCGACTGCTCTGGAATTTTCCATGCACAAAGTTGTATCAGACTCCATAGCTCTAGAGGACAAAGAAGGTGACAAGTAGATACCATGACCTTTTGTTGCTGCCTCTCTGAGGGCTGGTGTCATTATAGCTATTGTAGATAGTTTACAGCAAACCTGAAAACAACAGGGGATATATAAATTGTCTAATTTTTAATTACAATATACAAATAAAAGACCATTCCATGTAATTTTTTTTAAATTCTTTTAAAATCATTTTAAACCTACCCAACTAATGCAAATTCATCTGATCAACAGAGCCTGACTGGATTCTCTCAAAAGCCAAACAAGATCAGTTTTTCAGTATCTGGCAGGGCTTGTTTCTAATGCAATAAAAGGCTTCCCCTTCCAGTAGAAGTTCTTCACTGCAGGCACCTTGCCAACTGGCCAGCTCCTTAGGTTCACAGGAGCAGGGCTTCTCTGTTGTGCAGATTAGTAGGAGAGAATCTATGGTCAGCTTGAGGTCTTGGGCAAGCTGAGACAAGACTGTGGCAGGGAGGTTAAAAAAAAAAAAACCCATAGGAAACAATAGGTTTGTTGACAAGGTGACTATAAGTCAGTGCTCCTTGTTTATTCCCTTATTTTAGGAGTTCCATTGGAGGGGTGCCTTCTCCACTAGCCTCCCTCTACTGTCTTCAGTTTCATTGGCCTTCACAGCCATTGCCTAGCTCATTTCTCCTGAAATCTTGGGTCTTGTCACATAATTTAAAGTCTGAAGGGGCACATAATCATCTCACCATTCCTTTGTGCTCCCTCCCATCCATTTGTTGTCTCCACCTGTTGTCTTTTTTCTTATACTTAGATTGTAAATTCTGTGAGGTTGTACACGGCCTCATATATTGAGACCCTGTTCAGGGGGCCCTTAGTGCTACCAACATAGGAATAAATACATAAATATTAAAATACAGCTTTAGCTTTGGAGAATGAGATATTCTGTTGTCTACAGCTATTGTTAGTCCAGTACAATCACTGCCCTCCCCTAAGGAGGGCAGCTATAAATCCTGGCTGGGGCTCAACGGAATGCCTGTTATAATCTATTTGGGAATGACCACATTTATTTTTGTAGCAATTTACTGTATTTTGTGATGGAACCTGAACACTTGACTTCTTATGTTTACATAAACTGTTTGCACAAATGCAGGGTTTTTAAACCCTGGCATTATTTTTCTGCTGGGCAGAATATTCTATTTTATAATACTTCTAATGAAAATAATGTAATAAACTTTGCTGTGAAAGTTTTTAAAAAATAAAAATAAGGGGCTGCCTGGGAGGTGCACTGAATTAGAATCCAGGCTGAATCTCCAGACTTGTCAACCTTTTAAATGAAGGGCTGAAATGTGATTTCTCAACAATCTTCTTTTATAGCTAACACATTAAAATGCTTAAAAGTAATTAGTCTTTACAACATTAAGTCCATCGTAACAAAGCTTTTGTCAGACATATCCTTTAATTTGGGGGTTTGGGAGATTAGTTTTTTTCCCTTTTCCCTGACAGACATATGAAATAAACTGTGGTAAGTGGAAAAGATGTAGCTGGAGGTGCTAAAAATTAAAGCGGGGCAGAAGTCAGGCTTCCTACAGATTTTACAAGCTTACTAAAGCCCCAAAGGGAGTTCCCGCATTAGACCTTCTTTGAGCTCTCAGCAGAGGATTTCTTAAAAGGATATGGTCAACTTGAAATCTACTCTGTCTTACACAGCAAGTTTAAAGCAGTTTCAGCTACTACACCTGCCCCTGAATCCAACCTGCCGATTTGTGCAGTTTTATAATTACATCTTCTTTTCTAAATAAAATATCTTCCTCCGCGGCTGTGAAATACCCATATTATCAGCAGGGAAACCTGACTACACACAAAGAGCAATCAAACGCACAAAGTAAAACTGAAAACAAAGACAAATTTCATATACATCTATATACTCTAAGGTGCTATTTGGAACAATATAGTACAAAATTTTCACACAGAAATGTGATGTTTGAAACTGATCATGTCCCTTTAAACAACACATCCTTCCAGCTGAGCTGCAAACTCCCTAAATTCCAACAAATACAATTCCAAATTTTTCATAGGTTTTTTCCCCAACACTGAAAACACAAACTAATCAATCAAGCTTGACCAAAGTAATGGAAGGCAATACTCCTGATGGAGGACAATGCAAAAAACCAGATTTGGAGTTCCTGAAGCAAGCTGCTTGAGTTACAATGTGGTTAAAAATGGTAGAATATCTTTTTCAAAGGAGAAAACTCCCGATTTTTTCAAACGGTCAAAGCTGATCAACACCTTGTCCAATAACCCTGCCACATGTTACAAAACGTACAATATGATTGTCTGACACAGCAGAAAATACTCAGGTTGTTTTGTTTGGTGGAGTCAGAATTATAAACCAGTATACTTCCAACCTTAACTATGGAGAATTTGGTATCTCTCCATAACATGCACTGAAAACAAAGACAGCCTTGTCAGTGATATAAGGCTGAAACAAAGCATCATCCACAAGACTAAACATTCTTCATTCAAACTGTCTTGAGCTCCACAAAAACTGCCCATTTTTCCTTTTGACAAGTTTGGGGTATTTTGTTGCATTCTGGCATCAAGTAGTAAAAATAATTTCACTCCACCCTCATTGGAAGCAAACTGCTATGACCAAGCCCTTTGCTTCCACAAAGAAGCAAGTAGTGTAATATGATGTTTATGAAAAGGCTGAAATCTTACACTGGAAGGAGCTTTCTTGTCAAAGGTAATACTTTCTGAAGATATTTTTCCATTGTCTAATACTTTAGGTTTCCAAACTAGAGCAATAAAAATTCTACTTGACTAGCAAATAAGTTATTTTTAATTATTTGAAGTTCAGCTTTCATTTAAATGTTGATTTTTGACACTGAGAATCTGATTTTAAAAATGTGAAAAGAAAGGAGTGGGAGAAAATTTTTGTTTAAAGAAACAAAAAGTACCGTATATGCACAGTAGAGCAACCAGTGTTTAAAGTGACTCTATGTTTATCCTCACTAGAGCCTTAATTACACAGTAAGATGTAGCCAGGAATTTCAGTTTTGTACATAGTGTAAGTGCTCCATATGAGTGACACCGTCACACCTACTATAAACACACACAAAACAACGTTTTTAAAAACTAATTAAATGATCACTAATATTCTCCAATCCCCCTAACAGTCACTGTTGTTCAATTCCTCCCCACCCCACCAAACCCTACTTATCTTCTACTCCTCTCTCACTTTTGTCTTATTTTCTCATTTTCTTTCCGCATCTTTTCCTTATTCCTATACTTTCCTAATCCATTCCTGACCTCCCTCTTTGAGACTCCCTTAGCTTTCTATTTTCAAATGTGTTTAAAGGGATGCATTCAAAACTTCAGCAAAATGTCATGTTGGTTACTACTACCATCTTGGATTATTAAAAATAAAGAACTTTTAAAATCCATTTACTTTTACATGTGGAAAATACTGGTTTACTTTGGGTATTTCTCTCAGAAGAAGCGACATAAATAGACTGATCAGTTTCACTTTTGTTTATAGCTACTTTCACTTTTTGATTCTCATGAACTTACATAGTGCTGAGGCTTTAGCTTTAATTTCAGGAAAACCTTTAAATAGAAATGTTTTACTGATTTTTTTAAAATGAAAAAACATTTCTAATCATAATAGAGTCCTGTAAACCCCATCTGTGCACTCCTACCCTTCTTCCCACATTTTGAAATCAAATTCTAAATTTTTAGCCTCCAACTAGACTGCTTAAGGGGACGCTATCAACTTGTCAACCTTTCTTCTCTTTTGTACCTACCTTATTTACAAGTAACACTTCAAGTTATTATAACAGAGATTAAAGGAAAAATATTGTTTCCAGTTTAATTATTTTTTGAATCAGCAGTTTTTAATGCAGAGGTGGGCAAACTACGGCCTGTGGGCCACATCCAGCCCGCGGCACCGTCCTGCCCAGCCCCTGAGCTCCTGGCCAGGGAGGTTAGAGCCTGCCCCTTCCCCTGCTGTTCCCCCTCCCCCGCAGCCTCAGCACGCTGCACCGTCAGCACCCTGGTCTGCTGCTCCTGCCAGGCAGCGGGGATGGCATGACTGGCCGCTCCTGCTGGTCTGAGCAGCATGGTAAGGGAGCGGGGGGAGAGAGGGGGTTGCATAAGGGGCAGGGGGTCCCAGGGGCAGTCAGGGGACAGGGGGCAATTGGATGGGGGTGAGGTCCCAGGGGGGTGGTTAGGAGCGGGGGCGTGCATAGGGGTTGGGGCAGTCAGGGGACAGGAAGCAGGTGGAGGTTTGATGGGGCAGAGGTTCTGGGGGCGGGGGTCAGGGGACGGAGAACAGGACGGGTTGGATGGGGGGTGGGGTCCCCAGGGGCAGTTAGGGGCAGGGGTCCCGGGAGGGGGCGGTCAGGGGACAAGGAGCAGGGGGGGTTGGTTGTGTCAGGGGTTCTGAGGGGAGCAGTCAGGGGGCGGGAAGTGGGAGGAGGCGGATACAGGGTGGGGGCCAGGCTGTTTGGGGAGGCACAGCCTTCCTTACCCGGCCCTCCATACAGTTTTGCAACGCTGATGTGGCTCTTGGGCCAAACAGTTTGCCCACCCCTGATTTAATGTATAGAAACTTACACCGTTTCTTCTACATGAGTTAGCATTTTAAAAAATGAGAAGGCATTTAAAAAAAAATAGGAAAATTAGACTGTGTAAACAAAAGTTTACAGGAGCTAGGGCCTTGTGTAATATCCAAAACCACATTTAATACAATGTTTGAAATGACTAGAATTCAAGTTGATAGTGTCTCTAAGACCTGTTCCTGAAAAGTCACAATTCATGTACTAGCTCAGGGGTGGGCAAACTACGGCCCGCAGGCCACATCCGACCCACCAGAGGATTTAATCTGGCCCTTGAGCTCCTGCTGGGGAGCAGGGGCTGGGGCTTGTCCCTTTCCCGTGCTCCAGCCAGGGAGTGGGGTGGGGGGGGCCACTCTGCGCATGTGTGCCGGGGCTCCTGGAACCAGCGGCATCTCCCCCCTCCAGCTGCTATATTTAAGGGCAGCCAGGGGGCTCTGTGTGCTGCCCCTACCCCAAGCACCACCCCCACAGCTCCCATTGGCCAGGAACCGCATCCAATGGGAGCTGGAGGGGAGGCATCTGCGGATGGGGCAGCATGCAGAGCCGCATAGCCGCGCCTCCGCATAGGACGATCATGCCGCTGCTTCTGGGAGCTGCTTGAGGTAAGCGCCACCTGGAGCCTGCACCCCTGAGCCCTTCGCATGCCCCAACCCTGCCTCAGCCCTGATCCCCCTCCTGCCCTCCGAACTCCTCATCCCCAGCCCAGAGCCTGCACCCACAGCTGGAGCCTTCACGTCCCCCACACTCATCCCAACCCCATGTCGCAACCTGGAGCCCCCTCCCGCACCCTGAACTCCTCATTTCTGGCCCCAACCCAGAGCCCACACCCAGAGCCAGAGCCCTCACCCCCTCCTGGACCCCAACCCCAATTTCATGAGTACTCATGGCCCGCCATACAATTTCCATACCCAGATGTGGCCCTTGGGCCAAAACATTTGCCCCCCCCCACACTAGCCACTTAATCACTGGGACTCCTTGCAGGAGAAGGGTTTGTAGAAACCATAACTGAAGAGATGCTGGCCCCAACAGCGTCCTGGTTAAAGTTACAAAGGGCAAAGAGAAGTCTACACTTAACCACTTTGGACTCTACACTGACCTTAAAAAAAAAAAAAAAAAAAAAAAAAAAAAAAAAAGGTATAATCCTGCTCAGCAGCTTTTGTTTATTGTTCAGAAGCAGCACGGTTACTTACTATGAATATGTAAATATTTTACTATTTTGTTCTATTAGTAACTCTGAAAACAGGGCAATGTGGGGAGTCTCTGTGTTTCAACTGCTCTTACTATGCAGTCAGTACTGTACAGAGGGAGCTGCGAACTCAAGCATTATGTGCTCTCCAGCAGTTATAAATCATAGATTACTCATCTTTAAAAGTACACCTAGTTGTCTCTCTTTGAACACAAAGAGAACTCAATTTACAACAAAAAGAAAAGGAGTACTTGTGGCACCTTAGAGACTAAGGTGCCACAAGTACTCCTTTTCTTTTTGCGGATACAGACTAACAGCTGCGACTCTGAAACCTGTCAATTTACAGCAGACCACCTACACTGTTTTAATTACACAAAACATCAAAAAGGACATACTTCAACTGGAACTCATTACTATTCATTTATGATAATTCCATAACTCATTAAAAGCCTGAATGGAGAAGATATTTTCCCCTTGTTCCTCAATGATATTGAATCCAGGAGCATACGCTATTCCAATATTTCAAAGTGTATCACCCTCTATCAGTTAGTTCAGATGTTCTAATATTTAGTGTCCTATTTATCTGTTTATTTGTAACAGAACATTTAATATAATTGGCTTTTGAATCTATCATGCTAAAATTAGGAAAAAAGAAAAGGAGTACTTGTGGCACCTTAGAGACTAACAAATTTATTTGAGCATAAACTTTCGTGAGCTACAGTTCACTTCATCGGATGCATTTTATGTTCAAATAAATTTGTTAGTCTCTAAGGTGCCACAAGTACTCCTTTTTTTTTTTTTGCGAATACAGACCAACACGGCTGCTACTCTGAAACCTGCTAAAATTAGGGGATGTTTTTGTATTAAATGGATCATGCCAGGCTCTCAACATATTGTACATATGTCTCTAATATAAATATTTGTATTACTTCTAAGTACATTACAAGCTCCATAAAGAAACTGTATGTGATTATTTCAAATATCCCTCTGAATCAGTCAGTCTCTGAAGAGGTTCCATAAAATGTTTTTTAAACAAGACCAACTTAGTGCTTATTCTCCTGTTAAGATGTTGAGACTTTATACTTGCAATTCTATTAACACAGGGTTTCTCAAACTGGGGGTCGGGACCCCTCAGGGAGTCGCAAGGTTATTACATGGGGGGGATCACGAGCTGTCAACCTCCACCCCAAACCCCGCTTGCCTCCAGCATTTATAATGGTGTTAAATATATTTAAAAGTGTGTTTAATTTATTAGGGAGGGTCGCAGTCACAGGCTTGCTGTGTGAAAGGGGTCACCAGTAAAAAAAGTTTGAGATCTACTGTATTAACATTTATGGGAGTTCCCAGTGCAGACCAATGGAATGAACGAGCCTTCTGGGTGAATAGATCAGTGTTCTATGTTTATGTTCTTGCTCTCTCAGGGACCTTATACAGTTTCCAGCTTTATTGTTCAAGAAGTTTCATGGAAGTTTTTTGGTCAATATTATGAAACATAGTTACCTTTTAATCAGTGGCAGAATCTAAGGATTAGACCAAGGGACTGTTTCTGACTCCACCCATGAACATAGGCAAATTACATACCTACATAGGTAACTGTATGTTCCTCACTGTAGTATAGCTGAGTGCTTCACACTCACTAATGGATTTTACCCTTAAAACACCCTTTGAGATAGAGAAGCATCATTCCTGTTTTATAGATGAGGAACTGAGCCACAGGGTAGATTAAATGAATTGCTCAAGGTCACACAAGACATCTGCAAGCATTCTTGAGTCCCACTCCCAAGACCATGCCACACCCACTAACGTTTTAGATTGCCCCATCAAAAATGATCTGTGATTCTGGGTAAATAACTTGTGGTAGTCTGGGCCTGATTTTGAGACATACTGAGTATCCTCATCTCCAGATCAAGGCAATGGAATCTGATAATTAGGCTCAAAATGGGTATCCAAAAATCAAAGGCTACTTTTGAAAATGGTGACCGAAACTTTGTGTTTCCATTTACCCAACTGGAAAACCAATACACTGCAATAATGCCTACCTTCTTCATTGTACTGTTGGGAGACTTGAAGTATCATGCACATCTATTATGCTATATAACAATTAATACTTGTTGATCACTTTGAGTTCCTTGACTGGAAAGTCCTATACAAGGGCTATGTATTAATACCTCACTCAAGGCCTGGACAGAAACTGCAGCAAAACAGCCAAGGAAAGAACAATATTCATGGGGGGAGGGGACAAATCACAGAGGAAAATAGAATAGCACAGACACCCCACTGGAAACTACATTCTTCTAAGATCCACACAAACTAAAGGAGAAACTGGCTCTGTATGTAGGCAGTTTCATTGTTTTTCTTGTATAAATCAAAGTAATAAGAAATGCACAAAGCAAACAGACTAAAAAGAAAAAAAATTCTACTTTATTTCAATTAACCTTAGGTGTTATCTGTAGCTATACTAGATAATATTTTTCAGACAGAAGAGTGATTTTTCAGTATAGTATCTATCCCTTTTAAGGATGGAGTACATCATCCTTCTCTCTGTATTTCCTAAGCTGTGTTACTTTTAATTTACACCCCGGGCATAGTCTAAAATTAGTTTTCTTTTATCCGATTGTATCGAACTCTATCCCACATCTGAGAGAGTTCATGTTTTAACTAGCATTTTTGTAATGGAAAATAGGAATTTTGATAGGTTAAACAATTTTATTTTTATCTCATCTATAAATTCCGGCACTGAGGAAGACATGGAAAGAGCAAATTTAGCCCTTCAAGGCATTTAAGGATTCAGCTCGCCTCTTCAAAAACACTTTTCTTGGTAGTAAAGTATCCTGCAAAGAACAAGTGACTCTCTTTTTCCACTCTCTCTGTATTACGCCACCTCCGAATCCAAAACATATTTCGAGTTTTACAGACCAAAACGGGGGATGCCACTGGTTTCAAGAAGCTACATTTAAAACACACGGCGTAATTGAATCAATCTGCAGGCGTCTGGTTTTTTCGGGCGAAGAACGCCAGCCAGCAGCCAACGTGAGAGGCAGGGTTTTTTAATTTCCTCCGCAGTGGGGGGGGGGGGTTGTATTCCTCCCCACTGGCTTTACCGGCAGGCTGCAGTAGGTTTCCCAGGGGACACAATGGCAAACAGCAGGAGCGTGTTCGCCGCCGATGTACAGAGCAGAAAGCCAGACCCCCCCCCCCTTCCCCCGCGCTGTGTTTCCTTCTCGTTCCCTACGCGCGTTGCAACGCAGCCGCGCCAGGCCGCCCCCACCCGGCGGAGCCCCCCCCTCCCCTGCCGCTCCCTACACGCCGTGTGGAGGGAGGGGCAACCCCAGCGGAGCCCGGCCAGCCTGCGGGAGGCAACCCGCCGCCGCAACGCCCCTCCCGGGGGCCGGGCCACGACTCCCAGCGGGGGAAAGAGGCGAGGGCAGGCGGGCCCCCCGGCCCCGCCCACTAGCGCGCACGAGCTCTTCCCATTGGCCCCCCACAGGCACAGCCCCCGCCCGGAGAGGCCCCCTTGGCCCCGCCCCGCGCTCGCGGGAGGGGCGGGGCCCAGAGGCAGCCACAATACGCCCCACATTCCAGCTCCCCCACGGCCCAGGCCCCGCCGTTTCCCCACAGCGTCAAAGCCCCGCCCCTGCCACTAGGCCCCGCCCCGGCCCCGCCCCTCTGGCCGTTTAACATTGAGCCTGGTCCTGGGGCGCGCGGTCGCGGGAACCAACCGCCTCTCGGAGCCGCGGCCAAGGAGGCCGGCTGGGGAGCCGCCGCCGCCGCGCCCGGCTCAGGTCCCCGCAGCCACACGCACACTTGCCTGCGCGGTGGCTCCGCTCTTCGGCTTCTCCACAGCGGCGGCGGCGGCGGCGGCGCCGCCCGCCTCCCACCCGAGCTACGCGCTCCTCAGTCTGTGCCGCTGTTTAACAGTCAGCTCCCAACTAAAGGCGGCGGGCGGAGGCGGGGTCTCGGCCGGGGGGCAGAACTGGCCAATCTGCGGCGGGGTGGGTGGGGCTATGCAAAACTGGGAAAGCGGCGGGGGGAACGTCTGGGCAGGGCGGGGGCCTCCAGGGTTCCATGGCGCGCTGCCCCCCCTGAGCCCGGGTAGCTACCAGCCCCCCCCTCCCCCGCCGCCGCCGCCCAGGGATCACCCCAGCGCGTGCACCCACGTGGAGGGAGCCCACGGTAGCAGTGCCTGGACATAGGCCCCAGCCCCTGCCCCCAGTAGCTACATGGTCCCTTGGAATCTCTTCCCCCCTTCATTGCTACCCTCCTCCAACAGCACCTGCAAGAAGCTTCTGGCTGCGTTTCTCCATAAAACGGGGGGGGGGGGGGGGGGAAGAGAAGCAGAGACTCACACGTGCACCCCAGCATCCTGTGCACTGGCTGCCATAGCACCTCCCTGGAAGCAGTGCACTAAAAGTGCACAGGATTGTAGGGTGTGTGCAAATGCAATTGCTAATGTTTCCCAGTTCACCTAGGTATGCCTTGATACAGCCCTATCAACTTTCAATAGACCTGCATTGCAAGGACATACGCACTGTGACAAGATGGAAATAATAAGGTACACATGTAGCCATTTGGTCAAGTTTTTGGTCCATCACCTTTAATTCTGAATGAATTTAGCACTTGTAGAATTGAATTGATTTAATGGTTGTGACAGACAGCCCTAGAGCCAGAAATCTGTTCATCCAAACAGTAATTTTAACACCAACGGAAGCAGCCATAAGCTTTTCTTACTGCCCCAACATTTTTCAATCCTAATATGACAAGTTCACCTCTAAAGTAAGTGGGTTGATCAGTCTCCATTCAGTTCGTGGCTTCTCTTGCTGAAACTGCCAGTAAGCTTACCACTTGTGGCAATGTCCCTTTAAACCATAAACTTATCTGCCATACTATAGAAACCATAATGTCAGCACAGCTTATTTCTAAAAGGTACAGATTTGTAAATGCACAGTAGTCAAATCACTAGTTACATGTGGCTTAGCAAAAACCACAATTTTGTAGTTGTGTAATTAGGCTGATTCAAAGCAAATATTTAAAAGCTATAAAAGTTTGTATTAGTAGCACACTCTACTCAAATACTAAATCTCCAACTGACGACTGAAGACTTACTGAGAATTGGCCAATACGCCTTTTACAGAGGTATTCACACAGATTAACAACAATGAGAGGATGTGTGTCCTTTCTTAAAACTGTATCAACATACGGATTTTACTAGGGCACTTCCAAAAATAGTTATTGTATAGTATTTGACTTCTGATTTTTCAAAGAATTCAGAAAATTGATATTTTGCATTTTAAATTTTTTTATTAAGCTTATTTATACAAAATAAGTACGTATTGAAATAAGGCACATTGAGTTTCATTGTAAAGATTACATTTTTGTAATTCATTATAAAGCTCAAAAGTGAAAGTCACTCACTCATTTGTTATCCTCATAGATGAATGCAATGCAAAAAGCCAGATAATTATAGGAGAAAAACCAAGTACATTCTCAGACGGATAAATTATTAAAAACGGGGTAGCAGTGAGTCAGTGATAGGTCCAAGTTCTACAGTTACATTTAACGCTGTAGGTCCAAAGTTGTGGTTTATTGTTGTTTACTTTCTAAGAAAAAAGTGGTTTCTTTGACGATCTGTGTTTAATTCTGAACAGTTAGGACTGGATTTAATATGACATTATGTTTCAAAGATTTCAAGTTAATTGTAACATTCCAAAGTGACCATACTTTTCACTACCAATACATACGATCCTCTTGCCTCAGACTTTTTTGAATCATTCAGGAGGATTGATTAGTCCTAGTGTTTTCCACCAGGAAAGAGAGCATTACAAATTAATATTCATTAAATATTAGAGACCACATTTTGTTATTGTAGTTTAACTACAGTACAACAGTTAACAACAGTTCCTTTTCTTCAACAAAACACACTACTACTTTTACTTGCATTCTGGTGCCTGATTTAATGCTGTATTAATTGTGATAGGATTCAGGAGCAGTCTCCAGTATAGCCATGTGCCTACTTGTCAATCACAATGTCTCTAGCAATGAGCTCTTTCATTATTTCATTGGTTCCACCGTAGATTGGCTGGACACGAGAATCCACAAAAGCTCTGAAAAAGTGAGAAGTAGTGACAGAGTGAGTGGTTAAAAAAGAGACACTTCTTGAAAATAACCATATAACAAATTCTTAGTAAATGGGAAAATCTCTTTAAAGATCCAGCATACTTCAAGTGTGATCTGTCTGCAGTGAGAAAACTCAGATCCCTCTTTCCAGGATATTTTATTAAGGAGAAAACAAAAAGCATAATTCAGATATTATCCTGGGTTGCACAGGTTGTGATCATTTGATCAATCAAATTCCAAATAAGGGAATTTGTGCTTTAATTCTCATGTTGCAGTTTGTCGTCATTATTCTGGTAGAGAAGAGAAAACATGTGAAGTGATTATAGTCTAAGTTTAAGTGAAGGAAAAAAAATTGACTCAGAAGCATGTATGAGTTTGGCAGAGTTTCTTAAGTTGAAATAGGGAAATTAGAATTTTACTCAATAGAGGTGTTCAAAATCCAACAAGTAAAATTCTAGAAACTTTCACCAATAAATAAAAAATTACAATTAAATACACTTGCTGATACCCTGTATGTAGGGCCTTACCAAATTCACAGTCCATTTTGGTCAATTTCACTATCATGGGATTTTTTTAAAAAAATCGTAAATTTCATGATTTCAGCTATTTAAATCTGAAATATCATGGTAGTGTAATTGTAGGAGTCCTGACTCAAAAAGGAGTTGTGTGTGTATTTTCACAAGGTTATTGTAGGGGGGTTGCTGTACTGGTACCCTTACTTCTGTGCAGCTGCTGGCGGCAGCGCTGCCTTCAGAGCTGAGCAGCTGGAGAGCAGTGGCTGCAGGCCAGAAGCACTGCTGCCTTCAGAGCTGGGCTCTCAGTCAGCAGCCACCACTCTCCAGCCACCCAGCCCTGAAGGCAGGAGCGTGAAGTTAGGGTGGTGTGGTATGGTATTACCATCCTTGCTTCTGCACTGAAGCTGGTGGGGCACTGCCTTCAGAGCTGGGCACCCGGCCAACAGCCGCTGCTCTCCGGCCACCAGCTCTGAAGTCAACGCAGAAGTAAGAGTGGCAATACCATGGTCCCCCTGCAACTCCCTTTTGAGTTAGGACCCCCAATTAAAGAAACTCTAGTCTCCCCCATGAAATCTGTATAGTATAGGGTAAAAGAGGGGTGGGCAAACTTTTTGGCCTGAGGGATACATCGGGGTTCTGAAACTGTATGGCTGGGTAGGGAAGGGTGTGCCTCCCAAAACAGCCTGGCTAAACACAGCATCACAACCAAAACTTTCCCCAGAAAGTAATTTTAAAATTTAGTATCCAGGAAAACGCAAGACTCCCACAGCCCTGCAACATTTAAAAATCCATACTTAGATAGTTACTACCAGTACATTAACAACAGGGGCCCTACAAACCTGCATTGGGGTTGCTAGATATGCCGATACTATAATGGAGCTCAATGTACTTTAGAGTTGCTATTTACTCACAAAGGATGGAACAATCATTTCAAAATGTGAACAGGCTCATGCACAATAATAAAAAGAGAAAAAAGTTACCTTAAAGCAGCATTAACAGGATAAAATGTTATTAAAGGGACAACAACTTGAAATCAGGTCAGTTTAAAAAAAACAGAAGTAATTTCTGACAATTCATCTGCCCTAAAGTCTGCCATTTTTGAGGGTTTTGCTAGGAGACTTTTTTTTTTAAATTACTCTCTCCACTTTTTGCTGTGAGAAAGACACAAACAAGAGGAAAAGCTGCCTAACTAATTGATTGTACAGGGGAAATAGTAAAACCAACTACACAAAGGCATTTCCTTTACATGCATTGGTAAACTGCTTTGTATTAGTAGTGATTAGTTTCTCCCAGTTTACAAATACATATGAAGAAAATGCCTCATTTTACTTCGCTGTTAATCTTTCATAATTCAGCACTGAAATGTTACACCTACTTTGCAATTGGATACTCCCACATGTACCCCCATCCTCCATGAAGTTGTACACACTGAGTAGCCACACTGTTTTGGAGATCAGAAGCCCTAAAACAGCAAGAACAGAAGTTTGGTTTTGAAGCATTATGCTACTAAATCTATAAAGCAAGTAAAACATACATATAATAGCCATATCCAGAATGTTAGGAATGACCATGATGAACTGTAATGAAGTTTGGTCTTTTTAAAAAGAGGACCAGAAAGAAGTAACTGGCAAATGTTTTAATTTTAACATTCAAGAATTTGGCCTTTCTTATAGAACTTTGACAAAAAAGAGGGCTTTCAAATACAGACAAGTTTGTTTACCTTTAGCTTATTCATGTTGTATATACCAATCTTCGAACAGATTTATTTTTTTAAAACAATGGGTGTTCTTCCTCTGTCAGATCCTTCATAATGTTTCTTGTTCACAGCCTTTTTCGTTTGGCAACATACTAGGATACTCTCTGTACACCAATAATATCTGGTGATGCTTTTTATTTTTTAAAAAAATGCTAAGAATCGCTATATTGCACTTTTTAAACATAAATGCTAGCTAATAAATGCTCCAAGTATTTTCTCCCCTCCCCTACGTTTAGCTGTCTTTATAATGTTAATTTTTGTGGACTTTCCTACCAGAATTTGATACACATTTTTATCCTAGACAGCATGGGCTTTATAAACTTGTTTCCTGCATTTTCTCTTTTGAAAGACTGCATGCTTGCAGTCTTTCAAAAAAAAAAAAAAAAAAAAAAAAAAAAAAAAAAAGTTAAAAAACTCAAACCTAAATTTTATAAAACCGCTCAGAATTTTGACTGCATTTTGGATCAAGCTAAAAGATAACAGCTAGGTCATGGAAGAGAATACTGTTCAAAAAAGTAAACTTCAACAATAGCAAAAAAATGAAAAATGATTAGTCAAGTCAATTTCCTTTTCATATAAAAGAGTACATGAAATTCTCTTCTCAAGCATGCTCCACTGGGAAGTTTTCTCTTTAATTATATTACACCACATTTAACCTTAAAATGATGTCTTGATGAAACTATCCATCCTAAATAGATTTTCAGATTAAATTTAAATACTGTAATGGTTAACACCATAATAAAACCTACAGATCTCTCAACAGAAATCAGCAGCAAAGATGTATAATGCTTTCTAAAAATTTATTCTTGCTTAACTAAAGCATCTACCTCCAACCAAAAAAGAGAGTCAATTTTGGTTAAATCTTAAGAAAGAAAGTAAGGATATCAACTACTGTATAGTCAAATGAAGTGCAGTATCCTGGTGCCAGAGAAAGAAGCAGTTTCTCTGTTCAAGCAATTTTTAAACCTATTCAAGCTCTGTGGAAAAGTTACAGAAATTCCATTACCTATATGAACAGGCCACTAAATATTGTGGGTATAGGAATTTTGGTGATTTTGCAAGTTTCTTGCTTTGGAAAATCCATTGATGAAAGTATTTAGGCTGGCATTAGTTATATCCTCCTCCACAAAGCTAAACGCCTCTGCTTCTGTACCAGGTATTTTGGTGTAATCCGTGCCAAGAATCACTCAATCAAAATTGTTCCTTTTAATGTAAATGTTCTATCTGGATTCCTGTGGCATTTTTTGCCTATTTTTTTAAAAGGATTAGAACTTGTACATTTTCTGCAAATGTTCTGCCACTTTCTAGTCTTCATTTTTTCCCCACTTTTGCAGCTAACAATCTGGCGCTGGGACAAATGTATTACCTTAGCTGTTTCTACTTGTCTAACTTTGTCTGGTTAAACACAAGTTAATAAATAACTGCAAAAAAAGTTCCTGGGGCTCTTTCTGTCCAGTTAAAAAATGGATCTATGAAAGGAAGAATAGCTCAATCTCAGCAATAGCAATAAAGAGGTAGCTAATTATTTCTTCCTAAAAATCAGATAGTTCTCAGAAAATGGCTAGGTCAAGTACTCTATGTCAGGATTTATCAAATAATATATCCAAAACTTTTATTTCATATTTTATAAATATTATGCAAGGGAATCCCAGTAAGATCCACCTTTGGTTTTTAAAGTATTTCAGCTGTATAATTAAATGTTTTTCAAAAACTCAATAAAATAATTCTCAAGTGAAACTATTTAAGTAAATTGAATTTGGATCACATTGCTCAAGAGACCTTTCTCCTAAAAGCCAAAACACTAAGTAACTAATTTTGAAATTATTTGATTAACCGATACCAATATTCGTGTATGTGTCTCTCTTTATACCACATGCATCACTGTAGTTTGGGCTAATAAATTCTGATGTTAGATGCAGACAATGATTTAATCACATACAATGTTACCTTTGGGGCTAAAAATTTGGGTTGGTTACTTCAATGTTCTAATGTTAGAAACCAGAAAAGTTCATACAAGTAACATTTTCAAACTGTTTTAACATGCATACCAGTATTTTGCCATGGAAGCTGTGGAGGAGTCCAGACGTTTCTCCTCATGCAGCTGCAGACAGCTGTCCACAAACGTCCGGCCCACGCAAATCTGTGTTTTCAGTTCTGCTAACTTGTGCTGCACCGTCTGATTTTTGTTGAGAGGGGAAAATGTTTTGTATTTAAAAATCAGGAAATATTTTAAAACAAAACCAGTGAAAGCAAAAGATGCCCATAAGGTCATTGCAAGGAAATGCCCTTTAAAAAACAAATGTTCTGCATGGAGGAAACACCAACACAGGAAAGATGGCATACCAATACAGCAGCTAGAGTTCTATTAAACTAAACTAAAAGCAGCTTCATTTCCATTTCTTTTAACGGACTCATTTCTGCCAATCTAATCCAATAGGATTTGCTCAGAGTCAAGGAACCTGTGAATCAAAGAAAAGCTATTAAATCTGGTCTTTAACTCACAAAGTCATGTGTTTTTCTTATTTAAAAATAAATAGATAACAAAAGTTTGAGTCTATAGCAACTTGAGCTCCCTCTTCTGGTAAAAATGTGTTTCTATTCTTAACAGCTGGTAATTTCCCTAGAGAGACAAGATGGCTGAGGTAATATCTTTTATTGGACCAATTTCCTCACCCACCTTGTCTCTCTAATATCCTGGGATTGACGCAAGTACAACCGTACCACATACAGGAATTTCCCTAGTTTATTAGCAGTTCCATAAAGTACTATTTTCTTCAATGCAAAATTTATTTTAAAGGTATAATATCAATCCAAAAAACTTTTATTTATCAAATATCTTTTATTAAAGAATAATTAAAATTCAAGTCCACAGAGGGAGACGAGAGGTGCAAAGAGATACAAATAGGAATAAATGGATACAACTGAACAAAAGGAAGTTTAGACTGGCTGTCAGGGAAAGTTTCCTAACATTGAAATCTGCTATACTGTGGAAAAAGAAGATGTCCACTTGTAGCAAGCATTACATAAAGCTAGACTGGGCAAAAACTCAGCTATGTGGTAGTAGTCCTTACACTGGCCAGGGGAATGAAAAAGACAAGTCAACAAGTCTTTTCTCAAGTTCTTAAACTCCTATATCAGTGGGCTTCATCATTTCCTTTATCCAAGCTACAGAAACAAAGAGACTGATTTCAAACCCTGTAATAAATGAAATAGGCAAGACAGCAGACTAATTAGAAAGCCGTCAGATTTTGATTACAGACACATTTTAGCAATCAGCAATGAAAGGAAAGGAAACACAGAAAAGCACAGAGTGTATAATGTTTTGATAAAAATACTTTATTTTAAAAAGTTTATTGGAGAGTGGTTGTCTTGCTTTAAAGCTAACTCTCCGCACTAAAACTAGTTTTTAAATGAGGTATTTCCATAGTGCTAAGTATAGACATTGGAAATGCTAAATCACACCTGGAAATTATGAATTGATACTTAAGATGTCTTACTTCTAAGGGCCCAATTCTGCTCTTGCTAAAAATCAATGATAGATCTGCCTTTGACATAACAGGAAAAGGATCAGGACTCAAAACTGGGAATTCTTGACGTTTTTAGTTAGATCTCAAGGGCACATTTCAATTATCAAGAAGGCTACTGGTCTCCAACCTGTATAATTCATTCATTTTCTATGCATCACAAACACTGGAACTTGGCCAACTTTCTCATTAAAATGTTTAACATTTTTAAAATATTTAACATTATTTTCAGAATAACCCCCCTACCTAGGCTTTTATACTGAAACTCTTAAGATCACTCCTGTATTAAGAAAAAAAAACAAAAACAGTATCTTCTGTAAATTGCTACATTTGCAGGTAGAATCCCTGAGTCTGTATTTACTAGAATATGGTTAACAAAAATTACTCTGATTAGAAAAGATATTGAGAAGCGGAGCCTGTTTTCATGATTCTGAACAAGAAATAAATAGAGCCATAGTCTCAAAACTCACACCTAACTCTAATGGCTGCAAGAATAATATGCACTGTGGACAATATATAACTTCTTATGTGGAGTCACTTGTGCATTTAGTTGCCTCGTAGCTGAGGAATCATTTACACTAGCCATAAAACTAAAGACTTTATAAAATAATGATTTGCTTAACACTTCACAGGCATTAAAAAAAAAAACCCAAGTTTCCTTCTGTGAAAAACCTGCCTAGTATCAATCTCAGGTAGGCCCTGATCCTGCAATGCATTGTGCACAGGTGGACCCCCATGCCTGGAAGTCCACCCAAGTCAATAGGATTCAGCTCACATGCAGAGGTCCATCCATGACAATGCATCGTAGGATCAGAGCCTTAGACAGTAAAATGCCATTTTATAAACAAAACTTATCACTATATATTCATAAACCAGGTCAGCAATGCAATGCCTACTTCAAATCTGAAAGCAGCAGCTGCAATGTTATTTCAAGAGCACTTAGTCATGTTTAATTTAAAAGTGAACATGAGAGAGAAAGCAGAGAGTCATTCCAGGTACACCTCTACCCCATATAACACTGTCCTCGGGAGCCCCCCCCCCCAAAAAAATCTTACTGCGTTATAGGTGAAACTGCGTTATATTGAACTTGCTGATGATCTGCCGGAGTGCACAGCCCCCGCCCCCCCAGACCACCCCTCTTTACTGCATTATATCCGAATTTGTGCTATATTGGGTCGCGTTATATTGGGTTAGAGGTGTACTTGCTTCTAATCCAACTTTAGAACCTCTGAAAACAGGCAAGCAAAACCACTGAACTAACACCTCTATTGAAATGAAAATTACATATATTACATGTATCTATACTGATAAAGACACAGACAAAAAGAAGGATTTCTGTCTCTTTCTTGGTTTAAGCTCACCTGTAAATGTGCAATTGTTTTCCCAAAAGCTTTTCTTTGTTTAACATAGATCCTTGTTTCTTCAAACATGAATTCACAGCTGGCAAGTGCCATATCAGCAATCAACAGTCTTTCCTTGGAGACAGAAGTGATAAAGAATCAGAGTTCTTATCCAATGCAACTAATCTCAAATTTCTCTACACAAACAGATACACATAGGTTGGGAAACAAAAGTTTAGTTATGTCTGTTAGTGTTAGTTTTGTTCTGTTCCATTAAGTTTTAACTAGACATATTGCATAATTGAAAATATTGTCACTCTAAATGGACACAATTGTCTTGGTGGGACCCAAATTTTAGAAGTTCTTAGTGACATTCCAAAGTTTCATAAACAGGACTACAGGGAAAAAAAGAAATCTAAAAGTGATATGTAATACTCCCATTGACTTAATGGAAACAATTTAGCTCAGATCTTTCAGTAATTTGGTTTTAATCTTTCAGATCAAATAAAACAGAAATGTAAACAAGTTTTAGAAGGACACTGTCTAAATCAGAGGGTCTCAAACTGTGGTCCGTGAGCTCTATTCAGGTGGTCCAAGGATAGTTCCCCCCAAGGTGCACACCTGGGTGGCCACACACAAGAGAATGAAGAACCACCCCCCTAATTAATGGAGCCGCGCAGGCGTAGCTCCACTCATTAGGTGCCTGGATCCTGAAGATGATGCACATGTAAGTTGAGGTGATGACCTTTGGGGGAATACAGGTTAAGTGGGGTGACAAAAGGGGGCAGAGGAATTTGGGATGTGCAGGGCTGCGGCGGCCAGAGAAAGAGGTGATTTTCCCCAGGTCCAGGACTGCGGCTGCCGGGGAGAGATGGCCCTCCTTCCCCCAGCCTCAGCTCTGTGGCGGAGGAGACCCCCCTCCTTCCCAGCCCCACCTTGGGGGCTTCCATGGCAGGGGGGAGAGGGCGCATCCATCACATTTGAAAGGTAAGACTACTGATATTAAAATACGAGTTGTGTGCTTTTATTTGTAGAACAAAAAAACCCGTAAATTATTAAGGGTTTTTTCATATAGCACTTTTATCCGAAGCGCTTTACAATAGTTAGCTAATGGTACAAACAACATTTGGAAAGATCATTAAGTGGTCCGCTGAGACCCTCAGCAATTTTCAAGTGGTCTGTTGAAAAAAAGTTTGAGAACCACTGGTCTAAATACATTTAAAAGTTTATAATTTTCTCCCCATTCTCAAACTATGAAAAGGTTTAAACTAAGATCCATTTCCTGCAGATCTGTTTTTAGCTTAACCATGTAAATAATCTGGTTCACTATTGTAGGGGTGCTTATGAGCACTGCTGCTGTGTTTTTTTTCAAATCACTGAAATATTTTCTTTGAAAGAACTAAATAACGTATGGAATTTGCACAGTGAAACAGTAGGTCTCATATTTAACATATAGGGTAAAATTAAGTAAACATGATTTTTTATTAGATGATGCAAGTCATAGTTTATGCTTTATGACAAAAGCAGAGTCATGGTTTTGGCATCTGAGTTTCCTCTCTGCTCTTCCAAACCTGCATTAACTGATCAACTGTGTTCAGTTCTACTAATAAGACAAGCCACTTTGAGCTCTACAAAATGCTTCCACTTTTCAGTTTTTTATTAAATAGATTGAGAAAGCAGTTTATCTAGCACATATTCCCGCTGGTAAAAGAGTTGCAGGTGTGCATTTTGCATTAGCCTTTAACACAAAGAAAAGTCAACTCTGCACGAAGAGGCTTATAGATGGCAAAAAGAGCATATTTAAAACTAATAAGCTGAGTGCACAAGTGTTATGATACCACAGTTGTTCGTAGCATTCAGTTTTTAAAGTCTGTTCTAATCTTGTGTTCTTCACACCAGTGCTATCGACTGAGAGATCTGGTCTTGAAATCAGGTATGAAAACTTGATACAGTAACTCCTCACTTAACATTGTAGTTATGTTCCTGAAAAATGTGACTTTAAGTGAAACCAAGTTAAGCGAATCCAATTTCCCCATAAGAATTAAATGTAAATGGGGGGGGGGGGTGTGTTAGGTTTCAGGGAAATTTTTTTCCCCCCCACACACACAGGCAGTATAAGTTTTAAACAAACAATTTAATACTGTACACAGCGATGATGATTTTGAAGCTTGGTTAGGTAGGATATTTCCCAGGGGATGCCTTACTGATAAATTATGAACTAGCAATTGGCTGAGCCCTCAAGGATTAACTCGTTGTTGTTAATGTAGCCTCACACACTCTTCAAGGTAAAAAAAAAACGAGGAGTACTTGTGGCACCTTAGAGACTAACAAATTAATTTGAGCTTAAGCTTTCATGGGCTAAAACCAACTTCCTACTGTATTTTCCACTGCATGCATCCAATGGAAGATATATATTTACACACACACACACACACACACACACACACACACACACACACACAGAACATAAAAAAATGGGTGTTGCCATACCCACTATAACAAAAGTGATCAATTAAGATGAGCTATTATCGGGGGGGGGGAAATACCTTTTGTAGTGATAATCTGGATGGCCCATTTCCAACAGTTGACAAGAAGGTTGGAATAACAGTAGGGGGAAAAATAAGCATGGGGAAATAGTTTTACTTCATGTATCAGAGTAGCAGCCATGTTAGTCTGTATTTGCAAAAAGAAAAGGAGGACTTGTGGCACCTTAGAGACTAACACATTTATTTGAGCATAAGCTTTCGTGAGCTACAGCTCACTTCATCACTTCACTACATTACTTCATGTAATGACCCATCCACTCCCAGTGTTTATTCAAGCCTAATTTAATGGTGACAGAGACACACACCATATGTGTGTGTGTGTGTGTGTGTGTGTGTGTGTGTGTGTGTGAGAGTGAGAGAGAGAGAGAGAGAGAGAGAGAGATGCGCATTTCCCCTTTAAGTACGCTGACACCAGCGTACCTTTAAGTAAGCTCCCTCCATCCTGAGCCCCGTAGTGTGTCCCCCCTGCTCTATGGAGATGGAGTAAGTGGGGTGCAGGAGCAGGGGGGAGGGGGAGGTGTCTGGGTGTCCTCCCTCCCTTCCCACCCCACACAGCAAGCAGGAGGCTCGGGGAGCAGCTCCAAGGCAAAAGGCAGGAGCAGCACATGGCCGTGGAGGGAGGCACAGCTGAAATGCCAGTCAATTGATAGCCTGCTGGATGGCTGACACACAGGAAACTTAGGGGAGCGGGGAGCTGATAGGGGGCTGCCGGTCCGCCCTGGTTCCAAGCCCCCACCAGCTACTCTTCCTGCAAGCAGTGGACAAAGCAGGCGGCTGCCAGACGAGTTATAAGGGAGCATTGCACAACTTTAAACGAGCACATTCCCTAATTGATCAGCAAAGTAACAAAACAACGTTAACCAGGACAACTTTAAGTGAGGAGTTACTGTACATGTAAAATCCTTTCTGTAGCAATTTTTATACCTTCCCTGACTAAAATAGTACCCTAACATGGTATCATAATAAAATTATTAGATGGAATAGCAGTGAAATAGCTTGCGAAGATGCTTCACTTTAATTTGCAGTGCAGAATTCCTACCACTAAAAAATAAAAATATCAGCAAACTGTGGTTTTAGACATCCTCTGAAACTGAGGTGTCTCACCATAATCCATAAACTGCAGGTAGTGGTTCCAAGCAAAGACCAAAATACAGTCTCTGTGCTTTTCCTGAACAGTAGGTTTGTGTCAGTCTTACCTGAGGGAGCTCTGCCATCAAATAGTAGAACCCTTTGTTCTCTTGTCCAAGCAAGGCACTGGCTGGCAAACGTACATCTTCAAAAAACAGCTCTGCTGTGTCCTAAAAATTGTTTTAAATAAAGTATCTAATATCAAACTCACTCTTCCTCAGATTTTCCTCTTATCCAGTTCCTAACTTCTACAGCCCAAATTACATATATTCCCTGGATGCTGTTTGCTTTCAATATAAATTTCACTCAACTGCAACCCACCCTTACAGTCTAATTTAGAATATCCTGCTCTTGCAGTTAAAACTATGAACTGAAGTATTACTACAGCTACATTTGATCTGTACTGAAAGTACCCCAAGGAGTAACAAGTCCTTTTAGACTGTCTCAAAGTCCAGCACACAGTAAGGCTCAGATGACTTACCTGTGCTTTCAGGCCTATTTTTTCCAGCTTGCGTCCTTTGATGAATCCTTTCATTCCATTCTCCACCAGAAAAAGGCTGATCCCATGAGCAGGGGAGCGGGCCTCACGGTTTGTAACAGCAACCACAATCACTAAATCACTCATCCAGCCATTAGTGATGAATACCTGTGAAAAAAACCAAGATGGAATAATGCTGCATGTTAGCTGGCAGGTAACTAGGAAAAAGATTATAAAGTATCAGAACTGTCACTGTTCATTTGTAGAAGCGTGAATACAAAAGATGAAAGCTTTAAGTAAGTGTCCAAAAGGTTAAAAAAGTCCAGATGCATAAAAAAAACAAAGTGCTCCGGAACAGTCTATAAAGGAGAGATGGGTTCAAGTGGCATAATTCGGATCTGAATGCAAACAAACACCCCAAAGTTAAAGGGTGCTGGGGTCTGAGATTCTGGTCGACTCTAACCCATTATAAAGACGGGACAGATTAAAAATAAAAGAACCACATTTGTATTTATTTTTAATATTCCTAAAGTTCAGAGACATTTAAATTCAGATTTTTAATTCAGTGTTATCTCTATTATAAAGATTCTTTTTATGAACAAGAATGTCAACTAACTTGCAGATGACCTCTTCCAAAAGTTAAAATGTTAAGGTATGAAGTGGAAAATCACTGGGAGGTTCTCCATTACTATAGCAAATCTCTAATTCTGTACAATATGGTGTCTACTCATATTTAATATTGTATGAAACACAGACTCATGCTAGTGGGTGGAAACTTACAGCTGCCTTCGCTGTATCGTATGTTTTAAGTCAAATTCTGATATCACACGAAAGGCAGAATATAGACACACATGCCAAGTATAAAAATTAGATCATATTCCTAACTATGCCAACCAAAAAATGATTGCACTGCCTTGTCTTGCCTAGGTTCAGGCATGCAACCTATTAAGTTTAAATATTTAAACAGTATCTTTTACATACTTATGAACAAATACATATAAACACTTACGGTTTTATTATTTTATTACTACAGTGATCAAAAGCCACAATCTAGACAAGGCTCCACTATGCTAGGCTCTGAAAACACATAGATTTAGCCCATAAATATGCCTAAAAGTAATAGGCAATTCACAGAAGAATCTTTGAAATATATTGAAATCAAAATACTATTACTACTTTGTGTTTTCATCCAAAGATTTCAAAGCATTTTTACCCAGACAGGCAAGAATCACCACAAATAGGGAATTACAAATTACAAATAGGGAAACTGAGGCCCAAGTTGGTACAGAAATTTTCTCAAAGTAAAAAAGTGAATTAGTGGAAAAGGTAGGAACAGAATTGAAGTCTCTTAGCCCTGATCTACACGACGAGTTTAGGTTGAATTTAGCAGTGTTCAATCGATTTAACTCCGCACCCGTCCACACGGCAAAGCCATTTTTGTCAACTTAAAGGGCTCTTAAAATCGATTTCTGTATTCCTCCGATGAGGGGATTAGTGCTTAAATCGACATCGCCGGGTTGAATTTGGGGTACTGTGGAAGCAATTTGACGGTATTGGCCTCTGGGAGCTATCCCAGAGTGCTCCATTATGACGACTCTGGACACCACTTTCAACTCAGATGCACTAGCCAGGTACACAGGAAAAGCACCGGGAAGTTCTGAATTTCATTTCCCGTTTGGCCAGCGTGGCGAGCTCATCAGCAGAGGTGACCATACAGTCCCAGAATCGCAAAAGAGCTCCAGCATGGACCGAACGGGAGGTATTGGATCTAATTGCTGTATGGGGAGAGGAATCCGTGCTATCAGAACTCCATTCCAAAAGATGAAATGCCAAAATATTTGAAAAAAAAAAAAAAAAAAAAATCTCCAAGGGAATGATGGACAGAGGCTATAATAGGGACCCGCAGCAGTGCCGCATGAAATTTAAGGAGCTCAGGCAAGCCTACCAAAAAACCAAAGAGGCAAACGGCCGCTCCAGGTCAGAGCCCCAGACATGCCACTTCTATGATGAGCTGCATGCAATTCTACGTGGTGCCCCTACCACTACCCGCCCCCGTCCGTGGACACCTGCCAGGGGGGTCTCACACAACAGAGATGAGGATTTTGGGGACGAGAAGGAGGAGAGCGCACAACAAGCAAGCGACGGCCAGGAACTGTTTATCACCCTGGAGCCAATACCCTCCCAAGGCGAGCTCCTGGACCATGAAGCCGGAGAAGGCACCTCTGGTGAGTGTACCATTGTTAATATAATACATGGTTTAAAAGCAAGCGTGTTTAATGATTACTTTGCCCTGAAGACTTGGGATGCATTTGCAGCCAGTACAGCTACTGGAAAAGTCTGTTAACGTGTCTGGGGATGGAGCGAAAATCCTCCAGGGACATTATTCATAGATATTAAGGTCAGAAAGGATCATTCTGATCATCTAGTCCGACCTCCTGCACAACGCAGGCCACAAAATCTCACCCACCCACTCCTACGAAAAACCTCACCTATGTCTGAGCTACTGAAGTCCTCAAATCATGGTTTAAAGACTTCAAGGAGCAGAGAATCCTCCCTCAAGTGACCCATGCCCCATGCTACAGAGGAAGGCGAAAAACCTCCAAAGCCTCTTCCAATCTGCCCTGGAGGAAAATTCCTTCCCGACCCCAAATATGGCAATCAGCTAAACCCTGAGCATATGGGCAAGATTCACCAGCCAAATACCCAGAAAAGAATTTTCTGTAGTAACTCAGATCCCACCCTATCTAACATCCCATCACAGGCCATTAGGCCTATTTACCATGAATATTTAAAGATCAATTACTTACCAAAATCCCATTATCCCATCATACCATCTCCTCCATAAATTTAATCTTAAAGCCAGATAGATCTTTTGCCCCCACTGCTTCCCTGGGAAGGCTATTCCAAAACTCCATTCCTCTGATGGTTAGAAACCTTAGTCTAATTTCAAGTCTGAACTTCCTGGTGGCCAGTTTATACCCATTTGTTCTTGTGTCCACATTGGTGCTGAGCTGAAATAATTCCTCTCCCTCTCCTGTATTTATCCCTCTGATATATTTAGAGAGAGCAATCATATCTCCCCTCAACCTTCTTTTAGTTAGGCTAAACAAGCCAAGTTCCTCGAGTCTCCTTTCATAAGACAAGTTTTCCATTCCTTGGATTATCCTAGTAGCCCTTCTCTGTACCTGCTCCAGTTTGCATTCATTCTTTTTAAACATGGGAGACCAGAACTGCACACAGTATTCCAGGTGAGGTCTCACCAGTGCCTTGTATAATGGTACTAAAACCTCCTTATCCCTACTGGAAATGCCTCTCCTGATGCATCCCAAAACTGCATTAGCTTTTTTCACAGCCATATCACATTGGCAGCTCGTAGTCATCCTATGATCAACCAATACTCCAAGGTCCTTCTCCTCCTCCGTGATTTCTAATTGATGCGTCCCCAGCTTATAACTAATATTCTTGTTATTAATCCCTAAATGCATAACCTTACACTTCTCACTATTAAATTTCATCCTATTACTATTACTCCAGTTTACAAGGTCATCCAGATCCTCCTGTATGATATCCCAATCCCTCTCTGAATTAGCAATACCTCCCAGCTTTGTATCATCTCCAAACTTTATTAGCATACTCACACTTTTTGTGCCGATGTCAGTAATAAAAAGATTAAATAAGATTGGTCCCAAAACTGATCCCTGAGGAACTCCAGTAGTAACCTCCCTCCAGCCTGACAGTTCGCCTTTCAGTAGGACCCACTGTAGTCTCCCCTTTAACCAATTCCTTATCCACCTTTCGATGTTCATATTGATCCCCATCTTTTCCAACTTAACTAATAATTCCCCATGTGGCACGGTATCAAACGCCTTACTGAAATCTAGGTAAACCAGATCCACAGCGTTTCCTTTGTCTTTAAAAAAAAAAAAAAAAAAAAAATCTGTTACTTTCTCAAAATCAGGTTGGTTTGGCATGATCTACCTTTTGTAAAACCATGGTGTATTTTGTCCCGTTTACCATTGACTTCAATGTCCTTAACTATTTTCTCCTTCAAAATTTTTTTCCAGAACCTTGCATACTACAGATGTCAAACTAACAGGCCTGTAGTTACCCGGATCACTTTTTTTTCCTTTCTTAAAAATAGGAACTATATTAGCAATTCTCCAATCATACGGTACAACTCCCGAGTTTACAGATTCATTAAAAATTCTTGCTAATGGGCTTGCAATTTCAGGTGCCAATTCCTTTAATATTCTTGGATGAAGATTATCTGGGCCCTCTGATTTAGTCCCATTAAGCTGTTTGAGTTTCGCTTCTACCTCAGATATGGTAATATCTATCTCCATATCCTCATTCCCATTTGTCATGCTACCGTTATCCCTAAGATTCTCTTTAGCCTTATTAAAGACTGAGGCAAAGTATTTGTTTAGATACTGGGCCATGCCTAGATTATCCTTAACCTCCACTCCATCCTCAGTGTTTAGCGGTCCCACTTCTTTCTTAGTTTTCTTCTTATTTATATGGCTATAGAACCTTTTACTATTGGTTTTAATTCCCTTTGCAAGGTTCAACTCTACTTGACATTTAGCCTGTCTCACTTTATCTCTACATGTTCTGACCTCAATAAAGTAGCTTTCCTTGCTGATCTCTCCCATCTTCCACTCCCTGTATGCTTTCTGCTTCTTCTTAATCACCTCTCTAAGATGCTTGCTCATCCAGCTTGGTCTACAACTCCTGCCTATGAATTTTTTCCCCTTTCTTGGGATACAGGCTTCCGATAGCTTCTGCAGCTTTGATTTAAAGTAATCCCAGGCCTCCTCTACCTTTAGATCCATAAGTTCTTCAGTCCAATCCACTTCCCTAGCTAATTTCCTTAATTTTTGAAAGTCAGCCCTTTTGAAATCAAAAACCCTAGTTGCAGATTTATTTTTGTTAATCCTTCCATTCAGTTTGAACTGAATTAGCTCATGATCACTTGAGCCAAGATTATCCCCTACAACCATTTCTTCTATGAGGTCCTCGCTACTCACCAAAACCAAATCTAAAATGGCATCCCCTCTAGTTGGTTGAGCAATTACTTGATGAAGGAATCCATCAGCTATCGCATCTAGGAAAATCTGAGCCCTATTATTATTACTAGCACTCGTCCTCCAGTCTATATCTGGGAAGTTAAAGTCTACCATGATCACACAGTTTCCATTAGTATTTACTTTATTAAAAACATTAAAAAAGGCTCTGTCCATATCCAAATTAGATCCTGGCGGTCTATAGCACACCCCAAGCATTATCATAGGGGAGGCTCAACTAGTTTTCTTCCCCAAAGCAATTTTTGCCCAGACGGACTGTCTTATCCATTGCATTGCTTCTTATTTCTTTACCTTCTACCTCATCATTGATATACAATGCTACTCCACCACCTTTACCTTTATTTCGGTCTTTCCTAAACAGGACATTAAGAGGTGGCTGTTCCTGCTGGGCTGTTTGCCTGTGGCTGAAAAGAAATCATCCCCACTTTTAGCCACGCGGTGGGGGGTGGGCATTCACACTGAGCTGTTTGCATCTGGCTGGCAGGGATCTTCCCCGATACTAGTCACGCGGTGGGAGGAGGGGTGAAGCAATCATCCAAGAGAATTCGGGGGAGGGGCGGTTAGTTGAGTTTGTACTGTTCGTTAACCCAAAAAGTGCAGCCCCTCCTTTTAAATGGCCAACCCAACAGGTGCTTGGTATGGGAAAGGAGGGTGATGTTTGAAACCATTCCCACATGTTATGAAGGTTGAAGAAGCCAAAAGACTGTGGCTTACCATAGCTGCCTGCAAGCCAAATTCCGTTGCCCGGCCCTGCGTGTGTGATCTCTCTCACCAAACTGGCAGGCCCTCAATATAAGAGGCAAAATGCGACCTTGTACCAAAAGCACATGTGCTATGTAATGTTAACAGCTTGGTTCACCATGAAAGAATCTACCCATTGTTTTCTAAAATGTGTCTTTTTAAATACTACTCCTTTTTTCCCCCTCCCACAGCTACAAATGTTTCAACGCTCCGTCTACCATCTCCATCCCAGAGGCTAGTGCAGATAAGGTGGTGAAAAAAAAAAAATGCACTCGCAATGAAGTGTTCTGAGTTCATGCAGTCCTCCTGCACTGAAAGAGCTCAGCAGAACATGTGGAGGCAAACAATGGCAGAGTCCAGGAAAGCAGAAAATGAACACGAGGACAGGAGGGACGAGCAAGATGACAGGTTGCGGGAGCAAGAGGAGAGGTGGCGGCAGCCTGATGAGAGGACGCAGGATGCAATGCCGAGGCTACTGATATGCTCCGGCGTCTGCTGGCGCTGCAGGAACACAGACTGCTGCTGCAGCTCCTGTGTAACCGCCCGCCCTCCTCCCCAAGTTCCATAGCCTCCTCACACACATGCCCAAGAATGCAGGGGGGGGGGAGAGCGGATACACGACGTGCTCCAGGTACCCAACCACTCCACCCCAGACGACTGCCCAAGCAACAGGTGACTGGCATTCAATAAGTTTTGAAGTACAGTGTGGCCTTGTCCTTCCCTCCTCCCCGACCCCTCCTGGGCTACCTTGGCAGTTATCCCCCTATTTGTGTGATAAATTAATAAAGAATGCATGATTTTGAAACAACAATGACTTTATTGCCTCTGCAAGCAGTGATCAAAAGGAGGAGTGCAGTTGGCTTACAGTGAAGTAGAATGAACCCAGGGGGCGAATTATCAAGGAGAAAAACAGAATTGTCACACTGTAGCCTGGCCAGTCATGAAACTGGTTTTCAAAGCTTCTCTGATGTGCAGAAGAGCACAGAAGGGCGCGCTAATCGCCCTGGTGTCTGCCTGCACGTAATCAGCGGCCAGGCATTTTGCCTCAACCTCCCACCCCACCATAAACATCTCCCCCTTACTCTCACAGATATTGTGGAGCACACAGCAAGCAGCAATAACAATGGGAATACTGGTTTCGCTGAGGTCTAACCAAGTCAGTAAACTGCACCAGCGCGCTTTTAAACATCCAAATGCACATTCTATCACCATGCTGCACTTGCTCAGCCTATAGTTAAATAGCTCCTTACTACTGTCAAGGGTGCCTGTGTATGGCTTCATGAGCCATGGCATTAAAGGGTAGGCTGGGTCCCCAAGGATAACTACAGGCATTTCAACATCCCCAACGGTTATTTTCTGGTCTGGGAAGTAAATCCCTTCCTGTAGCTGCTCAAACAGACCAGAGTTCCTGACGATGCAAGTGTCATGTACCTCTCCCGCCATCCCACGTTTATGTCGGTGAAACGTCTCTTGTGATCCACCAGTGCTTGCAGCACCATTGAAAAGTACCCCTTGCGGTTTACGTACTGGCTGAAAGGTGGTCCGGTCCCAAGATAGGGATATGTGTTCTGTCTATTGCCCCACCAAAGTTAGGGAATCTCATTGCAGCAAAGCCATCCACTATGACCTGCACATTTCCCAGAGTCACTACCCTTGATAGCAGCAACTCAGTGATTGTGTTGGCTACTTGGATCATAGCAGCCCCCACAGTAGACTTGCCCACTCCAAATTGATTCCCGACTGACCGGTAGCTGTCTGGTGTTGCAAGCTTCCAGAGGGCTATCGCCACTCACTTGTGAACTGTGAGGGCTGCTCTCATTTTGGTATTCTTCCGCTTCAGGGCAGGGGAAAGCAAGTCAAAGTTCCATGAAAGTGCCCTTACATATGTGAAAGTTTCGCAGCCACTAGGAATCATCCCAGCCCTGCAACACTATGCGGTCCCACCAGTATGTGGTTGTTTCCCGGGCCCAGAATCGGCGTTCCAAGGCATGAGCCTGCCCCATTGCCACCAGGATGTCCAAACCGCCACGGCCTGTACTCTGAGAGAAGTCTGTGTCCATGTCCTCATCACTCTCGTCACCGCGCTGCTGTCACCTCCTTGCTTGCTTTTACAGGTTCTGGTTCTGCACATACTGCAGGATAATGCATGAGATGCTTACAATGCTCATAACTGCTGCAGTGATCTGAGCGGGCTCCATGCTTGCCGTGGTATAGCGTCTGCAGGAGAGTAGAGTTGCAGCGGAAACGGTGGCTGACAACGGATGCCAGGAGAATAGATATTTATAGAGAATGACGAGAGGACCTGCGAGGTGGATTCATGAGAGCAGAGTTGCAGTGGAAGCGGTGGATGACGACAGTTAGCACCACGCACATTTCCCGAGGAAGAACACACGTACCTGAGAGCCCATGACAGACAACATGGAGAAGTTCTCTATTGAGACAAGAGCAGCAGAGCAGAGTTGCAGCGGAAGTGGTGGATGATGACGGTCAGCAGTCCTACTGCACCATCTGCTAAAAGCAGTATAGATTCATAGATACTAAGGTCAGAAGGGACCATTCCGATCATCTAGTCCGACCTCCTGCACAGCACAGGCCACAGAATCTCACCCACCCACTCCTACGAAAAACCTCACCTATGTCTGAGCTATTGAAGTCCTCAAATCGTGGTTTAAAGACTTCAAGGAGCAGAGAAGCCTCCCTCAAGTCACCCATGCCCCATGCTACAGAGGAAGGCGAAAAACCTCCAGGGCCTCTCCAATCTGCCCTGGAGGAAAATTCCTTCCCGACCCCAAATATGGCAATCAGCTAAACCCTGAGCATATGGGCAAGATTCACCAGCCAGATACTACAGAAAATTCTTTCCTGGGTAACTCAGATCCCATCCATCTAATATCCCATCTCAGGGGATTAGGCTTATTTACCCTGAATATTTAAAGATCAATTACTTACCAAAATCCCATTATCCCATCATACCATCTCCTCCATAAACTCATTGAGTAGAATCTTAAAGCCAGATAGATCTTTTGCCCCCACTGCTTCCCTTGGAAGGCTATTCCAAAACTTCATTCCTCTGATGGTTAGAAACCTTTGTCTAATTTCAAGTCTAAACTTCCTGGTGGCCAGTTTATACCCATTTGTTCTTGTGCCCACATTGGTGCTGAGCTTAAATAATTCCTCTCCCTCTCCGGTATTTATCCCTCTGATATATTTATAGAGGGCAATCATATCTCCCCTCAACCTTCTTTTAGTTAGGCTAAACAAGCCAAGCTCCTTGAGTCTCCTTTCATAAGACAAGTTTTCCATTCCTTGGATCATCCTAGTATCCCTTCTCTGTACCTGCTCCAGTTTGAATTCATCCTTTTTAAACATGGGAGACCAGAACTGCACACAATATTCTAAGTGAGGTCTCACCAGTGCCTTGTATAATGGTACTAAAACCTCCTTATCTCTACTGGAAATGCCTCTCCTGATGCATCCCAAAACTGCATTAGCTTTTTTCACAGCCATATCACATTGGCAGCTCGTAGTCATCCTATGATCAACCAATACTCCAAGGTCCTTCTCCTCCTCCGTTACTTCTAATTGATGCGTCCCCAGCTTACAACTAAAATTCTTGTTATTAATCCCTAAATGCAGAACCTTACACTTCTCGCTACTAAATTTCATCCTATTACTATTAGTCCAGTTTACAAGGTCATCCAGATCCTCCTGTATAATATCCCGATCCTTCTCTGAATTGGCAATACCTCCCAGCTTTGTATCATCTGCAAACTTTATTAGCACACTCCCACTTTTTGTGCCAAGGTCAGTAATGAAAAGATTAAATAAGATTGGTCCCAAAACCGATCCCTGAGAACTCCACTGGTAACCTCCCTCCAACCTGACCGTTCGCCTTTCAGTAGGACCCGTTGCAATCTCCCCTTTAACCAATTCCTTATCCAATTCCGTATGGCATCCGCACGGAAAAAAGACGCAAAATGATTGTCTGCCGTTGCTTTCACGGAGGGAGGGGCGACTGACGACATGTACCCAAAACCACCTGCGACAATGTTTTTGCCTCATCAGGCATTGAGAGCTTAACCCAGAATTCCAATGGGCAGCAGAGACTGCGGGAACTGTGGGATAGCTACCCACAGTGCACCGCTCCGTAAGTCGATGCTAGCCACGGTAGTGAGGACGCACTCCACCGACTTAATGTGCTTAGTGTGGACCTATGCAATCAACTGTATAAAATTAATTTCTAAAAATAGACATATAATATCAACCTAATTTCGTAGTGTAGACATACCCTTAGTCTACCTGTTAACTATTACACCCTGTAGTCACCTATGATTCATCGTTTTTAAAACAAAATTTTACTAAACCAACCATCCCAATACTCAAAAAAAATCAAGTACCAGGACAGAACTGTAACTCTAAGAGGTTTTTAGTTTTAAAAAGGTTTTCAACTAACAGCAGTGTCATTTAAAAGTTTTTAGAATGACAATCCCCTACTTCAATCTTCGTAATTCTTTGTGTTAGGGGTTAAATGAGATGGGTACATGCTGCCATCCTTATAGCAGCTCAATATGTGGTTGGCATCTAATATGGAATTTATCCCATTCACTGAACAATACATTCACTGAATAAAGATTCCATTTTTATGTTGACGCAGTAAAGGAATAAAGGTTTTCGTTTGTTTCCCTCAACTGACAGGGGAATGCATAGCAGGGCGGCTATTCTGCTACCAACTCCACTGAACTGAGAAACAGTCCGGCCCTTGGCTATATTGTGCAGACTGACTATACCAGTCAAGGAAAAGAACAAAATCTTATGATCGGGCTGCCTTTTTGTTCTCCAATAAAAGCTGCAAAGAAGAGTCTGCTCTGCTGATTGACCCATAAATTGTCAGCATCATAAGCTGGATGGCAGGGTAACATGAATTCTTCTACAAGATGCAACTCATAGAAAAGGAAAAACAAAAGAGGTAGAAACACTAAATGCTGGGAAAGCAGCTGTAGAATGAAATAAATTCTGTCAGTAACTGGATGACTTCAGTCCCCAAGCACCATAAGTCAGAACACATCCGTTCACATACCTTACTTCCATTGAGAATCCAATCACTTCCATCCTTTTTTGCATACGTTCGTACACCCTGCAAATCACTAAAATTTATTGGCAAGAAAAGAAAGGTATTTAAGAGAACAATCCAGCAGTGGCATGAAGTTCACATTTAAAAAATAATCCTAGTATAAAATAACGAAGAGCCTAGAACTCCTTGTGGATAGTGCTATGTACAACAGGATTCAGGGATGTGTTAAAAAGGGATGAGAGAATATTATGGAAACCACAAGTGTGTTATGTCTATGAATGATGAACCTCTGCATCTTCAGTACAGCACATGGTTCAACTTCACTTTCAAAGTGAGATACCATCTCACAGCCGAAGTACCATGTGCACAAATAATATCTATTAGCTCAGCAGCATCTTATGTTGACATGGCCCATCAATTTAGGGCTGCCCCAGAAAGCAGATATCAGCCACTCAGCTTGGCAACCTCCACATATAGTTAGAGGTCAATTTATGGTTCTCATGCAGAGAGACTTTTGCTGTCTAGGACCAGCGGGGACACAGCATAGAAGGCACAGCTCCCCACTGGGTTCCCCTCTGCTTCGCAGATTGAAGAGACTAATCCTGAATCAGTAATCTACCCAATAATCCTACTGTCTGCCCTTATACTATATGAATGAGAGTACAGGAAAGAGAACTCTATTTTATACAGGATGCAGGGACAAGGAAATAGGCCCTCTTGCCAAATTCTGACAGCATTATATGGAATAAGTCAAGCCTCCTTTACTAAGTTATTACATTTCACATTAAAGAATGTCCATGCAACAAGCAGGACAGTGACTGTTTATGGAGAATCTAAAACAAATACAAAACCCTATTTGTCCTAGGGCTGATGGCAAGTTCATGGGTTTGGAACAGGCATCCTGAAATGACAAAGCTGTAAAACAGAAATTTATAATTAAAAGGTTATTTTTGTGGTTCTACTTATTCTAGGCTACTGCCTAATCAGTAAAATGGTCATATAACTATGAAACTCAAAGTTTTTACACAGTGAGATTAGGTAAGCAACATGTACATAAAGCCCATCTGTTATCCTTTTCGGCTTACCTGCCAGCCCCAGGTTCTGTCATGGCTATAGCACCAATACATTTGCCTGCAGACATTTCAGGGATAAACCGTTCAATCTGTTCTTCTGAGCCATAGTTTGCAATATAGGGCATGACAATATCTGAATGAAGGCTGAATCCTGGGCCAGTACAATTAACATACATCCTTGAAGAAGAAAAAAAAAAAAAAAAGTAAAAGTAAACTTTAGAAGAAAGTGCGACAGTGATTGATCTCTTGAATTTTACACTGTTAAAACCAGAGAACCAAAACTCAAAGAAATGCACACTAAAAGCCATCAAAATGACTAACACAATTTTAACTTGTGACATCCATGTTCTTATTTATTTATAGAAAGTACTTTCACTGCCAAAGCATTGGATTACCCACCAGTCTAAGGAGAACATTTCCCTTCTTCTCCCAGCAGTCCTAAAAATATAATACTATGATATTTATTATTTAAGAAAATCATCTGAAATATCTAAAGTAGGTGGTACTTATGCATGTCTAAATTATCACTTCTGTGAAAGGAAAAGACTATTACAGTCTGTGAACACACTCTCCTTACAATAGGAATCAGGAAATCATATGAACAAATACAATCTTTTAACAGTACCAACTGGATTCTTGCTGCAGTGTCTTGTACTTACTGCTCCTCCCAGACCACTGCTGAAGAGAGCAGATCCCCTCCAATGCCACCATGTTTTTCTGATATATTGACACCCAGCAGTCCCTGTTGTCCAGCTTTTTCCCAGAGCTCCCTGCTCACCTGGCCAGCCTTCTCCCATCTGCAAATGATACAGGAATGAGAAGTTAGTGGAATTCCCCTCCTATTATTTGTCATTTGCCACAGCTGCTGCTTTACACCATAAAATCTGCTACCAAGTTTCAGTGCTTAAGAATAAGACTTTCAGTCTCAGAAACCAACCTACAACACATGAGGTAACATAAAACTTTGATAGGTTGATGTAAAATAGTTTGGTAAATTGACAGCAGAGAAGCTTCTGGTGATAGTCCTTAGATTTTAATTCGGAAGGAGAATTAAAGACTCATGGCAGAAGTTCCCTATCTGTGGAACTTTCTCCCTCAGGCTGTCTGCGAGAGCCAAAGTTGGATGGACTTCAAGATTCAGTGCAAGGCTCATCTTTTCAGCCACACAGACTAGTTTGGAGGCCTTTTATCAGCTGCAACTGAAATGGATGTAAAGTGTAAGCAACAGACACTTTATTGAGCAAGCAATTTGAGAAAGTAGTAGAAGAAATATCAAAGAAACAGAGTTTTGCAAAAGCAAGATGCAGTGTTTTATAGTGTAATGTATGTGCTAGAAGACTTAATGAGATCCACACCTTCCTACTTCTTTGGATGATACTTTTCCTTGGATTATTAGCTTAAATTTGAAGGATGAACCCATCTTCATTGAGAGCGCATACATGAGTCCTTAAAGCAGAGATCTCTAAACTATGAGACATGGACGAACGTTCAGGGGGTGTGTGGCAGGGTGGGGCCAGGCCAGGAGTGCCAACCCAACCCCACTGTGCCCCAGCCCCACTCCTGGCTCTGGCCCCCGGCTACTGCTCAGCCCCCAGCCACGGCTCCCAGCCGTGACTCCACTCCAGGCCCCAGCCTCGGCCCCAGCCCTAACTCCACTCCCATCCCCAGCCCCTGACCCGCAGCCCAGCTGCGGCCCCACTCCAAGCTGCGGCTCGCAACCACAGCTCCATGAGGAGAGACAGATCGCAGTATAGGTAAGGGGGGGTGGGGTGTAAGGTAAAAAGTTTGGGGATCATAGCCTTAGAAAGACACGCACAGGTGGGCTGTCCCACTGGCTCTTTATCCAGGCAGTTCAAACTACTCCTCAATCCCTCCCCCACCTCAGATAGCCCACATAAGTTTCTCTCCCAAACACTCCCTGTGTTTTTCATTCACTCCGAACTCCATTCCTTCCAAGCAACATTTGTGATGAGCTCTCATACCTCCAAATCAGTCCCCCCCCACAAAAAAACAAAACAAAAAAAAAAAAAAACCAAAAGCCACATTTTCCACAATGCCTGTGTTTGCTAACATACACACTAGCCCCTCCATGTCTGCCCAGCCACTTACTATGCATTACCATTAAACCCACTTGTTCCTTTACAGTCGGATTTTTTAAAAGTATCTAAATGCTGCAGGTGCACAAATCCAATTGGCCTCATCTTCCAGGGGAAGAAAGGACGTTACTAACTTGAGGTAAAATCCTAGGGAAGACAAGGCAGTAGATCTATTTTACACAAGCTAAAGACTTGTCTTTTCTAGGATTTTACCGTGCATTAGCTAGCTTGAGTTAAGAATGCACTTTTTTCCCCAGTGAAGACACAGCCTTTGAAAATCAATAGTCCTAAGTCACTTAGTGTGTGATTCTATGTTGATAGATGTTTGGCTGCATGCGTGTGTTTTCTTTGTTTGCTGCCCCAGCCCTGTGTAGACAGCTGGCACAGCAGACCTCAACCAAACCACCCAATGAGCACAAGATCCGTTAAGGGACAAAGGCACCCAGCCAGGCTTACTGTCAATGAAGCCCAGTACTAGTATCCCACAGACTCTACCAGACCACTAATACACTTATGCCCATAACAATGGACCAGCTCGGTGAACGGCAGGACTTTCCATTCCTCCCCAGGTCAGGCAAAGATAGTCCCTCTGAGATACATCTTTATACCCAAATACAAACAAGTTAGTACTGCCCCTCTGACACAGTTACAGCACTGTGATGTGGCTAGTTATTACCCATTACCTTGTACATGTTGGTTTGATCAAAACATTTTTATTTCGAACAGTTATCTTGACCTTATCTCTTAGGAGGGGTCAGTGTGTTCCCGTTACCCTTGGGGAATGTTTTTGTACCATACTTGATATTGGGATGTTCTGGTACCACTTGATATCGGGATGCGTTTGCGTGAGTACTTTGACTAGCACTTCTTAGGAATGTGTATTTTTGCAATATTAGCCCTGTTGCCAAATTCTGTAAGCAGGTCCTGCCTCAGACCAGGCCTCTGATACAAGGGCTTATGTCTTAGGCTCTATTCCTACTACAAGGTGCTTTTAAAAATCTGACACCAAGCTCTTCAGGGCAGAGACTTTGCATATTAAGAACATAAAAGCTGCCATACTGGGTCAGACCATGGTCCATCTCACCCAGTACCTGTCTCCGACTAAGCCTGTACCAGAGCTTCAGTGGGAATGTACTGAACAGGGCAATTATGGAGTGATCCACACCTGATTTCCTGGCTTCTGATAGTCAGAGGTTTAGGGTTGCCCCTAGCATTGGGTTGCATCTTGGCTAATGGTCGTTGATGGATCTATCCTCCAGAAACTTATCCAGTTCTTTCTGAACCATGTTACACTTTTGCCCATCACAACATCCCACGTCAGTGGGTTCCATAGGCTAGTTGTGCATAGTGTAAAAAAAGTACTTTCTTGTTTGCACTAAATCAGCTGCCTATTAATTTCATCAGGTGACGAATGGTTTTTGTATTGTATGAAAGGGTAAATAAAACTTCTATAAAATGAAGAATGTGGAAAAAGTGAATAGAGACCTCTATCACCCGCCACCCCCCAGTCGTCCCTTTTCTAAGCTGACTAGTCCTTATCTTTATAGTCTCTCCCCATATGGAAGCCATTCCATACCCTTGATCATCTTTGTTGCCCTTCTCTGAACCTTTTCCAGTTCCACTATACCTTTTTTGAGATGGGGTGATCAGAACACGATATTCAAAGTGTGGATACATCATGAATTTATATAGTGGTATTATATTTTGTCTTATTTTCTATCCCTTTCCTAAGAGTTACTATCATACTGTTAGCCTTTTTGACCACTGCTGCATGTTGACTGGAAATTTTCAGAGAACTATCCAAGGTGACTCCAAGATCTGTTTCTTGGGTGGCAACAGCTAATTTAGAACCCATTATTAATATGTATAGTTGGGATTACTTTGCACTTATCAACTTTGAATTTCATATGCCATTTTGTTGCCCAGCCACGCAGTTTTGTGAGATCCCTCTGTAACTCCTCACAGTCCGCTTTGGACTTGAATAATTTTGTATTGTCTGCAAACTTTGCCACTAACTGTTTACCCTCTTTTCCACATCACTAAATTAGTACTCTACTGGAAAGTGCCATGTCCATCTATAGTTTTAATAAATAATGAATAATAGCTGAAGGTTACAGGGACTGGCATACAAGTTTTAAAGGGACAGTCTCACCTTGAAATCTAGTCAGTTGCAAAAAAATAATTAAAGTAGTGTCAGGTTCTACACCTGCCATAATTCCAGTGCAATTTTTTTTTTCTTTTTTGTTTGGCTTTACAGACATTTTCCCATTTTATAAGTGTTTCTTTCCCCTGTTGCTGTGTGAAAAGACCCATGCTAGCAACAGAAGGAAAGTGACAGACTTTACAGAGAAGGGGAACGTGACTACACATAAACCACTCTCAAACGTACAAAGTAAATTTAAAAACTTTCTTCTAATCTCTTTCACTTATATTAGCAATAGGTCTTACTTGTAAGACTAAGAAATGAAAATTTCAGACACGAGAATGATTTTAAGTTGATGGAGTTTTATAGTCTCTATTTGGTTTGGTTGAATGGCATGGCTCAGTAACTATAAATGGAAGAAGAGAAGCTATATTAAGCCCCAAGGGAAGGGATCATCTTTTTGTTTGTGTCTGTACAGGGCTTATCTCAGTGGGATACTGGTCTATGAGTAAGGCCCCTTGGTGCTATGGTAATACAAATAAATAATATTTGGTTGTGAAAGTTTGTAGCATTCTCTCTCACGTTTATCTTCTGGAGATTGTACAGAAACAGAATAATAATTACAGACATCAGAGAGAAATTCCAGGTGGAGGAGTTGGAGAGAGGGGAGGGAAGGGATGAAATAAATGTGAAAAGGTGAAATATATTAAATCCACATTTTTATTGTTTACTTCCCCAGTCCAGAACTAATACAGTTGCTTAAATCTTTAGTTGGAAGATGGTCCCTATTGGAAAATGGGACAATATACTGTTTATGGTTTTGCAGACATGCACTGTAGCCCTCGAAAGAAAATCACCATATCTGAAGTACAGCTAGCCTTCTGGGCTAACTGGCTAAATTTAAGTGGGAGAACACCATCTCATATTTCATCCCATTACCCTCACTATCAGAATTAAAGACAACTGTTTGATATTAACGTGCTAAGTCTCGATTATCTTGAAATTAAATTGTGAAATGAAGCTGCTCTCCTAGAACCATACCCATTTTTTTTTTTTTTTGCAAACAGTTTTCAAAATTGGAATTTGGACTAGGAGATTACAAAACAAAAATAAACTAAGGATCATGCCTGAAACAAGCTAGCTACACCAAATATAGCAATGAAACTGTGAGGGGGGTGAATAGATCAGGGGACAGGTAACTGAAATCTTTCACTTCTAGACTGCTGTTCCAGCCCTGGCTGGGAGCAATGCAAAATCATTACCATCTGGTGTCTCGGTTGTGACCTCTAGAAGAGCTAATTTTAGGACTGGTCTACACACAAAGTTGCACTAAAATAACTAAATCTCTTAATACACATATTTTGTTATTTTTGTGCAAATGTGTGTGTGTGTAGACACTTATTTCAACTAAAAGTGTCCTATTTTTACTGAGCTAAAACAGTGTGTTTTTTTTAACCATCTTATTTTAATTTAGCTATTAAAACAAAAACAAAAACAATCCCACTTTAACTCAGTCAGAATAGAACACTTTTACTCTGAAGTAAGAGTGCCCACACAGAGACTTGCACATAAATAAAAGATGTGAATTAAAACTGAGTTAGCTGCTTTGGGGCAAGTTTGTGTATACACCAGCCATTAAGTCCACTTTTCAGGGGACAGATATCCACAATATAAAAAAACCACAACTAACACCTTTAGACTGTAAGCTCTTTGGAGCAAGAGCTGTCTTCTTGTTCTGGCTTTGTAGAGTGCCTAGGATCCTGGTCCATGACTGGGACTCCTAGCCATTACTACAATGCAAATAGTAAACAGTGATGATACTGAAAGCCTCAGCAAAGCCAACGAAGAGATTAAACTACCTTTTCATCCCTAGAGGCAAGGCAAACTTCTACAGAAGTTTGCATTTTACTATCTGCTGCATTTGTTCCTGTAAATAATGAGCACCTAGCTCAGGGGTGGCCAACCTGAGCCTGAGAAGGAGCCAGAATTTACCAATGTACATTGCCAAAGAGCCACAGTAATACGTCAGCAGCCTCCTATCCGCTCCCGCGACCCCCTCTCCCTGCGCCCCCCACCCACTAGCAGCCCCACCGATCAGCACCTCCCCCTCCCTCCCTGCACCTGTTTTGTGGTGTGCAGGAGGCTCTGGGTGAGAGAGGGGAGGAGCAAGGGCATGGCAGGCTCAGGGGAGGGGGTGGGAAGGAGTGGAGAGGGGGCAGGGCCTGTGGCAGAGCCAGGGGTTGAGCAGTGAGCACCCCCCGGCATGTTGGAAAGTTGGCGCCTGTAGCACCAGCCCCGGAGTCGGTGCCTATACAAGGAGCCGCATATTAACTTCTGAAGAGCTGCACGTGGCTCCGGAGCCACAGGTTGGCCACCCCGTGCTAGCTAATCAACCTGACATCCTTTTGATGAGAAATACAGAATGTACTCTTTTTCTTCCTTCTAACATGTGATGTAGGAGATATGCAAACAAAGATATATATTATATACAAGCCAATAATACAATTTTTTAAAAGTTAAAATAAATTCTACAGTTTGTTATACTCAGAACATTATTCCCAGAGTTTTCTGTGAAACAGCCTGGAACTAGTAGGCAACATAAAATATCCAAACTATATCTTACTCTGCATGATAAGGGACCACTGCTTCCTGGAAGAATTTCCTCACACTTTCCCTGAAGATATCATGATCCGAAGAGAAGATCCTTCGAGTTCCAATATCCATTAATGTTTTAGCAGAAGATGTTTCTTGACGTACCAATTCATGATGTTCAGTCTGCAGATACCTAAAAAGAGAGTCAGAGCAGTTGTAAGGAATGCTACCTAACTTTTTTAAAACAGTGAATGCCTATCTTGGTCAAATACTTGTGGGCACAATGAATGGCACTGGCCTTCCAAAAGAACTTAGGAGCAGAAGGGAACTACTGGGTTATCAAGTCCAGACTCCTGGTATTGCAGGCAAACCCAGCGTAGAATTCTTTTCATAAATTTTCAGCGCGGAAGCTTAACAGACATGGACATTTGTCCATTAATCTACTTGACATGATTGACAACCAGAAAAAAAAAACAAAAAACAAGATCAGTACAGCAAGAGGTGTTTCAGGTCAACATGCATTCGGTACAGCTGCACAGACAGGCTTGAATTAACCATTCCAAAAAACACACTGATGCAGGGCTAAGGTCCATCAGCAGTTGCCCCTCACTTTCAAATTCAATCAATACCATCATCGTGCAATATTAAATTACAAATAAAACTCAACAATTAAACTCTGCTGCTTCTTTTGCCACCCATGCTCAGGGTCTAACTGATCATCCTATCTGGGGTCAGGAAGGAATTTTTCTTGGGGTCAGATTGGCAGAGACTTTGGGGTTTTTTTGCCTTCCTCTGCAGCATGGGCCATGGGTCACTCGCAGGTTTAAACCAGTGTAAATGGTAGAGTCTCCGTAACTTGAAGTCTTTAAATCATGATTTGAACACTTCAGTAACTCAGCCAGAGGTTAGAGGTCTGTTACAGCAGCAGGTGAGGTTGTGGCCTGAAATGTGCAGGAGGTCAGACTAGATGATCATGATGGTCCCTTCTGACCTTAAAGTCTATGAGTCTAACTGGGTTGTGCAGCAGGAGCCATCCCCTCCTCCCTCTCTGATAAACAGAGCTCCAAAAATAAGATCTTTTAAAAAAGATCAAAAAGTGAAACAGCACTAAATCTCAGCTGATAAACCCACAACCACAAATACATTTTAAAAAAGTAGAGAGACAAGGTGGATGAGGTAATGTCTTTTATTGGACCACCTTCTGCTGGAAAGAGAAACGAATTTTTGAGCGACACAGAGCTCTTCTTCGGGTATGGGAAACGTACTCAGAGCTAAATACAAGGTGTTTTTGTCTCTTATTCTCTTTTGTGAGCTCATTCAAGAGCATAATGATTGTCTGGTTTCACCCACATAGTTGTTATGAGGTGTTAAAGAGGAACCAATAAGCTGAAGCCAAAGCCAGAGCAGTTTAGCTTCACAGGGGCCCCAAGCAATTGCCCCACTTCCTATCTCATAACACAGGCCCTGGCTTTTATATGCAGAAAACCAATTGTGCCACAGATAGGACATGGAGTTTTTTTTAGCATGTGTGTGGGGTGAGGGTTGAGGGGGGAGGAGTCACACTCAGAAAGAAAAAGGTTGAGAACCCCTGCCTTAGACTACGTGCTAAGATTGTATACAGATTGTACCTTGTATGTAGCTGTGACATTCTGAGTCCCTTTCCCAGACCCGAAGAAGAGCTCCCTGTAGCTCAAAAGCTTGTCTCTGTCACCAACAGAAGTAGGTCCAATAAAAGATATTACCTCACCCACCTTGTCTCTCAAATATTCTGGGACCAACACACTAGAACAACACTGCATATTTTAAAAAATAGCCAAGGAGACGCTAACAGCAATATCTGGGGTTTAAATGACCAAAATAATAAAGGTCCCTCCAAAGATTATGGATAAGATTTTTATCTTGACAGACGTCACTTTATAGTAGTTATTCCATGAATTAGTCTTTCTTTGGGGTTTTTCCCTTTTGGTCAGTATCTTGTTTTACAGTACAGTCTTGCTAACTTACACATTTTTAAAAAAGAAATCTTGCTGCTTTCACAGCAAAGATTTATTTGTCAAATGGCTGAAGTGAAGATCTGTATTTTAATGCTGTGATTCTTTTTAAGTACAAATGCCACAGTACACTAGGAACTGCATAAAAAAAGCAAGCTACAGTTAGCAGAATGGACTCTCCAATGCAAACTAGTTTGTTCACCTTGGGCCCAACCCTCCGAACATTTATTACCAAGCACGGTGCTCAAGACTGTGCAGAGTTCCACAAGTCTCAAGCACGACATTCAGTGGTGTTTGTAGGATCATGCCCTTATTGGCCAACCTGTAATGCAGTGATGGATCCTGACATTGGTTTCAAGCCTTACACCGGATTTGAAATGTAGGAGGTAGTATACACGTTATTGTAATGAGATCTGTATGCAATACATTACTGCAATCTATTTATTCTATATTTTGTATTTTTTTCAAACAAAATAAATACACCCCACCCTATACACACACATACAAACCCCAACTAAAAACCCCCGACTAAAACCATAGGGTTACATTTTTTAAACTAACCCCCCTCTTCCCTCGGGTAGTCATGCTGGGGGGGGACAATGGCTGTATTCTGCACTGTCATGGGATGGTCTCAAAGATCTAAAAGGTCTTTTCCTCCACTCTCTTCTATGATCCTAAATCACAAAACTTTAAAATAAAAGGAGATGTTGGTGTGTTACCCACAACTACATTTTCAACTTTAAAGATTTATTGAATGTATTTTTTAAATTTTTTAGCTTTTAGACATGTGTACTGTGCTCAAGGTGGGCACAGTCAAGAGATTAATTATAGAAATAAAAATCTCATCAAATAACTTGGGGACACGAGCTTCTTGTAAGATCTTTGGGTGAATTCTGACTATGAAAACAACAAAGTTTACTTGGGTGTAGCTTTGTCATTAACTGAAATCGCCATGCTGGCAGTATCTGGACTAAAGGTCACAGCTACTTTCCTTCTAAAGAACTGCCTTCATGTGGGAGTTATTCCAGAGAACCTGTTAAAATTCACACCCCTACCTTAATCAAAATTAACCTTCAAGAGGAGACAAGCCCCAAGAGATGCGATGCGACAGAAAATCCGACAGAGAGGCACAAAATAAGCAGGCACCATTAGGAGGAGAGCAGAGACCTGAGCACTCCCAAACTTAGGACGAGTTTGGATCTGGATGGGGACTTCACAGCTGGGCCATAGCCAATGCCAAAGCCTGATCCAAACCCATCCAAAACCAGGGGGGAGCCCAGATCACCCCAAGACAAACCTTGATCTAACCTATCCAAAATCTGGGGGAGCCCAGATCCCTAGCATTATTATGTCCGTTAATATACCCTTATTTACAGTATTGTTCAAAGACCCTGGTCTGGGCCCTGTTGCACTGCAGCTGTACATACTATGCACATACTGTACACAGCACACACACAGAGATAGTGCACGCGCACACTGTACAGAGCAGTGTACACAAACAGTACACTATACACACACACACAAATAGCATGCACACACACTGTACACAGACGCTACACCAACTGTACAACTACACACAAATAGCATGCACACACTGTACACACGATACACAAACACTCTCCTTACAGCGTGTATGGTAACACCCATCATTTCATGTTCTCTGCGCGTACATAAATCTCCCCACTGTATAATTCCACTGCATGCATCCGACGAAGTGAGCTGTAGCTCGCGAAAGCTTACGCTCAGATAAATCTGTTAGGCGCCAAGGTGCCACAAGTCCTCCTTTTCTTTTTGTGTATACACAAAAAGAGCACACTATACACACACACAGAGCACACTACACACAGACAAATATTGCACACACACCGTACACTGACAGTACACACGGAGCGTGGGCGCAGGCGCACGCACACGCACCCCACGTACACGTACACACCCACGCACCCCACGTACACACACGCACCCCCATGTACACACCCACACACGCACCCCCATGTACACACCCACAGACACATACACACGCACCCCCATGTACACACTCACACACCATGCACACGTACACACTCACACGCACCCCCGTGTACACACTCACACGTACACACACCCCGTGTACACACACACACAATGTACACGTACACGTACACACACACACACCCCGGAGTGGCCGGCACCCTCCATTCATTGGCCGCCGGAGCCGCCCGGCTCGGGCGCCCGCTGCTCCGCCGGGCCTCCGGGTTTCCCCTGCCCCGCGGAGACCGGGCGGCCCGGCTGGGCGCGGCCGCCGCCTCCCGGCCCCGGAGCGCTCACCTGGCCGGCGGCCGGGCCCCCAGGGGGCAGAGCGGCCGCAGGGCTCGGCTCAGCAGCCGCCGCCGCCGCCTCGCCGCCATCTCGCCGGGCCGGGCCGGGCGCACGGACTGAGCCGCCCGCAGGCGGCGGCCTCGCTGCGGCGCCCTCTAGTGGGCAGCGCGCCACGCCCACGCACGCCGCCGCCCGGCTGGTGTGTAACCCGCCCACTGACCCCGCCGGCCCACACACGCACTTACACCCTCTGCCAGTGAGCGGTACACACAGGCACACCCCCCCTCCACCGCCTGCCACTGTGCAACACACACACCTGCCCGGCCTGCCAATGTATACTACACACAGCCACACAATACCCCCCTGCCAGTGTGGTGACACCTACACCTCCTGTCATTGTGCAACACACACATACCCTGTCAGTGTGTAACACACACCCCTACACCCTATTAATGTGCAACCCCCACAGCTACCCCACACTTACATCTCCTACCAGAATGCAACACACGTACCTAGCCCCCTGCCAGTGTGACACACAGCACCTGTCAGTATGCAACACACACAGCCATCCACACCCTATGCCAGCCTGTGACACGCACACCTACACCCCCGGCCAGTGTGCAACACACACAGCCACATATTAGGGTTGGCACCTAGCTGCTTATTGCACTGCCTTGCTGGTTAAAAGATTTAATGTGCCAGGATTTATTTTCATTTGTGACACATTAGAGCACTCTTCAATTCACACTCCCATAGTCCGGGCTGCAGTGCCATGTTACGATACGGTAAGAAAAAATGATAACATAAAAATACACATACTGTAAAGGGTTAGTAAGCAATCTAGTTAGATATGCGTTAGATTCTGTTTTGTTTAAATGGCTGACAAAATAAGTGTTGCTGAATGGGATGGATATTCCTGTTTGTGTGTCTTTTTGTAACTTAAGGTTTAGCCTAGAGGGATTCTCTACGTTTTGAATCTGATTACCCTGTAAGGTATTTACCACCCTGATTTTACAGAGGTGATTCTTTTACTTTTTCTTCAATTAAAATTATTCTTTTAAGAACCTGATTGCTTTTTTCTTGTTCTTAAGATCCAAGGGTTTGGGTCTGTGTTCACCTATGCAAATTGGTGAGGATTTTTATCAAAGCCTTCCCCAGTGAAGGGGGTGTAGGGCTGGGGGGGATTTTGGTGGGAAAGACGTTTCCAAGTAGGCTCTTTCCCTGTTATATATTTGTTAGACGCTTGGTGGTGGTAGCAATAAAGTCCAGGGACAAAAGGTAAAATAGTTTGTACCTTGGGGAAGTTTTAACCTAAGCTGGTAAAAATAAGCTTAGGGATTTTTTCATGCAGGTCCCCACATCTGTACCCTAGAGTTCAGAGTGGGGAAGGAACCTTGACAACATCCCTACACTGTGCCATGACACCTCCTTGCCAGAATGGGTAGCAGGCAGGCAGAGAGCCACAATACACACACAAAGCATACAACCCAACACACAGCACTTTCCTGCCAGAGTGTGCAGTACGCAAACACAGATGCATTTCTTGCTAGGGCTTGCTGACTCATTTTCTTCCCCATTCTTTGTACTCATTGGGAATTATTCCATTTTGTCTGTTGAAAGGTTTGCCAAGAGCTCTTGGATTCGCCTTATTGCCAGACCCTTTAGCTCTGGTTGGTGATCTCTTGGGGCTTGTTATTTCTGATGTTTGAGCTAAGCATTTTTGGAAATCTGGCCACTTCATTTAAGTGCCTAAATGGAAGCTATTAGTGCTGAGCTCCATTGAAAACCAGGCCCCATGTGCATTGTACTTATTTTATTGTGTGGCACATAGAGATGCTCCTTGACAGGTGGTTTATAAATGTATTTCATTATAATGTCTCCTTGGACCACATTATAAATTCCAGAAATGGAGCTGGAACGTATGTTAATTCACTTACTAAAAGCTTTTCTATTAAATAAACTTATGCCTCTTTCCTGGTTATGTGTCTCCAAATCCACTGCAATATCACAAAAACTAAATATTTAGAGCCATTCCTTCTAACAATTAGTCCTGCAGAATAAAATATTTCTATTTATGAAAACCTCTGGCACAATAGGTATCCATGTAATCAAGTGCACTGCAGGCTTTTGTAACTACAAATCCTTTCTAGTACATCTAAGCCTATAATAGGCTTATAATAAAACATCTGTATGTTTTTGTAATGTAAATATTTTAAAACTTTACATTGTTAAACTGAGAAGGAATGACAAAAGGAGGAGAGACATAGAGGGCGAGACACGCAAAGGGGAGAAGAAAAGAGAGGATAAGAGTCAGACGGGAGGGTTTTTTTATTTTAAGTTATCCTGAAATGATATTATTTCAGGCAATTAGTGTACAAAGGTTCTGTAACCTTGCTGAGCCATAACTCTATATTTATTCCTCAGATAAAGAATACCTGCCAGAGTCTGCTCTCGGGGCCCTGTTTTGAGAAATTTTAAAATGTAAAGAAGAACCACATCTTTCATTTTAAAAATGGAAGCATCTAACTCTTTTTCTTGTTAAGATTGCATTGAAATCATAGAAGTGTAGGGCTGGAAGGGGCCTCGAAAAGTCATCAAGTTCAGCCTCCTGCGCTAAGGCAGGGCCAAATAAACCTCAACCATTCTTGATAGGTATTTCTCTAACCGGTTTTTAAAAGCTTCCAGTGATGGAGATTCCACAACCATCCTCGGAAGCCTATTCCAGAACTTAATTAACCTTATAGTTAGAAAGTTTTTTTTCCTAATATCTAACCTAAATCTCCATTGCTTCAGATTAAGCCCATTAGTTCTTGTCCTACCTTGAGTGGTCATGGAGAGCAATTGATCACTGTCCTCTCTATAACAGCCCTTAACATATTTGAAGACTGTTACCAGGTCCCCATTTAGTCTTCTTTTCTCAGACTAAACAAGCCCAGTTTTTTAACCTTTCCTCATAGGTCAGGATTTCTAAACCTTTTATCATTTCTGTTGCTCTTCGCTGGGCTGTTTCCAATTTGTCCACATCTGTCCTGAAATGCGGCACCCAGAACTGGCCACAGTACTCCAGCTGAGGTCTCACCAGTGCTGAGGAGAGCAGAACAATTACCTCCCAGGTCTTACATACAACACTCCTGTTAATACGCTCCAGAATAACATTAGCCTTTTTTGCAGCTCCATCACGTTGACTCATATTCAGTTTGTGACCCACTGTAACCCCCCCAATCCTTTTTAGCAATACTACCACCTAGCCCGTTATTCCCCTGTTTGTAGCTGTCCATTTGATTTTTCCTTCCTAAGTGAAGTACTTTGCACTTGTCTTTATTGAATTTCATGTTGTTGAATTCAGACAAATTCTCCAATTTGTCAAGGACATTTTTAATTCTAATCCTGTCCTCCAAGGTGCTTGCAAACCTTCCCAACTTGGTGTTATTTTCAAATGTTATATGCATACTCTCCACTCCATTATCCAAGTCATTTATGAAAATACTGACTAGTATACTAGACCCAGGGCAGATCCCAGTGGGACTCCACTATACATGCTCTCCAAGTTTGGCAGTGAACCATTGACAACTATTCTTTGAGTACGGGCTTTCAACCCATTAATGCACCCATCTTGTAGTTATTGCATCTAGACTACATTTCCTTAGTTTGCTTATGAAAATGTCACGTGGGACTGTGCCAAAAGCCTTACTAAAATCAGGATACATCATATCTACTGCTTCCCCTTATCCACTAGGCCAGTAACCCTGTCAAAGAAAGGAAATTAGGTTAGTGTGGTATGATTTATTCTTGACAAATGCATGCTGGCTATTCCCTATGAGACTATTATCCTCCATGTGATTACAATATGTGATTATTTAATAATTTGTTCCAGTATTTTTCCAGGTATCAAAGCTAGGCTGATTGGTCTATAGTTCCCACCATCTTCTTTGTTCCCCCTTTTTAAGGCAGTTACCTGTGTCTGCCCTTCTGCAGTCTTCACTCATCCTCCAGGAGTTTTCAAAGATAATTGCTAATGGTTCCGAGAGTGCTTCAGCTAGTTTCTTAAGTACCCTTGGATGATTTCATCAGGTGCTGCCAACTTGAATACATCTAATTTATCTAAATATTCTTTAACCTGTTCTTTCCGTGTTTTTGAGTGCATTCCTTCCCCCTTGTTTTTAATTGTTCCAATATAAACTGATATGCATCAATCATTAGAGCTGAAAGTTTGCCAATGAATTTTAATGAAGATTATTATTAGTAATTAATTTGCAGAGTTTCCATCTCTCACAATTTAATCACAAGCCTTGTGATATTTGGAGATATTCCCAAAGCCTCAACTCCTGGTATCACGAGATTACATCAAATGTAATTACACGCCACAGTCAAGTCTCTTGATCTTTTTTTGATAAATTAAACAGATTGAGCTCTTTGAGTCTCACACTAAGGCATTTTCTGCAGCCCATGAATCAGTGTTACAATAAATAGCTTCCTAGTGAGGGTGTTACACGGTTGTGTAAAGGGTCATGCCTAGGAACTAAGAGAATGATACTTCTAGGAAGTGCTTGACGAGAGAAGACAGTATAAGTGAAAGAAGGCATAAAGGCTGAATGTTGCACTGTCTTGGTTCTCTTTGCCTGTGCTTGCACAGTGAACACAGAATACAAGGGTGCTCTGTAGCTGGTGAGCTGTAACTGTATGTTTAATCCTACCAGAGGCAGCCACTGGGATCCTGTTTTGGGGAATTTTGAAATACATCTTTCATTTAAAAAAAAGTAAGCATCTAGCCCTTAGAAATGTAAAATGATATACATCAATCACCAGAGCTGAATGTTTGCCAGTGAATTTTCATAAAGATAATGATGATAATTAATAATAATAATAATTAATAAGGATGTCAACTTTCATGATTTTATCATGAGTCTCACGATATTTGGTGATTTTCTTCAGGTCCCAGCTCCTGGAATAATTAGATTACATTAGAATCTGAACTTTCGTTTTAAAAGACTTAAACACATGATCCAAAAGGCTCAAAAACAAGAAGATGAAGAAAAGTGGGGGGGTTTCAGAATCACATGATTTTCAATCAAGACTCTGCAAGGCTCATGATTTTTTGAACTCTTGGGGTTGGCAGTACTAAATTTGCATTGCAAGTCTAGAGGCCCCAGCCAAGATCAGGACCTTGTTGTGTTAGGCTGTGTACATATACATGGTAAGAGTCACTCCCTGTCTTGAAGAGCTTACACTGTAAATACACAAGATAGACAAAGGAAGTATCTTTGTTCCCACTTAACAAATAGGGGAACTGACAGTGGTGGCACCTGCAGCGAGAGGGCCCCCTGAAGACAGATCCGGCCTGCATGGCCTTCTGTTTGGCCCACCAGGCATGAGATGCTTTGTCCTGCTCCCTAATGGGGGCTCTGCTGTAAGACCAACCCTGCTCTTGGCTCCAACTCCACTCTGGGCTCCCCTCACTACAGCACCCATGTGCTCTGATGCCCAGTCCTGTCTGCAGTGTCCCCATGCTGATCTGCCTCTAAGCACCCTCCCCACCTGCCAGCTCAGAGGATGCTCTGCAGCCGGGAGGGAAAGGGGCCACAAGGACCAAGGATGCTTGGAGTCTGGGGACAGCCAGAGCCAGGTAGCTAGGCTGTCTTTACAGCAGATCCCTTAGTGTGGAGCAAGAAGTAACAGGTGATGCTCAGCAAGCCAAATGGAAGGCCCTCATGGGCGACTCTGGTCCTCGTGCTTCCCTGCCAGGCGGGTCCTTTCCTTTTCCTGCAGAGCATCCTCCGAGCCGGTAGGTGCCAGTGCTGGGCCCTGGTGAGGAGGTGAGGGGGTATGCACAGGTGGGTCAGTGCAGGGACACAGCAGACTGAGACTGGACAGGGGAGCACAGGGGCTGGAGCTGCTGGGAGCAGTCGGGGGGGGGGGGGGCGATCTTGGGGCAAAGCCAGAGCTGAGTAGCCCAGCTGCCCAGACAAAGGAGCTCCCAGCTGGGAGCTGGAGTCAGGCATAGGTAGGAGAAGCCAGGGATGGGACAGGCTCTGGGACAGTCATCACCTACTTCCCTGGGCCTCTCTCTGCTCCCCTACTGTCCCCATCTTCCTCCCAGTCCTGTGGGGCCCCTGGAATTGAGCTTTGCAGGGACAAACACCAGCACTGGGAAATGAGGCACAGAGAGATTAAGTAACTTGCCAAAGGTCACACTGGACACTTGTGTGAAGTGAACCCAGATCTCCAACATCTCTTTAACTCAAAGACCATCCTTCCTACCACCCCTCTCCCCCCCATGTAGTTTTTAAGGCAAGTTGAATTTAGGCCTTTTATGATTTTGTGGCGAGTGATCAAAAACTTTAATGCATGATTTTCAGAAGTGCCAAGCAGCCACAGCTCCCTTTGATGTCAATGGGAATTGTAGGTTCTCAGCACTCCTAGTAATCTGACCCTTAATTTCACCTAGTAGTCTAGTGGCAGCCAGTGCAGGGAGCAGAGAATTACCTTTAAACACGAATGTATCTATAGGACAAAGACATTGTTACACTGAGATATGCAGTGATCAGGTGAAAGATTTTTCATAGCTGAACTTTTTCTGTAGTCTGCCATATGCTAAGATAAGTGTAATATTTTTAACACAAGCAGAGTCAAACTTCTCATCAGTTTGCTTCTTTAATAAGAGGTTTCAGAGTAGCAGGAGTGTTAGTCTGTATTCGCAAAAAGAAAAGGAGTACTTGTGGCACCTTAGAGACTAACAAATTTGTTTGAGCATAAGCTTTCATGAGCTACAGCTCACTTCATCGGATGCATTCGGGGGAAAATACCGAATGCATCCGATGAAATGAGCTGTAGCTCACGAAAGCTTATGCTCAAATAAATTTTTTAGTCTCTAAGGTGCCACAAGTACTCCGTTTCTTTTTTCTTTAATAAGCTGCTTTTTACACACTAAACCACACGATGGCAGTACAGGAATATGCATCTATATTATTACACCTAACACAAATCTTATATCTCCCTGAATGTATCTTTTTTTCTCCTACCAATGGGACATATTGATGGTTAAGAAATATACTTTCTAAGATGCAATCAGAAGCATCCTCATTAGAACACCACATGCAATACGAAAATAGATGTTGTCTCTTTAAAATGAGAGTGATCCTCTGTGGTATCCTACAAGATTGAAGGGGAAGCATAAAGGACAGGGACCTGTGTGAGTGGAGCTCCCTGCCTCTGGAGGGGCAGCACGTATAATAGACTCCTCTGAGAAGTACTTAGCACAGATGTACAAGGGTCAGCTCTAGGGATGATATTCTCCTAAACCTGGCTCCTATCAGCCAAGCTCCATCCACAGAAGACACCAAAAAGAGACATGAGCAAAGCTGGTTGAAATTTTTCATCCTACATTTATTTTGGCCAAAAAAAAAGGCCTTTTTAAAACATGATTTTGGTGTTTTTGTAAAAAAATCTTTGACGTTGGCAACAGTTTTAGTTTCTCAGCAAAACTGTTGTGACATCACTCATTGTTTGCACTCATTTGACAGCCTGTGGCAGGGTAGTCTGTCCCGTGAAGGACAATGGGGTCTAGGGGTCAGCCCACCCTGACCCACGGTATGGCCCTTTAAGATTTTGGGAGATATTATGAATGCAAGATCCTAGGAAATAAAAGATACTAGTAGAGAGGAAATGGTTCCAGGAATAAGTAATGTTTAGGGCAGTGGTTCCCAAACTTGTTCCACAATTTGTTCAGGGAAAGCCCCTGGCGGGCTGGGCCGGTTTGTTTACCGTCCGCGTCCGCAGGTTCAGCCGATCATGGCTCCCAGTGGCTGTGGTTCGCTGCTCCAGGCCAATGGGAGCTGCTGGAGGCAGCGGCCAGTACGTCCCTTATCACGTGCTGCTTCCAGCAGCTCCCATTGGCCTGGAGCAGTGACACCGCAGCCACTGGGAGCCGCGATCGGCCAAACCTGTGGACGTGACAAGTAAACAAACCAGCACGGCCCGCCAGGGGCTTTCTCTGCACAAGTGGCGGAACAAGTTTGGGAACCACTGATTTAGGAGAAAAAAACATTAGTGTGTCTTTAAGGGACCAGGACTAGGAGCCTTGCTGACTTGGTGGGACAGCCCCATCCCTCTTTCTCAGCCAATTGGGATGAGCTCTGGAAAAGGGATGAGCATATATGCTGCCTCCTCCCTCATATCATAGCAAGGAGATACCAGCAGGAGGTGGGTCTACCTTCGGGGTGGGCAAACTTTTTGGCCCGAGGGCCACATTTGGGTATGGAAATTATATGGCGGGCCATGAATGATCACGAAATTGGTTGTTGGGCTCTGGCTGGGGGTGTGGGCTCTGGGGTGGGGCCAGAAATGAGGAGTTCAGGATGTGGGAGGGGGCTCTGGGCAGGGCAGGGGCTTGGGGTGCTGGAAGGGGTGCAGGATCCACCTGGGGGTGCAGTTGGGGGTGAGGGGTAGGGGGTGCAGGAGGGTGCTGCAAGCTGGGACCAAAGGGTTTGGAGGGCAGGAGGGGGATCAGGCTGGGGCAAGGGGTTGGGGCACAGAGGGAGTCAGAGGTGCAGGCTCTGGGCAACGCTTACTTCAAGCAGCTCCCGGAAGCAGAGGCATGTCCCCCTTCTGGCTCCTACGCAGAGGCAAAGCCAGACGGCTTTTCACATTGCCCCATCCACAGACGCCACCCCTGCAGCTTTCATTGACCACAGTTCCTGGCCAATGGGAACTGCAGGGGCTGTGCTTGGGACGGGGGTAGTGTGCTGAATCCCCTGGCGGCCCTTACACATAGGAGCTGGAGGGGGGATATGCTACTGCTTCCGGGAGCCGTGTGGAGCCACAGCATGCATGGAGCGGAGCAAACCCCCAACCCCGCTCCCCAGTGGGAGCTCAAGGGCCAGATTAAAATGTCTGAAGGGCTGGATGCAGCCCCTGGGATGTAGTTTGCCCACCCCTGGTCTACCTGCTAAGCCTCCTGAACCAAAAGGTAAAGACCTTGATTATGGAAAGGGCCTAGCTGGAGGAAAAGCTCGCTGAAGCCTTCCAGTTGGCCTGAAGTACCACCCAGCTCCTGGGGCTTACCAGCTTTCTTATATGGACCTGAAGTGAATGTGAGATACTGAAAGAACTTTGCACTCTGTTTTTTTTTTTTTTTTAAAGTTAATAAATCAAACTCGACAAAGGGGATATTTTGTCTGAAATAAACTGAGCTGGGTAGTTGGAAGAACCTGAGCAGATGCTGAGGGCAGTACACTGACAAGACCATGAGGAATGATGGGGTGTAGTTGAGGCTGGTGCCTGCTCACACAGCCATAAGGATTGGGTTTTCCCCCCCTCTCCCCCCATCATTATAATTAGAGTTTGGCAAATAATTTTGGGTTTTGTTGTTGTCTCTTTGCCCAGCAACCTGTAAAATCAGGGAAGTATTTGTCTCAGTTCCAGAAATGTTTGGAATTGTCAGCAAAACTGAAAAAGTCCATTTTGGGCCAGTAAACTGTATGTGTGTGTGTGTGTGTGTGTGTGTGTGTGTGTGTAGACATAACCTTTAGCCCAGTGGTTAGGGTTCTTGCCTCAGATTGGGAGGTTGGAATCCCTACACCCAAATAGAGACTAGGACTTGGATTGCTTTCCTTCCTGGGTGAGTGCTTTAACCATCAGGCTATTGGCTATTTTAGGGAGGGAGGGTTTCTCAATCTCTCTTGTTGAAGTTATTCTACTTTGTACAAATATTTAAATATTCATTGGGCCAAAGGGCAAGTGAGTGACTGTATAGCCTGGTGATTACGGCATTCACCTGGGAGGTATGCCTCTGAGTCAGGCAGAGAGAGGGAGGCTTCCAACTTGCATGAGAATACTCCAGTTAATCACTAGCTGACTATACACTCTGAGGCATGTGACTTTTGTGGAAATTGCCATTTGGCATCTTTGCACACTCTGAGTCAGAGGAGAATTTATCCCTGCACCAGGACAGACATGGAAGGCAGGCAGTTTGCCTTTCCTCTCTTCAGAGGTAGTCAGAGCCTGCAGGTATGGGCTCCACTTCAGTTTAGGGTATCCCTGAGGGTGCTCTAAATTGTGCCCCTGCTGCCATGGCCTTATGGGGCTTTGCTGAGATACAATAACCAAGGTGCTGCTCCAAACCTGACACACCCCTTGCCAGTTCAAAGCGGCTCCCTCTCTCACCTTTGGCCCATCCCCACTCTGTCCACTTTTAGGAATGCCCCCAGAGACTAGAGCTCCTAGGAAGACCGTGCATTCACTGCATGTGCAAGTCTATGACCTGGTCCAAAATACAAAGTTTTGCTGACATAGCTATGACAGCTAGGGATGTGAAAAAATTACATCCCTTAGCTGGCACAGCTGTGCAGGTAAAATCCCCAGTGTAGACATAACTGTGACAGATATTGCAACTGAATGCAATATCTGTGGGGACCATTTTGTGTTAAATGTAGTCATGTTTTATCTATGAATAGTGTGACTAACTCCAAGGGGAAGGGTTGCCACAGCTCTACCAGGAAGTAAAACCAGTAAGGTGATTAAGGGGAATCATTAGATTATAAACACCTTCAGAGAGGTACCATCCCCTGTGGGCTTGTGTATGCTGGTTCACACTGTTTTTTCGAGAAAACAACAGACAAAGAAAGGGCTTTTGATATAAAAGCTGGGTTTAAACTGACTCGGAGCTTTCTTTCTGATCCTGAAAATAGTCAGGACCTTCTGTCTAAGAGCTCCAAACCTTGCAGAACATTTGGAAAGACTTTGGCCTACTCAGACTGAGGGATGATCTCTGCTAAGCTTTTAGCATGTGCATAGGAACTTTTGATTTTGTACATGTTTTCTGTGTAATGCTTTTATCTTGAGAATAAAGGTGCTTGCTTAGAAAGAACTGTGTGGTAACTTGTAACGGCTGACAATACATTGTTCATTGCCCTCAGAGAAGGAAGCAAAGCACAGACGCTGTTTTTTTAGGCAGGCTGGCTTGCTGAGAATATTGTCATGTAAGGCAGGGTGATGTGCAGCCTTAAAATCCTAGTCAGGATAGCAAGGGATACAGGTAACCTTAACAGGGAGCCAGAAACCTTAACTGGGTGCCCTCGAGAGATCCTGAAACTGCAACAGCAACATAGCGTAGGTCACTATGCTGGCAGAACTCCTTCCGTTGGCTTATGCTGCATCTCCCCTAGGAGGCTCTGCCAACAAAAGCTTTTGTAGTGTAGAGATGGCCTATGAGTCTCATTTCTCTCCTTTCTGTGATCTCCTCTTCTTTCTGAGTCACTCTCTCCTTCACACATTTAATTTCCACTCCAATGGAGACAAACTGACTCATCCATTCCTCCCCACCCCCAAAACTTTGGGTTCAGTATAGGGCTAGTCCTTTCAGTATATACTAAGCTACATCATTCTTCTTGTTTAATTTGGTTAGCATCAGACTTTTTCTTTTGAAACCTCTAGATGGCTAGGGCTTTATTTAAGGTGTTATGTTTGTAAACACCAGACCCACAGATCAAACTCAATAAAACATTACCACTTCTGTCATATTAGGAATGTTATCAGTACGACATAAGAGGCTAATCCAGCTGTCCCTGTTGCTGCCCTGATGTGAAAACATTGCCTGGGGGGATTTGGGCTTTGTTTTGGATTTGTTTGGCTCAAGTCTGTTTTGTTTTGTTCACCTGTTTTGTATTCTTTTTACAACTTCCAATTTCTTACGGGGTGACTCCTGCAGTTGAAAATGATCTGTGTTCATTTTGGTGCCTGCTGTCTGAGAATATTTCATGTGTTCATCAGTGTGAATTTGATTGATAACACCATGCCTTGCAAGAGGCAAAGCTAAAACATAAAGGGGTTCTATGCTATCTGACAAAGGAGCATTCAAGTGAGAACCCATTTGCAAGAGAAGCTGAAATAATAATCACTTTCTCTTTAGCTGAACACCACAATACTGTTGCTGCAACAGATAATTTCAGGTGTCTCCTAAGAGGCTGGTTTCTAGATTTGAAGACTGTAGAAGCTCATGTGTGTGCTCAAACCAAAGCATCCTCTATATGCATCCTGCAGTCATCTTATTTTGGAATGAAGTAATTGTTCTTCAGCCTTTTTGTGGGTGGAGGTAATGATCAAGGCACTGAAAAATGAATCCTATTACAGCATGCACATTTGATGTCAAATAGGTCTGCTACAAGTTTCTAAATGTGCTTAAGCAAGGAGAGCATTGCTGCTACTATGTTCACTGCAATGTAAAATACTATAGAAAAGCGCTGTATCCCATGGGGTAAGCATGTTAGTGCATCAGTGAATATGGAAAAGCACAAATCAATCTAGGCAAAATTCCTTGACAGCAAATGTCTGTTTTATGGGGTTGTCCATGCCCATATGGCGCCCAATGCAGCTTTACAAGCTCCATCTACTTTCTGTATCCAAATTAAGAAATATGATTTGGAGGAGCTGTTCATAGATGTATTCTTCTGGTGTGATTACTCATCCAAAAGAGAATTTCTATGCTGAATTCTGTAAGTGGATTCTGTGCACCAACCCATGCTGAAGTAATCAGTCCTGTCAAATGGCTTGGGCTGGCAACATATTTGACTTGACTCAGTGTAAAGAATGATGCACTGTATTCCTGTATTTTATCAACATCTGATGGTGATAGAGCCAGCGAAGCCAGGCTGCAGAGATTTATGTGAAGCATTGAGAACATGATGACTAGACTATGTTGCTTTTTTTTTTTGCATGCATCTTTCCTTGCTTTTTTTTAAACTTTCAATCTCTTGCTGCAAAGGGAAGTCCCAGTTATTCATCTCTGATATGACGGACCCAGTTATTCATGTCTGATATGATGGACCTAGTGGCTTTTCTTCTCAGTAGATTGCCTAAAGCTCATGTGTTTCCTTCGTTCAATAAAAACCCAGATGCTAACTTGATAGAGCTGGCACCAAGATGATAGAGACAGGCAATCTCTCTCTCTTTCTCTCCAGGAGATGAGAATTTTTTTTTTCCTGAGCAGTTTGCTGGAGTATGGTATGCTAAAGGTGCTGCCTGTCCAGGATGCAGTTCAGAAGCATGCAAAGGTGTTCAGTATCTTAGAAAAGCAAAGATATATGTATCACAGTAAGCTGTCAAACCTTTCTACCAACAAAAGCAACACAATTTTTGACATATTGTATTACTGGTTTGGAACAGGAATTTGTCAGTTATCAAGTAAATGATATCAAAGACACTTCTGCCAAAGCTCAAGAAGAAGAAGCCTTAGTGTAAAGATTGCCAGTGGAGATGTTATCACATCCAGACTAAATGTATTGTGTTTTCATCTTGAGAAAGAATTGGTTATACATAGTACTCAGAGAAGCAAATTTAATCTACCTCTGAAGTTTGCCAGGCTTGTGTTCACCTTCCCCACAATAATGCAGAAGAATGGGGTTTCCCAAGCACAGCTAAGAAGAAATCAGAGTTTTAATTAAGTGTGTCTCGTGATCAGACATTTTCACCAATCGTAACATTTGAGATTGGGGTGGGCAAACTTTTTGGCCTGAGGGCCACATCTAGGAATAGAAATGGTATGGCGGGCCATGAAAATTGGAGTTGGGGTGCGGGAGGGGGTGAGGGCTCTGGAGTCAGGGGGTGGAATGCGGGGGGGTTCAGGGCTCCGGCTGGGGGTGCAGGCTCTGGGATGGGGCTGGGGATGAGTAGTGTGGGGTGTAGGAGGGTGCTCCGGGCTGCAACCAAGGGGTTTGGAGAGCAGGAGGGAGATCAGGGCTAGGGCAGGGGGTTGGAAGGCAACCTCTGGGGCAGGGCTGGGGATGAGAGGCTTGGGGTGCAGGAAGTGCTTGGGGATGGGATTGAGGGGTTTGGAGGGCGAGGGGGGATCGGGTTTGGGGCAGGGGCCTGGGGCCTGGGGAGAGGCTCAGGGGTGCAGGCTCCGGGCAATGCTTACGTCAAGCAGCTCCCGAAAACAGTGGCATGGCCCTTCTCTGGCTCCTATGTGGAGGCGCAGCCAGACAGCTCTGTACGCTGTCCCATCTGCAGGCACCTGCCCCTGCAGCTCCCATTGGCCATGGTTCCTGGCCAATGGGAGCTGCGGGGGCGGTGCTTGGGGCAGGGACAGTGTGCAGAGTGGAGCCCCCTAGCTGCCCCTATGCATAGGAGATGGAAGGGGGAATGCCACTGCTTCTGGGAATGGCCCCCAACCCTGTTCCCCGGCTGGAGCAACATAGCCGGGCAAGCCCCAGACCCCCCTCCCCAGCAGGAGCTTGAGGGCCGGATTAAAACGGATGGTGGGCCGGATCCAGCCCGCAGGCCGTAGTTTGCCCTCCTCATTCTAGATTAATCAGCCACACATTGAACCCTGTTTATAAGTATGCTTCATTGGAGAATGACAAGTAACAAGCTAGAAAAGCATCTTCGGAATACAGCAAGACACATAACTAAAACAATGTAGCCATTAATACCCGAGCTTTGTATTTCAGAACATTTAAAATGTGATTGTGCTTTGAAAAGGAACACTATAAATATGGCACCTTCTTCCTCAACAAATCTGCTCCGTGTGTGCATTCAGCATTGTAGCTGCTTACTTTGGAGAATAAAGTAAGTTTCCTTTTTGTTAGTACTGCAGAGCCGAGACAGCTCTGGGACAGTGAGTGACTGAGACCCAGGGACCTCTTTGTGCTAGTGTTACAGGGATTCCCTCAGTCTGGGATCAACATACTATTTTGCCAAAGAGTGTCAGTAAGGTCTCTAATGAAAACCTGTTTCAGAGAAGCAGCCATGTTAGTCTGTATCCGCAAAAAGAAAAGGAGTACTTGTGGCACCTTAGAGACTAACACATTTATTTGAGCATAAGCTTTCGTGAGCTACAGCTCTTTTCATCGTATGCAAACAGTGGAAAATACAGTGGGGAGATTTTATATACACAGAGAACATGAAACAATGGGTGTTACCATACACACTGTAACAAGAGTGATCAGGTAAAGTGAGCTATTACCAGCAGGAGAGCGGGGGGGGGGGGGGGGCTTCTGTAGTGATAATCAAGATGGTCCATTTCCAGCAGTTGACAAGAACATGAGGAATAGTGGGGGGGGGGAGGGGAGAAATAAACATGGGGAAATAGTTTTACTTTGTGTAATGACACATCCACTCCCAGTCTTTATTCAAGCCTAAGTTAATTGTATTCAGTTTGCAAATTAATTCCAATTCAGCAGTCTCTCGTTGGAGTCTGTTTTTGAAGTTTTTTTTGTTGAAGAATTGCCACTTTTAGGTCTGTAATCGAGTGACCAAAGAGATTGAAGTGTTCTCCGACTGGCTTTTGAATGTGATAATTCTTGATGTCTGATTTGTGTCCATTTATTCTTTTCGTAGAGACTGTCCAGTTTGGCCAATGTACATGGCAGAGGGGCATTGCTGGCACATGATGGCATATATCACATTGGTAGATGTGCAAGTGAACGAGCCTCTGATAGTGTGGCTGATGTGATTAGGCCCTATGATGTTGTCCCCTGAATAGATATGTGGACACAGTTGGCAACGGGCTTTGTTGCAAGGATAGGTTCTTTGGTTAGTGTTTTTGTTGTGTGGTGTATAATACGGTTGCTGGTGAGTACTTGCTTCAGGTTGGGGGGGGGCTGTCTGTAAGTAAGGGCCTAATCACATCAGCCACACTATCAGAATAAACCCATCAGAGGCTATCCTGTCTGGGAGTAAAGACCGTGAACTTCTAGAGCTTTATCTGGGGGTCAGAAGAACCCAGAGTTATCGTTCATTGGAGGAGGCAGGCTGCCAGCAAACTTGGCCTGATGAGAGAAGGGTCTCAGACATCCTGGATGGAAAAATATTGTTTGGATAACTTTGAGGTTAGCAGTATCTTATTACACAAGAAAGCAGGTTGTTAGTGGAGTTTAGGCTCCAGAATGCATATTATGACTTTGCTTTATATGTAACCCATTGTTTCCAATATTTCTGCTTGCTATTCTATGAATCTCTATTCCTTGTTAAATAAACTTAGATTTGTTTATAGAGAAAGCAAATATAAGTGCTGTGTGTTAAGTGGAGCTGTGTTCTGAGTGAAGTAGTAAGCTCCAGTGTACTCTTCCTTTAAAAACAGCAGGCCTGGTAATTCTATGAAGTCTTCAGTAGATAAAGGGCTGATGCCACTTGGAGGACTTGGGGTTGGGGCAAGTGTGCCTACTGCTAACTTGAAAAGAGAGCAAGGCCTGGAGGGGAATGCTTGTGTTGCCAGTGACTGGTGGTGTCAGGGTGCTGACCCCAGGCAGGCATGGACACAGCTCACTCACACTAAAGGCAAGTGGTATCAGGTGCCCCCGCAATACTGGGAAGCATCACAGTGACATTTTGTATTTTCATTAATAAACAAATGTGTTGATGATGCACAGACTTCTGACTACCCAATCTTTATCCTAACAGCAACACAAGAGTAGAAAACGCAGGTGCTGATGTTTGTATCTAAGGTTGATTTTTGCAGGGGTGGAAGTTAGAAAAAAACTCTGTTTTATTTTGAAACTAGGCAGAATTGACCTGAAAATGACAGAGAAACATGGGAACTTGCAATGGTGTTTTGAAGAGTCACTAGTCAAACAGTTTTGACACTGGCATTTCATGCTTAGTAGGTTCATTTGCGGTTTTTTTGAGGGAAAGCTGTATCAGTTGCCTGGTTCACTGCCAAATTATAAATTAACATTAAAATGATTATACACATTCTTTTCCTTCTGTATGTGTTATGAGCCTAATTCTGGCATCTCCTAACTTTGAATTCTTGGTGGTTGTTGTTGTGGGTTTTTTTTTTTTTTTGGTAACCTAGTTTTCTTTTAACAAAGGCATTTTTGTATGTGTAATAGGTAAATATCTATTAAACACCCTTTCACCCTCTTAAATTAGCAGTTACTAGGGGATTAAATTCTTTGGCGTCTTTCTAATGAGCTTCACAGCCTTTCATCTGTAGGTCACCAGTTTAAATCCAGCCCCATTTAGTCGGGAATAAAAGATGTTCCTACTGAATGGATGTTTGGTGTCTCCTATGAGATGAGTTCAGTGGGTCTCAATTCCAGCTCTCACATTACAAACTCACCATCACGCTTTGCACTGATTGGCAGATTCAGCAGTGAACCCAACTGCTACACTGGCCATGGACACTGAACTACCCCTTAGCTCCTGAGGAAGAGCCGCCACCCCCACATCATGGCTAAGGCATACTGGCAGGGAGGTGTGTATAGAAAACTTGCTCTGCTCTTGCCCTATAGATAAACAGGACTTGATTCATCAGAGCTGTCAAGATACCTTTTGTCAGTACTAAAGTTACCATACAAAGAGGAAGATCCTATTCTTATAGTAAGAATATCTAGCTGTGATGTAGCCATTTTCATGTACAGTGAAGTGCCTTCACTCAGCAGGCTAGTTACAGAGCCAAGAATAAAACACAGGTCTCCTGAATCCCAGTGTAGTATTCTCTTTACTAGGCCACAGTCATTCCTTTTGGCACCTAAGAGACTAACAAATTTATTTGAGCATAAGCTTTCGTGAGCTACAGCTCACCGAAATGCATCCGATGAAGTGAGCTGTAGCTCACGAAAGCTTATGCTCAAATAAATTTGTTAGTCTCTAAGGTGCCACAAGTACTCCTTTTTCTTTTTGCGAATACAGACTAACATGGCTGCTACTCTGAAACCTGTCATTCCTTTGGAGAGGATGTCACACATGGAGTTGTATAAAACTTTGTAGAAGTGAAGCGGTAGAATCTGTCATTGATTTGGACATATGAATGTGGTGAACGTGTATTGAGAATGAAGGATTCCTTAACTGGGCTTTTTTTCTTGCTTTTAGGAGTTTGTATTGGTTGGATCTTCTTGTGTTTACAGGTTTTGGGCTGAAGGAGTTAAAATGCGTTAGAACCCTTGGTTTACTGTTACAGTATTGAACAATTAACAGTGATTGGGGTTTGCATAAGGAGTTAGCTATGCCATAGACCCTGCTTTCCATGCACACCTGAACTCAAGATCCAGGCAGGCCACCCAGGAGAGTGAAAAAGAGGTCTCTTTCCTTCTTTGTGTGGCTGCATTCTGGCCTCACATGATCTGGCCCACAAGAATTAAGTCTGTTTTTTATCCCATCTAGGAAATGCAAGAGACATTATTACCAAATCAACCCCCAACACAAAAGATGGCATATGAACTGGAAGAAACTATGGAGCAGAAAAAAAATTCATTAACGTAAGTAAAAAATATTCAGGTTTTCTTTTCTAAAACAAAAATTCGCTGTCTATATATTTTATATGTATTACGCCTTGGAAACTTTAGTAGGAGACCTTTTTTAAAAAAAAAAAAATGAGTCATTTAATAAGCACTCTCATTTGTAGGGTGGAGAACATTTCTGAGACATCTTTGACTATTATCCCATGCTATACCAGGTAACCCTAAACAGCTCCATTTGGTGTTTTGCTTTCAAAAAAAGCCAAACACTGATCGTTTGTTTGATCAGGAAGGAATTTTTTTTTCAATCCGGAGGGTCAATGTTTGGAAAGATGGAAAAGGTCAATGAGTTATTCAAGGAAACCTCTTTGTTTCTTTGATTTGATAGAACTATGCAGTCAAATAATTCAAAGGAGCCAGGGTAATGTGCCTAGACTTGATCTCCTCTCAGGGACCAGGTGTGAGTGATATATTAATATACACAGTGTATATATTGTCCCTTGACATTTAGAAGTCAGTCTGGGTGAATGGAATCTACTTTGGGGCATGTGACAGGATGAAGAAAAAACCCTGTCCCTAGGCTGGCAGGAAACAGTTAATCCCCTTAATCTGAAAAGGGACCCAACTCTCTGTCTTCTGTGCAGAGACATTTAGGAGGCAGTGGAGAGAGTACCTCCCCTATAAGAGTGCATTTGGTGGGGGACAAGAGATTGAGAAGATGGGAGTTAACTAGCTGAGAGAACGCAGATCTTCTGTGAACTCTGAGGGCTGAGACCGGGACAGAGCCCAGGACTGAACCTTTATTTGTTTTCTTTGGGAACTGGCTCCAATACGCTACTCTTTATTTTAACCATAGGCTGGGGGGAGTTTTCTTGTTCAGTTTGTGCTTTATAGGGTCCTGTTTTGTTGCAGTTCTTCAGTGATGCTATAAAACCAACCCTCCCAGCCAGCGCCATGTGTCCTCTCCCTGAGTTGTGATTGGTGTGTCTGTTGTCCCCAGATGGACTCACTGCAGGGTGGATGAGAGCTAAATTATCATTAGATTTAGTGGAAAGCTAAACACCACCATGCTAAAGTCTGGAGTGAGCTTAACCCTTTACGTTTATGTGTCTTTAGAACACAGGATGCAGTAGATTCAAAGTTGCATCATTTTATCTGAATGAAATATAGCATTTTCATGACACTTAAAGAGGGTGATTTGCCTTGTGTTAAAGGAACCATACAATGCTTCGTACAAGTGGCTGCTGTGCTAAGTGCTGGGTTTTTTCTGTGTTTTATTTTTAATGAAAAAGCTACATATATGGCAACAGACTCTTAACAAGTAACTCATAAAAGTTTGCCAGTTCCAGAAGGACTCAAAACAAAACAAAAATAATAAAAAAGCAGACTTTGCTGCTAGTAAATGGTTATTCTGCCAATAGTTGTTTATGAAGTTTTGATTTAGTTGTTTATGAAGTTTTGATTTCACTCCTGTAATGAATCCAATTTTAAATAGCAATGCTATCAGCCCAAAACATTCAAAAATCATGAGATTGGCTCAAAAATCATGAGCTTTTAAAAATAACTGATGGGCTCTCTGTCCTCCAGTTTCTGAACCTTGAGGGTGCACTTGCTTCACATTTTTAAGATTTTTTGTTCCTCTGCATCCATGACAGCTAGAAATGTACTTTTTAAAAAAATGAAAGATGAGATTCTTGTGCAATCTCTGGAGTCCAACAGTTTGGGCTTTTAGAAAAACATCAAATATTGCAAGAGTTGGCAACATCTTCATTTCTCCTAAGGAGCCCTCTTGAAAGACTGCAAATTGCATATGAGCTGCACAAAGTGAGATCTACTCCACTGCATTGGTGCATAAAGGAAGAGCTTGAGCGCTTGAGCATAAGGACTGTTTGCCGGAATGCCTGCTGCCCTAAAGAGGGAGTGGGGGCAAAGCAGGGAGCAAGGGCGGTGGCGTGTTCTCTCTAAACTGTTTCATTTGCAATAAGCATTGCAGGAGACAGGTAGAACTAGAGGAAACATAAACATGCAGAATGGCCTGTGTTAAACACCCTGGATTAATTGTTTGCCTAGTAGCCACTTGGCCTCAATTTGCCTTCCTGAGTTGCTGTTCCCTGCCCAGTCTAGGTCACTCCTCAAACCTGATCCTCTTTCTTCTAGCATAAGCTTTCGTGAGCTACAGCTCACTTCATCGGATGTATTTGGTGGAAAAAAAAATAAAATAAAAAAGGGTTTTTTTTTTTCCACCAAATGCATCCGATGAAGTGAGCTGTAGCTCACGAAAGCTTATGCTCTAATAAATTTGTTAGTCTCTAAGGTGCCACAAGTACTGCCTTTCTTTTTGCGAATACAGACTAACACGGCTGCTACTCTGAAACCTCTTTCTTCTGTTTCACTCATCATAGTACAAGCAGAGCTGGTCTGATTCAGAGACGCTCTGCTCCTCAGAAGCCATTACGCCTGCCAGTGGAATGCTGCTTAGTGAATTTCATGCCTAAATGTTCCTCCGCTAGTGATTAAAAAATAAACTGCTTGCAAATAATATACATCAACGTCAAAGACCCAATAAAAATGTATTCCTGTTTTAAAAATAATTAGAATGATTATTATGCTTTTTTCTTTTAACCAAAGTGAACAACCCTTGAAGTACTCTACATTGCTACTAAGGCAATATCAAAGTGCATTTTTATGGCTTTTATCAATCTTTCATTCATTGCTTAGTGCATATTCCTTCCACAGGATCAGCAATACCATATCCTTACAACAAACAGTCTGATTTAGGACTACTGTTGCCTATCATTGCTACATTAGGTAGAGCAATGAAATGTTTATTAACTAATCTATACTGTCCTCCTGAACCATAGATTTTTGGTAATAGAAAGTTCAGTTTAATGCTCTAATAAAGTACAATCTGATATACACTGTGCTAATTAATCTAGAAGATTAATGTGGGAGTAGGATGTTACATTTTCAGCAACATTTCAGACTTCATTCTGAAGTATAACTTCATGGAGAAAGGAGAATTGTATTTTACAATGCAAGATAAATTAGAAATAGTGGCAGTCTTTTCTTCTTTATACATTTAAAGACTTTCTCATATGTCTATATGTCAGTTTTCATGACAAGAGAAGGATGCAGATTTAAAGCTAGAACAGAATGCCCTTAAAATCACCTGCCTGGAGAAGGGTAGTTTGAACTGGTCATTTTAAAATGTAGGTCTGTGGCAAGAGAAGCTAAACTGGTAAAGTTGTTCTTGTAATGTCAATATAAGTAGCCAATTTAAGCAGCATAGGGTTGCCAACTTTCTAATTGGACAAAACGGAACCTGCCCCTTGTCCAAGGCCCCGGTCCCGCTCACTCCACCCCCCCTTCCTTCCGTCACTCACTCTCCCCCACCCTCACTCACTTGCTCATTTTCATCTGGCTGGGGCAGGAGTTTGTGGTGTGGGAGGGGGTGAAGGCTCCAGCTGGAGGGGGTGGGTTCTGAAGTGGGGCCAGGGATGAGGGTTTTGGGGTGCAGGAGGGGACTCCAGGCTGGGGCAGGGGGGTGGGGTGCAGGAGGGGGTGAGGGCTTTAGCTGGGGGGGGCGGGGTCTGTGATGGGGCAGGAACGAGGGGGTTGGAGTGTGGGAGGAGGCTTGTAAAGATGCTGGTTCTGGTGGGACCCAACTGAGAGTGCCAATTCAGGACAAACTGCTTAAAGCAGGGCAGTTACAGCTCAAGACTGGGCTTTTTCCACCTCTCAGGCAAATCAAACCAGCCAAACAGAGCAGGCATTGGTCTCACCCCACTGGCTAACCACAAGTCACACAAGCAATTCTCTTAGATGCTCCAGTTTCCCAGTATCTCCACCAGTGCCACTTGTTATGGAGATGAATGGTTATGAAAACCAATACCCCAGTAAAGGAAAAAAGGTTCTCTGGATCGCAAAGGACCAAGCCCCAGACCCAGGTCAATATACAAATCAGATCTTACCCACAAATCACGCTGTTGCCAATCCTTTAGAATCTAAAATCTAAGATTTATTCATAAAAGGAAAAAGATATAGATGAGAGGTAGAATTGGTTACATGGAATCAATTACATACAGTAATGTCAAAGTTCTTGGTTCAGGCTTGCAGCAGTGATAGAATAAACTGCAGGTTCAAATCAAGTCTGTGGAGAACATCCACAGCTGGGATGGGTCATTCAGTCCTTGGTTCAATGCTTCAGTGTAGCAAGTCCCTCCAGAGGTAAAAAGCAGGATTGAAAACCTGATGGAGGAGCTGCAGTAGCTTTTTATATTCTCTTGCCATGAGGTCTTTCTTTCTTTGTCCCAAAGACAAGCTGTCCATCACAGGGCATGGAAAAACCTCAGAATACTGTCCATAGGCAGGTCCCTGCATACCTTGCTGAGTCACAAGGCCTTCTCTCAATGGGTCAATTGTATAGCTGATGGTCCTTAATGGGCCATCAAGCTGGCTAGGCACAGCTGACACCAACTTGTCTGGGGTGTCACCCAGAAGCATAGCATAAGTTTGAAATACAGACAGTATAGAGCCAATATTCATAACTTCAACTACAACAAAGATGCATACATATAGATAGCATAATCATAATCGGCAAACCATAACTTTGTCTTAGACACCTCATTTGACCCCCTTTATATAAGATTTGGTGCCACTACAGAACCTTGGTTGCAACAATGATCTATACGGTCCCAGATTATGTCAATAACATCACAAGACTCCAGGCTGAAGCAGGGGGTTGGTGTGTGGGAGGGGGTACAGTCTCTGGGCTGGGGGTGTGTGTTCTGGGGTGGGGCCAGAAATGAGGGGTTCAGGGTGCAGGACGGGAGATCCAGGCTGGGGCCAAGGAATTCAGAGTGTGGGAGGAGGCTCCGGGCTGGGGCAGGGGTGCAGAACAGGGTACAGGCTCTGGGCAGGGGTGCAGGTTCTGGGGCGAGGGCAGAAATGAGGCATTCAGGGCCTGGGAGGGGGCTCCAGGCTAAGGCAGGTGATTGAGGTGCGGGAGGGGGTATGGCCTGATAGCCCTTTGACACCTGGCTGGCAGTTGGTCTGTTCTTTGTTCCTGAGAAACTGGTTTGGGCCTGCTTTTCTTAAACTTGGAGCACGTTGCAGCAGTGTGATACAGTAGAATCCTATACCTTTACATACAATGATGATACTCATATTTAACAGGACAAAAATGTTCAGCATTTTCAAGTGATACCTCGTGAGGCATATTTTCTACAAAATGTATTGTAGTCTTGTAAAAGTGGTGACCAAAATGGTATAGACTGTCACAATGGGATCTGTACGTCCTGTATCAAGTGATACACTTATTTCATCTACTCTCTAGAAGTCTTTTATAGTCCTCACTATCTGTTTAGATTTTCATACTGTACCTATTGCTGTGATGTCTGAAGGCCTGACCATTGCATTTAGATCTGCACACCAGCAATCATTATTTTGCAGGTGAAGTATCACAGGACATTTGTTTCTGGCACTCAGGAGTTAATGGTCAATGATGTTGAAAAATGGAAAGCAAGTTCATTAACATTATATTTAAAACATACAGTGAATTTAATGGTTGTGAGAGATGTCCGACTGGCAGGATAGGTAGCTTCTTTTTCTGCTCACAACATGAGCTAACCCAGGACAAACTTCCCCATCCTGTGTCCCACCCATGTGCCTCTATCTTGATCTGCAGAGACCGCTGTGGAGGTGAGAAGGCAATTCAGTCTCTGTGGCTGTTCAGTCTGTGGTCTCTGTCCTGACAATGTCAATTGCAAGTGGTGTTTTTTGTGTTGTCCGCAGGGTGCAAGAATAAGAGGCTTGAGAGGCTTGAATTGGATAACCCACGTCCCCAAGAATTCAGAGTCCCTGGTGGTGAGCAAGTGGCTGGCACAGAGGGATTATAAATGTACTTAAATAGCCCATCCAAGCTTTAAATCATTTCAATGGCAAACAAAATGTTTTCCCCTTCTCCAACATATAAAGTACAAGGGCTGATTGGTGATTTTTTGACAACACGATTTTCACTGAAAAGTGTTAATTAGTAAAAACTGAAACCATTTTGGGTCTGTTTTGATGAATTTCTCAATTTGAAAAAAATAAAACATGTAAAAACATGAAGTTTTTAAAATTATTGCAATTAAGTTTCATTTTAAATTTGAAATGATTTTTTGTTTTTACAATTTAGTTAACTTATGCTAAAAGAGGGTTTAAAAAAGGTCAGTCTAAACAAAGCATTTTGACACAAAACACTACTTTTTTTTTTTTTGCATGTCGGGTTTGTGAAAATTTTCAAAATTTTGACTTTCCAGAGCTCCAAAAGTCTAACAAATTTTCTAAATCCAGACTCCAAAATGGTTTTCAACGCAGCTCTATAAAATACCTCAGGACTTGAACTGATTTACACGAATGGAATGTTATCTATATTAGTCTTTGTTCTGTTTGGTAAAATTCTTTCTGCCCATCTCTGGGTGGACCAAGAGCAGTAATGGCTTTGCTTTCATGCCTGCAACTCATGTTTAAAGAGATATTGCCAAGTTGATTAGACCTCAAAATCCAGGTTTTTGTTTTAAACAGACTTGTTTTTTTAAAAATGCACAAAATCAAAGCCCTGGTGGTAAAACACATAAACACATGTTCATAGGTGCTGGAACTGGAGGTGCTGCAGCAGCCTCTGGCTTGACGTAGTTTTCATTATATACAGGGTTTATAGTTAGGTTCAATAGTTCTCCCCCACAATAAAAATTGTTCCTGCACCTGCTTAACTTTACGTGCACCTCAGTAATACTACTCGCATGTGTTTCTGTTTACAGGATAAGGCCCAAAGTAATTTTAAAAAATAAAATTATCATAATTCTCCAAAAAAGAGAAGAAAAAATTAGATATTTCCTTGGAGTGTTAGAAACCCAAACACACAAGCATTTAGCTACTACATGAAAATTAGACAGTGAAATACTTTTTTCACTTCTTTTTCATGTTATTGTAAGCCAACAGCATACATGGTGAAAATTAGTTAGATTTTAAGATTTCTTTGCGTTTAATTAAGTTTAAGGTGCTTATTAGGAAAGGAATTGTATTTAAATGTCTAGTCTTTATTTTTTTTTTAAAGCCCTTAGTGCTAGCAGTTCTCTGGAATGACAGGCCCCCAAATCGGTAGTTATAAATAATTTGCCAGAATTTGTCTGAGTCTTCCCCCCCCCCTTGCCTTTTTAGGGCAAAGTTAAATAAAGAAACGTTGTCTTTTCTCTCATCAGATGAACACACGTTAACTGGGTGGCTTCTTCTCTGGTTCATGCAGGAAACCCAGTAGATTACCTGCTGACTGAAGTCTCCATGCAAAAATAATTCAGAGATGAATTTGTCCATGTTGGTCTGCATGTTAAGGGTTTAAATAGAAGTTCTTTCTGAAGACTTAGAAACCAGGCACCTGTCATTTCTCCAGCTGGTTGGCATGTTAAGGATTATTGTCACTCTCCACTCCCGCTCCTCCCTATTGCACCTGCTATCACTTGAATTATGGGCATTTCAAACATAGTAACTTAAGACGGTTAAGTCAGACTGTAATAGAACAAGCTGACACTCCGATGGGGGATTAAAGCAGCTTTATGAGTGCCCAAGGAAAAGGAGCTACATTTAAGGGAGAGGCATGCCAATAGCAAAGCAGCTTTCGGATTTAATTACTTTAATTGTCAGTGCAGAGTGTGTAGCCACATACTATAAATGATATGAAGTTAATCTGACTGATCTATTGCCATTAACAGTCCTTGATATGTTTCTGATCACTTGTTCTGTTCACCAATTGATCTCAAGTAGGAGGACCACTTCCCTTCCTCTCTAAATGATACTTTTGGGCCTACTCATTGACCTCGCTTCTGTTTGTGACATTAGTGTCCCATTATCTTCGTGTCTCTTCTTGGGTCGTGTTGGACATGTCTAGGAGTGAGACATAGGTGTATGGGCAAGAGGGGGAGGATGGAAAGGCTGGCGCGACAGCCAGCACCAGTCTACTGTAGACTGGTGAACTGCTCAAAGACTTATATGGATGCCACCATTCAAGGCATTCTGACAATAACCATGACTCTTCTTCTCCAAAGAGTGACTAGGTGCTAACACAGGGGAGTGGCTCTCCAATTGCCCATCTCCCAACCCCAAGAGAAAGCCACTTTGATCCAGATGAAGCAAACCAACCCCTGAAGAGAACTATTTTTTCATAACACTTTATTTTATGAAATACAATATGTTAGAGAGCTTATTCCTTCACTCTCCCACTTCCCTGGTCCTTTTCGCATGAACAGAGAGCAACAATACCCGAAGTCCGAAGGTGCAAACAATTCGATGTTTATTGGGGTGAACTTCCAGCAAGCTTAAATCCAAGTTCCTTTTTCCTTATTTTCGAATCCCAACTTACTTCCTGTTTGCCCCTAATTTATATAGTAATATTCTCAGCTATACCTTAACCCATCATTCTACTGAAATTTACCTAACCAATCCTAACATATTGTAACATGCTTATGTAACCAATTATATCCCACCACCTTAATTAGTTTACACCCAGCAAAATTAATTATACAGCAGACAGAAACAATCACAGAACCAGACAGAGACCATGCAAATAAACAATAGCAAAGTGGGAATTATAATGACAAAACAATACAGAAGTGAGGATTTCACAACTACATCTATAAAGACATAAGGGTTTCCCAGCTGTGTCTGTTGATAAGTGAGTTCCTACCAGACAGAAAACTATCAACCTAAATTTCCTTTTACATCTTACACCTTTCTCTGGAGGTGACAGATTGGATCACCTTCCTAACAGCCCCATATTGACTAGTTTGGGATGTGAGGAGGTGACCGGTCACTTCCCAGCTTATGGCTACCTCTGCTGCTTAGCCAAAGGCCTTAGCCTAAGAACAGGGCCTCGGACTGCCACAGTGAAAGAAGGCCCTTACACAGAGTCTTTCTTGTATACCTCTATTACTAGCTAAATGATAAACATATACCTACATTCTTAAAGTATAGGCCTTTACAGGCAGGCCTGAATATCTATATCCTAACACAATATACAGAAAAAATAAATTAAGACTTGAGTAGTGTTGTGAATGGGATTTGAACAGTGTGGTAGAAAGGAAAGACTTTATAGCCACAGACTGACCACAGGGATTTATTGTCACATTTTTCAAGGGGATACATTGCTTCATGGCAAACAACATGGAAAGAGAAATAATCGGGCTTGATACCTGTACAATTTATTCCATCTAGCTTGCCTCAAATGTTCAATTTATGAAGCATAAGTATGATTGAGAGGGAGACACCTACTGATTAAAAAACATTGCTGTGGTGGGAGGCACATAGTACACAGTCCTGTGTGGTTTCTATATTGATGGTGCTGGATGGAAGAAGAATTTTACTGAGGCAAATCTCAAGTGCATTCTGGTCTTCAGAGTCTAGACTTTTTCTGGGAAGGAGAGAGGGAAGAGTTAGATTCCATGACATCTCTTCTCTTCTAGAAGCAAGACTTGCAAACTGACATGCCATGCATTTTATTTCTTAGTTTTGGATCTCAAAGTGTCTTTTTATTTGATGGTAATGTTGAAGATTCATGTACTAGCTGGAAATGTTTATCTCCAACGATATTATAACCATTGGAATAGTTGTTTTTAAATAACTATTTCATTTAGTTTCAGGAGCTATTATCTGTAATTCATACAGGTATTTAAAGTTCACTGCCCTCTCTTTCATGTTAATCTACAAGTTTGTTGAAAGAAGAGGTAGGATACAGTAAGTCTCAAGGAGCTGTTTTTATATAGTAAGCTTTTGTATATCACAGTGAAGATACAGGTCACTACTTAAGCCTCAGCAGTTTCATGTTAAGTGATAAGTTTGCTATTTAATCATTTCACAGGTTGGGAAACTGAGGCTGAGGTTAGGGGACTTGGCCATGGTCATACCACAAGTCAGTTGTAGAGCTGAGACTGGAACCAGAGAATTCTGACTTCCAGTCCTTTTCTCCTGCCACTGGACAATACTCCCTCCCCTTATTTGTATAGCAAGAGACTGGTATTTATCATCACTTGGGAACCACTATCCATTACTGCCGGCTGCATGCAGATGGAAAGCCACTAAACAAAGCGCCTAAGGGAAAGGTAAAACATGCAAATCAGAGGGACATACCGTATTTATATTTTGTGAAATCCATTTAAAGAGACATGATGTGTTTTACAAATGCTGTGGAATAATGCAGATTTGATAGAGAATTAGTGGGGTGGGGGAGTGTTATTTTAAAGGTATTTCACAGATTAAACAGTTTTGAGGAGCGCAAGGCACTAATGCTCTATTTCTTTTAAGATAAAATATAGTACTAATCAGATTGAGCTGCTGATAATTTTATTACAATCTATTTTAGTCTTCAATGCTGTGCAAGTCAAACTCCCCTCCCACTACACCGTGACACATCTGAATAAGTGCCAAATCAAGAGTTGTCTCGAAGCACTGGCTTTGGTTAACTGTACTTAGTTAGACTCTTCCTAAGTAAGAAACTCTAGGCCAAGTTTAGTCTTGGACCAAACAGAAGCAATTTATGCCATGGCTGAATTTTAGCCCTTTATTTTCATATCCTGATTTCTGGCTGAGCATGTTGAGTGCAACCATTTAGCAATCACTGCTAACAAGCTGTCTTTTGGAGTAACCCTTTTCATTATACCTTGTCTAACTGATGTATCTAGAAGGCTCATTGACTCACTTACTGATTATTGGCATAAAGGATTTCACCATTAAAAACAATCAGTTATGTAGTTTTCTGAAAGAAGTCGCAAATGTACAGCAGAAGACAGTGCTGAGGTTATTGACTGTTAATACCTACCCTCATAGTTGATGCAACCATTAGAGTCTTCCTGTCCTTTTAGCAGTTCGTCTACTTCTTCCTCCGTCATCTTCTCCCCTGAAGCACAGACAGAATTGGGTTGGTTTCCACATTCCATAGACTCTCAGAAATCATGTTAAACTTGCATCCATTCCAGCCTCTTTGGTCAGTTATCATGAGTTCCTTCTATCCTCAAAAATGTTTTGTTTTGTTTCTCTCCTTCCCCCCCTTTCCTTGTAAGGTCTCCATCCAAACTCTCAGAAAGAGTGTACTCACTATTCAACAAGATGTGGAAGCCTCTGCCATTGGCCAAATAACATTTTGTCCCTGAAATCGACAGCATTGTCTCGTGTCTCTTTTTTTTTTTTTTTTATAATCTCTTAAACTGAGCCTCGAAATAGTAAAATATTTTTGCCTTAGACTCTAGACTGGGTTGTTCATCTTCTGTCCTTTTATGCTACCATTTACTGTAGAATACTCGCTAGTCTAGCTGTGTAGTCCTATGCCTGTCTCAGCACTGATTGTAACACCCCTTCCCTCTCTGTCTTATGCCCTCTAAACAATTCTAGCTTTTCTGAGTCCCTCGCTGAAATGAAAATCCCTTACCCAGAGTGGCCAGTACATGACGGAGTTCAGCACCCATGACTGTGCCGTTGCCCTCCTTGTCAAAGACACGCAGACCTTCAACGAAGTCTTCAAAGGAACCCTGTTCCTTGTTGTTGGCAGCAGCCTGCATCATGGGCAGGAATTCTTCAAATGTAATTTTCTTGGCATTCATCTCTGAAAGAAAGTGTTTAGTTATTATAACACTACAGGAGACAAAGCCATTCCATAGAATTCTCCTGAATCTACATGCTGGAATAAGAAAGGCCCTCCCATCTCAAGCATTCCTTCTTTCCGCATTCCCTCTATCGGCTTTAATCCTGTTTCTTTCCCCATGCCTTTAACAATCCAACTGCCATATGGATTCTAGTTGTTACTATCATGGAAGTTCCAGTTAAGGTTACAGTCTGCTGTTTGTTAAGACCACTGTTCCACCCTTCCTTTCACTTTTTTAAAGGTATTATTCTTTTGGAATGGAAGGTTTCCAGCCAGTGGTGGATTTTGGCGTGGGCAGGAAGAGTTTTCTGGGAGCAGGGCTGCAGGACTCAGTACTGTGAAGATTCTGGGCAGCGCTGCAATTGATAGGGCAACTGTAATTTACACAGGCCCCACAGGGTTGTCTAAATTATGCCAGAGACCTCTCCAGACCCCAGATCAGCTCAAGACTGGGGGGGGCTGGGGTGCAAAGGTGGCTTAAAGCCACTTCATACCCCAACCCCAGAGGTGAAAATAAGCCAGTCCGGTCCAATGTATCGGCAAGAGCCAGTACGCCATGCTGCACCGGCTTCCCTAGTGGTGATTTAAAGGGCCCAGTGCTCCTACCACTGCGGGGAGCACCGGCCCCTTTAAATCCCTGCCGGAGCCCGCTCCAGCAGCCAGGCTTCGGCAGTGCTTTAAAGGCCCCCGGGGTCCTGCCACTGCGGGGAGTCCCGGGCCCTTTAAAGCACTGCCCAAGCCCTGCTGCCAGAGGTGATTTAAAGGGCCAGGGGCTCCCTGCAGCGGCCAGAGCACCAGGCCCTTTAAATCCCTGCCGGAGCCCAGCTCCGGCAGCAGGGCTCCGGCAGGGATTTAAAGGGCCCAGTGCTCCGGCCACTGCGGGGAGCCCCCACCTGAGCCCCACTGCCACAGCTCTGGTGGCACTTTAAAGGCCCCCAGAGTCCTGCCACTACGGGGAGCCCCAGGCCCTTTAAAGGCTGCCAAAGCCCTGCTGCCAGAGGCGATTTAAAAGGGCCGGGGCTCCCCGCAGCGGCCGGAGCTCCCCGCAGCGGCCGGAACACCGGGCCCTTTAAATCCGCATCAGAGCCCTGCCGCCCTTACTGGTAGCGGTAGCAGGACTCTGATGGCGCTTTAAAGGGACCGGGGCTCCCCGCAGTGCCGGAGCACCAGGCCCTTTAAATCCCTGACAGAGCCTGGCTCTGGCAGCAGGGCTAAGGTGGGGATTTAAAGGCCTATATTACAGATTCTGCTGGCTTTGCTACCAGAGCTTGTTAATTTAAAAAAGTCTTATGAACATGCACTTACACAGCACATCTACTTAAGTTTACGCTCAAGACATCATTTTAAATTTCTCACAACATTAGCAAATTAAACCCAATCTCTTTTCAAACCAAGCAGAAGCACTAGTCCTCAGTGAGGCCCACATCAAGTGGATTTTAATTAAAGCATAGCTGCAATATAGAGATTTTTGCCCAAACTTTAAAACATGTGGACGGAGGTGAAACATAGTGGATGGCTGTTTATCCAAGAGTTTTGAGCATTTGAATACAGTAATGTAATAGAAACTGTTCTACTATTTCACTTTAAGTCACTATCTTTTATTGCTAAAGTAATTTAAAAGCACTGTGAGATTTAATGTAACCTAAATGATACCTTAAGCCAGGCTATTAATAAATCGAGACGGCCTTTCATGTTCACTGTTGCCTTTATCTTTGTGAAGTGAGCAATGCCAACAGAAACGCCTAACAAAAGAAATGTGCCATTTCACTGAGTGCTGGTTAAAATAAGACTCACCATTTCCATGTTAAACTCCACATGCCAGCTCCTCAGTTGGTGTAAGTCAACCACTGAAATCAGCAGGGTTATGCTGGCTATCTAGCCCTATGCCCCTGTGAGGGCCTCCATCTTGGCCGACACACCAGGCACTGAATTGGAGAACCATCAGAGCTAAAAGCATGAGGTAAAGCTTAAGGTAAAGCTCTATAGCTGGGGCTGTAACAGACTTCTATACTCTGTGATCGGACGGAGAGTGGGGCCTGGAACACATAATCGCCAGTGGGTTACACCTACTGCAATCTGGTATCCAAATGATCAAAAATGGATTCTCCTCAAAGCCTAAATCAGAATGCTTACCCCATCCCCCTGTGTAAATCTACTCCCCACCTTCCTCCTCAAACAGATCTAGGAACAATTCACGTTTTTCTGGTGAAGAGGTTTTCTTACCCAACTAGCAGAATGACAGCTGCCACCCCCATCCATTGTAACCAGTGCCATTCCCTAACTATCTGGGGAGGTATTTCCTCATTAGGCACCTACAGACTGTAGGATAGTTACCTTCCTTGCTGGGGTTGCCCAGGATCTTCTTGATCTCATCATTTGTAGGGTTCTGTCCTAGAGCACGGATGATGTCACCAACCTGGCTTAAGATGATCTTGCCTTCACCTGTCCTGTCAAAGAGGAGGAAAGCATCCTTGTAGTCTGCAAGGAGAAAATGAGAGGGTTAGATGAGATGGGCAGCTCAGTATTAACTAGCCAGTATTGACCAAGACATGGTGCTAGATTCTCTGCTAGTGTAACACCACTGAAGTCAATGGAGTTAGGCCACAGAGACTTTGGCCTATGGTCTCAAGCAAAACTTCACATCCTATGACATGCTAGTATCACTATTTTTAACCTTCTTCTGACCACCCTTCATCTCTTTCCTGGTTCTAATAGCCAAAAGTAGTTTTGTAATTGTCCCATGTGGTTACCTTAAGTGCCAAGGAAGATAAGCTGGCTATAAATGTCTCCATTCATGAACAAGTTTTTTAAAAACAGCCAATCAATAGAAGGTAAAAAGTTCTTGAATACTCTATTTGATTTTATTTCACCAAGGGGATGAAAACCTTTTGCAAAAGCTCCTTGCAGTACAAGAGCTCTGTCTGCTTTGAAGAACACAGGCTGTGATTCAGCAGTATGGCTGTTAACATGAAATCTGACACATCTGAATTTTACCCTTTGCCTTCTCTCACAATGTTGTATTGCTATGAAACGTCTCTCCACATCTGTCATTTCATATTCTATCGCACCCATCCTGGGCGGGTCATTCCCATATAACAGATACCCAAGGAGTCTTTCTTTCTTTCTTTGGCAGCCCTTGGATAGTTTTTCATGCCAGTACATTCTGACTGAATCAAATCTGCCCCGAGATGACAAGTGTCCATTTATTTTCCAATTGCCAGTTGAGACTTTGGAACACCAACACTTTTTCCATTAAAAATTAATGTGAAAAATCCTGTTCACAGCATTCTCAGTCTTCATTTTCATCTGCTATACTCCACTTTAATAACCTTTATTTTGTACTTTAATAGCATTGGGATAAAGAACTTAGCTAAAGATCCATCTCAGTTGACTTTGTTTTGTCAAGAACGCATCTTCTGTGTTATAGATCTACTGTAATTTAACAGCAAAAAGTTTGACCATCCTATGTGTTAAGTGCAATGTGGACTAATTGTGTATTTCACTATAGCAGCTTATTCATTTTGAAAATGCTTTTTGGAGGAAGGCATCAATTGTACTGTATATAGGTGGCTGTTCTTTCTGCCTTGGGATAGATTTAGGTCAATAAGCCAAGTGCCAAATTATGTCTTCATTCATCTTTCTGGGGAACACATGAAACTGATATATTTTGTGCTAGCTCCACATACAGTCTGCCTGGAGGAGTCTTGCCACCAAGTAAAACTGCTGATGTACTATGTGGCTCTGCTAGACTGTAATATAACACGTCTGGAATTAATCCCCTTACTGCTGATGTGTTGAGACCTACAACACATTGCTGCTAGCCCTCTCCCCTTACTCCCCTTTTACAGCAGGCTATACAATTTGGGCCTTTTAGAGTTGTTCAAAACAGCATCTTGCAATCAACAGACTTTGTATTGGCTGTTTCCAAGAGATGGAAGTCAATGGAACTTGACCGATTTATGCCAGCTGATCTGGTCCTTCATCTTGCATGTGTTAAAGATATTTATCCAGAGCTAAGTTTAAAACGTGACTCTTTTTTTGCCATTAGCAAGAACACACAGAGTGTTCCAAGACTGACTTTTTTCCTCTCTTGATTTTTTTTTTAAATTCAAAAAGGGTTTACTATTCATTGATGCAGCTTCCCAGTTCAGTAAAAAGGGCCCAATTATAGTCTCTCACTGACACTTCCCCACCCCCTGACCCACGCAGTGTTCCTCCCTTGAATTCTGTGGAGCCAGTCCTGATTTATACTGGTGTAAGCAAGTCCAAAATCTGGCCCTGAACAGTGTTATGCTCAGCTGCTGATTCTGTAATATGCCTGAATAGTTGTAATGGGTAGGGTTAATGTATTCCAAGTGAGTTCTTCTGTTTCCCAAATGGCCTTTAATTGCTCCATTACTTGGATCAGTCATCACAACTTTGCAACAGCTGGCTACTTTGAAATAGCAGGATGGAGGCTGGAAAAGCTGCTGCTTTGTTATACACAAGCATTCTAGTTGACACAGTTTTTCCATAACCATTCCCAACCACTTTGTGAAAGTACCCTAGTTATAATTAGGAATGAGTGCAGATCAACCCACTTAATGATCAGGAGTGTTTGGAACCTGGGGGCATAGTTCTGATCTCATGCTGATGTAACTCAGATGACTTTGATAGTTACTCTCATTTAACTCTGGTTTTACCGAGAGTAGAATCAGACCCTGGAAGTTCAGATTGAGACTTCATGATTTAGGTCTGTCTTTTTAGCTGAAAGCTCTGATGAATTTTCCCTTTCTGTCACTTTTGATTTCTAGTTGATCCTTTGTACCTCACCTCAAAACAGAAGGTATTCACAGCAGGGATCAAATTCATTTTGTACTGGGTTTTTGCTGTTGTTAGCCTACATTATACTATGTAACTTAACAAAAATGTGTCCATTAGGATATTTAATAAACACTCCTGGAGCAGATTTTAGGCTCTTCAAAGGGGAATTTCTAAAACTTCGGGATTTGAGCCAGACCTGTTTAGGAAGACTACAGGTTTAACTGAATAATCCTGTACCTTGCTAGCTACTGATATAGAAGCAGGAAATACAGCAGCAAGCATAGGATAGCAATACATCCAGATTATTATACGCACCAGTATACATGAATAATTTGCTAACTATTTACATGCTTCATAAGTATATTTACAGCAATATAGCTCTCTTTTTCCCCCGTATCATCTCCCAGCCAAGAGTGACAAGCAGGTATTTCATAGAGCTTTTTAATCTTCCATTAATGTAAATAACAATCCTGTGTAACTGCAGTAAGTTAATTTTTCAGCTTCGCTTTTCCCTTCTCATGGTGTCAGCCTAGTTCCCTATGATTAAAAACTGCTTCTCAGCATCCATTTGACACATCAATGACACACTTTGAAGAAGATGTACCAGATACAGGTGGCAATATCAGAGGTCCTCTTGGATCCATGTACCTGGCAGATTAGGTAGAATGTAAGCATTCAAATAAGTGACCTGGAAATCTAGAGTCAGATCCTTAGCTGGTATAAGTCAGCATGACTCCTGTGTCATCAGTGGTTCTATACTGATTTATATCAGCTGAAGATCTGTCTTCCTTAAGGTTAAACTTTATCAGAATGCATGTGCAGATATATTATTGGCTGTCTTGTGACTTACCATCCTGCTGCTCCTTGGAGAACTCGATCTGTTGGAAAGAAATCAATCACAAAAATAGCTTTTAAAAAAAGGGGGCGGGGGACCTGTTGGATTTTAAAGCATCCAACTACCTCCATGAATCATCTTTCAAAGAGCCAAAAAATGAGCTTATTTTTCCAATTCTCAGGAGTAGCTCGAATACCAACAGGGCTAGTAATGGAGAAAGTTCTGGTTAGACTAGGGAACGTCTAGTATTTGGTAGTCTATTACCTCAGTACTACGGCAGTTAAATTCCTGTTCCACTTACCGGCAACCTGGTCAGCACTGAAGGACTGCAGTTGGGAGGGGAAAAAGAGAGAGAAAAAGAGAACTAGTACTGTTGAAAATGCATTGACAGAAGAAAGAAAATAGCACAAGGTAGCTGAGAGTTCTAGCATCCGTGTCCTGCCGAATGTAACTAAGCCATGACAAGTCATATTAGTAAGTGTCTGCTTGGGTTTTTTTTTTATTTTTTTTTAAAGCATCTTAAGACTATTTAAAGATACTGTTGAAATGTATATCTAGGGCTAAACCAGGGCTGCAGCTTAAGCAATGAATCAAGTGTCTCTTAACAAACAGAGAAGTTGTTAATGTGCTTCCAGGCCATTTATCATTTTACTACAGACATACAACATTAAGATCATTTGAAGTTTCATTGCTTAACCAGCAGCTCAACATTAGGATAACAAATAAACCTATACATTAAAGCCTCCTTGTTTTTAAATTAGTTGTTTATCAGCACTTTGTTCCTAAGGTAATAATGTATTATATGGTTCCTTTGCAACCACATCAGAGTGCATCATATACAAAAAAATTAGCATAGAATGCTGCAATATTATCTATTCAGTGTAAAATTATAGGAACTACACTGCTACCACTAACCAGTGCAAGAGATGAGACCAACTGGACAGCCTAGCAGAATCCATTAAGCTTCATTTTTCTCCCAAGGCCAAACTAAAACTTTAGAGGTTCCTGCTTGGCCTTCTTTCCTCCTACAACTAACCCAAACTAGAAGCTAGATACATGGATTAAAATGATTGGCTCACTATTAAGAATTATCTTTCCTGTGGACCCACCATGATTGAGATGGTTGGAAAAGAAGAAGAGCAGACGGGCTGGAGGAATTGGCCGAGGGCTTCTTGAGTCCCTGAGAGAGTGGTCCTTCCTCCCTCGCTTTTCTTCTTCTTATATATGTGAAGGGTGTGACATCACAACCAGCTCGAGTGTCAGAATGAAACGGCCACTCCCCTTGTAGAGTTCTTTAGCTTTCTTAGGGCAAAGAGAGAGATCCATTTCTTGACAGACATTTTACTGGGGCTATTTTTAGGTGGCCAGAAAGGGGCAGGGAGTGACAAGATTCAATGAGGTTTGAATCTTGTCAGCACTTTCTAGAGCTGTAACGTAAAGAAGAAATATTCTTTCTCAATCTACTTGGGGCTCCTCTTTCTAAGGAGCTCGTATTTGTTCCACAGGCTATAAAGTCAGCCACAGAGAGGGAGGAGCTCTGTGTTTGTCCATCTGGCTGGCTTTACATTTTCACGTACAGATTCTTGACCCTCCAGGAAGCTGTGCGTACTTGAACTGGCTGAGGTTTTCCAGCCAGCAGACTTGGTGCCTGTTCCAAAGCCCATTGAAATCAATGGAAAGACTCCTAGTGACTTCAGCTGGCTTTGGATCAGGCCTTTCTTATGCCAGTGTGGTGCTGCAGATGGCCGTTATGATGTGAAAAGAGGGCTGGTCTGTAGGACAATTACTGGTTTAGTTCTGACGTTAACAATGTAAATATTCATTCTGAATGACTAGCTGATCCGTCCTGTCTTCCCTTTAAAGGTTGACTTGACTTACTGAGCCCAGGATCTTAATAAACATTTTTAATGGAAAAATTATCAGAATGTTTGGACTCTCTCTATTGCTGAGGCTGTAATTGAAGTTAATAGTTTGCATGCCAATGAGTAATTCATTTTTGAGGCCCTACAGATTTCCCAGTCTCTTCTTCTGTTGAGGTCTGTGTTCCACAGGACTTCTTTATGCACAGCAGAGTGAAGCCAGGGTGGGGCTTGCATGGCTATACTAACCCCTTCCTAACGACATTACAGGATGTGATGGACATGTATAGTATGTTGCCTGACCCACTAATATGTAGGGAATGGGCAGACTAGATGATTTATTTTTCTCTGGCTCGTTGATATCTGTTGGGCATGAAGAAAACATTAAGTGGTATGTGACCCTAAACCCCTAAAATTATATTTCCCAACTGATAGTTTTATTTCAAAGCTAGATAAGGGTGACATCAGGCCGAAGGTTCTCCCAACGTCTTCGGCTGTGTGTGGAAAATGATGCTTGAGAGCGTGAGGAAAGAAAAGACAAGGGGGAAAAATCAACCAGATGAGATTCCACCCACCCACGGAAGCAGTGATGGATTGGAGCCTCCACCACTGAATGGGGGCAGGAATCCCTCCATCTGTCCAGGAGGAGCACCAGAAAGCAAATTGTATAGTTCCCTTGTGGGGCAAGGGAAGAGGGTCTGCTGCTGATGGGAATGAGGGGAGCTCAGGAAGATTTTGTTGTACTGCAGGGGGAATTAACATACTTTTCCCAGGGATCGGGATGGGGGTCTGAGTAGAGTTTCTGTAAATGGTGGGATGGAGAATGGACAGGAGAGGAGAGGCCCTCATGGCAGGCTAGCCAGTGGAGCAGTCCCAGATGTGTACTGGGAAGTAGTGGTAAGTGGCACAGGTCTAGTCACCCTGGTGACTGCATCCAGTAACCAGAGGAAAGACTAGCCCACACCTCCGAATTCAAGGTATGAGGTGTCCTAAAAAGCCAGGAAATTTAGCTCTGAAGCTCTCCCTTCACCTCATGGGAGGGCCTGTGGATAAAGTTATTGGACAAATGGGACCCAATGCTCTGAATTCAAATCCTGACTCTCACTCTAACCTGCTGTGTGTCACTGAGCAAGTCCATTGAACTTTCTCTGCCTCTGCTTTTCCACCTATAAAATGTGGTAAAGGTATTTGCCTTTTTTCACTGGGGACTGAGTTAGTTACATTAATGATGAGTGTGACTTTGTGTCTGAAAAGTTTCCTGAACATGAGAAGTGTGTTGTTATGAATTATTATGGTATATTATTTATTTATTTTATATCAGTGCGGGGGGGCAGGGACGTATTCAGGATAGATAGTAGTAGTGTTTGGATTATGGGGAGCTCATTTGCATGATCAACCCACGGCCAATCAGCTCTGTGAATCCCAAGTGTGGAGGTTGGATTGCCCTCGTACACTGGGCTGATGCACTTGTTTAGAAGTCCGATAAAACCTTAAAGACTAACAGATTTATTTGAGCATAAGCTTTCGTGGGTAAAACCCTCACGTCTTCAGATGTTTCGCTTAGCCCAGTTTTCTGATGCATTGAGATGCTGTCAGATCCCCGGCGGTTGTAAACTGGCGTATCTCTGAGGTGGAGCTACACTGATTCACACCGGCTGAGGATGTGGCAGAAGAAGTGAGAACGCTGTGAACAGAGCTTAGGTGTAGATTCTGATTGGTTAATGCGGATGGGGCAGGTGTGTGTGGGGAGAATGGGAACTTTTAAAAGATTATTACCACCTCTAAATATTACTCAGTGGGTTATTTCAGCTAGTCTCAATGCAGCGTGTTGCTGCTTATGGAATGTAAATTTCAGTCCCATTTTAGCCCTTCACTGCCTAGCAGAGTTGGCTGGAAAATGTTCCACTGAAAAAATTTTTGCTATAGGAAAACATGGAGTGTTTTTTCAGTGAAAATATGAATGAAAACATTGCATTTTCTGACCTGATCTAAAAACTTCATCCAAAAATATTTTTGATGAAAACTAAAATATTTTCGACATAAATTTTCATATTGCATTTTATTTTCAATCTATTCTACTTCCAGAGGTTGGGAGTTATGTGAAGAGGGGATGGATGCACATGTAATCATTGATCCTGCAATCAGATCAATAGAGCATAAGGGTGGCATTTTACGGAACTGACTACTGGATTGGCTTTGATGGACTCTGAAGAATGCTGCTGAACTGCATGGATTGATATATGTCTGCAATAAGGGTCTGATCCAAAGCCCCTTCAAGTCAATGAACAGACTCTCACTGACTTCAATAGGCTTTGGTTCAGAAGGGGAAATATAGATATGCCAGAGACATTCCCCATATTGTTACAGATTCTAGATTAAAATGAACTACGCAATATTTTAGATTTAGAGACAGATTCTGATATCTTTACTTATACTGAGTAATGCTAGGGTCAATTCCCCTGACTTTAATCAGACTGCTCCAGGAGTAAGATGCTTCTCCATGTGGGGAAGGGCAATGGAATGTGGCCTTCAGCGTGAAAATATTGCAAGAACATATTAAAACAAATTCAGCATTGATTTTTAGTTTATTTCTCTTCATTTAACATGCTCTGTGGTCCTGTTTCAAATTTTGTCAGTGATGTTTGGTAAGATTTGCAAAATGTTCTCTGGCTTTTGATAGATCAGAACTTTCATGAATAACTCTTTCTGTATTGTCAGACTAAGTGATGACTATAGGACCCATGGGAAGATACTCACATTGCAGGGAAATTTAGAAAACAACAAAAATAATGAATGGCTGGAGGGATTGCAATGTATGGAGAGATCAAAGGAACTGAATTGTGGTCACTTACTCAACAATAATAATAAGTAAATAGATCATAGAATCATAGATTTTAAGGTCAGAAGGGACCATTATGATCATCTAGTCTGATCTCCTGCACAACACAGACCACAGAATCTCACCCACCCACTCCTGTAACAAATCCCGAACTTATGTCTAAGTTATTGAAGTCCTCAAATCTGATAACTGTCTAGATGCAGTTAGAGGATTTTAACACCAAAAAAGGGAATGACACTGTTTAGGTCAGGGGTTCTCAACCTGAGGTTTGTGATCACCCACTCCAATGTGGGATCCTGACTAGATCCCAAATTGAGAGAGTGGGAATTCAAAGGGGGATGGAGCATAGAAAAGGTCAAGAACCATTGGTGCAGTGTTATAAGAGGATAGGAGGGAGTTGTAGTGCATGAAAAAGAACAAAGGGAAGTCCTAACACTGAGGTCTGTTAGATTGGGAAATACCCTCACCAAGGCACAATGGGAGCCTAACCACTTAAATAATTTTAAATCCAGATTGGACAAAGTGCTGTAGGAACAAACCTTAACTGGCCAAGGGGTGTGGACAGATGAGCTACACCAGTGCAAAATAGGCCATTTTCATCCCTAATGTCTATGATATTCTCTACAGGCACAGTGGCTGCTAAGTAGCATATTTGCAGGGTTTGCTTTTTTCTGACTTCCTAGGAATAAAAAATGACTATTGGCATGAAAGCAGGGAACCTGATGCCCCAAGGCCTGCTACTGTGCAAAGCCATTTACACTAGTGCAAATTGAGGGAGAAACATTACCATTTTTGATCTGGTAGCACTTGCTTTACATTCACTTTTAACAGAGATAAATGCCTGCACAAGGTGAAAGGCCCTGGAGGCTGAGGCTAATATCTTTGTATGTGGAGAGTTCATCTTCTCCTCCTGCGTTTCCCCCATTTTTTGGGGCAGGGTCCATCTCTTTGTTATATTGACATACAGTGCCTAGCACAAAGGAGCCCTGATTGAGGCTGCTAGAAACTAAGGGCTGGTCTACACTGGAAACACTGAAGCTGCACTGCTGTAGTCCTTTAGAGTAGACACTATCTGCGCTGACGGGAGGGGTTTTCCTGATGGCATAGGTAACCCGTCTCCCCAAGAGGTGGTACCTAGGTCAGTGGAAGAATTCTTCTCTCAATTTAACACTGTCTACATGGGGACTTTGGTCAGCTTAACTATACTGCTCAAGGGTGTGGATTTCAGACCTCTGAAATCTAATTTTCTAGTATAGACCAGGCCTAATACAAGACAAATAACAATGAGGTCCAAGGGCCACCGGTGACATTGGTTTTCCACCAGAATGATTTCATTGATTCCAGGAGTGTTAAGGTGTGGAGAAACCAACTCATAAAACTCTGAGACATTGAAATCACTAGAACAGGACTTGATAGGCGGTCCCTCATTGTAGTTCAAAATGCCATGTGTCTGGCAATGGTCTACCGTATACTAGATGTCTCGGAGGAAGTTCTAAAGCCCTCAGAATATATTTATTGTTCAACATCATATATCGGGGGTGGGGGTGGGGGGAAATTTCACTGGACATCAGGTGGCAATCTGCTAATGCCCTGCAGCATGGTAACCGATTACCAGTAAAGTTTGACACTAACTGGTGTAACTGCAACTACTATCCTTTCCACTGCACCTAATTGGCAGATACACAGAAGACTACACGCCTTACTGAAGCCACAGTAGCCTCACTAAAGAGCAGGGATCTGATTCTCCTCGCAGATAGACTGGTATCAAACTGGCATAACTCTGTTGACTTCAGTGGAGTTGCTTCTCATTTACTTCTCATCACCAGTTCAAGGGAGAGGAGAATTAGGCCCAATGGATTTAACTCTCTATCTTTTATTTGGGGAATAAACCTCAGGAGCAGATTAATGCCAAAGGAACAAAGGTTCTGGTTTATAACAAGTCCCTGGTAATACAATAAAAGAAGGAAATAAAAATGAATTCATCTGATTATATCATCAGGTTTGCCTCTATAAATATAAAAGGTCAGATGCATCCTTAAATCTAATGGACTTAAGTACAGATGAATTTATTTTTTAAAGTCTTTGCGTGCAAAGTCAGAAATACATTACAATACCGACATGGCTACAACAACACTGCATATTATAATACTTGGCAGTTATGGAGCAACTTTTGGATGAAGCTAACTGATTAATTCATTTGCAGTCCTAAAATGCCTGCAAGTGAAATGTGGTACAGCTGCAGTGTTGATGGTATCATTTTGCACAGATTCCATTAGCTTTCCAGAGGGAAGTAGCATTCATTTGGGCTAATTTGTAAAAATGTCCCTTTTCTAATTGCATTTGGCACAGCATGAAAATCTAGAGGATGTTAGTAGGAAATTCAATGCTGTTGACATCTAGTGATAGTCTCAAATGGATTCGTTGTTTTAATATGCCTCCCAGCGGTCATGTTAGTATATTAACGTTACTTGAGCTATTGCTGCTTGACATTAAAGTACTGTGTAATAGAGCTGGTTGGGAATTTGTTGACAAAAAAATTTGTGTCAGAAAATGCTGGTTTGTTGAAACCGAAACTTATCATGGGAAAGATTCACGTTTGATCTATTTCTTGACTTGTAAACATTTTGAAAAAATAGCTGACATGGTTTGTTTTGACATTTTCAGAATGAAAAATTCCAACTTTCCCATTCAAAATGGCTTTGTAATTCAAAATGTAAGCTGATTCGAATATAACTTTTTTTAAAGTCAGATTTGAAACAAATCTTTCTTTTTCCCCCTCCGGATTTTCAGTTTGTGAAAACTTTTGAGATTTTTGTTTTTTGTCCCCGTTTGGGATGTGAAAATCTTTAAAATCTTCATTTCCCCAGCCAGCTGTCCTGTGTAATAAGCCAGACAGTTGAAAGTTGCTCTTTGGTATCTAGTGTAAGATCCAAATATAACATCAGGGAAGTTGATGGAGAATTTCTAGCTGGCTATTTCATATCTCCTTACAGATTACTTGTTTCTTTATTGCTCATTAGCTAAATAAGTAACCTTCCTTTAACTAGCTTATGTGAGCTCAGCTCATTCTTTTAGCTTCTCTCACAAAGGGTGTTACAGTAATATTCCAGTGAGTGGAGCTGTTTCAAACTACTGATTTTTTCTTCTTTGCTTTAATTGCTATTATCAGCAAAACAGGCTATTTTGAGTTTTGGACAATTTAGCCCGTTGTGTAATTTGCCTTAATTTCTATTATTCCTGGCAAAAAATTGTGATAAATGTCTTCAGAAGTTCACAATTTGTACTATTCTCTTGTTTTAAACACCACTGAAGTATGCAAATTTTGCATCATGGCACAAACTACTTTTCAAACAGTTTTTCAGGTTAGCAAACATGGGAATGAGAGATTTGCTACAAGTAAAGCCAAGTTTCACCAACGGGAGGCTCCTTGCACAGATGAAATTATGAAAAATCTGAGTTGAACTCGCCTCCCCCCCCCAAAAAAAGAAAATATTGTCAGATAAACTTTTGTTTTGGCAAAACTAGGTAGTCTTCAACATATCACCAGCAGTGAACTTTGTTTTTCACATGACGGGATTTCAGAATCTATTTGATTCTGATGTCCAGGTTATCCTCCGCATTAAGGCCACTTTGTCCAGCGCTACTAGTACAAACCAGACTTAAAGCTGGCATAGAGAATCCTCAGTGGGTATAAAGCAGTTATAGCCTGGTTTGTGGGTGTGGGAAAGGGCATGACTGAGTCTTCCCTACCCCACAGTGGTCCCTATGTGCTGCAGCATCCCCTTGGTCAGACTTGTATTATGGGACTGATTTGGTGTGGAGCTAGCATAGGATTGGGGAGTTCAAAAGTGTCTTATTCACCTTTGAACATCCCCCCCCACCAAATCCCTGCAAGTAGCACTAGGCACTAGTGGTCTGATCCAATATATAACTGAGTCCGTGGCATTTGTTTTCATAGACTTCAGTGGGCATTGGATCGGGTCTTTGTTGAGGACCTGGACAAAGAGTCCAGAATCTACTAATTGCAAAGGAAATCCTGAACTATTATTAACATTCCAGTTCCGTAATCTGCAGCACCAAAAGTAGTGAGTCTGCAATGTACTCTCTCTCATGCAACTGGCATTTGCGATCACATTAACCACTGGTTAATGTACTGAAGTTCTCCATCATAGATGCTTTCTGTCAATGCATTTAGCAGTTACCTCTCTTGTTATACCCCTGGCAACATCCATTCAGAGACGACCTGCTTGAGTAGTGAATGCAACAAGAGATAAAGAAAATTTGAGAACTACTTTATACCATCTTAAGAGTCATCTATAAAAAAAAATTCACAGTTCACATCCATGCAACCGGTTTTCTCATGCATCATGCAGTAACCAGTTATCTAGGAGACTTTTTTTAAAAAATTGAAGATGTGTAGTCTAATAATGCTCACCAAGCTGGGATTTCAGTCCTGATAATGACAGGTTTCAGAATAGCAGCCGTGTTAGTCTGTATCCACAAAAAGAAAAGGAGGACTTGTGGCACCTTAGAGACTAACACATTTATTTGAAGAAAAGGAGTACTTGTGGCACCTTAGAGACTAACAAATTTATTAGAGCATAAGCTTTCGTGAGCTACAGCTCACTTCATCAGATGCATTCAGTGGAAAATACAGTGAATGCATCCGATGAAGTGAGCTGTAGCTCACGAAAGCTTATGCTCAAATAAATTTGTTAGTCTCTAAGGTGCCACAAGTACTCCGAGTCCTGATAATGTCATGTTTGGGAGGCCATGTTTCCAAAACAGATGTAATTTATAATGCTATAGCAACAGAGAGCCTTATTTTCTGTTGAGACATTAGAGATCCTGGGACTAGTTCTCCATTGCCTTGAACCTTATATAGGGAGTGCTTGTAGAGAATGGTAGCAATTTATACTCACTTTGCACAAATGTAAATGATTACATAGGGTGCCAGAAAATGGAGAATCAAGCCCACTGTCTCCAGCACCTGGATACAAAAATATTGAGGTTGGCACCAGTTCAGCATGTGGTTTACTGATTGCTGAGATGCTCCTGGAGGGGCATTTACAATTATAATTAAGTCAGAACACTAAGGCAGGTGAAGGTGAGGCTTCACAAATAGAACTCCCCCTACCTGCAAAGAGGGCCAAAATCTGTCTTGGGTAGGAGAGGGTTGCCAAATTGGGCACAGTGGGTATATCAAACAACACGTTGGCAGTTCTGCACTTTCTTGAGGACTAGCTATAATATGTACAATTTTTTTCCATTTTTTGCAGTGTAATAATATACAAGACAAGAATTTGATTTTATCCAGCACCTGTTATACTTTAGATAGCTCAAAATGCCTTTCAAGTAACTTAAGTACCACTACTGCAAAGACTATAATATCATGCCCATGAGTGTACACATAAGCAAAGCATAATGTTATGCTGCACATCTTAAACCACAATTCAAGCCTTTGTTTCATTGGAATGGCTAGGAAAGAAAGTATTTAATGTAGCAGAAGCCTACTCTTTGTATTTAAGCAGTCTGTAAATGATACAAATGTCTGGTTGGTTGTATCTGTTTTAGGTATATATTCTCCTCTTAAGAGAGAGAGAGCATGAGTCTGCTAACGTACCTCTACTCACCCAGGCCCAGATCCCCAAAAGTATTTAGGCTCCTAACTTCCATTGCAGTAATTGAATACTGAATATCTGTCTTCACATCCATGACTGCAAGGTTACTGGTATTCTTACGGAACTGACAAAACTTGACATTCTTTTCCTTAATCACTACTGGTTCCTTTTGTGCACACTCTTGTAATTCTCATATGCATGCATCACTCAGTATCTCTGCCTTTGCTTATACATTCCTATTATGTTTGCTGTATCAACCTGTACACCTGATAATAAAATTATAAGTGCGGTAGTAATAAAAAACTATAATAAAACTCCATCATCGAAAGGTTTGGGGAAACTGGGCTCCTGAATATTTCTTGTTCTCTGCATGGGGACAAATAGAGCCTCACACATCTGAGCTGGAACAAAGTATGTCCTCATCTTCCTAACTCTACTTCCCCCATTTTCCCCCAACCTTTCTCCTCTCAGTCATCACACGCTAACCTGCTATCAGTCAAGAATGGGGCAGAGTTTAAGGAATATTTCCGTTTTAGACCAGCATCAATGCTAATCAATTTTGTAGTCAATAGGTGGTGCTAGAAAGCAGTAAATTTGGCACCAGCCCCAGACAGCTCATATGAGCTGCTACATATTTGTCTTTAACTGAGTTAATGTAAGATGAAAGGACTGCTGAGGTTAAGGAATGGGGTAAAATGTGTGCCAAGATTTTCAAAAGGGATTTTTGGGTGCCTTAATTTTTAGGTGTCCAGTTTAGGCCATCTTAAAGGGTTTTGAGAGTGTGAGTGCTCAGCACTTTCTGAAAGCCAAGTCACTTTGAGGTCTCAGATAAGGTGCCCAAAAATCACTAGTCAGATTTTGAAAATCTTATCCCGAGTCATTTTAAAATAATACTTACTGTATCTGATGCATTTTAAAAGCAATAAACATCTGCCAGCCTCTGCTTCTTGGCCGTATCTCCTGATTTGGGGCTTAGTTTTACAATAAAGTAGGAAGCTCAGGTTGTTCATAAACTCCTGTTAAGAGTCTGGGTGGGAATTCTTAATTATAGCAGCTTGAACGACAAGGGTGCCACACTTTTCCTGACATTTCCGCTGTTGAACTAGAAGGAGGCTGAATGTTCTTGTGATTAAGGCACTAGACTGACTCAAAGGACCTGTTTTTAATTCCTGTCTCTGCTACAAACTTCTTGTCACTCTGGCCAAGTCAAGTTCTCTATGCCTCAGTTATAGGGAAATATTTCCCTGCCTCTGTGAGGTTCTTGAGAAGTTAAATACATTAATGATTGAGAAATTCTTTGGTGATAGGACTCATAAGTACTTGGCTAGAGGGGAAGAAAAAGAGGGAGACATTTGTAGGAGTGGAGTCTATTGGTCACAGCACAGAACTGAGGCATAGAAATACATTAAATCCATTCCTGTTTTTGTCACATGGATCATTCTGCGGCTTTATGAAAGCCACCTAACATCTCTGACTCAGTTTCCACATTTGTAAAATGGGAATAATAATACATACCTCCCTCATACATGCTGCCTTATTAGTCTTTTTATTTTAAAAAGGAGGAGGGTCTCTTTTTATAAGCAGTCAGGATTTTTTTTTATCAAGGAGGAAAGATAGAATTCTTTTATTCTAAAACATAACAACACCGAATACAAATGAGCCAAACTGTGTTACCAGTACCAATCAATCAAAACGCAGAGCCCTGGCTTTGTTACCAATAACTATTTATCTCCAGTGTTAATACAGAGCTGTATGAGTGAAGAACGGGATCATGCTGAACTGCTGTGGTGCCCGAGAGTGCAGCTTCCATTTTTTATATGGCAATGCAGTATTGTCTACTTATGCAAAGATAGTTTAGCTAAGATCGCTGGGGTGGAAAATTCTATTTTCTCCTAATGAACTGGACACATGCAGCCATCAAACCAACTTAAATAATTTAGTAGAAAATCCATCCCACGTTCCTCCTCATAACTGGATGTCTGTAAAGTGAAAGGTTTAATCTAGTTTTAGAAAATATTGCCAAAGATGGTGGTGCTATATTCTCATCCGCTATTCTGACCATTCTGAGTATTTTAAAAAGGCTTTCAATTTTTGTTTCATTGATCAACTCAGACTCAATATTTTGAGGAATGTAGTAGGTATGTATTATTTTATCCTCACACTTTTTTATTGTTTTAAATAAAATATTGACTTAACATATAAGGTCAGGCTGTGAAAATTAAAGAAAACTTAAAAGATTTTGATAAACAAATAGATCATAACAATGAAAGTGTCTGAATAGTCAAATGTCAGGGAAACACCAAGCTGTATGTGTTGAGTTAACCTAAACATAATTCATTATGGGGTTTTGTGGTTAAAATGAGAAGGGTTCTCAGAATTGTTTCTGTATCTTCTACACTTCAGTTCTCCATATTAGGCAGGATTTCTTATGTAGAGTTTCCCAAATTGGTAATCTGACAAGAAGCTTCCCAGGTAGGTGGGGAATGACTATTTATAATGTTGATCAGAGATACAGGTTGATCTATCTCCTTCCTCTTCTCCATCTCCCCTTTCCCAAATACAGAATTCTTCCTTGCAGACAGTTCTCTTCAGTGTCACATAAAGAATCAACAACATTCAACTTAGCTTTATATTAGCATGCAAAAGCCAAAGAAAACGTGAATTCAGATTAATCTGCAATCTAAGAAAAACCTCTGAGAGACTTTTCCTGTTTGTTAGTTTCACTTTGGAGCAACTAGCAAATTCTGAACAAAATCATGTAGATGAGAAATATAGTCACTGAAACATTTTCCTTAAAGGTTTTCCACCTCATGATCTCATTTACTTTAGGATCAATATTTGTAGTAGCAAAGCTAAAAGGAAATTGATGGAATTGCCAAAGTTATCTTTTATGGAGGATAAGCAAAGCAGCTGTCAAATAAATGCACCCAGGACTAAAGAGACAACAACATTTGGAAAGGAGTTCAGAGTGAAAGTTGCAAAGTAATGAGTCACAATGAAACAGTGGGAATGAAGGAGTGGAGTTTCTAGTCTTACTAATTCAGTTTTCATGCATCCAATTGTGTGTGTCTTTTTTCATTAAAAATTCCTTACATGCAGCTTCACCGAATAGACAATGACTCAGAGCCAGGCTGATGTTGACAAGATAAAAGCTATACTGGCCACTAGGTTAAAAATTTTTTGAACTTGCCAGGCTTTGCTTTTGCATTAAAATGTGTGCCATGCCTTCAATATTTCCAGCAATGTAAATACATAAAAAGTTCAGATAAATCAGAAAATCCATTCCGGTTACTCATTCATTTCACTGCTGTCTCACACCCACAAACAAATGCAAATGTTTACTGCAGGGATCTGCTAAGTTTTCCAGCTTGTGTTCTGGGAACTCTTTCAATGACCACACAAGTTCAGCCATTTACCTTGATGCTCTTCAGATCAATTACTGGTTCTTTGGGTTTAGCTGGTTCTGGGGCAGGCGCTGGGGCAGGAGCTGGTGCCGGTGCCGGTGCTGGTGCTGATGCTGGTGCAGCTTTCTTAACATCCTTCTTTGGTGCCATTTTGTTTGTTTTTAAAAAGTAAAGGACCCCAAAAAACCCTTAAGTGATTCCTGGGTAAGGAGCAGTGGTCAAGATGATCTACAGCCCAGAGCCTTGGAGGAGGACCCAATGTGTAAAACACTAAAAGGTCATATATATATTTCACTTAGTGCCTAATACAATCTTGACACATGCAGCTGGATTGGACAGTTTGTTAGTAAGGGGGATGTCATTCTCACTCAGACTATAAATGGCATATAAAGGGTCAGGGCTACGTCAGATCAGGGGACTTCAGTGCCTTATTTTAAAAGCCTCCCCTGCATTTTTTTTTAATACATGAAAAGGAGAGAGAAATGTGACAAAGACAGTTCCAGATCGCTTGTTGACATTCAAATACAGATTGACTTGTACTCTTTCTTGGTAGAATTTCAGTTCTGCTGAAGTAATAAATCTGATTCCCCCACCCCCACTCATGCCTATGTGTCACTATGAGAGGATTGTGTTTCAAGCTGGAATTTTTAATTTAAGGGTTGGGAAGATCACCAATTTCCATCCTCCTTGACCTCCTTCCTACATCCCCCTTTACTCCTCCTCCACTTCCTTCTTCTGCCAGAAAGTGCTGATCAAGCGAAGACTTGGGGGAGGGGAGAGAAGGAGTGTTTTAAAAATAAAGCAGACGTATATGGAAAACCCCTCATGCTTTCAGCCACAGTCTCTCCCGCAGAGAGAACAACCCCTAAGAGCTCTCCTGCTGTTCTACCTCTTCCTGCTTATCCTAAAAAGCTATGATAAAGTTGTGTCTAAAATTCAAAATCTCTTCCTTTAATCCAATGTCATGTTTTAGCTGATGAACTGAGCCTCAGATAAAATGAAGATTCTCTACATGATATGTTTCCCTTGCTGATGCTTTTTTCCCTATTTATAATCACAAGGATTATTAATCAAAGGAAGCATTTATGGTTTCTCTTCTAATTTAACAGCCCATCTTAAGTCTCTTATTTATCTTTCCACACTTCAGTCTCCATAGAGACCTTTCCTCTTCCCATGCTCTCCGGTTTCTTTCACTGTGGAGAAGACAACTGAGTTTTTGCTGGATCCCTGATATTTTATTCAGAAGAGCAAAAAGGCTTCCATTTCTGCTTAATTCAATGACTTTACCTCCAAGTCTATAGGATTTAGAATTCCTGCAGCCACCTCAAGGGTAGAATATTTTTCTTCTTGTCTAGAAAACTCCTGCTGATATAGGCTTCAGACTCCTGCAGTTTTATACTAATAAGTGCAAGGCTATTAACAGAGCCATTATTTATGTCCTTGAGGATTCCAGGTTGGAGAGTGTTATAATTAGAAATCATCCAAGGCTCTTACAGAACCCTTCCAGCTCCTCGTCTCATCTCGTCAGCCATGCAAGGAGTTACGTTATTTTAAAATTGGACTTTCAGAAAGATAAACTTACAGAAACACCAACAAGAGCTGGAGAAGGTTGGCACTAGACCGGGACTCAGGAAATCTGGGCTCAGTTTCTGGCTCTGCCATTGACCTCTGGTATGATCCAGGGCAAGCAACTTTTTTGGATCAGTTCCTTTTAGTCAATAGAACTAGGCTGATGTACACCAGTTGAGGGTGTGGGCCTTCACATCTGTGCCCTAGGTCCCCATCTGTAAAATGGAGATCAAGCTTCCTCTCTCCTGTCTTTATCGTTATAGTCTGTAAACTTTTAGAAGCAGAAAATGTTGTATTTAGATGAAATATATGGGCCCAAGGTGTTAACATAACCCATTCACCACAGCAAACACACTATTAAACATCCTTTTAACCTTTTATTAAAAATTAATAAAGAGGAAGGGTGGTCTAGTGGGTAAGGAGACCTGGGTTGAAGTCCTTGCTCTGCCACAGATTTCTTGAGTGACCTTGGGCAAGTCACTGAGTGCCTCAGTTCCTCATGTGTAAAGGGGGAATAATAGTAGGGTAACAATAATGTGACCTCCTTGGGTGTTGTGAGGATAAACATGTTAAAGATGTGCTCAGTTAGTTTGGTAATGAAAGCTATATCAGTACCAAAGATACTCTGATGTCATGGAGCAAAAGTCTGAGAGACATTTAGGAACTGCATTTTGTGAACGTTTGGCTGGGCGATGAGTCTGTACACTCTGACAGCATTGTTTCATGCTACACTTAAGTCAATAGTGGCAGACGCAGCTCCACTTCCAGGTGTTACAGAAACAAGGCTCCTCTTCTGCTTTTGACCGTGAATAACCTGATGTGGTTGCCAGTGTCAGAGTGCTCTTTCTCCCGCTGCTCCCTAGCTCTAAGTTGACAAGGCCCACTTGTGAGGGAAAGCAACAGTAGCAGCTGAAGATTTTTGCTCTTAGTGGCAGTTGTTGCTTTACATGTTCAGCTCCTAGACAGTGTTCAATTAGTTCCTTACACTTCCCATCCTCCTTGCTGCAAGCCACTTAGGTGAATTTGGGGAGGAATTTTACCCCAGGTTCTGAATATTTACTCGAATTCATCCACCTGAGGTTTAGTTTGCCTTCTTAAGAGGCCTGTTTTCCACCACATATTAAGACTTGCAGAATATTAAGCTATATCCTCCTAACTGAAGGTTGCCTTTCTCAGCTCTCTAATGCGCTTCCTTCCCCTCCCAGAGTATGCATCCTCTCTTTCCCCAGCTGAGCTCTGAAGATTCTAACACTTTCCTCCATTAACCTCACCCCCACTCCTACCCCAAAACTTCATCCATCCATCTAGCAAGGACTAGCTAAGGCTCCCTTCAGAGCCCAGCTCCAGCCAGAGGGGCCACTGTAGAACAATACAAAATGCTCTTTATCCCTGAGCAACTGACTGTCTGGGGAAGAGAGACCAGGAACCCACCTAGCTCCCACTGTAGTTAATGGGGAATTTGCGACTGACTTCAGCGTGAGCAGGATCATATTAAAGTAGTTCTGTATTAAAATCACAAATGAGTTTGATTCCCCATAGTTTAAATTCCACGGTATTACTAATTAAGAGGTCTCTTGCTTTTTGGTACTGTTTCTCTCCCTCTATGTGTGAAACTTGCAAGCTGCTAATTGTGTTAGTACATTCTAAGACAGAGTCTGTTCTCAAAGCAATTCTTTGTAACAACAACTACTCACACAGAAAGAGACTCAAAGCAATACTCTGTAACAGTAGAAACAGCACCCAGAGACTCCCCACCCTTTTGTTGTATTCATCTCGCTTTGTTAACAATTGTGATTAAAATAGAGATGGAGGATATATGTGGATGGATGCTTGGTGTGGATAATAATTGAATGATCAGGGAGGTACCAGACTAAGAATCCAGTGTCCATCGGCTGAAGAAGGCGTCAAGTGGAAATAACCAGAGGACCCCCGGGAGGGCAGACTGGAATCCACCCAACAGCCTCAAGAATGGGAGAACCAAAGAACAAGATAACACCTGGCAGCACGGAGCTGTCAGGAATGTGACATCTGCTGATTGATTCAGCAACAGCATGATGAAGCAGTTCCCATAGACTGGCATAGGAAGAAATTCCTATAAAAATGGACTCTAGAAAGTGAGAACTTTGGGGTCTGATTCTGCAAACCAAGGTGGACCTTGATTATCACTACAAAAGGTCCCCCCCCCCCCGCTGATCATAGCTCACCTTACCTGATCACTCTCCTTACAGTGTGTATGGTAACACCCATTGTTTCATGTTTTCTATGTATATAAATCTCCCCACTGTATTTTCCACTGAATGCATCCGACGAAGTGAGCTGTAGCTCACGAAAGCTTATGCTCAAATAAATTTGTTAGTCTCTAAGGTGCCACAATACTCCTTTTCTTTTTGTGAATATTTTAAATGACATCGATGGAGCTGACTGATTTGAGGTCTCTTTAATTATTAAATAAAACCCTTGTTTGTTACAATCCAAATGTCGGGCAATGAAGACAACATTAGCAGGAACATTCTGGATACACTGAAGGGGGCCATGTGTATGTGTTCTTTAGGGAATATTTGCTCAATAGTTCTATCCACTCTTATATGTTCCCCGCCAGCTGGTCTCTAGCCATGGCAGGAAACTAGCAATGGTTACACCCAAGGGTTAAAGTGCCAGAAAGAGAAGGAGTGGAGGAATTATTCTTTAAACAAGGAAAGAGAAATAAAATCAACCTTGCGAGTTTATGAAAAACAAAAGTGAGAGAGGACTGGCCTTAATTCCAAAGGAGAGATTTAAGGAGTGTTAGAAAAAGTGCATATAGTGTGTCCATCAGTGTGGGAGAAGGGCACCAACTGTCGCACCACATATAGCCTATGGCTGACTTTGCACTTGTGGCTTATTGCCCTCCTGTTCAAGGCTTTCTAATTCTGTCGCAGAGTGATATCAGTGTCTCCAGGCAACCACTAGTGAGGCATGCGAGACTTTCCTCTGAGAACTTTCCTGCACCTTAGCTTCTTTCCCCTTGTGAGAGGGACCTTCCATGGGGAAAAATAGCTTCCTAAAGTTGCATTTGCCTCTTGACACTCACAGAACAATCAAGAGGCAACTTCCCCTAATCTTCAGGCCTCTCTGAAAAAGAAATCCAGTTGTTCAAATGCTTTTCTGTTAATTTTCCACCATCCTATGTGGCTTTTGCTATCCCTCTGATGGAGATTGAAAGAATATCTTTTATGCTCGCGCTAACTAGAGCTTATAGGAAACAACCCCACCAAGAGTACAAAATATAAGTGACTGGTAAAATGTGGCTGAAAAATTAGTGACAGCAACTTCCCCCAGCATCTGTTCATAGCTCCTTCAGCGAGCTCTGTAGTTAAGACAAGACATGTATCAATTCTCATCAGGCCAGATTCTTTACAGGGGAAAATGTGAGCTGACAGGGCCAGTGGGGATAGTTCTCACTACTTGGTTTTAAATATAAAGATTAAGCACCACACAAGATGCTATTCCCAGCACAGTCGCTCGTAGTGTACATATTAAAATCCCCTGGGTGCTACTTCGGGCAATTAGAATTCTTGTAGCATCAGTGCCCCACAACCTGTGCACCAGCTGTAGAGATTCACTGCCTCTCCTTTCTTGTCTCATTGCTGAAATGTGTAATGAAAGAATGATATTACTGTTCATTTAAATGAGCTGTGTCTTTCTCGAGTCCCATTTCAATAATCTGCTACAAAACAGAATGACTTCAGAATTGGAAAGGGCATTAAAGGATGGCTAAGTAAATAGCACCGAGTCCCCAAATACCTGTATAGTCTAGTTTCAATGTAACTTATGGCACAGCAACCTTTTCTGGACAAACAAAACCCTGAAAGGTTTTGAACCAATTCAGAATGGAAGGGCCAGTCCCTCAGCTGGCATAAATCAGCAGTCATTTGAAGTCAGTGGAGCTCTGCTAATTTATACCAGCTGAGGATCTGGCCCAAAGACTCTAAAAATTCAGGAAATGTGTCCTTTTCTACTGTGCTGTAGTCTATGGAGCTTTGGGGAAGCTGTTTCCTCTCCAGCACTTCGCAAGTCTTCTTTCCAATGACTTGTGGTACTGACAACATTTCAAACCCAAAGCTAAGAGATACAGATCTCAGACTTCGCCAATGTACTTTTCTCCGTCTATTCCAGTGAAAACTCCTAGTTTTGTCAAACGTAGGATGTACATTGCTTAAGTATACGCAAAAAGAAAAGGAGTACTTGTGGCACCTTAGAGACTAACAAATTTATTAGAGCATAAGTTTCGTGAGCTACAGCTCACTTCATTGGATGCATTTGGTGGAAAAAACAGAGGGGAGATTGATATACACACACAGAGAACATGAAACAATGGGTTTATCATACACACTGTAAGGAGAGGTTTCAGAGTAGCAGCCGTGTTAGTCTGTATTCGCAAAAAGAAAAGGAGTACTTGTGGCACCTTAGAGACTAACAAATTTATTAGAGCATAAGCTTTTTTTTTTTTCTTTTTGCGAATACAGACTAACACGGCTGCTACTCTGAAACCTCTCCTTACAGTGTGTGTGATAAACCCATTGTTTCATGTTCTCTGTGTGTGTATATCAATCTCCCCTCTGTTTTTTCCACCAAATGCATCCGATGAAGTGAGCTATAGCTCACGAAAGATTATGCTCTAATAAATTTGTTAGTCTCTAAGAATAACTGAGGAACAGTGGGGGGGGTGGGGTGCGGGGGAGAAATAACATGGGGAAATAGTTTTACTTTGTGTAATGACTCATCCATTCCCAGTCTCTATTCAAGCCTAAATTAATTGTATCCAGTTTGCAAATTAATTCCAATTCAGCAGTCTCTCGTTGGAGTCTGTTTTTGAAGCTTTTTTGTTGAAGGATAGCCACTCTTAGGTCTGTAATCGAGTGACCAGAGAGATTGAAGTGTTCTCCAACTGGTTTTTGAATGTGATAATTCTTGACGTCTGATTTGTGTCCATTCATTCTTTTACGTAGAGACTGTCCAGTTTGACCAATGTACATGGCAGAGGGGCATTGCTGGCACATGATGGCATATATCACATTGGTAGATGCGCAGGTGAACGAGCCTCTGATAGTGTGGCTGATGTGATTAGGCCCTATGATGGTGTTCCCTGAATAGATATGTGGACAGAGTTGGCAATGGGCTTTGTTGCAAGGATAGGTTCCTGGGTTAGTGGTTCTGTTGTGTGGTGTGTGGTTGCTGGTGAGTATTTGCTTCAGATTGGGGGGCTGTCTGTAAGCAAGGACTGACCTGTCTCCCAAGATCTGTGAGAGTGATGGGTCTGCTGAATTGGAATTAATTTGCAAACTGGATACAATTAACTTAGGCTTGAATAGAGACTGGGAATGGATGAGTCATTACACAAAGTAAAACTATTTCCCCATGTTATTTCTCCCCTCCACCCCACACCCCCACTGTTCCTCAGATATTCTTGTTAACTGCTGGAAATAGCCTACCTTGCTTGTCACCATGAAAGGTTTTCCTCCTTTCCCCCCCCTGCTGCTGGTGATGGCTTATCTTAAGTGATCACTCTCCTTACAGTAAGAAAAGCAGTACTTGTGGCACCTTAGAGACTAACAAATTTATTAGAGCATAAGCTTTCGTGAGCTACAGCTCACTTCATCGGATCACATGAAGTGAGCTGTAGCTCACGAAAGCTTATGCTCTAATAAATTTGTTAGTCTCTAAGGTGCCACAAGTACTGCTTTTCTTTTTGCGAATACAGACTAACATGACTGCTACTCTGAAACCTCTCCTTACAGTGTGTATGATAAACCCATTGTTTCATGTTCTCTGTGTGTGTATATCAATCTCCCCTCTGTTTTTTCCACCAAATGCATCCGATGAAGTGAGCTGTAGCTCACGAAAGCTTATGCTCTAATAAATTTGTTAGTCTCTATGGTGCCACAAGTACTCCTTTTCTTTTTGCGAATACAGACTAACATGGCTGCTACTCTGAAACATTGCTTAAGTATAGTGGCACATATGGGACTCTCAAAATATATTGGAATAACCAAGTACAACATGGTGAGTTACGGCCTGAACCCCATATTTTCCAGCAGTATGTCTGATTCCTGGTGTTATATTGGATCATTTATTTAAGTATGCCTATAGCTACAGTCATTTGCATAAATTAGAACCTGCTTGAAGGAACAAGGCGATGGAGGTTGGAATTCTTCAGCTATTTCTATGCATTGACATTCTGGTTATAGCAAACATCTGCTTATAATGCTTCAATTGACTTCACGGTATTTTGGAGCAGGTCCATAGGGAAGATATTCTAAAAATGCCTACATGAGGCTCCTTTGTAACATGTTGCTATTCAGAATGCTCTACCCTTGTAAATTATCTGTTGTGTTCTGCACAGCTCAGATGCTCCCTCTAATAGTCTAGGTAGCATACACAGTGTTTGGAATTAGCACCCCCAACAAAAACGAATAAAAGTCTATTTGGGTATTTTGAACACATCCACTATCATGGCATCTGAGTACACACAAATATATATAAAGCACAGATTTAGTCTGTTAACATTATTGTCAACCTCTTCCTTGTGTAACAGGGTGACAGTGTTCTTGAGAACATTTTTTGTATCTTCTGAATGTATGTATTTGGTACCAATAGACAGGGTATTTATTGGAGGAGTGTAAATGGAAGAGGTGGATCTGAGTGGCTTTTGCAAGTTGCACCATGTGAAGCTTCTTCATGGAATGCACTTTCAGCCCCAGGTACACTCTCCTGTAGGGGCAGTGCTTGGGTGTCCACTTCCAACAGGAAGCTTCCTGGTTAAAGGCATTTCTGGCTACCGATACCACTTGAGCATTTGCGAACAGTGATGAGTTTGTAAAGGCCTTGAGACTACCTAGCTTGGCGTGGAGAATCCTGGTCCCTAATATCTATATTCATGTTCACTGTGCTGGTCAAGCCATTGAGCTTGAGCTGTTCTACCAGTCTGGCTGTGCCCCTGGCCTGCCCTGGACCAATCTCCTGGTCTCTGGTTCAAGCTGTGCTCCTGCTAATAGCGGCAGTGTGGGCTCACTGACCAACCCACCTGGTCTTCTTCCAGCATGGCCCTATGCCAGCTGACTGGCCCAGAGCCAATCAGATGGCCTGAAACCAATTGCCTGTTCCCATGTGGGCAGGACTGAGAACCCCCTCTGGAGCATCATTCCTCTTCTCCAATGAGAGGTGGGCTGGCAGCAAGAAGTCAAGGGTGGGATTTCCTCCCAGTCCTCTAGCCAACCAGGGCTCTGGTGGCAAAAGGGCCTGTCCCTAATCAGTGAGGTCGCAGGGAAAAGAACTGTCTCTTTCACACTACTGACTTAGGGAGTGGAGGCTCTGCAGCCTTGATCAAGACTGGGGCCCCATTGTCCTGGGGGACTAAAGAATCCTGCCCTAGGAGTGTTACCTGGTGCTTAGGGCAGGAAACGGGAAGGAAGAATTATGGGGTTCAGGTCCCAGCTGTGCCATTGACTCACTTTGTGGCATTGGCCAATCCACTTTAATTCGTTGTGGCATAGTTTACCCATTTGTAAATGTTTTTAACACTCGTGCTTTACATGTATGTTTGGAGAATTAACATTTGTCAAGCACTTTGAAATCCTCAGATAGAAGGCTTTATGCAAGTTCAATGTTCTGCTGTTGGAGGAGTATCAATACATTATATTTTAATATTTTTCTTCCTACCTCTTTTTTTACTTCCTCCCATCTCCTTCAAGAAGAGCTGTTAACTTTCTTTAAACAGCCAGAAGGCCCTGAGACCCTTATTTAGAATTAGGGAGTCAAGTGACATGATGTAGCTTAAGAATGTCATTCTGCCTCTCATGTGACCTATGAGATCAGAGGTTGTTGTAGAGACATCTAACTGCTCTGATAGAAAGTTCTATTGAAGCAGAGATCCATACATCTTGGTGAATCAGGCAGGATTTCAAAGCATGGGTGGTGAGAGACTCCAGAGTCAGGAATCATATGAAGTGTTTCATATATCTCTCCTCCTGTATCCTTTGCATAGGGGTAATTTCAAGCTGCAGCTTTTGTCACATGGAACGTTTTTAATAATTAAAATGAAAGTGACTATTTCCCACACTATATCCAGGATTAGGGGCTTTGGGGGGATGCTGAAGGAAGTGACATAGGCCAAGCCAATTACACAACCAGAGAACTTCATTTTGTGCTTAAATATTCAACACTGAAATCTTTTCTTCTGCTTGTCAAACCAAAATACAAAATGCTTTCCAATGTCTTATGGCTCCAAAGTTGCCAATTTCAGAGGCTGATGATATTTTGTATGAAGATGGCTACCACTGACGGGGAGCTCAGAGGTGTCTATTTATTATCATTACTATTATTTATTTATTTATTATTTATTAAATACTTTGGGCCAAATTCATCCTGGGGGAACTCCACTGAAGTCAACAGAGCTACAACAGGAGTGAATTTTGCCCTTTATTTTTAAATTGTATTTCAGTTATTTGTGACAAGTGCTTTCTGCCTGGTGAAATTTTAGACTATTGAACTGGGCAAAACAAATACAGTTGCCCTGCATGTGTGGAGAGATAATTTGGGTGAATGTATATGGAAAGGGGAGTTTGAGATCACAGTGGTATTTCCCATCGCTTCTATCATTGTGAAAACTTCATTATAAAAAGGTTACAGGACAGTACACAACAGATCTGAATTTCTTCCAAGTCAACACCAACACGAACCCAAAATTCCTAACCCTGTTCTAGAACTGGGCAAATAATTAATTCAGAAGTAATAACTTATTTAATGAAGTGTGCCTCTTTTTCTATTTAAGAATTATTCTAGTCAAAGTTTATTTGCCCAGTAATGATTTTTAACCAGTAGATATGTCATGATGGTTTATTGCAATTATTCAGTATTTGCAATTCAGGCTGTTTTGATTGGACACATGAACCATTGAATTCATTGCCCAGAGAAAAGTCTTGTGATTACAAATTGCTAAATTTGTTTTCAGCAAATATTCTGCAATATTCACTGAAAGTGAGCTCTTTTGGCAAACATACCTGCCAAAGCGTCGCGGTTCCGGCGGCGTCCGGTGAGCTCTCGCTGGCATTTGAAAATCCGGGGGAGATGGTGTAAATCTCGTGCTGGGTCGTACCCATATCCGCAGCAGGTCTCCAAGGTGAACATACCTGCCAATAAACTCATTTGCTCTACTGTTCATGAACTGCAAAGACAGAGGGATTTCAACAAAGCTTGAAGTGAACTTGATTAAAAATTCACATGAGTATTTGCAGTATTCACTCAGTTCTGATACCGAAAAGGGAGGGAATCCAGTGCTATTTGCATAATTTTGAATTATTTTTACTTGTTACTGTTGTTTGCCTACTATTTCAGCTTTCAGCTGTGATTCTTACGTCAACCCAAGACACCAGAATTAGGCTAATGTTTTCCAAGTAACAATGCAATAAAATCAAATGAAGGTCATCCTTCTACAGGGGAAACATACCAGAGAAGCTTACTCTGTCTGCATAATCTCCATGGCATTATCTTAGTTTATAGTATCATATCAGCTACAAGGCAGGGGGGAAGATATGGGTAGTTCCTTTGCTTACATCAAGGATATCAGAGCTGAAATCAATAGTGCTACTTAGTGTTCATGATTTATCATAGAATCATAGAAATTTAGGACTGGAAGGAATCTTGAAATCATCAAGTCCAGCCCCCTATGTTGAAGCAGGACCAAGTAATCCTACACCATCCCCGACAGGTATTTTGTCCAACCTGTTTTTAAAAACCTCCAGTGATGGGGATTTCACAACCTCCCATAGAAGCCTATTCCAGAATTTAACTACCCTTATCATTAGAAAGTTTTTCCTAATACCTATTCTAAATCTCCCTTGCTGCAGATTGAGCCCATTATTTTGTCTCCTGTCTTCAGTGGACACAGAGAATAATTGATACCCATCCTCTTTAAAACAGCTCTTCACATATTTGAAGACTTGTTATCAGGTTCCCCATCAGTCTGTTTTCCTCAAGACTAAACAAACCCCCTTTCATCATAGGTCAGGATTTCTAAATCTTTTATCATTTCTGTTGCTGTCCTCTGGATGCTCTCCAGTTTGTCCACATCTTCCCTAAAATGTGGTGCCCCAAATTGGACACATTACTGCAGCTGAGGCCTCAGCAGTGCTAAGTAGCGTAGAACAATTACCTCCTGTTTCTTACATCTGACACTCCTGTTCATACACCCTAGAATGATATTAGCCTTTTTTGCAACTGTGATCCACCATATCCCCCAGATGCTTTACAACAGTACTACCACTTACCCAGCTATTTCCCATTTTGTTGTTGTGCATTTGAGTTTTCCTTCCTAAGTGAAGTACTTTGCACTTGTCTTTATTGAATTTCATCTTGTTGATTTCAGACCAATTCTTCAGTCTGTCAAAGTCATTTTGAATTCTAATCCTGTCCTCCAAAGTGCTTGCAACCCCTCCCAATTTGGTGTAATCTGCAGATTTTATACGCATACTCTCTATTCCATTATCTGAGTCATTTGTGAAAATATTGTCTAGTTTTGAATCCAGGACTGACATTTGTGGGATCCCACTAGATATGTCCTCCCAATTTGACAGCAAACCATTGATCACTATTATTTGATTAGGGTCTTTTAACCAGTTGTGCATCCACCTTAGAGGAATTTCATCTAGACCACATTTCCCTAGTTTGCCTATGAGACTATCATGTGGGAATCTGTCAAAACCCTCACTAGAATCAAGATATATCACATCTACTGCTCCTGCCCCCATACACATGATGAATTTGTTGTTTGTGGAAATTTGCTGAATAATTTGGACAAATAATTTTCAGCCTATGGGTTATTGAACAGAGCATTTTGGCTATTCATTTTTCATGTTGTATTGTTGATTACCTGTGTCACATGGTATTGTTTCAGATTCCCCATTGGGCAACTTTCAGAATTGGCAAACAATTTCACAAATACTCATTAGTTGCTTGAATATTAGTAAATAATGACTAACATGAAACCCCATGAAGCATAGCGAACACAACTTAGTGTTTTTCTTTATGAAAATACAGTAGAACCTCAGAGTTATGAACACCAGAGTTATGAAATGACCGGTCAGCAGCACATCTCATTTGGAACTGGAAGTACATAATCAGGAAGCAGCAGAGAGTAAGATGACCAGATGTTCTGATTTTAAAGGGACAGTCCCGATTTTTGGGTCTTTTTCTTATATAGGCTCCTATTACCTCCACACCCCGGTCCCGATTTTTCACATTTGCTGTCTGGTCACCCTAGCAGAGAGACAGAGAGGGAAAAAAAGCAAATACAGAACAGTACTGTGTTAAATATAAACTACTAAAAAAGTAAAGGGAAAGTTTTAAAAAAAGTTTTGACAATGTAAGGAAATTGTTTCTTTGATTGGTTTCAGAGTAGCAGCCGTGTTAGTCTGTATTCGCAAAAAGAAAAGGAGTACTTGTGGCACCTTAGAGACTAACAAATTTATTAGAGCATAAGCTTTCGTGAGCTACAGCTCACTTCATCGGATGCATTTGGTGGAAAAAACAGAGGAGAGATTTATATACACACACAGAGAACATGAAACAATGGGTTTATCATACACACTGTAAGGAGAGTGATCACTTAAGATAAGCCACCACCAGCAGCGGGGGGGGGGGGGGAAAGGAGGAAAACCTTTCATGGTGACAAGCAAGGTAGGCTAATTCCAACAGTTAACAAGAATATCAGAGGAACAGTGGGGGGTGGGGTGGGGGGAGAAATACCATGGGGAAATAGTTTTACTTTGTGTAATGACTCATCCATAAACTAAGATCATTAAAAGCAGCATTTTTCTTCTGCAAAGCGAAGTTTCAAAGCTGTGTTAAGTCAATATTCAGTTGTAAGCTTTTGAAAGAACAACCATGATGTTTTTTTCAGAGTTACAAATATTTCAGAGTTATGGACAACCTCCATTCCCAAGGTGTTCGTAACTCTGAGGTTCTACTGTATTTTCCAACCATATTTTGGTGGGTTTTTTGTTTGATTCACTCTCTTGAAGATAATAGATGCTGCTGCATAAAGCGGGCAAAGACTAGCCATGACTGTCTGAATATGTTCAACAGTACAGGTCCCAGTACAGATGCTTGGGGGACACTAGTATTTACCACTCTCCATTCTGAAAACTGACCATTTATTGCTGCCCTTTGTTTCCTATCTTTTAACCACTCACTGATGCATGAGAGGACCTTCCCTCTTATCCCATAACTCTTTTCTTTGCTTAAGATCCTTTTTCAAAGTCTTTCTGAAATCCAAGTACCACCATATCCACTGAATCACCCTTGTCCATGTGTTTGTTGACCCCCTCAAAGAGTTCTAATAGATTGGTGAGGCATGATTTCCTTTACAAAAGCTACGTTGACTCTTTCCCAACATACTGTGTTCACCTATGTGTCTAATAATTCTGTTCTTTACTATAGTTTCAACCATTTTGCCTGGTATTGAAGTTAGGCTTACTGGCCTGTAATTGCCAGGATCGTCTTTCACATAGAGTGCCACTCCCTCATCAGTGTGACCTACGCTGTCATTCCTATATATTTTATACCCTGGTGTTCCATGTCCCATTGATTGTCATCATTCCAAGTTTATGTGATGTCTAGTATATCATTATCCTCATGTAATACCAGGCACTCAAGGTCACCTATCTTAGTATTTAGACTTCTAGCCCAGTGGAGAATCGGCCACTATTTCAAAAAGAGGGCAAAAGGAACATAAGGGGAACCAAAAAGAAGATGTAGTGAAAAGGGAGATGTTTGCTCAGGCCCCAGTTTGCCAAAGCACTTAGGCAAGAGAGTTTAAATCCCATAGAAGTAGATAGGCCTTAAGCACATGGCTAAAGCTGAGCTTTTGAAAGCTTCATAAGGGATTTGGAAGCCCAATTCCCATCTAAATGAATATACTGCCTTGAAAATCTCAGCCAAAGGGTAAAATTTTCAGAATCATCTCAGTGACTTGGGCTAGATTTTCAGAGGCACAAAGGGCGGTTAGGTGCCCCACGCCTAAAAAAGTCAGTGGAAGTTCAAGGATTGTCAAAGACACAAACAGCCATTAGGTGGCTAAGATCCCATTTTTCATGTGCCTAAGTCACTTCAGAGTCTTTGGGTATGGCTACAGTGGATGTGTCATTTCCGGCCGGAGGAGACGTACCAGTGCTAACTCTGATTGAGTTAGCATGCTAAAAAAAGAAGCCGTGGTGGTATGAATGATGGGAGGGGCTAGCTGTCCTAGTCCGGTTCTGTCAGAGACACTTGACACGTACTCAGGGCAGCTAGCCCATACCACTGCTTGCTCCCAGCAGCTACACAGCTATTTTTAGCGCACTAGCTCGATCAGAGCTTGTGCAGGTATGTCTGCTCAAGCTCTAAATTGCACCTGGCAGGTGGGACTTAAGTTCCTAAGTCACTTTTTAAATGGCTGTTTTGTTGAATCAGGATCTTATTTGATAACCAATAAAGTAATGTCCCACTGCTACATATTTTTCCAGGTTAAAAAAACTCAATTTTTATTTACTCTTAAAAATCTGTCTGGTTTTGTCAATTATTTCTGAGACAGAATTTGCATCTCCACTTACTGAAAGGTTTTAAACAAAATGTTCCCAAAATCTTTTTTATATTATTTTTATTATTTTATTTTAATGATATTTAATGGATGAAATGTAAAGTCTGACAGCCCTGCTGTGGGGTATTGAGATTAAATACACAGTATGAAGCTTATCCTGTCATGTGCATTCGCTCCTCTACCTGAGGGCGATGAATGCTGAAGAGTACCTTTAAAAAAAAACCCCACCCAATATGCTCTAATTTAGCAGAAGATTTGTTTTATTTCACAAGAGTTTAAAACTGACATTTCTGTAATTAACTGTAAAAGTGTCCTACTGTACGGTGTCTTCAAAGGAAACGACAAAAGCTGCTTGTCTGGGTATTAAAGCATAAAATGGCAGAATAGTTTTGAACCACGGTTTTCTCAGTTTGTTCTCTGTGCTCTGGGATCAGATGAGCTGTGCCCTTTCTGCAGCAGCAGTTTAGAATTAGACAGGTGAAGGGAACAGTCAAACATAACACTGGTGAGAGCTCTCAGGATAAGAAGACATCTGTCAGGAGGAACATGTCTCTGGAACATTTGTTGGTTTAGGATTGCTTTTCCCCTTTGTACACTTCAGTTTGGAGTATAGCAACTGCCTGGGTTCTCTGTCCTCCTTTGCATCAGTATTGAAGATGGTAATTCTTATTTATTGGCCGAGGATTTCACAAATGATTTTGGGCACCCAACTAGAGCCTGCTTATCAGAAAGTGTCCAGTACTCATGCACTGAAAATCAGGCCTCTTTAATGTGTATGAAGCTGAACACCAAAAAGTAAAGGGGACACAAATTATGTCACTTTTGAAAATCTCTGCTCTTATGGATGGGATTTTCAAAAGCAGCCGCTGTTGGACCAACTTTGCTTCCATTTGAAGTCCATGAAATTATTTACCTGTGTGAAATTACTTGTGTGTGTGTGTGTATGTGGTTGTATGATCAGGGCTTAAGACAAGAAGCAATGGAAAGCAAGAATATGGCGATGATAAAGGCAAAGACATGGGGGCAGGCATGACAAGGGAGGGAGTTCAAGACGAAAGGGATAATGAGAAAAAACATGCAGAGGCAGTTGTGGTACTTAGCACTGGAGGGGTGTCCGTGATCAGACACTGAGCTAACAGGAACTAATTAATGAGACCTCACAGATTCTAAGCCCTGAGGGGCAGGGATTGTCTGTATTTTATGTCTGTTTAGCACCCAGCACAATGGGGCCCTGATCCCAATTTGGGGCTTTGAATGCTACTATAAATATTTGTTATTGCTAATAGCCCAGCAAGAGAGGTAGGGAAATATTGCAATTCCCACAGTAACAGATAGGGAGACTTGCTCAAGGCCACATAGGGAGTCAGTGGCAGATCCAGGGTTACAATTTAGGAGGTTCACGTTCATTCGCTTAGATGGCACTGGCTCACAATTCAGAGCATACTTGCTAATTCTCTGTTTCAGGATCCAAGGGGATTGTGGGCATGTGGCTTATTTCTTCTTTTTTCACATTCTGTTTGCTGTAGATTTTTGCCTAGCCAGAGGCCCTGCAACTACCAGTCTGATTTTCCTCTCTCTATTATCTTATCTCCTGCCTGGGGTGCTTGAGGACCCACATACATTGGGCACCAAGCTTTGTATTCATACCTAATTGTTACTTCCTTCTAGTGATTTCGTTGGATCTGAAGAAAATGTGCACGTCTCCCGGGGCATCTGGCCTGGGGCTGGGTAGGATGGCCAACAAGATCCTGCTGCTTTAATACCTCCACTGCAGTCCAGTGTATTTATTACAATTCAGTTTCCATGCAGGCAAATGATGTTTTCACTGTGTACTTGCTGCAGAGTTTCAGAGTCATTTCTCCTTTTAAAAGGCCGACTGCCCACCCCAAATCAGTGGATTGTATGTTCTTCATGGCACCGGCTGTGTTTGGGAAGCACTTAGCACAAGGTGGGCATTGTTACCATCTAAATAATAGCTAATCATACCTAGCACATGTATGATTTTCTGGGTTTCACCTGGTTTACCTTAGCATGCTGCCAAGTGGCTTTTACTACTCTCACAACTAGGAGAGAATTCAGACATTGGGACTGTGCAAAAGGCTCTATTTTGAGCCTGGCCACACAGAGCTTTCTTACTTCCCTCTATGGGTACCTGGATCTAAAGAGCTTGCACGAGGGAGCAAGAGCAAGCACTGCCAGGCTGTTACTTCCCCTCCTGTGGGGGGGCAACGAGTGGATGGCTAGAAGGAGGAGCATTGGATCTGCTCCAACACCAGTCCACCCACTAGCGCACCAAAGTTGAGGTAGAGGATGATCTGCAGTAGCAAAAAGGACAGAACAGATTACTTCCCCACTGAAGCAGGGAGGAAGCAGATTCTGGTTTTTGGAGTTTGCAGATATTCAGTTCTTGGTTGGTTGGGCAGAGTAGCAGTGAGCCAAAGTTGACTTAGTCATAGCAATGGGCCTATCTTTTTAACATATTATGGAGCAGGGAGAACTGAGTGGATAGCTGGCCACTTTTTCCCCTAATTATTAGGAATTCCCTTTGTTCCCTAACTGATGTCTCATGGCACAATGCAAGGATATTGCAAGTAAGGCTAATATTATTGACCCTCTGTTTTACAAGGTAATAACTCAATACTTGAGTGCACAGACATAGCAGTAGAAGGCTAAGTAATTTATCAGAATGAATGAATCAGTTAATTGCTGATGAAAGCCAAGGGAAGATATTATTTTTGCTATTGTAATACAAGCTAGAAATCGAATGCCTTGTTTTTAAACAGGGCCCAGACCAAAATTCTCTGATCCATTCACCTTGGAAACCTGGGTATGTTTGTCTCCAGATCTGTACCTGGCCTTTATGCCTGGCCTCTTGTAAAGGGCTGAGCCAAACCCATGGGAAGAAGACATTTCCAAACTTTCCTGATTGCTTAATAATTTAGATTGGTTAATAATTAAATCACTCAGTGTTTTTAATATGTGCTGATTCTTCTTTCACTTGCGCTGGTTTTACCCAGCTGTAATGTTACTGACTTCAGTGGAGTTACTCCTGTTTTCCACTGAAGTAACTGGGATCAGAATCAGGTCTCTAGCTTTTAATTCCTAATAGGGCACTTGGGGACACTTGTTATTGCAGAATTTGATTTTTGCTGTGATCTTATCACAGAATTTAGGCTCAGATCCCTAAAGGTATTTAGGTGCCTAACTCTCATTGATTTAAACAGAAGTTAGGTGCCTAAATATCTTTGAGCAGTGATACTCAGACCTCAGTGGTTCAGGAGCCAAATTAGCAATCAACGTTACTGAGAAGAGACACAGTAGTGTGAATTCATTGTTTCATTTACTATTTTTATATAATATATTATTCTCACAGCAAAATGACTGACCAAGTATTATTATTTTATCAACTACATTTGGTTAATAACATAGTAAAAGCCTCCTGATTGGTTAATAACTTAGACTGATTTTAATATGCACTGCAAAGAGCGGCAGGAGACACATTAAAGAGCCATTTGCGGCTTGTGAGCCTCAGTCTGAGTATCACTGCCTTTAAAGATCTGGGCCCAAACGACTATTCTTTGATTTGAGGCTTCGGTCTTTCTTTTGTATAAGTGTCTTGTTTTTGTGTCACCCATAACAGCTGACAAACTGCCACCACCTTTTTCTTCCAAGTATCACTAATCTCAGGGAGCAGGAAAACATATCATCCAAGCAATTATAGCAGATTGTTGTAAAACTACACTGTTATGCTGCTGTAAATGGTGAACCAATCCATCACAACTGCATGATCCTCACCAGTGGAAAAGCACGCTTTATGAAAAGGGGCTCCGGGACTATAATAAAACTAAGCCAAATGCTGGAAATATGATCAACTCCTCAATTAATCTGATTATATCAACAGCCGCTGTGTGGAACATTTGTTCCTGTTCTGCATGCTGTTGCATATTGCAGTGGAACTATTTATGGGCCCGGCTCCAACTGGATTTATGGACGATGATGAACCAACGGTGGATTCAATTACAGTCTGGGATCACTGCAAAAATTGTGGCACCTGCAATCACTGCAAAACAGCCTTAGCATGAGAGCTATGCAATCAGAGTTCACCCCACCAGCCGGAAATTCTTGAGCCATGAGGAAACATATTGCGGGGGTTTAACGGCATCCTTATTCATATTTTTGCCTCTTAAGACTTTCATAGTTGCCTTTGATCTATAGCTGCAGGGCTCCGGCACCATCGCGGGCTCCTTCTCCACCACTTCATTAGCTTCAGTGCAATAAGAGAAGCAGAATCATACCATTGTCATCCACAAGCTGCACTGATGGCTCATTTATATCAGGATCCAGTTCTCATTTTCTCATCTCTGGCCAGATTGCTCCCTCCCATAAAAATAAATCCATTGGGCAAAACATCTTGAGGTTCATCTTGCAGGACGTTCATGGATTCCTAGGCCAGAAGGGACCACAGTGATCACCTAGCCTAATTTCCTGCATAACCCAGACCATTCCAACAGTAACGGTTTTCTAAGGGGCATTCCTTCTAGTGATGGACTTGGCAAAGGGAGATAACTCCTGACCCCATGGAGCAAGTCGCTATGTAGAGAAAGGTCTTCTTCCTCCAGTTCTGATTGGAAACTTGTTTTATAGCTGAGAGATTATGATTGGGTGAAGGGTTTGTTCTGGGTTGTTTGCATAACTGTGTTTTTTAAATGTGCCGGGGATGGATGCTCCTTTATATGGAATGTGCACAGAAGCTCACTCTGGGGGAATGTTAGCGGGAGCAAAGATGCGCTTGCACCAGTGTTTGTGAATTAGAAGGGTTGTGAATGAGGTCAAAGCAAGCTCTATTTTGAGCTGGAAGGAATGTTGGCAGAGTGTTTTTGTCCTGCCTTTTCCCCAGGTGTATCTAGGACACAGCTATATTTTTGTTTTGTTTTTTACCTATGAAGGAAGCTGTTGAAAATGAAGCTGTACTACAATGCAGTGGTGCTCTTTGACCATAGGTGTTTGCCACAGACCTGAGCTATACTACCCTAAGGGGAGAGAAAGACAGTACTGGACTTGCATGCCCATTCTTAAGGGCCCATTCTGCTAATCAACTGAGCCATACTGGGGAGGGCTCATCCTTGATGTAATTTTCCTGCCCCTCCTTTACCACGACAACAATCAACACGTGTTCTGTGTTTGGGACGCTGCCACACTCTGCTCTTCAGTTAGTGGGAGAGGTTGCTGGATGCAAACACATTCCTTCCCCCACCAAAATGGTCATACAGGTTTGCTACCACTCTCTCAGCCACTCTGCCTTTGCTATGACAGTGAATCTAATCAAGATTTCTTACATGGACTTGCACAGCATCAGCCCCAACTGACTGCAGTGATGCAAGTTCTATGGTAATATATTTCCCCTTTTTAGTGGAAGGCAATGCTGTGAAATGGGCTAGCACTCCCTAGGCAATTAAACTAGCTACTGTAGGGTCTTTCACAAAATCGCTTGTTTTAAATCAGTTCTAAAGTCAGACTGAGGTCAAGCCTGAATTCCCTTATCTTGGTAACTTGAGAAGGCAAAGGAGCCTCAAACTAATTATAAATCCATATATTTTAGAAGGATGCACTTCTACCAACCTTCCAAATTGTTGTCAGAGAACACAGATGTGGTCCTCTAAGAGAAGGTGCTAAATGGGGATACGTCCTATTGTTTCAGTAGTAAAAAATTTGCCCGTTTTTCCCAAAGTAAAATACTGTCATGTCCTAGTTAGTGGAAGCCTTTAATTAATATACCAAGACACTTGTTAAGGTCAAACACAACCAGATTTAATAGATAGTGTTGGACTTTGATCATCCACTCAGAGTTAATTAAGCTCCCACTGACTCCTACTTTCAGCTGTTGCAAAGGGGCCAGATGCTACACTGCTGTAAATTGGCATACATTCATTGATTTTACACCAGCTGAGAATCTGGGCTCTCTAAGTAATCTTTCTAGAACATCTCCCCTCCAAAAAAAGCGAATGCAAGGTACAGGCTAGATTCAGAAACAAAGGGGTGAAAAACAAACAAATAATTCTTGTTTAAGAGGTTTAAACGAGAAACCTTTGGGATTAGCTGATAAAGTCAACCCCAGATTTGTTTTCACTTTCTCCAATTTAAATGAGCTGCAGTTGGAGAGCTAAATAGACAGAGTCATAAACTAGCAATGCTAAACACAACTACCATCCACCTCAGTGATGAATGTAGCCCTACCAAATTCACAGGCATGAAGATCGCATCACGGACCATGAAATCTGGTCTCCCCCCATGAAATCTGATCTTGTGTGCGCTTTTACCCTGTACTATACAGATTTTACAGGGGAGACCAGTGTTTCTCAAATTGGGGGTCCTGACCCAAAAGGGAGTTGCAGGGGGTCACAAGGTTATTTTAGGGCGGTCACGGTATTGCCGCCCTTTACTTCTGCGCTGTCTTCAGAGCTGGGTGGCTGAGAGTGGTGGCTGTTGGCCAGGCACCCAGCTCTGAAGGCAGCACCCCGCCAGAAGCAGCGCAGAAGTAACGGTGGCAATACTGTACCATGCAACCCTGAGTTCTGTGCTGCTGCTTGCAGAGCTGGGTGGCCAGAGAGTGGTGGCTGCGGACTGAGGGCCCAGCTCTGCAGGCAGCAGCGCAGAAGTGAGGGTGGCAATACCATACCAGGCCGTCCTGACTTCTGTGCTGAAGCTGGCAGCGGCTCTGCCTTCAGAGCTGGGCTCCTGGCCAGCAGCTGCTGCTCTCCAGCTGTCCAGCTCTGAAGGCAGTGCCACCGCCAACAGCAGCGCAGAAGTAAGAGTAGAAGTACCGCAAGCTCCATACAATAACCTGGTGACAACCCCCACAACTTCTTTGTGGGTCAGGACCCCTACAGTTACAACCCCATGAAACTTCAGATTTAAATAGCTAACATCATGAAATTAACAATTTTTTTAAATCCTATGACCATGAAATTGACCAAAATGGACTGTGAATTTGGTAGGGCTCTAGTGATGAAGCTCAACTGTAATAGTGTACAGTCCTGAACCTATGCTGCCTTCTGCAGTCATTTGCATGAGAGGAAAGTGAGTCGGAATTTTGCACAGCTAGAGATGATTGCACAAGGTGCAATGGAGAAGCAGGTGTTACGATTCCCATCTATTCTGGGGTCTGAACTAGGATCAAAGGTGTTCTTTGACACCATGTCAGGTAACATTTAAAAACCTTTCTATAGACAGAGTAGGTTGTATTTTAATACATGTTAATTCAGGGTTGGGCAAACTTTTTGGCCTGAGGGCCACATCAGAGTTCCGAAACCGTATGTAGGGCTGGGTAGGGAAGGCTGTGCCTCCCCAAACAGCCTGGCCCCCGCCCCCTATCTGCCCCCTCCCACTTCCCGTCCCATGACAACCCCCTTCAGAACCCCCATCCCATGACTGCCCCCGCTGCTCCTTGTCCCCTGACCGCCCCCTTCCAGGACCCCCCACCCGGTATCCCACCCCCTATCCAACCCCCCCCCCACTCCCTGTCCTCTGACTGGCCTGACCCCTATCCACACCCCCACCCCTGACAGCCCCCCGGGAATCCCATGCCTATCCAACCCCCCGGTTCCCCATCCCCTGACCACCCCCTCCAGAACCTCTACCCCATCCAACCATCCCTTGCTCCCTGTCCCCTGACTGCCCCCCAGGACTCCCTGCCCCTTATCTAACCCCCTCTCCCTGCCCCCTTACCATGCCACTTAGAGCAGCAGGACTGGTAGCCGCGCTGCCCAGAGCGCTGGCGGCAGAGCGATCTGAGGCTGCAGAGGAGGGGGGACAGTGGGGGAGGGGCTGGGGGCTAGCTTCCCCGGCCGGGAGCTCAAGGACCAGGCAGGACGGTTCCGCGGGCCGGATGTGGCCCATGGGCCATACTTTGCCCACCTCTGTGTTAAATGGTTAAGGCGGACCCTCGGCTCCTGTAAGCAATTACCTCAAACAGCCATCACAGGTTAAATACAAAGTGCCCTGTCCACACAAGGGCTTTTAAAAGCAAAAAAATACCCCAACACCTTTTATTCTAGTTTAGGTACACTGTATTGCTAGGATATCTTCCACTATCCCTTTCTGTCAGCTCTGGTGCACTGGGCTTTTAATTAGATACATATTGGTGTTAATTGCACTCCTGCCCGCCCTGGCAGGCCACATTCCCTTGCGCCTTATGCAGTCCTTCACACCTGTGCCCAGTGGGTGTCAAGCGCTCCCAGAATGATCTCACCAGGGGCAGCGGAATGGAGAATCAGCTTCTGATATCACTTGGCCTTCAGGCATTGTCCTGTCCCTTCAAGGGATAGGCACTAGGGGCTGCTGGGCTTTTCCAAAGGCAGCTGCAGCCCTGGATTGTGCCTTTGCCTTATTCTTAATTTTAAACCTTATTAGGGAGAAACTTTTCCACCCTCCCACATGGATCTGTCTGGGTCTTCTAGAAGCTCTTGCTCTTTGCAGTTTACTCTCCACCCCCCAAGCCTTTGGCTCCAGGGACATCTGGGGATGTCTTCTGTCTGAGTGGAGTCTGCTCGGCAATGAAATTCCTTACAAACAACCGGTCAGCCTGCAGTTTCTCTAGTAGCTACTGTGAAGGAAGAGTGGCTTGCAGATATGTTTGCTTTTTTGTTTAAACCATCTCCATTAATTTTGCTAGAGAAAGCGGTTACGTTTTACACAGGGCAGAACGTGGAGAATTTTCTTGAAAATCTGTTTTCATGCATGCAGGTAACTGTGAACATTCTGCCCTTTTTGTAGGCTTTCTCAGCGTTAAGGGGTGCGGATTGGCCGTGGTGGGCTAAGGCAGGACTGAATAGACTGGGAAAGGTGGTCTAAGTCTCCCCCGAGCTGAGGCTTCCAGATCTTGTGATTGCACTCCCATTGATATACATGAGTACTTTTGGAGGTCATGCACTTATAAAGGGCCTCCATATTTTCACAACTCCAGTATCCCAGGAAATATACAAGCAAGGCTCAGTCCCTGATTTAATCTGGGCCATGTTCGATGTTAAATCCCTGAAAATTAGGGGCCTGATTTTTCTACTGACCAGACTATGCGTAGTAATGTACTCTGATGCAAAGGGAGTGCAAAACAGTACCAGGGTAATCTGGCAATTTATGACACCTGCTGCACTGTAGTGTGAATTGCTACACAGACTTCAGGGCAATGGAGAATCAGGCCCTTAGAATTCATATTGAGAGTATACCAAGATTTGAAGTTTTATGTGGGGGAAGGCAGCTCATCTTTTTGCTACAATGCTTATCTCCCAAATCGTATAGATAAGTAGAGAGATTATATGTGGGACTGCAAAGGCCAGAGAAGGTTTCACACTGGAGCTTCTAAAACTAAGGACTCTAGCAAAATAGACGGTGTCTAGTACCAGTTAATTGATTTAACGTCCTAAACTGAGACTCCGCCTCTCCCTAGGAGTGGTCCCCTGTCTCCACAAAGTGGGCTCCAGGAAGGATTCCATTTGTGGTCATCACAGCTTCTGCACCTTTCTGAATACTCCTTGCTCTGAATAACGGACATTGGCCATCCGCTTTAAATCAGTGCTGTTTCCTTCTGCCCTGCTTTTATTTGCTTGTCCGATAAAAGCTCACTACTAAGGTCAGAAGCTGTTAACAAGACATTGTCTCGCAACCTTTCTTCCAAGGAGCCCCAGTTATTGTTTTACTCTCATGCATTTGGAACCTTAACCCAGACCATGTAAGAGAGGTTATGTGGCTATTCTCTAGGCTGCGATGGAGAAGGGCAATGGTGGAAACACTGACTAGCTGTGTATCTGGAACATTATTATTTGGAGGCTAGGCAGAATTCAATTTTTTTTTAAAATAATTTCAACATGCATCAATGTTTGTTTTTAAGCATTTCTTTTATTTTTATCGATTTTAAATTTTCAGAGTTGTGGGATATCATAGGGGGTCAGACAATGGTGCCCGTCGGACAATAATTATTTAATGACAGTAGATATTGAGACTCAAAAATTTGAAGCTTTACAACTATTAAAACACAAATTGTCAAAATCCTATGTCAAAGTGTACAAAGTAAATAGCCTTGAATCAAACTCTAATAAGTTCTCAAGCCCCATTTTCCCTATTTGGCCTCGGTGTAAATTTTGCTTATTGATGGAAATATTTTTAGTTAGTTTGTGTCTGTACAGTGAAATCAACATTTATCTATATTTGCCATTAAAAATCTAATCCGTCCAAACCTAATTATTTGTAATACAGCCGTGCCTAGGGACTCTAACTGAGATCAGGGAGCCACTGTGCTAGGAGCAGTACAAACATGTACTATAAGGCAGTCCCTGCCTCGAAGAGCGAACAATCTAAGTAGAGAGAGGAAATATAACTAACTCTCCCCATTTTACAAATAGAGAAGTAAAGCACATGGAGATGAAATGGCTTGCTCAAAGTTACTCAGGAAGCCTGTAGCAAAGTGGGGTATTATAGCACCCAGATTGCCTGAGGCTCATTCTAGTGCCATAACCACAAAATCATCCTTTCTCAGTTTCTGGAAATGCTGTTGCTATCTAGGCAACACACTGAATCACCCTTTGTCACCCGGTTAATTTATCTGAGGTTTCTCTTGTATGGAAGGAGTATGTTGTATCTGCCAACTAATTGCTAGACACTAGCCGTGTTTGGTGATTACACAGAGCTGTATGGCCATGCTGGGTGTATGCATCTGACTCGTTTGTCTGTATAAGACAGTTGCCTTAGCCAAGGCTCTGGTGGGGACCCCTATGTGTTTTAAAGGCACAAGCCCCACCACCTAACCCAAAAAGGAACCTCCCTTTAGCTAAGGTAGCCGCAGCAGGGCTGAGCTTGTCTCAACTAGAAATTGCTTTCAGCATATCTCACTCTTGCGCTACATTGATGACATCTTCATCATCAGGACCCATGGAAAAGAAGCTCTTGAGGAATTCCACCATGATTTCAACAATTTCCATCCCACCATCAACCTCAGCCTGGACCAGTCCACACAAGAGATCCACTTCCTGGACACTACGGTGCTAATAAGCGATGGTCACATAAACACCACCCTATATCGGAAACCTACTGACCGCTATTCCTACCTACATGCCTCTAGCTTTCATCCAGATCATACCACTCGATCCATTGTCTACAGCCAAGCGCTACGATATAACCGCATTTGCTCCAACCCCTCAGACAGAGACAAACACCTACAAGATCTCTATCATGCATTCCTACAACTACAATACCCACCTGCTGAAGTGAAGAAACAGATTGTCTATCATGCATTCCTACAACTACAATACCCACCTGCTGAAGTGAAGATACAGATTGACAGAGCCAGAAGAGTACCCAGAAGTCACCTACTACAGGACAGGCCCAACAAAGAAAACAACAGAACGCCACTAGCCATCACCTTCAGCCCCCAACTAAAACCTCTCCAACGCATCATCAAGGATCTACAACCTATCCTGAAGGACGACCCATCACTCTCACAGATCTTGGGAGACAGACCAGTCCTTGCTTACAGACAGACCCCCAATCTGAAGCAAATACTCACCAGCAACCACACACCACACAACAGAACCACTAACCCAGGAACCTATCCTTGCAACAAAGCCCGTTGCCAACTCTGTCCACATATCTATTCAGGGGATACCATCACAGGGCCTAATCACATCAGCCACACTATCAGAGGCTCGTTCACCTGCGCATCTACCAATGTGATATATGCCATCATGTGCCAGCAATGCCCCTCTGCCATGTACATTGGCCAAACTGGACAGTCTCTACGTAAAAGAATGAATGGACACAAATCAGACGTCAAGAATTATAACATTCAAAACCAGTTGGAGAACACTTCAATCTCTCTGGTCACTCGATCACAGACCTAAGAGTGGCTATACTTCAACAAAAAAGCTTCAAAAACAGACTCCAACGAGAGACTGCTGAATTGGAATTAATTTGCAAACTGGATACAATTAACTTAGGCTTGAATAGAGACTGGGAATGGATGAGTCATTACACAAAGTAAAACTATTTCCCCATGGTATTTCTCCCTCCCACCCCACCCCCCACTGTTCCTCTGATATTCTTGTTAACTGCTGGAATTAGCCTACCTTGCTTGTCACCATGAAAGGTTTTCCCCCTTTCCCCCCCCCCCCCCCCCGCTGCTGGTGATGGCTTATCTTAAGTGATCACTCTCCTTCCAGTGTGTATGATAAACCCATTGTTTCATGTTCTCTGTGTGTGTGTATATAAATCTCTCCTCTGTTTTTTCCACCAAATGCATCCGATGAAGTGAGCTGTAGCTCACAAAAGCTTATGCTCTAATAAATTTGTTAGTCTCTAAGGTGCCACAAGTACTCCTTTTCTTTTTGCGAATACAGACTAACACGGCTGCTACTCTGAAATTAGTCTCTAAGGTGCCACAAGTACTCCTTTTCTTTTAGCATATCTCATGTTTGCCTCCCCTTTGGCAGTAGCAAGTGGGAGCTAATCCTCGCCTCTCTAGGTATGGTGCCTGTCACCTCATGGTCAGACGCTTTAGCTAAATTTAGATTTATAGATTTAGCCAGTTAGTGGAGGCGCTTATCTGGTGACTGGACTCAGTCCATGTGCGTTCTGTATATTACTGCAGCTAGACTCAAAGACAGACTATGGTCTGTAGTTGGCAATAGCTAGCAGGTAAGCCACCAAGCTTTCCCCCAGTCAGGTCAGTAGGAACAGTGAGAAGCTCATCTCACCTGGAAATGGCTCTCTGCATATCTTAGAGACCACTGCTTCGTGAGACATGGGAAAATTGTTTAGTGAATCTTACAGTCAACATGGGCAGCAGGATTGCCAAGAGTTCCCAGGTCCCTTTTCAGAGTTCCCAGGCTGTTTGTAACTCCTACAATACTTGCTGCACTTACAGAGCACACAGCCAGCCGCTCAGCAATTGTCACATGTGAATGGCACACTTATGAAAGGCATTGGCTCGACAGACTGAATCTCTGCTTACTGATCAGCAATAGCACAAGGAATAGCTGTTCAAGCTTCCCCCAGATCATCCCACCCAATGGGCCTGTATCTCCTCTGAAGAGACAACCCCTGGCCCAAAGAAGCCATTCATGTTTCCTTGTTTGAATCTTTGGCCTCTTTGCTGAGGTTACTAACATGGATGCTAACTGTGATAATAGTTTCTGTGATGTCCGTTAGGAAGTGGACTAAGCCCTGCAACTCCTTACACCTGGGCTACCCCACAGCCACTGGATAATATACCTATTTTTCCTGGCAGTTCTAGGAATATCAATCTACTCAGAGCCAATGGCAGAGCTAGATTTGGGTCCTCTTGGGGTGATGGATTAATTCAATTCGTTAACCCATAATAATCTAATAAAGGAAAATCATGTCACAGAACCATTTGAAACCATTAATAACTATCAATGCCTACCAGGGCTCTGCTCATGAATTCACTGAAGTCAATTCTCCCGTCTTGTTATCTCTCAGAGTATAGGAGAGTATAATACCCAAGCAAAGTAGGGACAACAACACTATCGTTCTGTTTTACAACCACTTTCAGTGCTGCCCACTATTCTGGCACTCTAGTTGTCCAGTTACGGTTTTTGGAGTTCTGCTTCAGCTTGGCTTGCAGATGTCACTATAGATTGAGCAGGCTCACTCACCCAGGGTTAAATTTATAAATTGATTCAACAGAAAATAACAGTGTCTGATATCAGGACTGGATTAAAGTAAAGGTGTATAGGGCCACGACTCTGGGAGTTGCATGATGAGAATAGAATATTGTTTGGGTGTGGGTGTATGTGACAGAGAGATTTTGATGAAAGGTGAGTACCCTGCTGAATCAGAGCCTAAATCAGGATTGAATCACTGAAGTCAAAGGATTTACACTGGTGAAAATGAAAGTGGAGTCAGGCCTAATTAGTGCTGCTCCTCCAATTCTTGTGTTCCCTGGTAACGTGTTTCTTCTCACTAATAATGCCAATCATCATTGTACTTCTCAACTCTCCTATACTCTCAGAGATAACTGTGATGGCAAAAAGAAAAGGAGTACTTGTGGCACCTTAGAGACTAACAAATTTATTAGAGCATAAGCTTTCGTGAGCTACAGCTCACTTCATCGGATGCATCCGATGAAGTGAGCTGTAGCTCACGAAAGCTTATGCTCTAATAAATTTGTGAGTCTCTAAGGTGCCACAAGTACTCCTTTTCTTTTTGTGAATACAGACTAACACGGCTGCTACTCTGAAACCTGTGATGGCAAAGACTCCCGTTCTCCATTGGGATCTTGTGGTGCTGATTGCTTCAGAGCCTCAATGAAGGGAATGCAACTGCATGAAGCAGAGGTCTGTCTATACCAGTTGATCCTGATGCAGAATTGGGGCCTTACACAACATCAGTGGGAAGACAACAATAGACTTCAATAACATCAAATTAGTAACACAGGAAAGAACATTTACTCTAGTTATCTAGGCTGGGATGGGCAAACTTTTTGGCCTGAGGGTCACATTGGGGTTCCAAAACTGTATGGAGGGCTGGGTAGAGAAGGCTGTGCCTCCCCAAACCCTAACCCTATCCACCCTCTCCCACTTCCCACCCCCTGACTGCCCCCCTCTTAACCCCTCACCCGTCCAACCCCTCCCCTCCTTGTCCCCTGACCGCCCCCTCCCGGGACCCCACCCCCTATCGAACTCCCCTTGCTCTCTGTCCCCTGACTGCCCCAACCCCTATCCATTGCAACCGGGACTCCCACGACTATCCAACCACCCCCTGCTCTCTGTCCCCTGACTGCCCCGACCCCTATCCACACACCCCACCCCCTGACAGGCCCCCCGGGACCCCACCCCCTATCCAACCCCCCTGTTCCCCATCCCCTGACACCCTGCCCCAGAACCTCCACCTCATCCAACTGCCCCTGCTCCCTGTCCCCTGACTGCCACCTGGGACCCTCTGCCCCTTATCCAACCTTACCATGCTGCTCAGAGCAGCATGTCTGGCAGCCGTGTTGCCCGGCCGGAGCCAGTCACACCGCCCAGAGCGGTGACGGCACAGCGAGCTGAGGCTGCAGGGGACAGAAGGGGAGTGGCCGAGGGCTAGCCACCCTGGCTGGGAGCTCAAGGGCCGGGCAGGATGGTCCCGCGGGCTGGATGTGTTCTGTGGGCTGTTGTTTGCCCACCTCTGATCTAGGACCTTTCAACTAGACAGCTTTGAGTGCTCTCTTATCTATTTCTTCAGTTGGTGCTATTGGTTTTAGTTCTCTGCCCTTAATGTTTTAAGGGTTGTAATCAGTTTAAAGGAAGCAGAACTCAGTGTTTCTGAAATCAGTGTTGAAGGAGCAGTAGAAGGAATTTTAAAAAATAGAGGATGGTAACCAGAGGCTAAACTGTGCCATCAGAATTCCTCATTAAATGTAGTAATCGGCATATTATGTTCCCAGGATAACAAAGTAATTACATTCTTCACTATTCCCCCTCTTAGGGGTATGTTTTCCCAACAGAACTTCCATTCCCATCTTGTGTGTGCAAAGGCAGGGGATGAGGGAGAGCGAGATTAAGATGGGAACAGTCTTTCTCTAGGAAGTACAGACATTTTCAAAGGAGTATCATCTAGGTTGCCTGTTTTCATCCTTTGTTAGAACAATCGGAAGAATTCAGGGATTTGGGATGCAGGATGTTCATGGCAGCACAGGAGAAATCTTGCATGCATGTTAGCAATTGTTCTTGCCAGTTTAAGACAGCAGGCACAAATCCTGTTTCAAGATTTAAACAGAACCGAACTCTTCTTATTTTTGCACAATGTAATACTGGGCCTTTGCCTTTGTAGATCTAATCTGTTAAATTAGTTTCTTTTAATTTTCTTTTCAATGTGACAGGTGCTAGGGGGCAGAGTTAGAGCAAATTTGATTAGTGTTATCAAAATAGAAGAGAGTGGTATACAGTGGTTAAAAGAAACTAGGATTTAAAACTCATAGGTTATATTGCTAGCTCTATCATGCCATCTATCCCTCTGCAAACCATGGTGTGATGCTTAATTAGATATTTGTAAATGGTCTTGACATTCCTGGGTGGAACAGACTAGAGAAATGAAAAATCTAAGCCATGTAATAGACACTATTTCTCCCCAGCAACATTTTTATTTCCATGTGTACCAATCTGTGTTGCCATGTTTCTTGCTTAGGACTGACCCAAACAATGTATAAATTGGTTTGTGGTGATCCATTGTTTCAGTTAGTGGGATAAATTCAACCTCACTTGAGGGAGGTAAAACTCCCATTGAAGTCAATGGCACCAAACCTGCTTATACCACAGCTGCTTTACCCCGGTGCTTATTAGTGATAGCAGCACTTTCTACAGAATTCACAAATGCACAAACATTATTTCCAGTGCCACAGGGTATTTTGTGCAACAAAAAAGCCAAATGAACTTGGCAAGTTCTTTAATTTTAATTGTGAAATTTGCAAACCAAAATAGCAAACATTGTCCTTGTGAAAAGAAAAGGAGTAATTGTGGCACCTTAGAGACTAACAAATTTATTAGAGCATAAGTTTTCTTGAGCTACAGCTCACTTCATCAGATGCTGTAGCTCACGGAAGCTTATGCTCTAATAAATTTGTTAGCCCTGGTCTACAGTAGGAGTTGAGGTCGAATTTAGCAGCGTTACATTGATTTAACCCTGCACCCGTCCACATGATGAAGCCCTTTTTTTCAACTTAAAGGGCTCTTAAAGTCGATTTCCTTACTCCACCCCTGACAAGGGGATTAGCGCTGAAATTGGCCTTGCCGGGTCGAATTTGGGGAACCATGGAGGCAATTAGACGGTGTTGGCCTCCGGGAGCTATCCCAGAGTGTTCCATTGTGACCGCTCTGGACAGCACTCTCAACTCAGATGCACTGGCCAGGTAGACAGGAAAAGGCCCACGAACTTTTGAATTTTAATTTCCTGTTTGGCCAGCATGGCAAGCTGCAGGTGAGTGCAGAGCTCATCAGCAGAGGTGACCATGCAGAGCTCATTAGAAGAGATGACCATGATGGAGTCCCAGAATTGCAAAAGAGCTCCAGCATGGACCGAACGGGAGGTACAGGATCTGATCGCTGTATGGGGAGATGAATCCGTGCTATCAGAACTACATTTCAGTTTTCAAAATGCCAAAACATTTGTCAAAATCTCCCAGGGCATGAAGGACAGAGGCCATAACAGGGACCCGAAGCAGTGCTGCATGAAACTGAAGGAGCTGAGACAAGTCTACCAGAAAACCAGAGAGGCAAATGGCCGCTCCGGGTCAGAGCCCCAAACATGCCGCTTCTATGATGAGCTGCATGCCATTTTAGGGGGTTCAGCCACCACTACCCCAGCCGTGTTGTTTGACTCCTTCAATGGAGATGGAGGAAACATGGAAGCAGGTTTTGGGGACGAGGAAGACGTTGATGATGAGGTTGTAAATAGCTCACAGCAAGCAAGCGGTGAAACCGGTTTTCCCGACAGCCAGGAACTGTTTCTCATCCTGGACCTGGAGCCAGTACCCCCCGAACCTACCCAAGGCTGCCTCTCGGACCTGCCAGGCGGAGAAGGGACCTCTGGTGAGTGTACCTTTTAAAATACTATACATGGTTTAAAAGCAAGCATGTTTAATGATTAATTTGCCCTGGCATTTGCGACTCTCCTGGATGTACTCCCAAAGCCTTTGCAAAAGGTTTCTGGGGAGGGCAGCCTTATTCTGTCCACCGTGGTAGGACACTTTACCACTCCAGGCCAGTAGCACATACTCGGGAATCATTGTAGAACAAAGCATTGCAGTGTATGTTTGCTGGCATTCAAACAACATCTGTTCTTTGTCTCTCTGTGTTATCCTCAGGAGAGTGATATCATTCATGGTCACCTGGTTGAAATAGGGTGCTTTTCTTAAGGGGACATTCAGAGGTGCCTGTTCCTGCTGGGCTGTTTGCCTGTGGCTGAACAGAAATTTTCCCTGCTGTTAGCCACAGGGAGAGGGGAAGGGCTCGCCACGTGGTGAGGGAGGCAGGATTCAATGCTGAGGCTGCTGGAAGATCAAACTAATATGCTCCAGCATATGGTTGACCTGCAGGAAAGGCAGCTGGAGCACAGACTGCCGCTACAGCCCCTGTGTAACCAACCGCCCTCCTTCCCAAGTTCCATAGCCTCCTCACCCAGATACCCAACAACACGGTGGGAGGGCCACTCCACCCCAGAGGATTGTCCAAGCAACAGAAGGCTGGCATTCAATAAGTTTTAAAGTTTTAAACTTTTAAAGTGCTGTGTGGCCTTGTCCTTCCCTCCTCCACCACCCCTCTTGTGCTTCTCTCCTCCACCACCCCTCCCAGTCTACCTTGGCAGTTATCCCCCTATTTGTGTGATGAATTAATAAAGAATGCATGAATGTGAAGCAACAATGACTTTATTGCCTCTGCAAGCGGTGATCGAAGGGAGGAGGGGATGGTAGTTAGCTTACAGGGAAGTAGAGTGAACCGGGGGGAGGGGAGGCGCTTCATTAAGGAGAAACAAACAGAACTTTCACACCGTAGCCTGGCCAGTCATGAAACTGGTTTTCAAAGCTTCTCTGAAGTGCACCGCGCCCTCCTGTGCTGTTCTAACCGCCCTGTGTAACCAGCGGCCAGGCGATTTGCCTCAATCTCCCACCCCTCCATAAATGTCTGCCCCTTACTCTCACAGATATTGTGGAGTGCACAGCAAACAGTAATAACAATGGGAATATTGGTTTCGCTGAGGTCTAAGCAAGTTAGTAAATGCGCCAGTGCGCTTTTAAATGTCCAAACGCACATTCTAACACCATTCTGCACTTGCTCAGCCTGTAGTTGAACAGCTCCTGACTACTGTCCAGGCTGCCTGTGCATGGCTTCATGAGCCATGGCATTAAGGGGTAGGCTGGGTCCCCAAGGATAACTATAGACATTTCAACATCCCCAACAGTTATTTTCTGGTCTGGGAATAAAGTCCCTTCCAGCAGCTTTTGAAACAGACCAGAGTTCCTGAAGATGCGAGCGTCATGTACCTTTCCCGGCCATCCCACGTTGATGTTGGTGAAATGTCCCTTGTGATCCACCAGTGCTTGCAGCACTATTGAAAAGTACCCCTTGCAGTTTATTTACTCGCCGGCTTGGTGCTCCGGTGCCAAGATAAGGATATGGGTTCTGTCTATGGCCCCACCACAGTTAGGGAATCCCATTGCAGCAAAGCCATCCACTATGACCTGCACATTTCCCAGGGTCACTACCCTTGATATCAGCCTCAAGGATTGAACTCAAAATCCTGGGTTTAGCAGGCCAATTTCTACCCACTAAGCTATCCCTCCCTCTGGTATTTCAGGCAGGACTGAATCTCCATTAAAGTTTTCAAGGTGCTCCTGACTGACCTCACCAAAACGATTGTCGGCCGTTGATTTCATGGAGGGGGGGAGCAAATGAATACAAAACAAATCTGGTCTATTTCTTGTTTTGATCTACTCCATCTATCTTTTACATCTTTGGCTGGCAGCAGACGGTGCAGTAGGACTGCAAGCCATCCACATCTCCTGGCTGCTCAGCAGAAGATTGTGCAATAGGACTGCGAGCCATCCTCATCTCCTGCCTGCTTGCCATAAGATGGTACAATAGGACTGCCTGCAGGACTAAAGAGAATGACCTGGTTGAGTCACTCCTAATTTAGTCCCTGCACCCATGTCTGCCCAGGCGCTCCTGACTGACCTTACCGAGGTGGCCAGGAGCACCTCAGACATGATGAGGATGGTTTTCAGGCCTATTGCACCATCTGCTGCCACAAGGCAATGGGTTGCTGCTGCTGTGTAGCAATGCAGTACCACGTCTGCCAGCACCCAGGAGACGTACGGTGACAGTGAGCTGAGCAGGCTCCATGCTTTCCGTGGTATGGCGTCTGCACAGGTAACTCAGGAAAAAAGGTGCAAAACGATTGTCTGCTGTTACTTTCACAGAGGGAGGGAAAGGGGGGGGCCTGACGACATGTACCCAGAACCACCCGCGACAATGTTTTTTGCCCCATCAGGCACTGGGATCTCAACCCAGAATTCCATTGGGTAACAGAGACTGCGGGAACTGTGGGATAGCTACCCACAGGGCAATGCTCTGGAAGTTGACGCTAGCCTCGGTGCTGTGGAAGCACTCCGCTGAGTTAATGCACTTAATGCACTTAGAGCATTTTGTGTGGGGACACACACAATCGACTATATAAAAACAATTTCTAAAAAACCAACTTCTATAAATTCGACCTAATTTCATAGTGTAGACATACCCCCAGTCTCTAAGGTGCCACAAGTACTCCTTTTCTTTTTGCGGATACAGACTAACACGGCTGCTACTCTGAAACCTATCATTGTCCTTGTGCTTCATCATAGCAATAAAACAATTGAACTCTATTGCCATCTACTGGAGGGAAAATTTCCCTCTTCTATAATCACCCCTGCCAATATTTTAACATGCCTTCCATGAAAATATGCCTTTTTACCTGTGATATACCCTCATGTACAAGGGGTGTATGTGTTTGCAGAGCAAAACAAACAATTATCCGTTCTCCTCTGCATTTTAAGAACAATATACAGGCTTGAGGCCTTAGCATCCATGCCTTGTAAAAAGCCTCATAACTGCATGCCCAGTGTGTGCCGACTTGTGAAATAAAACCAAGGTTAAAATGTCTTTCGAAGTTTGGCTCTTTGGCAAAATATTGACCTGCATCAATTTCCAGTCTCACCTTATATGCTAAGACTGTGGTAAGAAAGAGAGAGCTTGTATTTTTTAAAAAATAACACTTCTAGATTTTTAAGCTACTGCTGTAGACAATATGCAGCACAATAGAAATATGAACACAAAAAACAAAGGCAAATGATATACATGCAGCTATTTTTAATAAGGCTTCTCCAAGAGGGTGAGCTGCACAATTCTAGCAGCTCAACAGGGCGCTTTCAGTACTGGGGATGAAATCATGATCCTTCTGAAGTCAATGACAAAACTCCCATTGACTTTAGTTCAGGCTTTAACCCCTCATGTATATTATGGCAAAAGCTGGTATCCTTGTCTAGTTCTAAGGTTTCAAGGCATTTCCCAGTATAAGACCTTATTTTCAGTTTCTTTTGTCAAACTTTTAACTATTTGGGCTGAAATTTTCCATGCCGGGTGACTGCCTCAGGTTCACTTTTGTTTGGAAAGGTTTCAGAGTAGCAGTCGTGTTAGTCTGTATACGCAAGAAGAAAAGGAGTTCTTGTGGCACCTTAGAGACTAACAAATATATTTGAGCATAAGCTTTCGTGAGCTACAGCTCACTTCATCGAATGCATGCAGTGGAAATACAGTGGAGAGATCTATATACATAGAGAACATGAAACAATGGGTGTTACCATACACACTGTAACGAGAGTGATCAGGTAAGGTGAGCTATGATCAGCAGGAGAGCGGGGGGGGGGGGGGGGAACCTTTTGTAGTGATAATCAAGGTGGGCCATTTCCAGCAGTTGACAAGAACGTGTGAGGAACTGTGTGTGTGTGTGTGGGGGGGAATAAACATGGGGAAATAGTTTTACTTTGTGTAATGACTCATGCACTCCCAGTCTTTATTCAAGCCTAAATTAATTGTATCCAGTTTGCAAATTAATTCCAATTCAGCATTCTGTCATTGGAGTCTATTTTTAAAGTTTTTTTGTTGAAGAATTGCTACTTTTAGGTCTGTAATTGAGTGACCAAAGAGATTGAAGTGTTCTCCGACTGGTTTTTGAACGTTATAATTCTTGACATCTGATTTGTGTCCATTTATTCTTTTATGTAGAGACTGTCCAGTTTGACCAATGTACATGGCACTACGGTGTTAATAAATGATGGTCACATAAACACCATCCTTTACCAGAAAGTATACACAAAGTACACAAAGTAAAACTATTTCCCCATGTTTATTCCCTACACACACACACACTGTTCCTCACGCATTCTTGTCAACTGCTGGAAATGGCCCACCTTGATTATCACTACAAAAAAGCCCCCCCCCCGCTATCCTGCTGGTAATAGCTCACCTTAAGTGATCACTCTTGTTACAGGGTGTATGGTAACACCCAGTGTTTCATGTTCTCTATGTATATACATCTCCCCACAGTATTTTCCACTGCATGCATCCGATGAAGTGAGCTGTAGCTCACAAAAGCTTATGCTCAAATAAGTTTGTTAGTCTTTAAGCTGCCACAAGTACTCCTTTTTCTTTGTTTGGAAAGCTTCAGGTAAATAGTTTGGCACGTCAGAGAATTAATTGGGGGGGTGGGGTGGAGGATGTTGTTTTGTTCATGCTAAATACAAACCTCTTGCAACCTTTTGTTGAGAAGGTCTAGCACCCCCATGCTTTGGAGTAGGGATTTAATTTGGCAGGGTAGTTGCTGAGGTGTCCGGGATATTCCGTTTGTTGTTTCTGTGGAAAAACCACTCACTCTGTGTGACTCCCCCCAGCAGCCCCATGTGCCCCTCCCTCCCTGTGCGCCCACCCCCCATATCCCGTGCCTCCTCACCTGACCCCATGAGCCGGGAGCTATGAGGAAGGCAGCCTCTACTCCCTCCCTCTCTGCAACTGCCCTCTCTTCTGCCCCTGGTTGGTAAAAGGTATAATTGCAGCTTCCCTTCACCTCCCTGTCAGAATCAATTATTGTGCGGGGAACGTTAATTCTGTGCCTGCACAGTGGCACAGAATTCCCACAGGAGTAGAACATATACAGAGCTGGATAATACTCAGTGCTCTGAGAAATCAGGACTTGAGCATCCCAAAACTAGTGGACACCCAAAACTAGTGGACACACTTGACCTTACTCTGTCTCAGTTACCCATCTGTGCAACAGGGAGAATACCACCCACTTATCTCATGGGGGTGTTCTGAAGTTAAATACATTAATGTTTGTGAAGCCCTAAGATACGGTAGTGATTGTGCACCATAGAAATGCCCATCAGGAGATTAATAATTCTGTCTTCAGAGCAGGGTTTGAATAGTAAGCAGTAAATAAGACCTGATGTCAGACACTGAACAATGAGAAAACAAAATATCAAATCGCTGCTTATTCCGGGAGCACCGTCCATCCTGTGCACTGAATGAGGCAGGGGTCCTATGGGAAAAATAGTTTGTGACCATGTAATTGAAGACTGTGTAATAATGCATACACAAAGGGGGCTGAATTAAGGATGCATAGGCATTTCCTAACTTTTGAGTGTTTGACTCTGCAACCTTTATGTCCTTTTGTGCGTGTAATAAGTAATGCATCTTGGCAAATATATCAGTACGATTGTACAAAATTTAGCACAAAGTTTGCTGTGGACCATATTAGTCTTAAGTGTTTTCAAAGAGAGTCAAGCTCCATCACCTAAAATATACTACATGATTGTGATGCTGGTTTGTAAACTAGTTTATCAAAGGAGCTATACCTTTGACAGCATAAAGATATGATGCCTCACAAACATTTCTCTCACACTTATTCGTGTGGTGCTAGAACATTAACAGCTGACTTATTGTCAGTGCAGATTGTTATTTATGTGCCTATGAAAAGTTAATATAACACAGAAACTAGTTGGCCATGAGCAGCAATAGCAGGTCTGTCCCTCCCCGAGACGCCCCCCTCTGTCTTTATTTCACCTCTTTCATAATTGTGCGTGCTGCTGTCTAACAGCAGCACAATCTGTCAGCTCTTAAGAGCTAGGTACAGTTGGCTTTTGATGGGGGATTGGGCACCTGAGGATGGTTCATGGCTAACAATACTACATGCATTTTTCAGGTTACCAGCATTGGTCAACCATATAAGTTGAACACAAGTTAAGTTAGGATGGAGGCCAAGTGAAAACCAGTTGCGTTTTCTGAATGGGACAGTCCACTTGATTTGTTTGTAAACTAACTTGTTGAAGTTTGTGTATCTGACAGCACGTTTCTCAAGTAGCTTGTAGAGAAAACAGAAAAAAAAATCTTTTAAACATCCCCCCTCCCCCATTGCCCAGCACACACACACACAGTTTTTTTCTGTTCTCCTGCTAACCTCTAGAAGAGCCTTAACAGGCCTGGGACCACCACCACTGAACTTGCTCAGACCTGCTTCACACTTTTCCCCAGGCCTTGCAAGTGGGCATGAGCAATGCCATGGTACTGCACAAGACAGGAAGTGCAACTGACAAGCACCCAAACTAACTAATATTGTCTGTTTTCTCCTTTCTTTCAGTTACAGGGTATCTTAAGCATTACTTTAAACTAGGGCTGTCAATTAATCGCAGTTAACTCACACGATTAACTCAAAAAAATTAATCATGATTAATCACAATTTGAATTGCACTGTTAAACAATAGAATACCAATTGAAATTTATTAAATATTTTGGATTTTTTTACATTTCATATAATTGTATTCTGTGTTGTAACTGAAATCAAAATGTATATAATTTTTGATTACAAATATTTGCACTGAAAAAATGAATAACAAAAGAAACAGTATTTTCAATTCACCTCATACAAGTACTGATGTGCAATCTCTTTTTTGTGAAAGTGCAATTTACTAATGTAGATTTTTTTTGTTACATAACTGCACTCAAAAACAAAACAATGTAAAACTTCAGAGCCTACAAGTCCATTCAGTCCTTCATCTTCAGCCAATCACCAAGACAAACAAGTCTGTTTACATTTACAGGAAATAATGCTGCCCTCTTCTTATTTACAATGTCACAGAGTGTGAAAACAGGCATTTGCATGGCACTTTTATAGCTGGCACTGCAAGGTATTTATGTGCCAGATATGTTAAACATTTATATGCCCCTTCACGCTTCGGCTACCATTCCATGGGACATGCTTCCATGCTGATGACTCTCATTTAAAAAATTAAATGTGTTAATTAAATTTGTGACTAAACTCCTTGGAGGAGACTTGTATGTCCCCTGCACTGTTTTACCCATATTCTGCCATACATTTCATGTTATAGCAGTCTCGGATGATGACCCAACAGGTTGTTCATTTTAAGAACACTTTCACTGCAGATTTCACAAAACGCAAAGAATGTACCTATGTGAGATTTCTAAAGATAGCTACGCCACTCGACACAAGGTTTAAGAATCTGAAGTGCTTTCCAAAATCTGAGTGGGATGAGGCGTACAGCATGGTTTCAGATGTCTTAAAAGAGCAACACTCCAATGCGGAAACTATAGAACCCAAACCACCAATAAAGAAAATCAACCTTGTGCTGGTGGCATCTGACTCAGATAATTAAAATGAACATGTGTTGGTCCGTACTGCTTTCGATTCTTATCGAGCAGAACCCATCATCAGCATGGATGCATGTCCCCTGGAATGGAGGTTGAAGCATGAAGGGATATATGAATCTTTAGCACATCTGGCATGTAAATATCATGCAATTCTGGCTACAACAATGCCATGCAAATCTGTTCTCACTGTCAGGCGACACTGTAAACAAGAACTGAGCAGTATTATCTCCAGCAAATGTAAACAAACTTGTTTGTCTGAGCAATTGGCTTAATAATAACTAGGACTGAGTGGACTTGCAGGCTCTAAAATTTTACACTGTTTTATTTTTGAATGCAGGTTTTTTTACATAATTCTACATTTGTAAGTTCAACTTTCATGATAAAGAGATTGCACTACAGTACTTGTATTAGGTGAATTGAAAAATACTATTTCTGTTTTTTTACAGTGCATATACTTGTAATCAAAAATAAATATAAAGTGAACACTGTATACTTTGTAATCTGTGTTGTAATTGAAATCAAATATTTGAAAATGTAGAAAACATCCAAAACTATTTAAATAAATGGTATTCTATTATTGTTTAACAGGGCGATTAATCACGTGATTAATTTTTTTAATCACTCGATAGCACTACTTTAAACTAGAATGGGAACAGGATATTCAAATGGATGGAGTCCCTTTAATAGAGTACACACAGTCTGTAAAGACTAATGCTGCTTACAAGGGAGTTTTGCCAGAATAAAGAGTAGTTCAGGCCTGGACTTTATGTGAAAGCCACAGGGGGTACAGAGTACATAGAGCTGAAATGAGAGAGTTGTCTTCAGGATAAAATAAAACCGTGTTTTATTTGGTGAGGGTGGGGGAGAAGATGTTCAAGAGACAGAGTGAGAGCATTTCCATTCCCCCTTCACTAACAGGGCAGAAAAGGTCAGGCTGGATAAGAGGCAAGCGAAACAAAGCCCCAAAACACTATTTATCACGAAGGAAAAAGGACCAACTACTCAGCTTTTGTTTTTTCCAGTTTAGTTTGCAAAAAGCAACAGCCAGCAAAGAGCCTTATAGTTACTGGAGCAAGCCAAACTAAACTGGGGAAAGAGGAGTTGTAGCTCAGCCATGCAAATCTCTTGTCAGCTGTGATTGAGCCCCCAGTGGCAGTGATAGGAGACCGGTACGCAGGTCCATGTGGGTACTGTATCTACAAACTAGCGGTGTTACGGTCAGTGTTGACAACCCCAAATGTTCAAGAATGAATCAGACACCCTCTCCTCCTCCTAGCAAATCAGGACAGTAGCACTGAAACCGTGAGATTCAGAACATACATTTTGGGTTCCTTTTTTATTATTTTCTGAGCCCTTAGGTCAAACTCAGTCATGACTTCAGGCTTTTTGACAAACCTTTCTAGAGGGCAGATAACTTTTCAAAATGAAACCTAAGATCTCTCAGTTACAGGAACTGGGGCTTTAAGGAAAACGAGACATGAGAGAATTGTGAGTGTTGGAAATGCTATAGTCAGAGGCTCGCAATAAAGCCAACGTTTGATGGCTGTGACCAGAGTGCCACGGTGATGGGATTTAGCTGGCAAAACTGACAAATTCACACACTTCTGTGAAGCCACAGGTGGAGTTCTCTTTGCAGGCATTCACACCACATCGGCAGCATCCTACAACCAGGTTTCATTTGGATCTTTCTGACTGCGCCATCCAAAGTAGAGTCCCAGAAGCTGCTGGCATACGCTGCCCTCTCAAGATACAATTATTGGGCATTATCAGTGAATAGGATTAAGAAAAAAGGACCTACCCCTTGTTTGTTTCAGCATTTTATTAAACTGCTTTCAACCTAAGAGTTGTTTCCCATGTCCCCATCTCTTTTCAAGTAGTACATACAAGCAGAGTAGCATACATGCTGCTGGAATACTATGCAACAGGCTGCATGAACTTTTTCTTTAATAGGAATTATGTTTAACAGAAATCCAAAAAACCAAGACAGGGGTCTCAAGTCAGTTGTCACTACAGGCAAGATGCAAGTTAACTTACAGTAGGCTTCATCTATAGCACTTCCCCAGAACTATTCAATTAGTCAAACCCTCCTTCCTGGAGGTCACTTTTTTTTTTTTGGTTATTCACTGCAGTGCTAAAAGCTCAGAAACACTGCAGTGAGAGTCTTCACTAGTCCAAATGAGCCTGATGCTTTAACTGGGACACCCAGCGAACAGCAAATTAGCTCCACTGTGTTTCCAATTTTCTAATTAGCTGTCCACACAATCAGTGCTGAAACCTTTTGTGAGAAAGTCAATGAAAGCCCTGCCTGCAATGGCAAAGGACTGTGTGCAGAATACAGTTTGCGCTGCTTGCTCAGGCAGTTCAGGGCAGAGAGTTGGAGATGATTTTCTAAGAGAAATGGAGTCTTTAGGCTCTATTAGTGTTTCTAGCTACTCACCATCAGCAGCCTTGAAATATCAAAACCATTTCCACCCTTCTTCAGGCCTGGGGCAACGTGAGGAATAAGAGGTCACCTCCAGCGGCCAATGGAAGAGTCATGAAGCAGGTTCAGGAACTCCAGCAGCTAATGGAGAGTGCTCCTTTACCAGAGCACCTTCGTTAGCAGGATAAGAGTTTACTAGGACAGGTCCTCAGCAGGTGTAAATGAGTGAAGCTCCATCAATGGATTAATTCCGATTTACAGCCAACGAGGATCTTGCCATTGACTGGACAAGGTATTCAAATCAAAACCAATTTGGGGCAGATTTTCCAGGAACTGGTTGGATGGATTCTTGTTCATGTACCAGGCTACAATGAGTAGTAACAAGTGAGCCAAGTTACTAAGGTTCATGGAAGCTGATTAAAAAAGTAGGAGGGATTAAGAAGCCTGTAAAGCTACAAACAGCTTCTACATACATAACACATTAAACACTGACAAAACTTAATGAAATAGGTTTTTTTTCCCACAACTTCTGTTTGCAGGCCTGGTTCACCAGGCTAACAGCTGCAGAGTTACATACAATTTTAAGTCAAGACCGCAGAAAGCTTTCAAAACTGAACATGAAAGATCACACTTGGCAGTAACTTAACTCTTTTGAAGTGACACTTTCAGTGACTGAGGGCTTTCTCCTGCAGCATTTAGCATAATATAGTGAATCTGTACAATAGGTTATGGATTATGTCCCGTATTCTTGTCACTGACAAAATGCACAAAGAGTGAAACACAGTCTGCTTATAAAGCAGAAAGGTGTGAGGTTTCAGAGCGGACTCTGGCATGTCAGTGATAGCTGTGACAGTTGCAGTCTGCCAAGAGGATGGCATAAGAAATACCTTCCGGTCTCCACAGTCCATCACAGTCAACTGCCCAAGGAGGAGCTCAGTTAGAACTGCCTACCTTCATGATTAGGAGAGAGAATACTTAGGTGCCAATAGGAGGTAACAGTCATAAGAGTTCATTCTTGTTTTCCAAAGACAATAGTCTAAGCTTCTATCACTGTTACTCATGACAAAGTTAAATGGACAAAGTTACATTTAATAGAAAAAAATTTTCTCCCTGGAATTCAGATGCATAAAATAAGCAAAGCTCTGAGTTTGCATATCCAGCAAAATACTGTACATTTCCCGTCTTTAGGAACCATGACAAAAATCATGTTTTTTTAAAATCTAAACAAAGCAAGAAGAGCACTAGAGAAATTTAAATATGAAAAAGAACTGAAACCATCTACAACAGAACGCCTTTACTTTACAAGAGATGAGTTTGAAAAGAGTCTCAAGCAAGCTCTATCTCCTTGTCCAACGGATGTGGAGTGCAGTGGGATTCGTGCAGGGAAAAGCTGGAAAGGGTTTTATAGCTCAAATGCTGGGAACTTGGCCTTTTTTGGTACCAGAAGATCAGCAAGAAAATATATTGTCCCAGCCATTCCTGAAGGAAAAAAAAGAAAATTGTTATTTCTCAAAGCATATAACAGGGAGATTCTCATTGCACGTCAGTTTCATTATAGAGTAAATCATAATAATGAGTGTGAGTGTGCATCATGGAAAACAGGGAGCCAGGGGCCATTTTCAAAAGCACCTACGTGACTCAGGAGTCTAAACCCATTTTCCCAAAGTGATGTAGCCAGATTTTTACAGGTATGTAAGTACCTAAGATGCAATAAGATGCAAGTAAATCTCCTTAGTGCTTATTTGCAGTTGTAAACATCGAAATACTTTAAAGATCTGGCCTTTCAATACTTTTGAAATTTTTATCCTAGATCCTCAGCTGTGTAAACCGTCCTAGTAGAGTTGCCATGTGTCTGTTTTTCGATTGGACGCCTGGTAAAAAGGGATCCTGGCAAGCTCTGGTTAGTGCTGCTGACCTGGCCATTAAAAGTCTGTTTGGGCGCAGGGCTGACAGGCTCCCTACCTGGCTCCGTGAAAGTGGTAACATGTCCCTCGGCTTCTCTGCTCCAAGTGCCAGCTCCACAGCTCCCATTGGCTGGGAACCATGCTATGGGGGCAGCACCTGTGGGCGCAGGCAGCATGAAGAGCTCCCTGGCCACTCCTGCGTCTAGGAGCCAAGGGACATGCCACCGCTTCCGGGGAGCCACCTGAGGTAAGCGCTGCCCAGAGCCCACACCCTGAACTCCCTCCTGTGCCCTGACCCCCAGCCCTGATCCCCCTCCCACACCCAAACTTCCTCCGGAGTCCTCACCCCAATCCCCTACTAGCTCGGAATGCCCTCCTACACTCCGATCCCCTCGGTCCCAGCCCGGAGCCCCTCCTGCACTCAAACCCCTGATCCCTGGCTCACCCCAGAGCCCGCACCCTCAGACGGAGCCCCCCCAAACCCTTCTGCCCCAGCGCAGTGAAAAAGAGTGAGTGAGTGGATGTGGGGGACGTGAGCAAGAGAGGGAAGGTGGAATGGAGTGAGTGGGGGTGGAGCCTCGGAGAAGGGGCACAGCCTCAGGGCCGGGGTGGGGCAAGGGTGTTCAGTTTTGCGCAGTTATAAAGTTGGCAACCTTATGTCCTAGTTCCATTGACAGGGAGTGACTCTGTGATTTATGATGGACTTGGAACTGGCCCAGCGTGCCCCCTGCTGGCAGATTTATGGAGCAGCGTAGGTATCAGCATTTCGGAAAGCTTTCTGGTGCCCAATCATGCACTAGATCTATGGCTGCTTTTTGTCCATTTCTTCATTGTTCTTTGGAGGGAAACGGAAAAGGACCTGCACAAAATAGTAAGCACTCTGAGTGCAGAGGTTGTCTGGACAGTCAGCCTGCAATTACTGTAGGTTTAAACTGTCCCCAATAAAGAATTACTTTATCCAGTGAGTGTTATGAACCGTACCAGAGCTGAGTGCAGGAGGACTATGCTATGCTATGCCAACCTCCAGTCCTCCCAGCTGGGGTTGCAACAGAACAAGGAATTCCAGTTGTAGTCATTATCCACTGCTGTTAAAATCTCATTCAGAGGGGGTCAAAACAGTGGGTGTGATTCTCCTGACGCTGATTTTATGGGGTCTTAATGCAGTTACTCTCAATTTACGCCAGTGTGAGATCAGACTCAGAATTCAGAACATATTACGTAGAAAAGGCTGGACAGGGATTACCTTCAAAGAGAGAGAAGGGAGTGTCTGGAGTCCGGCACCCATGCTCCCCATAACTCAAACACCACTCTGCAAACTGAGGAAGGAAGAACAAAGTGTCCAAACTTTGTAGAAGACGTGACATGGACGTTAAAAATACAGACACCCCCTCCCCCACTGTCCTCCAGATCTCCATCTCCCAACTAGTCATGACAATGGAACAGAAAACAGGCGGTTGCCAGGAACTGCTATTGACTGGAGCCCAGCACACTGTTGGGCTGAGGGACAGTAATGAGAGATTGTTTAAGGACCATCCTGGTCTACGTGAAATGAACTGGTTAGTGCTAGCTGCATCTCTGCCAGGCTAGAAGTTAGATTACAAAGGAAAGAACGATCACACAGAGTGCAGAATCAAACCATCCTTCAAGGTAACTGGCTGTAGAATGTTAGTTACATTCCACGCTAGCCTGACTGGTTCCTCTCCTTTACCAAAGATGGGCCCATGATTTTCTATCAGATAACTTTTTTAAAAGGTGAGCTATCCCAGCCAGCATCCAGTCTTTCCATGACCCTGTGGCAGGAGTCTCTCTCTGTGTCTGTTGCTCATTCCGATGCTCACCTTGCAGGCCCTGTACAAGTATTTCATATTTTGAGTGAGGTTGTACAGCATTAGGAAAGCATAAGCATTGCCAGCTGTCCCATGGCACAACCCATAACCTTTCTTCAGTAATCCCCACTGCCAGATCACTTCCGCGCACTGCAGCGCATCACTTAGATACTGCTGGTCAGCAAACACCTGTGGAGACAAGAGAGAGATTCCACTAACTGCAGTTATCCCCTCAGCATCCATGCTGGGGTGGAGCAGGCCCCCACCTACTTGGTTAATTAGCTCCTATTGAGAGTGACCTCTCCTACTTAAGCATGGCACCATGACTTTGCCTTCTACTATCAAAGATTTTAAAGTGATAAATGAACACACAACGAGCTGTCACCATAGTCACCTGTCACAGAAAAAATACAAACACATGGCTGACTCCTCAAGCATGAGAGCATCCTGCACTTGGGACAAGACACTGGGACATGTTCAGAAATCATTCATTAAAAGTCTAATTTGCATTTTGATTGGTGTGTTAGTGTGGGCACGCATGCTGGTGCTGGTGGGTTATTTCATTAGAATATTACATGCCCTGACAGGGACTCCTGGCTAGAGGATGCTCTGGGATCAAGTTCCACATTAAAGCTCTCCTGTCACCGTTTCCCAGGACATCCTGTACCTTATAGGCCTGTGTGAGCATGTAGATCACTCCAGGTGCCCCGTGACACCATGGACAAGCAGGTCTCTGGCATCATCAATACAAGGGGGGTAGTTGCCTGATGGGAACTTCAGCTGGCAGACATAATCCACACTGGGTTTGACTGTGTTATGCAACTTCACTTGGCTCACGCCAAGGCCGGGCTGAAAGAGACAGACAAGAGAGGCTGTTAAACAGGGAAAGAAGTGCTGTACTATTCCCTCCCCCAGCCGGCAGTGCTAGTTTTAGAGGCATTAAGCAATTTATGCTTCAAAGATGAGAAGAGAGTTTGGCGTTACAGATTCCTTCCAGCTTCTTCAGCTGTGCTACATCGGCTCATATCTTTCCTCCTCTACAGATAGGCTAGGAGAACTGTGGGGGCAGGCTGCTCAATGCCTCGGGTGCGGGGGTGCACCTGGTCATCCTTTAATGCCTTTTTCTCTGCAGCAACAGTGACGGGCTCTGAAGGGTGCCCCAGCCAGTCCCCAGCAAGGGGAGTGTGATGGATTGTTCACCCTATACTAGCCCTGAAGGGCTTAGAGTAGCTCAGAAGGGACAAATTAACCTTTAAGCTGCACTCAGAGAGAGTCAGATTTGACTGATAAATTACTAATTGCTGAAAAAGCCCAGCTCAGGGAGAAGCTGGGTAAGATATAAAGCTAGGAAGTTTGCAGCAGAAGGGGGTTGCAGGGAGGAGTCTGCAGTCGCGCTCTGGGAAACCCGGCGGGGAACGGGGACGGGGGACAAAGGACCTGGGCTCCTGTCCCTGACAGAAGGGTTCACCCAGGGGAGGTGTGGAGAAGAAGACCTGTAGAAGGCAGAAGAGGAAGAAGCTCCAAGGAAGGAGCAGTGAGGATTGAGACCGTGGAGACCTTGTCTGCTGGGTGGCCTAGGTTTCCCACCAGCCAATGGGAAGCGGTGCAGGACTGGTGAAGTGGCATCTGAACCATTGGTCTGGCGAGACTTGATACACCAGAAGGGGAAAACTATATCGTCACCTGGCTGGAGGGCTGAGTTACAAAGAGAGAGCACCTCCCAGGCCCGGAGAGGGGCTGCGGTGCAGAAGGGGGTACTCGACTCGACAAGGGCTGATCCCCGGACCCAGCCACAAGGGGGCACCCCCATTGGTGAGTGAACCCATTACAGGGAGAAAATTAAGGGGATCCCTTTGGATTTTAAGAGGCAAGGAAAAGCCTATCCTTCAAATCTGAAGCAGTTAGGAATTGCTTACAGCATATGATCAGGATTAGTGAGGTGAAATGAAGCAAAGAGAAAAACTCAGGATGACTATCAGGAATGATTCCCAGACACCAAGACCTAGCAGATCAATGTTACTCAGGCAGAGCACCACTGGCCCATAGTGAGCGGCAAGGCCAGTACAACTTGAAGATCTCAATTCTAATTGTACACAGATCATGTAAACAGGTTCAAGGGTAAAAACTAATTTAAAACTAAGGGAGCAATTTCACCACTGACCTCATTGAAAGCAGGAATGGATCCTCCATGTCCTCCCCTAATTGCACTGCATTGGCCAAAAACTATATAGACAGAGTTCTCTTTTAACTTGGCAGCTCTGAGCCCCTTGGAATGAGCATTGTGAGCTAAGAATCATATCATTCCCAAATTGCTAACGTGCAAATTAATAATCAATACCTGTGCTGTAAAGCCACCAGTAATAAAGAACTGCATAGAGTCAGATGTCCTCCAATGTACCTTCCCTGGTACACTTTCCCTGTAAGCGTATGGTGCATTATGCTTGGCTGCTCTTTTTATATCCCATGTAGTCCAGATTCAGCTTGTAACTTCACTGTATAGGGAGCCAAGATGTCAAACTCAGGCTCTCTGAATCCCTATGATTTTCTAGGTACCTAAAAGTTAGGCATGATGACACTTAAGTTTCTTATGAATTTAGCCCTAAGAGACTAACCACTACAAAGTGTAGTAGCCCCCTAGAAACACAGAGCTGGAGCGTTTTGGAGCTGTTTTGAAATAGGATTTAAACCAAACAAAAGAGAGCATCTGATGGACAACTGACCATGACTGACACCATTGTGACATCACTAATAGCCAATCAGAAAGCTCCCCAGGTGTTCCAAGTTCTAATTGGAGGACATTAGAAGTGAAACAGCTGGGAAGGCCTTTCTCTCTAGGTGTCTCTCACCTGCATAAGGTAGTAATAAATTCCTGCCAGGCCATGGGCAGCCCCTACATAATACTCCTGGTACCACTCATACATCAACGGCTCTTGGCTGTGAAGTTCCTCCTTTGGGCCAGGCTCTCCCCGATGCCACAACTGCATCGCAGACCTGCAGGTGGAAACCAGACATGAGTGACGACAGCTTTGAGTGACGACAGCTCTCCCCTCCAGCCTGGCAGACAGTAGCCAGGCACAGCAGGTATCACAGTGCAAAATACAGTCATGCACCTTTGTTATTTTGCACGTGGAAATCCTAGCTTGGGATGGGGGAGAGGAACAGGGGGCTTCTTCGACTCTAGGCACAGAATCCTAGGATTGGGAAGGACATTGGCACATATCCCTTTGGAGAATGGGGCCTGCAACAACATCTGGAGGTTCCATGCTGTGGCCTTCAACACGTGTCATGTCATGTTTCAACACATGCCAGAGTTATCTAGACAGCATCTATTTTAACCCTTCCAAGGATGTGCTGGTGGGGAAGCGACAAAACACAGAGGACAAACGAGTAGGATGCGGAAGCTAATTGAGCCTACATTGGAGAGCACTGGAAAGATGACAGATACCTGTTGAATATAGTGTTGAGGGATTTTTTCCTCTCCAAAATGCTTGTTCACAAACGCAGTGCGTAGAGGTATCCCATGCGCCATAGAGCATTTCATCAGGTGCTCGGGGGTCAAGTTTGTGCAGCGAAGCAAGCTGGAAAGAAAGAGTTCAGTGAGGAAGTAGATTGGCAGGGATGGAGCTATACAAAAACACCGCCAAACTGTAACTCCAGTTGAAGGCTACTAGACTGGGATTCAGCAGATCTGAGTGCAGATCCCATTCCACCACAGGCTCACTCTGTGTGACCTTGGGCAAATCACTGAATCTCTCAGTGCCTCAGTTCTCATCTGTAAAAGGGACAGAATCCTGCCTGTGTCTTGTCTATTTAGACAGTCAGCTCTTCAGGCAGGGCTGTCAGTTAGTATGTATTTGTACAGCGCCTAGTGTAATGGGTCAAATGGGACTCTAGGCGTTACTGGAATCCAGATAATAACGTTGATAGTCAAACCCAAGTTGATAACTGCGTGGGTAAGGCAGATGACCCTTTAAAGCAAGGAAAACTTCTCCTCCGTTCCCAGTTCCCCCATCATAGCCATAGCCTTGCTTTCAGAAATTCAGCTTCTGTGCCAAGAGGTGCTTCCAGAACTGATCGGCATCAGTTTCACTCTAATTCCGTCAAAGGGAGTGTTACCAAAATGGGAGCAGACATAAGCCATGGCTGACCATTGTTGAAGGTCCTCCATCCCTTATGTTTAGAAAGTCTTAACTGTGAAACCCAACAGCTCTCTCGTGCTGTTCCAAAACAGCTGGGGTCATCTGAATGAGGAGGGGAGGCAAGGGGGCTGAGGGAAGGAATGTGAATCACTAGGCAACAGTGCACAGTGGAGTGGGAAAGGGGCGGTTATGAAATAACTAGCATCTATGGGTTTCAAAAGAAGCAGCCAGTTGCTCTTCATCCATATAGCTGGGTTAACTAATTATAATCACAGGGTCAGTCCAAGTGCAAGCACCACTGGCTTCTTCAGTGCAGTCACCTACCATAGGAGTGAGAGTATGGATTGCCTGACTGCACCAGACTTCAAACACACAGGCAACACCGAGCAAGGAGCCCAACATAGTTTGAAAAGTCCTCGCGTCATTCTTCAGATGATTAGCTCGCTGAAGTTGGTGATGTTCCCCGCAAGCGCTAACAACGACTGACAACTCTTCACTCGGGTGCTTTGCGACCCAGTCGCTCCAGATGCAAATTACCCTCCATTTTTGCCTCTCGCCGCGCTTCCAACAAGGTCAGAAGTTCTTCCTGTCAGAATATTGAGTCGATTTTTTCCCTTCCCCCAGGTCAGCGGCCTGGAAACACGGTCACTTTCAAAATGACAGCATGGGGGCCTGCATTTCCTCAAAGGCTGCGCCTTTCAGCGCCTCGTGCTGCCACTCTGACAGGCGCAAGGCACAGGAACAGCAGCCCCGAGGAACCCCTGGTGCAGGGCTCCCTGTCCCAGCCGCGTGAGGGAACAGCAAAGGTACAGTGTCAGCGCTTGCTCTTGGGCAGCCCATCCTTTTTTAAAAGGAGGCAACGGCCAATTGTCCCAAATCCCCTGGGATCAGATGGAGGGCATTGTGTTCCGGCTCACCTGCAGCAACAAATCTTTGCTTGGTGTTGGATTCAACGTGACTAGAGATATTTAGAGAGGGAGGGTTTCAAGGCAGATTTGGTCCATGTCCTCACAACAGACGGCTACCGAGTGCTGCACCGCTCCCCGCAGGATGTTTCCCACACGTGAGAGCAAGTCCGCTGACTTCTCACCCTGCCTCCCAAGCATGTGCGGGCAAATGTGGATGGGAGTGGGGGGCAGGAGCCAGTCTCCCACACATTCCTCAAAATCAGGCAGCAGCAGCAGATCTCCCTGCCTCATGCCGCTGCCCACAATCCCCTGGTGACCCTATTCCAGGGAGGATTGGGGAGAAGTAGCTGGAGTGTGGTCTCCTGGGTGCTGTGTGGGAGGAAAGGGGTGCCTGGAAGAGCTGGGCTGGGAGACTTTAGTAGGGGGTGGGATGGCAGGTGGACTGGGAACGCCTGGAGTTTGAGGCAGTGCCGGGGGAGATGCCAGAGCCTGCGGGACTGTAACTAGGTGGAGGTGCTTGGGGAAACCGGATGGATGAGGGGGTGGGTAGATGGTATACCACAGCAGGGGTCTTGGGGGAGCGTGTGAAGAGCTCCCTGGGGCAGTTTGGTGGGTGAGGGATGGTCTGGAGCACCTACGGCCCGTGTTTGTACTGCTGCTGCAAGCTGCTCCCCCCAGCCGGAGAAGAGAGGGGAGGAGGAGAGGAAGCCCACAGAGCAGTTTCTGTCAGCATTTGGGGGACCAAACCACAGAGTAAACAGGGGAATCAAAGGTAATATGGTCAAGAGTGGCAGAGCTGCCAATCATGGGTGTGTCACACAAGGTGCCAGATGCCTGGCAGCCCTGACGGTACCCAGAATGCCATTTTCCAGCACGGGGATGGCAGTAAAGGTTCCTGACAGTTAGACACCACGGATACTAAAACAATCTATTAATGGCTGAAAACTAACAGTTTCTGGAAGAAGGGGAAATGCAGCAGTGGGACAGGATTCTGTGCGCCAATTACTCTAGAAGCAACCACCTAATCTCCTGATGGCAGGAAAACTGTGGAACACAGTCTGTAAAAATGTAGTCCAGGTTTTCACTGGCAGTTGGAAAACTGGCCACCTTGAAGTGTTGGAGCCTCTCGGGGGGCTAAAGCACATTTTGGGGTCATGAACTCATTTAGGCAAGTGCTAGCAGCCCAGAAAAAAAGAAGTTTGTGTGTCTTCCACTGCAGAGAAAGCTCTGCTGAGAGGCCCTCTTCAGCTCTTGTACAGATCGAATGCACTCCCTAAAGCACAGGGAACCAAAGAGAAACAAGCACAGCGATTGCTAGCCTTCTCCGTAAGAGAAACTAAGAGCTTTCCACTCCAGACTCAGCAAACTCTTCGAGAGCTCAGTAATAAACTGAAAACCCATTCCGCATTTTGATTAATGGAAATATTTCTTGTAGAAAGCAGCTTTTCCTGTTTAAAGGATACTATGGCCTGCTCTGAACAATCAGGGGGCAGGCAGTAGGAGAGTCTGACCTAACCATTGCCGCTTGAATACCCCATTTTCTTTTCTCTGCTTGCCTTTCAGAAGTAATCCATTTCCAGTGCTTTGTCCTCCAGATGCCATTAGATGGCAGTGCAGAATTATCTGAATTTCTGCTCTGCCACAAACTGATGCAGCAAGGGACACTTAGAATAAAGAAACATTGTTTGGGATCTGTTACAATTTGGGGTTTAATTCCCCCTACAGTTGTACATCACAGTTTGAAAGAATGATGTCCAGATGTCACTTTTGTAGGCAAATATATCTACATCACATTAGCAAGCTTCACCAAGATGATGCAATGTTGTTGACCAATGCAGTATTGTTAAGATCACATGTACATATTTCCAGAATAAAAAAGGGACTTTTGTGTCTAGACTGTCCAAGCTGCATATTTCATGAGCACTAAATTCACACCAAAAAGAAGAACATCTCAATCTCAATTAAAATTAATGGAAACTGGGTTTCCAAATCCTTTAGGCAATTCTGAAACTCACCCCTCCCCCACCACTTCATTTTTAAACAATTGTGCTGTATGACCCTCATAGCCAGATAATGGAGGCTAATTCAGCATATGTTTCTGAAGTTGATAGGATCGGGTAGATTTGTTTACTGGTCAACTTTAAATGGAAAGTTTGCCCCAAGGTATTTTTCATCATTTTAAGACTCCTTCCATCATATACCCTTGAAAGCTTACAACTGAAATCTGCTCCTCTGCTAAGTGTTTTTTCTCTATCACATGCTAGCCCTATTCAGGTAGCGTACAGCGGCTCGTGTTTAAAAAATAACAACAAAGATACAGATGAAAAAAGACATAAGATGAAATGAAAAAGATAAGTCTCACCTTGACAAAATGTCCCTTTAACTGTAAGGGTGGAGCTGGTAAAAAATTTCCAAATCTCCCCCTTCTCTCTACCCCCTCCCCGCTCCCCCCTTTGCCAAGAAAAAGATAATGGGGAAAAGTCCAGACTAAATATTTCCAAGATTTTCCCCACTTTCAACCAACTATAGAACTGATGTAATCTACTTTTGTTGAAGACTCTGAAAAATGGAAACATTAATAACAAAACCAACCAACCACATGCAGTTCCCCCAGCCTGTCTGGCCAGCTCTAGTGCTGTGGCAATCCCTGCTCAATGACAGTACAGGCACTCTACCCTCCCATCCAGAAAAGCAGGCTGTAACAAAGGGCCAGTTAGTCAACCAGGCTTGGTTTACCTCCTTAATGACAACCATTTCTCTAGGATGTGAAGATTCTCTTGCATGCTTCTTGTCCAGCCAGTGAACACTCTCCTTCAAACAGAGCACTACAGCAGACCCTAACAAGGTTGAGAGGGATGTTCAACGTGGGGAAAAGCCCAATAGTTTTGGACACCAGCTCGTGCGTCCCAAAAGCAACTTTAGAAACAGGTGGGCAAAAACAAACCCTGAAATGTTACCGAGTGATGCAGGCTTCTGACTGCGTCTCATCCTGCAGTTTGTGGTACACTACAGCAGCCACTGCTAAAGGTCCAGCATCCCCGCACAAGAAGGTGATGGAGCGCTTTGTCAGACAATTCAAGCTCTTCTTCGCGTAAGCCTCTGCTACCTGGAGGTAGGAAGGGTCTCCATACACATCATAGAGGTGCAAGTAAAGCACAGCAATGCCTGCAAAGAAATAAATGGGTTAAGCCCAGGGCATGGATCAGCTGTTTTATTGCTCTCCCCTGATACTATATACCTTTGTTACTCTAACTTTAAAACATAAAATCCCAGCTGCTTATGGTGGAGACAAAAAATATGAAACAGATTTACTCATCAGCTTATCTGTACCGGGACATTAATATCTCCCTGCTTGGCCACTAGGTAACTTTGGATGTGTCACTGCACCTCTCTGCCTCATTCTCCCCATCTGTAAAATGGCAATAATTGTGAAGCGTACAAAGTGTAACTTTGTAACGTTTTTTTAGCTCTACTGCTGAAAAGCACCTTATAAGGTGGTATCATTATAATTTATTTTATTAAACAGGCCACCTGCCAAAAAAGCAATGACAAATACATAAGCATTAGTGATAGACAAGAAAATATTTGCAGTATAGCAGCTGTTCTCAACCTCAACCATCCTGGGACCCCCTTTACCATAGCAGGACACCCCCTACCAGCCTGTCATCTGTCTGGGACATCCCTCCCATCGAGCAATATGGTAATGGCAGGGTGCTTGCAATCCCCTGACACCTGTTGGTGACTCCTAAATTAGAGAAGCCATAGACTAAACTGGACCTCCATAGAAAAGGGAAGAGACTGAGAATTGCCTTTATTTCTCTCTGCACAGAGAATTAGCTGTTTTCAAGAAAAGTATTGTAAACAAAGAGATAATTCCTGCATGCACACACCACACACTAATTCTGAGTGCAGCCCTTGTCTGAAACATAAAAAGCTATTCAAGAGTCAAGAAAATGCATTCTTCTGCCCCTGAGTCTTTCATACCAGGCATCCAGCTACATAAACAATGCTGCTGTTAAAAGGCTATGTCGCTGGTTTTGCCTGGAGCCTTGCTCTGTCCCTCTCTCATCCTGCCTGTTATACATAATGGAGGAGTCATCAGCGTGTCGTTATTCAAAAGGTCTGTCAAAGTAGATAGGACCTCCCTTCTAAACACCCACTAGTCAGAAGGCGCCCTCAAAAGGATCTGTGGTCTCGGGGTATCCTCAAAGAATATGTATCAGAGAAGCTAGCGGCCTGCATTGCTTCCAGAAAAATCTCATTTCGCCCCTTACAGTATGCTTTCCATCTCATTAACCGTTTCTAAGAAGACACAGGTCCTGTGTTTAAGCTTAAATTAATAGAGCCAATCTCTGCAGATTTCGATCCAGTAAAAAAAAAAAGAAAAAAGGCAGCCTGAAAAATTACTTTCCACTGTACTGGGGACAATTTTAAATTTAGATCATTTTCTCATTTTGCATGGGTAATCTCCAAAGCTTCGTGCTACAGACAATTCAATTTCACATGTATATTAAGGGCAAATTTCCATTTCCTGCCAAAGTTAATAACTTTGTCTGCGCTCTACACAGATCAGTGTTAGTATTTCCACAGAGAGAAGCTCAGATGTACAGTACCATCATTCAAGTTTGTAAGGATGTGGGCATGAAGCTCTTTTTAAAGGGGAATACTCACCTACTAGGTCTTTCTATGACCTATCATCATCTTTAGGTTCTCAGTAGGCCTGATATCCATTTAAACAGCTCAGACTATGGAGTTACCTGTTTTAATATTTAGCTTTTCACTTCATAAGCAGCTGCCATTGGAACAAGCTTAATTGTTTATGTACCTACCATGGAAAGAATATGCCAGGATTGAAGTCTGGAAAAATAAAATTACCTGGTGAGTTTTTCTTCCAATCCCATCTTCCCCTTTTCCCACAAAAATCTCTTTTAGCAACTCCCTCCCTTCCCATCCTGAACAATGAACAATTATTTGCCAAAAGCTGGGAATGAGGGAGAGGGGATGGATCACTTGATGATTACCTGTTCTATTCAATCCCTCTAGGGCACCTGGCATTGGCCACTGTCGGAAGACAGGATACTGGGCTAGATGGACCTTTGGTCTGACCCAGTATGACCACTCTTAAAGGCTCCAAAAGCATCAAAACACAGTTAGGGTTTGAGAGGCTTTGTAGAACTAGAATGTTGGCGTCACTTCCCAAATGAGGCAAGATTTTCTCTACACCAAAAAGTTTTTAAAATCTGGTATACAAACCATTCCCTAGAACTGTGAAGAGCAACACCCAACATGGAAAGGTGACTTGCAGCAAGCATGTTTAAGTAGATAGACTAAAAAAATAAGAGCATCAAATGTAGGTTGACCCATGATTAATATCTAGTCAATGTATATTAGAGGCAGCATGGTTGGAGGACAGAGTATGAGGTTGGGAATCAGGAGGTCCTAAATGATAATCCCAGCACTGCCACACACTCAGTCTGGCTTTGGGCAAGTCACTGCGCCTCCCTGCCTCAGTTTCCCCATCTGTAAAATAAGGGTAAATACCTAACCTCCCAAATGTGCATGGTGGGTTGAAGATGAGCTAGATATATTTGCAATATGCTTCTAATGTGTAAAGTACCATATAAAATAATTCCTACATAATGAGGTACGGGGGGCTAGATAGCAGAGAGGTCAGTTCTCCTAGCTTTGCACCTCTGGAAACCTGGATCCAGTTGAATTGTTTCAAATGTATGTGGCTGACTCACTCCTATTCCCATTTATGCCTCTCAGAACTACCACACAGCTGGCAGTCGATGGCCTGCCATAGCAGGGGATCTGCAGGGTCTGTTCTAGATAGACACTATGGCGATAACGGTGGTGTCCGAATCTGAGCATCTTCTTGTTGTGCATTCAGCAATCTGGCTAACATCTGTCACATGTCATTGGTTCTCGCTCTCATCCTTTCCCCAGGGGAAGAACTGTGCGTCCAGCGGAGTGCTCGGGGCTTTGTGTTGGGGGGTTGGCACAGTGGTGCATTTGTACAGCGACACGGGAGATCTAGTGCTTATGACCTTTACTTTAGCACCTGCTAAATCCATTAATCGCAGCAGCACCAGAGTTGTAAGATGTTTTAGTTTGTTTAAAATCTTGTCACAGTATAGGGCACGTATAGTTAGATCTTCCCAACCAGCTAAAAGACTATTTCATCCACATACACACACTAGTTAATGGAGAGGCTGAGATGGTGCTTTAGGTGTACACTGAGTTCAGGGCTTGTGACTGATGCTGGACTGTCAGCAACCTGTAAACTGCAGGCCATTGTGATACACTGCTAAGGGACAGCATAAGCAGTAGCAATGCAAACTTCCCTAACGTGAACCACGCCAACACTGAACAGAAGGGATCGAAGGCAAGGGGATAGCATACTTTCAATATCAATTCAATCTTAGTCTCTTTATCCAAACTGCTGCTAAGGACACCAATTAGATGGTGGTTTTTCAGCATGCAGTCTATTAGGAACTGAACTGCAGTGAACTCGTGTAACAAAAGTCATGCAACTGCCATGAGATAGGAGATTTTTGGTTATTGCCAACTTGGGCCAGATTCAGACCTGTGAACTGGAGGGAGAAAAGGCTTCACACTCCCTCCATCAACCCTGAAAAGCAAACCATCCAGTGCCCTCAAAGCAGGAAGCTATAAATGGGGGAAAACCTACCTATAGTGCCATCTAGTAGAAAATATTAAGTTGTTTTAATTAAACTGAGGATGGGGGATCATGCACTGGGCATACAAAGCATGCTGCTGGGCTCACAAGATCATGTGCATTTGTAATGTTCTGTAACACCTCTCAGCGCCAGAATTCACAAGCACCAAATGCGAGTGAAGTTGGGGGGAAAGAGGAGAACTAGCTGACTTCTCTTAAAGGGACACTAGCAACTTGAATTTTAAATAGTGTGGTCCAGCGGTTAGGGACCTGGCTTCTATTCCTGGCTCTGCCACTGGTTTTCTGGGTGACCTTTGGCAAATCACTTCATTTCTCTGTGTCTCAGTTTCCCCATCCGTAAACTGGGGATAGATGATGATACCTCCTCTGTAGAGCAACTTGAGATCTTTGGATGAAGAGTGTTAGCACTTAGGTAAGTATTGTTATTAAAGTAACTGAGTTTTTCAAAGAGCGTTTCTCAAGGAGCACACCTTCATTGGTATGTACAGAATTTTAAAAAAAATCTTTAATTTTTTAACTAGAGGTTTTCAGCTCTGTTCTTATAAGTCTTTCAAAAGTAACACCTTCAAAGATTATTGGACGCATCTCTCTTCCCATTCTTTTTGATGCACATGCCTGCCTGCTACCTCTTCTGTCTCAGCTTTGCTGCAGCTCGTACAGGCAGGTGCCCTGCTGCATCTCAGGGATGAAAAAATTCACAAAAATTCTCTCCTTTTGCTTGTCTCTGATACACAGGTATCTTGGAGGGGCTGGGGACTTGGAGAGGGACCGACTGAGGGCTAGTTAATGTTTGGTGCTTGGAGCATGTCAAGTAAAAATGCCATTTAATTTCACCATGAAGACAGAAGAAAGCTAAACAGTATATCTCCAAGAAACAGTCAGTATCTTTGAGCAGTATATCTCCAAGATACAGTCAGTAAAGGCAAAATTGCAGTTGACTAGCCTCAGACAGAATATTTGCTGTATTTAGTATTTTCAGTATTACTTATTTATGGTGTGATCCAAAGCCCACGGGGAGGCAATGGAAAAACTTCTGCTGACTACAGTGGGCTTTGAATCATGCCCTGCAAGCATAGACCTTTTCTGAAAAGTGACTCTGTAAAACGACAGGGAGGAAATCCATATTTTTTGCTTCTTACGGGTCTCCCTATATGTTCAGTTTTCAAAAAGATTTTTGATCACACATTATAATGAGGTCCTATTTATAAATAGTATATACAAGTGTTAAGAAATGATTAGAAGTTTTCTAAGTATTACTCAATTGTCATAGATTGAAAAAGAGTCCAACAGCTCCCTTGGTTGCTTATACAAAAATGCATAATCATCTGTAACCAGTGATATGTTTACAGCCATCTATAACGTATTACTCATGTCTAATGTGCTTATAACATCTATTAATCATTTATTAACCCTTTTTAAAACCATTTATAAATGGAACTTTATATTAAAGTGTGACAGTTAATTTCTTATTGTTAGCCCTTCAACACAACGTGTATTCCAAAAGTCAAACTGTATTCTTTCCATCTCACACAAAGCTACCAGTCAGAAGAGTTCTGTACGCCAAACTGGGGCCTCACTAACACCTGTGCAATCTATTTGCTGTCAATGGGATTATAAGGATGTGAACGACTGGAATTTACTACAAATTTGTTGCCACATGAGAAGGAATAGAATCAAGCTTGCGTTCTTGGCTGGGTTTACTCATCTAAGAGAACAGGAACAGAAATTGAAAAATATTATTGCCAATATAGGTTGTTAAAGACAGTGGATAAGAATGAATACAAAAGGTATAATCTGTGGTGTACAAAGGTGCCATTTTCACATCATTACTCTTCAGAGCAGAAATGCACTATAAGACCACCCCTTTGTTCCATTTGCAACTCAAACGCTAACGCATCATTCTCCCTTTCCACCAACCCATTAAATCCACAAACCCAATGGATTTGGAGAAGTGATCAATATGTGACAAACCTATGCTCATACAAATAGATGTACCTGTATCTCTTCTCTATAGCTTCACTCTTCAGATAAAATGACAAATGTGGTAATTCAGCCATAGGAAAGACACTCCCAGAGGTGAAAGTGGTTAGGGATTTGGAAGACCCAGGACACCTTCCTGTGTGATCTTCGGCAAGTCACTTAGCCCCAGATCCACAAAGATATTTAGGCTAACTCCCAGCAAAATCAATAGAAGTTAGGAGCCAAAATACCTCTGCAGATCTGGGTCTTAGTCTGTCTGTGGCCTCTGGTCCCCATGTGCAAGTGAAGACAGTAGTACTATCACATCTCACAGGGATAATGCAAGGGATTCAGATACTACACAACAGGGGTAATGGACGGCTAGAGAGATATCTGACTGTGCCATTTCTACAGTCCTCGCTGCTACCAGCTCTTTCCTCAAAACCAACAGGGTGGGATTCCCAAAAGTGATATGTGTTAGCCTAGCTCTGCTTCCTCACCCGCGCTACGAAGTCAGTTCAATGGAAGCACAGTGACGGCAATGCAGAGCATCTTTGAAACCCCCCCTTGTAATGTTAGGGTAATAGGTGTGACTGGAGCAGAGAGCAGCTATAACTGACCCGGCTCACCTGACGTGAATTGTATAGGGGTGACGGAACAGTTCAGCCATATATTTATTCATTGTGGGACAGTCTGCGGTGGTTGTTTTAAATATGTACTTTAACTTTTAAACACTCAGTCTAAAGAGCCAATGTTTTTCTCCTCTTAAGACTTCTGAGTTTTAAATTTGTCTTAACAAATAGTAGTTTTCCTTTCAATGTGACTAAAGGATGGTAGAACTCATCCTGACCTCCGTAAAATGGCATTAGTCATTTAGATTCTGCCTCCACTTTCAGACTAACAAGCTAGTAAATACGTTGGGGCCCACTTTAAATAGGGCTCTTCATATTGACTTTACTGCCTCCCAAACCACGAAGAGCCTGAAATCCTAAATTAAAAACAAAGGATAGCTTCAGAATCACTGCAGCTCATGCCCTCCTAGATCCTTAGTGGCCATGGCACAGTGCTGTCTGAGTATACCCTGGTGATGGGAAACCCGCAGAGATACCAGGTCAGTAGTTATCAGAACCCAGACTCCCTCCATATACCCCAGCTTATCCTTCCTTCCAGCCCCTGCACTCTACTTGTGACAGGGTGTAGAAACCCTATCCTGCTACTAGCAAACAAGGACTTGCAAGCCTAGACAGGTGAGCAGAAGGAGGGCTATGAAAGCAGCTACTCCAGAAACAGGAAGGAGAGCGGTTGTGGGGAAGAAGGCTCTTTGCTGACACTTGGAGCAGTGGGTCTGGGGAACAACCCCTGACCTGGGGAATACTTGTGCATTTTATGTTGGCGTTTTATCTGCTTTTCTGGGATCAGGAGATCCCTTTTTCCAGGGAGAAATGTATCTTATGCATTGAGTTGTTATACTGCCCCTCAAAACACTCCCCTAGTAACTCACCTTCAAGCCTCTCCAAGCAGTTGCCCATTGTTGCTCCTCAACCTGCCCCACATAGCTCTGGTAGCCTCTCTTTTGGGTCCAGATGTAGCCCACCAGTCAGCCTGTGTCCCCACGGTGCCCGACCCGCAAAGGATGCGAGTCTGTTACAGCCCCCATCTAGAGAGCTTGGCTTTCTAGATGCTTCTAGTTCTGGAGGTTCCTGGTTTGATGACTGGTGTTGGCCAGAATGGCAGTCATCCTGCTAGCACTTCTGGATTTCAGATCCCTGTGATCTGGGGCATGGGAGCACGTACCAGATTTCCCACTCCAGAGAATTCTAGCGATGGCAGAGAAGATACTATAGCTCCTGGGCTTTTGTCTAAGTCACTTACTGTGCACAGAGTCAGTGTAAGATGCCACCCAGTTGGACAGACAGCATTTGCATCTACTTTGCACAAGGTGCTGGCCACCGATGAATTAGGCCCTAGGAGTCTGGATAATGGGCTGTGTCTGAAACACTATACCTGTCCATCTATCCCTTGTGAAAGGTGGTCTCTTCACAAATGCTTGGCCCTCCCTTGGTGCACAGTAACTTAACCGGAAATAGTTTACCATACACATCAGAAACAGTGATTATCTTTCACCTTATTAGGGCCTACTTCATGACCTTGCGTTCCTTCGGAGCCTACTGGGAACAGGTTGATGGTCAGCATTCCTCTGGGTCATATACACCGTCTTCTATCCTGTGACACTCTCATCTTTAAGCTCTCTATCTCAGACACTGGTAACTATAGATATAGTTTTGGGGAAGGTCTGGCAAAATCCTGACTCTGGGGAGGAAGAGCCATTTCTTGGTGGCACACAATGCACCTTCCTTCCATACTTCCTCCCCACCAGCAAAACATAGGTGATACACATGGGCTTTGTGGCCTTATTTGTTTCAGAAGACCTCAGGGTCCCAGAGGCAGCTGAGAACCGCATGATAAACTAGCAGCTCAAACGAGTGCATATATTTTCAGAGCAGCAGAGTAAACAACTGCTTGAAACCATAATAATGGCTTGGAAAGGTCAACATGTAAATTACTAGCATCCTGGGGCTACAGTTACTTGCCCTCGTTTTTTAACATGTTGCCTAACAATCTTGAAACAAACACACATTTCAGGCACATAAATCTTCGCCCTGTCTCCTAGTTCAGGCAAATGTAGCACCGTGTGTATAAATAGATGAGATGCCCAAGAACCTGGAGAACAGGCAGCTAGAGGATCTGCAAATGCACTGGAGGGCCAGATTTTCCTTACTCCATTTCAGCTTATGGATCAGGCTCATAGACTTAGAGATACAGTATGATCCAGTGGACAGAGGGCTGGATAGGGACTTAGGTGTCCTGGGTTCTAGTCCCAGCTCTACCACTGCCAGCTGGGTGACCTCAGATAAGTCACTTCTCCATGTCTTGTCTGTTTCGATTGTACGCTCTTCAGAACTGTGTCAATACACAAATTGCAGTGGTTTAAGAACAATTCAGCTAAGGACCAGTGTATCAGTTCAAAAGGGGCTTACCACAGTCTAACTGAGATCAGTAACTTACATGCAGGCTATACAGATATCAGCCAGGTTTTAAATTTAAGTGTCCACACAGAGTTTTGCATCAACTTAGCTAAATTGATTAAAAACCCCCCAAACCGTGAACTGCTGCAACTTTGGATATAGACCAGGCTCGTGTGTCTGTACAGTGTCCTGATCTCTCTTGGAGACTATAGGTGCTACTGTAATACACATTAAACCTGTGTTCCAAGGGTGTTTGTTCGTTACTTTGGATTAGCTCAGTACAGCAGCTTAAGCGAGTTGTAAGTTTCTGTTATTTAGAGGCAGTGAAAATAGTGAAGTTCCTCCCCAGTACACTAGTGCTTCTTCGCATTAGAAACAGGGATCCCCTGACACTAATGCAGGCCAGTAGGTTGGGGGGTTCTTGCACATGTACAGTGGAAGGAACAGACAGAACACATTTGAAGTTTAATTCCAGCCATGTATGCCTAGGCATAATGGAGTACACTCAGGTGTGCTACATCATAGAGAGGAAGAACGCTTAGTGAAAGCCACAGCTATTCATTTCAAATATCTCTTATTAGCAGCTACAGAGCGCCGACTGATTTCAGACGCCTAGGTGATTATTTACATGAGAAGATACTCAACAAGCCTTTTCTACATAAGCAATTAAGAGGAAAAGCTGCTGTCATGGCCCAATTAATTTTCTATCCAGAAACAACTTAGAATAAATTAATCTAGCGACGATTAGCAGGGGGAAAATGGATACAGAATAATATCAGCGTGTTCCACTTCTCTGGCTGCGACTCACAGGAAATCTTCATAGTCTTCTAAATGACAATCCCAGAAGGAATGGAAAGGGGAGAAGGAAGAATCCCTTTTGTGTAACTCCCTAATAAAAATGGGTGGAAGTCCTAGCCACAGCATTGCTCATTACTTCATCCCTCGAGTCATTTTCCTTCCTAATGAAGGTGTGTAGGATGCTCCTTAAGGCTACCCTATGGAGGTAGAAGCCTTCCCCCCAGCGGGAATTGAGCTCTTCCTCCCAATACACTATAGGAGTCTTGCCAGTGTGAGCTATTTATCCTCCAACCTTCCATACTGAATTGTACCGGTAATAGGCAGAATCCAATAGAACTTCAAATAACATGCCTATGGAGGGCCCACCTGGCAGGGAACAGAGAGTCTGGGTTAGGTCCAGAGAAGGAGAGTACAGGGAAAGCAAAAACACTCACACAAGGAGAAAATGGGCAGGGATAGTGGCAGTCTTCTCCCTTGGCTCATTCTGTCTCTTAATGCTGTCTACCAAGGGAGCAGGCAGGGTTTCGTCCTAAACACTACAGGCTGCTGCAATACCAGGGGGAAATGGTCTTACGTTGCGATTATATTAAAAGCACCATCCAGCTAGCACATTACAAATTGTAGCGTGCCTGCAGAAGCACGGGCAGTGGCGAGCAGCAAAATGGACTAGCTGCCCTGAATGTGTGCCAACGGGGTCTGGCCGGGTTTGTCCTTGGGGCAGCTGCTCCTTGCTGCCTGTACTTCTGCGGTCATACTACAGTGTGTAGCGCACTAACTCTGCGAGAGCTAGCACAAGTAGGTCTACCTGAGGTTGGAATCACACCCTCGAAGTGTAGACATAACCTTAGACTCTGACTTCTTATTGTTAACCCGGACAAGCTTATTGACTAGTGGGATCGAAGACAAAGCCAGTCCTGGTCCTGGTGTAGGGAAGCTTGGGATGAATAAGGGACTGAGGACCAGTTACCTGAAGCAGCCCCTGGTGCTTGTCATGGCAAGTCTGGCTACATTCCAGATCTGAGGTAGAGCTATTTTTGGTAGCTTTGAGGAGAAAAATCAGTTCAAGGACAGGGTTTCTCCTGACTTATATGCTGTCTTGCATTTCTTCTCCCTCCCCCTCTCAGAGACACTGGGACAGAACCAGTTTTGGAGCAGTCGATTGGCATTAACAGGTAACCCAGAACAAGAGCAAGAAGAGCCTGGTGATCATGCTACATCACATAATACTGGTAAAAAATAAACTACCCTGAAATATTTCCTGGGAAATAAATATTCCCTGATTTCAGTGCTTAGGCACCTTCTCTAACCAAGCCAGTTACCCATTATCCACAGTAAGCAGAGGTAGCTGTGGACCGTGGCAATGGAAGCTCCCACATGCTGGCCAACCCAGATGGTTCCATCCAAACTGGCAGGGCCACCGTTAAGGCTGAGAGGAATTCGGTCTCCACAGGTATGGAGCCTCTCTGCTGAGCCTGCCTATACAGTGCCGAGTGCAGCTTTTGTCATGGGCATCCATGTCCACCAGGAATTGGACTGACACCCACCAGTTCACTTCATGTTCACCTAACTGGATAGGGAGCCAAAAACTCTGTCACAACTGACTGGGTTGGATCTGAGCCAGCACCTTCAAAGTAAAAGGCTCTGATGTTTATCAGCCCCGCAAGGCATCTAACCCGCCAAGCTTTATTTGTAAGAGCACCTTAGCACAACGGATCAAGAGCATGCCCTATCTTGCAGTGCAATGCCAAGGATACCATGTTCCCACCCTCCAACCCCAGCAGCCAGAAATGGGGAGGACAGGTGGACCCCCAGCTTCAAATGTCGGATGTCTTTTTTATCACAAGAAGTGCCAGGGCTGCTTCATGGCATTAGTCTACACTGATCGTTTCTGACTGAGACCAAGAATCAATCAATAAAGCAGCATTGTTTTTTCTTTACTAGAGGAGGCAGAGACTGGATGAGCCTAATCTCAAAGGCAGCTAACAAGCAGACTTGCTCTTCCCCACACAGCTGGCTAGTTCAAATGTCCTTGTCACAGCATTACCCTACCTGCCCAGCCAGTGTAGCCAGTGCAGTCCCTGGGGTCGGCAGATTTCAAGCCTCTCTCCATCTGCTGAATCAGCTCCCTGATCTTATTGTTCAGGCGCTGAGTGAACTCGGGAGTCAGCTGTGGATAGAAAAGAAATACCATACATAAGTAAATATCAGCAAACAGATTGGGCGAGGGCTCATCAAATTGCTGCGAGCGTGCATGGCACAGAGCAGGGATTACACTGAGGAACTGGGATTCTCAGTCAGCGAGTGTAGCCAGAAATGCTCAATTTTGTATTTGGCTGGCAGTAATAAAATGGACTGGAACCTTGGCCTGTTACCTCAGGGGCAGCCTTTTTCCACAGCTCTAACACGCCACCTGGCCCTGGCCCACAAGTGAGGCTCGAGGAAGTTGAGAACAGGAAGTCACTGCTCCAAAAAGAAATCCAACTCAGCTCCAGCCTGCTCCTATCCAGAATGTGGTGCAGAATTGGGCTGGCTTTTCACTAACTGCCCTTGGTGAGCTAACTAGATTCTCTGTCCTTAAAGCTGTGGTACTGCAGGAGTGACTGGGGTGTTGTGATTTAATCCTGTATTTGTGAGGTGATAAGATTGCCCAGCACTGAGATCTCACTTTAACAACAACAAATTGCATGGGCTTGAGTCTCCTCATTCACACCAACATAAAAATTCCACTGATGTTAAAGGAGTTACTCCTGCTGTCGATCAGGGCAAAATAAGATCTTAAGAATTCAGGCCCTAATTTAAGTAGGCTAGTCTAGGCCAGGCTTGACCTAGCTGTTACTAATAAAATGGGTTGTAGGAAGCAATCCACAAAATAGAAATCCTTCCCTTTTCAACCTTCCACACCCAGTCTCCCACACAGCTAAACATGCTACATGATGACTTTTTTATATTTTAAAAACCTAGCTTTCATCAAGGGCTATTTCTGTGGTTTTCCAAGCTGCTGGATTTTGGTATGTGAACTGCAACATTTTGTTCATTCCCTACAGGCATATTTTAATTGCTTTGTACTGGAAAAAAAAAGATAATGAAACTAAGCAATAGGCTGGAAAAAATGAAATTAATTCGTAGAGCTTGGTTCCCTACTTACTACTATAACTGCAGCCCATTCATAGCACCGTTGGGATCACCACCTCTGGATCACCACAACTGACTGAACAGGTCTATAGCATAAGACAGTCTAAGGGCTGTGATATGGTACTGTATGTCACAAAATGGCATCACCTTATGATAAAAGTATCTACCACACTGTGTGGGTACATGCTTTTGCGATAATTCCAGAAGCACCCACCAATGTAGCAACAGCCTTAAGCAATAACAAAAGGTTTTGTTTTAACAAGATTGAACAGTAGTTGAGAGCTCAGATGCATCAGAATGTCTTAAGCCAAGGCTTGGCTGGGTATGCGCGTGCGCGCGCGCACACACACACACACACTCACACACAGAATCTGCTTCCTACACACCTTTGCAGAGGCTTGGGGGGAGCAATGTTTTGAAGGAAAGAGTAGTTTTCTGTTTGGACCGTTTGTAGTAAAAGTGATGGTATGATGTGGATGAGTATTATTAAACTGTGTGCCACAAGCATTCATACTTTACTAAGCTGTGTCGGCTAGAAAAGACAGCTGCAGTTTAGGCAGATCCCAGCTCATCAGTTTAAAAATCTAACCATGTCACGATCCCTTCATTTCTTTTTGTAGCCTGCCACTTAAGTAACTCAGAGACTGTAATCTGTGCCGTGGTCTTTGGGTTAATACATTAAAGAAGGCACATTTCTTGGGTCCAATCCCCTGAGCTTGAAGATTTTGAACTAGTTCTGCTTGTTTGAGTCTGTTTTCCAGAACCTGTCACAAAAAGTGCTTTGTGCAATAAATTTTGATTATTGTTTTTAGTCTAGGGAATCTGGGTTAGATACAAAGATCTGCTCTGTTAAATGTGTGACTAAAGACTTTTCATATATAAAAATAATATGCTTCTAAAATTGCTGAGAGAATAAAAGTGCAGTGGCTCAGAACTGATTTGTTGGAGTCAGACTCTGTAAGCAAATCTCAGTGAAACATTGTGGAATAAAAACTTCAGGTAGCAACACCACCAAATCAAGATAAACACCAGACGCCCAAATATCTTTAAGAACTTCCAAATCCAGAGATACAAGGTTAAAGCTTTTAAGGTGCTTCCTAGCAGTGATGAGACAGCAAATATGTTGCACGTTCAACTGGGAAGACTTCTGTGGTTGTGCATATGATGCATCCTCAGAAATGGGAGACTGCAAATCTCCTCTGCCAAAGTGAAGCGGAAAGCCTCAAGGCCCCTCTGTAATAACTACATGTCCGGGCATCTCTTCCTGGCTCTGAGATGCACTGCTCAGAAAATACAGAGCCAGTCTAAACGGGGTGGATGAGAGGCTGCCAAAGCAAACACCCCTGTGGTGTCTGAATGCTTCATCATCTTCACAATACTTAGCACTTACAAAGCACATTTCATCTTCAAAGACATTAATTACTTAAGCTTCACAGCACCTCTGTGCAGGAAATTTTCATTTACTGATTGAGAAACTGAAGCAGAGAGATTAAGTGACTTGCCCAAGGCCTCTGAGAGTCAGTGACTAGAATGCAGGAGTTTCTGGCTCCCAGACATGTTCTCAGACCACACCTGTGCCCGAATGGCTGCAAGATCCTTTCATCTTACCTTTCCTGCTATTACAATAAAATGCAACACTGCTCCTAACACAAGATCCATATCAACAGATATATGGGAATCGACTGGGAGATTTAGACACACAGACTATACAATCTCCCTCTGTTTTTTACTCAGAACTACTGGGGCCTTATAAAGTCCCCAGGGGAAAGGGTCAGTGTTTCTGATTTATGTCCACATGGAGTGGCTTCTTGTCTTGCCAATATCCAACAAACCTACAGCAAGTGGCAGTGGGAAAGCAAAAGCTTTGTTTATTTGCTCATAGTCTCAGGGTGTTTATTACACAAGTGAAGTCAGAATCCTGTTTGCAATGTCACAGATAGCTGCTTCAGAAATTGATTCTCTCCCTGTATACATTCTGTTCTCTAAACTGTTAACACACCCCTTTGAACCCTCTCACAAGAGCCAGTGATTTTGATCACACAGCACCACTGCCCAGGTGCATGGACTGGCTTTTTTCTCCTGCATCCAAATCTCTAACCTACATCAGGATTTTCCGATTAACATTCTCCCCCCCCACCTTACAAAAGTTTAACTTGGCTCATGATTTCACAGGATTAAACTAGACGCTATAGGTGTTTTCAGTAACTGGATGAGGCGGCTATTTCCCAGAGGACAACGGCAGATACCTGAATGCTGACCTGGCTCGAGTGCTCAGGAAAGCCTATGAGAAGGCTCAAGGAAGCTCATAAAAACATTTCAAAAAGAAATGTCCGAGACGCTATTAACATCGAACGCGCAAGCCCTGACTTGAGGCATGTTAGGAGTGCAATCCCTGCCTTTCTCTGGATCGACCGGGCACTGCTGCCATGCCACAGAAACAGGGGAAAGAAAAATTAAGCTCACGCAAGCCTGTGACACCTGTTAAGAAAGAAACACTCCAGCGCTGTAAGATTAAGTCACTTTAGAGCCCCAACTCACCCGCCCTGAGAGTCAAAGTATCCTGTGGCCAGGGATTTGTCATAGTCTGCGTAGGGATTCAGGAAGGCCCTTTGGGCCATAATGGCAACAGCAAACCTGCAAGAGAGTGAAGAGAAAAAGCTGGGATCCAGTTATTTGAGCAGGCTGAGGCTATTGCTTGCTGCTATTCCAGCTACCTGCCCCCAGGCCCCAGCTTCCTAGGAGCTGCAGAGCAGACAGGCCAGCCAGATTCTGCAGCAGCACCACCACCAGTCTGCTGCACACAAGAGAAGATCTCAGGGATCTAAAGAAGCAACACAACAGCTTACTAACATCCTCCCCCCGGCCCCCCCTTGCTGTACAATACAACTCCACCCGGAAAACAGAGGGAATCCTTGCCATGGTACCACGTTTCCCCCCACCTCACCCTGCAGCTCAGACAACAACAAGCACAGATCTGACTTTTCCACCTCCCACTTCCTGCAGCCACAAGCCAATGAGAGCTCTAGAGGGCCTGGAGTCCCAGGCACACACACACCACACACATACACACCCCTTCGGCTTCTTAAAGAGACAGGGAGTGAAGTCTACTTTTGCAGGGCATTTTTTTTACGCCAATCCAAACTTTTGGGCAGCGCTCCCAGTGCTGAGCTCATGAGAGAAGCTGAGCACAGCTCCTGGCTCTGCTGTGCTTTCCCCAGCACATTGTGTTCTGCCGAGTTCCAAAGGGTTTTTTTTTTACGGGGTAAAATGAGTTAAGAATAATTCATATCAGATAATGGAGAGAGCTAGATAATATGTTGATTATTTTTAGACAGTCAGGTAAATAGCCAACCTGATCTTACACTCATCCACAGCAGAATTTTTAACATTGCTTATAAGACTAATACACTTGTCCCTTTCCTAGCAGAATCCTGCTCTCGGGTGTTTTAATGGTATTTTTCTGTAAATTATTGTCATGATTTATATTACAGCTGTCCCAGCTGAGATCAGGCACCATGTACATACATATACTAGGAGACAGACCTGCCCTTAAGAGCATGCAGTCTAAACAGACATGGTTGTGAGGGGAAACTGAGGCACAGAGGGGCAACATATCTCTCCCAAGGTCACCCAGCAGGTCAGTGGCAGATGCAGCAGCAGTTTATGGAAATAGATCCCTATTTTGAAGTTGTAAATGTCTCATATTTGCTGTAGGTGACTGGCCTTTCCAGCATCTGCCCTCCTGCCTGGACCACGATCCGCTGATCTGCTGCTGCAGCACTCCCAACTCCCCCACTCCCCTGACTCTCTCTCATCATTCACCCTCTGCCAGAAGAACCAGGTTTGGGGCAGAGAATTAGGCCACCGTTTCTAGTATTGTCACAGGAAGAGAGGGTGCTGATGGTTGTGGTAGCTGTGGAGATGACTTTTTATGGGGTTCACAGGCCGCATCTGATGTTCTGAAGTGGGTTGCTGAGGGAGTTTGACCCTAGTCCTTGTGGGAAAGCCAGGGGATGGCAGATGAAAGAGGAGGAGATTGAAGGAGCATTTCACGAAGGGAAGTACTTTCTTGAGCCCTTTGCCCCTTGTGACAGTACCCATTGTAATAGATGGATACTTGATCTTTGTCAAGATTATGTGACTGGTGGACCCAGGGAAATAATATGCAGTTTCTCACTACACTCCTATATGTCAAACCCTTATCATACCCTTCACCTGAACACTCACTGAACATCGGGCCTGCTCCGAGCTTGGAGGTTACTCTTTTAGCTCAAGCAGTAGAGGCTCATGCTTTTAATCTTAGATTCAAGCCCTGCTGAGGGCCACATCCCCTACTGCACCTCTTGTTACAAGAGTTCTACATAAAATCTATCTATCAGTCTATAGCAGTGTGTGTGTCTATGGAGACAGTTCATATCAAGATTGCCCTCTGCTGGCAATAAGAATATGTGATATAGTTTATAAAATGTAAATTCAATAGAATTGTTACACACTACAAATAGCTTCCTGAGTCCAGCTCTTACCACCTATCGGCCTGGAAAGTTATAATCTGCTCTCCTTATGGTATCTGAGCAGCTAGGGCCAGAAGTGTTAAAGCAGAAACTTCTTTCAGACTCACTGATTTGCAATCTGGGACATGCCAACCTTGAGTGTGGTACATTCCGGATCTGTAGCATTCCAGACTCCCTTGTGTCTCACAGTTTAGCGAGAAGGTGCTGGATGAGGCCAGCATTAAATGCATCTGGGCAGAACATCAGGTAGGAGTTGGATCCATATGGCTGAACCCCTGGGCCCATGCAGAGCCCTGCTAACAGACGGTGGGGCTTTGTGGCATTGCAACCCACAAAGATTCAAGTGCAGGATCCAGACATAAGGGTCTACTGAAACTGTTTTCATTTGCCATTGATAGGAACATACAAGCAAATATATTAGGGTGGTCCTTTTAGTGGATTATAGTGTATTGCACTTTCCAGTTTTCTGTCAATATGTCCTTTTTGCCCTTTTCTGTATTACAGTTTATAAAATTAAAGATCAAAGAGTGTAATTTATTCAAAGAGGCAGTGGGGAAAATACAATAACCTTCAATTTCAACTCCCCTTCCACACAGTGATTCCTACAGTACATAGTTCTGGTTGTTTAATCTGCAAATCTTGCCATCGTTGCATTAAATTCAAGGCGAACCAGACAAGTTGTGAAATGTTAGCATTCAGATCAGTGAGCAGAGTATTAGCAGAAATAGTGTTGGGACTTTTGCTCATATCAAAATCAGAGAGTTATAGAGAGCCCTGTAATAATGTCTGATATTCCCATGTTAGAATTATATCCTCTTTACAGTTCAACAGCAAAGATCTAACATAAAGCACAGTTTTATCTTCAGAACTTCTTTTATATGATTCATTTCAATTTCTTTTAAAATAATAGCCACTTAATGTCAAAAATCCTTTCCCCAAACTATCATCTTTTTTCTCCCCTTCAGCCAACCCCCAATACAAGAGATTCTACTTGGATGTAGTGTTGTTTAATGGGTCCATGTCCCATTTAGTTTAGTTTAGGCCTCTCTGGAGCTGTCTGCGCCCAAGATGACTCAGGAGTGACCTGCTGCTGACATCACTTGGCCAGGCAATGTACTATGGCTCCCCACTAATCTCCCCAAAGCCACAGACCGCGTGGAGATGGTGAAAAGAGTAGAGGAACAAACTTACGGAAATCAGCATGAGAAAGAAAAGCTGCTGTCGTGTTAGTTTTAAAATACCAGTCATTCTGGGTTTATTAGTGAAAAGCTTAAACAGTGCAAATCTGCTCATTTAGAAAGTAGTCAGTCCAGTTGTCACTGTCCCCACAAAGTGACACAGGAGCTCCAGTAGTGTTCCTGTCAGTGATTTATGAAACATCAGAACAACTTGTCACTAGTTGGAAAAGGTGCTAAGCTGAGAACAGCTGGGTTTTAATTTCTTTTGGTTTGCCAAGATCATATTTCTGAAGGTCAGACTGCTCTCCAGCAGCTGATGATCCTATCACAAATGTTCCTGTTTTCATTAATTAATAAGAAAAGCAACCTAGAAACAGAGGTTTGATTTGTTCACTGTACCTCACTGTACCTCACTGAGACATCCCTTTTTGTCCTTAATCTTTTAGTTTTGAGCGGAGAATGTATACAATATTGTAACAAACTGTGATCACCTAGGACATAATTTTTCAGTACACGATGGGTACTCAAAGCTTCATGGCAATACTGGGGTTAGAACACAGAATCTCCTGCTCCAAAAGCACAGGACAGCACCACATGCACTAAAGGAGAATCCCTCTTAGCTTTTAGCAGTATGGGGCCTACCACAATTGAGCAGTTCTGATTTCATCCAGTAGATGGGAAGTGTTACCCACTCCATCCTCCCAGACACAACCCTAGCTAGTTAATTATAGCCTCACAATGCCCTGCTGATGATTTTCCATTTTGATCTGAAACAAGCTGTTTCAATACCTCTGCCTTGAAATGAAATATCCTGCCCCAAACACTTCATTAAGTGTCTTCTGAAGATAGATTTTTCAAAAATTGGCATCATGTTTAATATACTTGTACTCTCCCCATGACTCTAATGCTGTTGGTTTCTTCTTCCTCATTGGTTCTTCCCTAGTCAAAATTCTGAAAGGATAGAACAAGAGAGCAGAGTCTCCCAGTGATAATCATTCGCCTCTCTTACTCATGATTTATTCAGCAACAGCATAGCTGGAGATATTAAATGCATAAGCTTGCAGTCCAAAGTGGGCTTCATAGATCAAAGCCTACAATGCATTTTATTCCCCTTTAAAAAAAAAAAACCAAAATCAGATGTTATTTACATCATAAAACTATCCATAAAACAGCGATGATCCTAGCAACTTTGTTGTTCTGAAAGATTAGAGCCATGGCTCATTGTATCTGACCTTGGTCAAAACTTGACATAGTAAAACGCTGAAAATCATAGTGCAGTTCTGAAGCGAAACAGAAGGTTTTCAGGCAAGGCGAGCATCATAATTGGCCTTGCAGTGATAAAATCTTTCGTTTTAAAGGAAAACTGCCAAGTTGAGAAAATCAGGTCCTTCATTAGTGGCTTCACTCCGATTTCCAATAGGAAGGAGACAACAGCACAAAAACCTCTAGCTGTATAAATACTTAGCAGTCTCAGCGCAGCGGCCAAGGATTATAAAGGGTATTATGTGAGTGAATTGTCTGTGATAGCAGGGAACTGGGCTGAAGGACTTAGGAGGTGCCTTCCAGTCCTTTGTTTCTATGACTGAACCATTGGGGGTGGAAAATGAACAACTCTGGCAGTTGTAGCAATATGTACCTGCAGATTTCCAGTTGAGCCTCTAGATGTCACTGTGCTATAGTGAGCACTCCAGATAACCTGTGTTTTCCCGTCACACGCCCCAATGGAAGTCAGTTTGCTTAGTTTGTCATTTGTGACTATGGTCTCTACTCCCTAATAAATACATCTTTGGACTGGGCCTGACCATCATCATGCACATCTTCAAACATGCCCAGCCTGCCCTGCTGCACCTGGTCCCTGGGTTCCCTCTCCTCGTGGCCTTGGTAAAGGAAGAAGTAACTGAAATGTTCAGCTATGGGGAGAATTCCATGCCAAAGGAGGAGCCTGTGGACTCCAAAGATGCAAAGATGAAAACAGATCAAAAAGAGAAGTGAGCTTGCACGCCTGGGCCAGGATGGGCATGTCGGGACCAGGCCGGGCTGGGATCCAGACCCCATCACAAGGAATAAAGATAAAAAGACCAATTGTGTATCAGCATCATGTTGTATGTGTGTATCCAGAGAAACTGTCGGGGTGGGAGAAGTCTCTGTAAGCCACTTCTCTCTGTCTGAAGTCCTTCTGCCATCCCGACGTTCCACCTGGGGCCTGTCCACTGCCATGCAGCGCTTTGGGCAGCCACATTCCCTTATTGTATTTCATTTTTTTGTCATCTTCTAAATGGATAGAAAAAAAAGGGGGGAAACCAAGGGGCTGGTTTTTAAATTTTGTATTGTGGATTCACTTCTCTCATATTAAACCATCTCAAAAGATGAAAAATAATAAATAAATAAATAAATTTGTCTTGTTTAAGAAGGTCTGTGGTTTCAGATATTGGGGTGATCCCTCCAGGTCATGTATCTTGGTGAGTCTGTTTGGAGAAGCTTGTATTGCTGCTCTCCTTGCTATGCTTTCTCGAGATAGTAATGCATAGATTCATAGATTCCAAGGCCAGAAGAGACCATTGTGATCATCTGCTCTGCTCCCCTGCATAACACAGTTCATAGGACTTCCCTGTTTGAATGAGAGCATGTCTTTCAGACTGACATTCAATTGTGATTTTAACATTGGCAGTGGTGGAGAATCCACACAATTTACATTGTTCAAATGGTTAATTTAACCACCTTGCTGTTAAACATTTGTGCTTTATTGCTAATGATCATACTGGCTTCTTACTGGGCACTGTGTTAGCACCTAGTGCAACATCAGTGGAGGACTCTGTCTTCCCTCCAGCTCAGAGAAGGGAAGAAATGCAGAGGGGGACCTGGGAGCTGGGGTCAACGTGTGAGCAGGAGCAACAAGCCAAAGGCAGCAGCCTGGGAAGCCCAGATAGCAGGTGGCCTGAGAGCTGGGGCCAAGACACACGCTAATGCTGCCAGGAGCCACCCGTAGGCACAGTGTGAAGGTGCAAGGCTGCAGCCCAGAGGACTGTGCAGAGGAGTTACACCAGGACTGCATCTAAGGCCAAGTTTCCCTTGCTTTCTTGTAAGTATGCAAGCAACTGTGTTTAGGGCATTTACACCTTTTATTTCTGCTGGCTCTAATAAAGGAATTCTCTGCTACTCAGAGTGTGTGTTACTCAGAGGAACCCACCAGTTAATAGGTTGTGAAGGACTTAGTGCTTGGACCACCGATAATCCTGGCTTCGTGGTACAGTCAGAATGCTACCAAATATCAAGTGGCTTGGTGTACGGCAGCACTCACAGCAACACCTTGGGGTGTGTTACTGCACCGTGATATTTATGACACATCCAGAGCCATGGACATGAGTACCCTACACTGTAGCTCTCAGTGGGTAAAGAGAGGGCTTCAGGTTCCAGGGCTGTCAGTCTGGTAGGTTTCATGTGTCACTGACTCCCTTGATCTTTTCTGAGAGCAGTGGGCACTGTCTGGGGTTCACAGCTCAATGTCCCCATCTGGTATCCTTGTTTTGAACCTTTGCTCCTCTCTCCCATCTGTGTTTTTTACCATTTGCTGTTCCTTGTATTTAGGCAGGTTCTGGGCAATGTTCCCTCTAATTTTTTTCTTGTTTACTGAGCAGGCTACAAACTCCTCTGAGCATTAATTTTTGTCCTTGGGTAAGCTTATACTTTGTAAGTAAGGGCTGCTTATGGGGGAGGGTGGTGTGTGTGTGAGGGGTGTAAGGGGAGTGAAGGGTACCTACAGAGGGTTATAGATTCTTAGATTCATAGATACTAAGGTCAGAAGGGACCATTCTGATCATCTAGTCCGACCTCCTGCACAGCGCAGGCCACAGAATCTCACCCACCCACTCCTATGAAAAACCTCACCCATGTCTGAGCTATTGAAGTCCCCAAATCATGGTTTAAAGACTTCAAGGAGCAGAGAAGCCTCCCTCAAGTCAACCATGCCCCATGCTACAGAGGAAGGCGAAAAACCTCCAGGGCCTCTCCAATCTGCCCTGGAGGAAAATTCCTTCCCGACCCCAAATATGGCAATCAGCTAAACCCTGAGCATATGGGCAAGATTCACCAGCCAGATACTACAGAAAATTCTTTCCTGGGTAACTCAGATCCCATTCATCTAATATCCCATCTCAGGGGATTAGGCCTATTTACCCTGAATATTTAAAGATCAATTACTTACCAAAATCCCATTAGCCCATCATACCATCTCCTCCATAAACTTATCAAGTAGAATCTTAAAACCAGATAGATCTTTTGCCCCCACTGCTTCCCTTGGAAGGCTATTCCAAAACTTCACTCCTCTGATGGTTAAAAACCTTCATCTAATTTCAAGTCTAAACTTCCTGGTGGCCAGTTTATACCCATTTGTTCTTGTGTCCACATTGGTGCTGAGCTGAAATAATTCCTCTCCCTCTCCTGTATTTATCCCTCTGATATATTTATAGAGAGCAATCATATCTCCCCTCAACCTTCTTTTAGTTAGGCTAAACAAGCCAAGCTCCTTAAGTCTCCTTTCATAAGACAAGTTTTCCATTCCTCGGATCATCCTAGTAGCCCTTCTCTGTACCTGCTCCAGTTTGAATTCATCCTTTTTAAACATGGGAGACCAGAACTGCACACAGTATTCTAGGTGAGGTCTCACCAGTGCCTTGTATAATGGTACTAAAACCTTCTTATCCCTACTGGAAATGCCTCTCCTGATGCATCCCAAAACCGCATTAGCTTTTTTCACAGCCATATCACATTGGCAGCTCATAGTCATCCCATGATCAACCAATACTCCAAGGTCCTTCTCCTCTTCGTTACTTCTAATTGATACCCCAACTTATAACTAAAATTCTTGTTATTAATCTCTAAATGCATAACCTTACACTTCTCACTATTAAATTTCATCCTATTACTATTACTCCAGTTTACAAGGTCATCCAGATCCTCCTGTATAATATCCCGATCCTTCTCCAAATTGGCAATACCTCCCAGCTATGTATCATCTGCAAACTTTATTAGCACACTCCCACTTTTTGTGCCAAGATCAGTAATAAAAAGATTAAACAAGATTGGTCCCAAAACCGATCCCTGAGGAACTCCACTGGTAACCTCCCTCCAACCTGACAGTTCGCCTTTCAGTAGGACCCGTTGCAGTCTCCCCTTTAACCAATTCCTTATCCACCTTTTGATGTTCATATTGATCCCCATCTTCTCCAATTTAACTAATAATTGCCATGTGGCACGGTATCAAATGCCTTACTGAAATCTAGGTAAATTAGATCCACTGCATTTTCTTTATCTAAAAAATCTGTTACCTTTTCAAAAAAGGAGATTAGGTTGGTTTGGCACGATCTACCTTTTGTAAAACAATGTTGTATTTTGTCCCATTTACCATTGACTTCAATGTTCTTAACTAATTTCTCCTTCAAAATTTTTTCCAGGACCTTGCGTACTACAGATGTCAAACTAACTGGCCTGTAGTTACCCAGATCACTTTTTTTTCCTTTCTTAAAAATAGGAACTATATTAGCAATTCTCCAATCATTCGGTACTACTCCTGAGTTTACAGATTCATTAAAAATTCTTGCTAATGGGCTTGCAATTTCAGGTGCCAATTCCTTTAATATTCTTGGATGAAGATTATCTGGGCCCCCTGATTTAGTCCCATTAAGCTGTTTCAGTTTTGCTTCTACCTCAGATATGGTAATATCTACCTCCATATCCTCATTCCCATTTGTCATGCTACCATTATCCCCAAGATCCTCTTTAGCCTTATTAAAGACTGAGGCAAAGTATTTGTTTAGATATTGGGCCATGCCTAGATTATCTTTAACCTCCACTCCATCCTCAGTGTTAAGCGGCCCCACTTCTTCTTTCTTAGTTTTCTTCTTATTTATATGGCTATAGAACCTTTTACTATTGGTTTTAATTCCCTTTGCAAGGTCCAACTCTACTCGACTTTTAGCCTGTCTCACTTTATCCCTACATGTTCTGACCTCAATTAGGTAGCTTTCCTTGCTGATCCCTCCCATCTTCCACTCCCTGTATGCTTTCTGCTTCTTCTTAATCACCTCTCTAAGATGCTTGCTCATCCAGCTTGGTCTACAACTCCTGCCTATGAATTTTTTCCCCTTTCTTGGGATACAGGCTTCCGATAGCTTCTGCAGCTTTGATTTAAAGTAATCCCAGGCCTCCTCTACCTTTAGATCCATAAGTTCTTCAGTCCAATCCACTTCCCTAACTAATTTCCTTAATTTTTGAAAGTCAGCCCTTTTGAAATCAAAAACCCTAGTTGCAGATTTATTTTTGTTAATCCTTCCATTCAGTTTGAACTGAATTAGCTCATGATCACTTGAGCCAAGATTGTCCCCTACAACCATTTCTTCTATGAGGTCCTCGCTACTCACCAAAATTAAATGTAAAATGGCATCCCCTCTAGTCGGTTCAGCAACTACTTGATGAAGGAATCCATCAGCTATCGCATCTAGGAAAATCTGAGCCCTATTATTATTACTAGCACTGATCCTCCAGTCTATATCTGGGAAGTTAAAATCTCCCATGATCATGCAGTTTCCATTAGTATTTACTTTATTAAAGACATTAAAAAGGGCTCTATCCATATCCAAATTAGATCCCAGAGGTCTATAGCACACCTCAAGCACTATCGTAGGAGAGGCTTTACTAATTTTCTTCCCCAATGTAATTTTTGCCCAGACGGATTCTGTCTTATCCATTGCATCGCTTCTTATTTCTTTACATTCTACCTCATCATTGATATACAATGCTACTCCACCCCCTTTACCTTTGTTTCTGTCTTTCCTAAACAGCACATACCCTTCAATACCTGTAGTCCAGTCATGACTACTATTCCACCATGTTTCTGTTATCCCTATAATATCTAGTTTCACTTCCTGCACCAGTAGCTCTAGTTCCTCCATTTTGTTACCTAGGCTCCTCGCATTGGTGTACAAACATCTTAATTTTTGCTGTTTGGCCTCGCTCACATTTTGTACCCTATTAGGCACAGTCATTCTACAGCCAGTATAACCTATTAGACTAGTATCCACACTGCCCTCGCTCCTTATATACATTCTCCTACCCACGGCTGTATCCTTTCTTACTTCGTCTTCTTCCCTCTCAATGCTAAAATCTGGCGTAGAGATTTCCTGGACATCTCCCATCCATCTCCCCCTAATTCCTAGTTTAAAGCTCTCTTTATCAGTTGTGCCAGCCTCGATCCTAGAAGTCTATTTCCTTCCCTACTCAGATGAAGTCCATCCAGAGAGAACTGTCCTCTGTCCGTGAATGCCTCCCAGTGGCCATACATCCCAAAGCCTTCCTTATAGCACCACTGCCTAAGCCATCTGTTGACAGTCATAATCTTGTCACACCTTTGTTGCCCTTCTCTAGGAACAGGAAGGATCCCGCTAAAGATCACCTGAGCCTCAATTTCCTTAAGCGTCTTCCCCAGCCTAGCATAGTCTCCCTTAATACTTTCCAGCAAGAATCTAGCCGTATCATTTGTTCCCACATGAAGGATAATTAGGGGATTCTTTCCCGCTCCCTTTAGGATCCTTTTCAACCTCAGGTCTACATCCCGTATCTTAGCACCCGGAAGACAGCACACCCTTCTATTCTCTGGATCAGCTCTAGTTACAGGCCTGTCTATTCTTCTCAATAAAGAGTCCCCGATCACATAGACCTGCCTTTTCCTGGTGACGGTGCTATTCTCCAGTCTCTCCCCTGTTCCCTCTGGCTGCAAGTTCTTTCCATTCCTATTTTCCCTTATAATCCTCTTCAACCCATCCTGTATCCTCCTGTGTGTAGGGGTAGCTGTGTAGGGGGGATGAGGAGTGTGCAGGGTGTGCTGTGAGGGGGATGAGGGGCATACTGGGGTGGGGGAGGTGAGGAGTATGCAGGGAGAATTGTGAGGGGGATGAGGGGTGTACTGGGCAGGGGAGATTGGGGGTATGCAGGGAGAGTTGTGAGGGGGATGTGGGGTGTACTGCGGTGGGCGAGGTGAGGGTATGCAGGGGGGGTTGTAAGGGGATGAGGGGTGTACTGGGGTTGGGGGGGAGGTGAAGGGTGTGCAGAGCGGGTTGTGAGGGGGTGAGGGGTAAACTGGGGTGGGGGTGTGGGCAGGTGAGGGGTATGCGGGGGAGGTTGTGAGGGGGATGACAGGTGTACTGAGGTAGTGGAGGTGAAGGGTTTGCAGGGGAAGTTGTGTATGGGGAAAAGAGGGGTGTGTAGAGGACTGCACCAGGGTGGCTCCCCTCAGTATCACATACTAGTTTCTGTCCTTGCCATTTGTGGGGTGCCAGAGGGATGTGATTTGCTCTGCAGCATCAGTCTTAGGAGCCAGGCCTGGGGTCTGTGCTGGGGGGAGGGGTCACACCACAGTCCAGGAGTTTCAGACCCTCCTCCAGGCATTCCCAGGAAGGGGCCTGGGCCATAGCTTCCTCCTACACTGCCTCTTGGCAGTGGAAGCTGCTGTGTCCCTGAACACTAATTGCCAGGCTGGGGGTTGGTGCTTTGGCCGTCAGGCCACAGCTCCAGAGCCGCTGCTGCCCCAGGCCAGCCCCACAGACCCTCACCCGAGCTCCTGTGCAAGGAGCATCCCAGAACTGCTGCTGCTGCTCCTGGCCAGGCCAGGCATGTTCCTCCCCAGGATGGGAAGTTCTTCCACACCCCTGCAGGGAGGAGCCGGGCTGTACGTGCCCCATCCCAGGAGCTGGGGGTGAGCAGAGCAGGTTCATAAAGAGACACCCCACATCCCTGCTGGAGCCGCACAGAGGAGACGTGTGACAGTTTCTCTGCCTGCACCATATATACAAGATTGCTGCATGGCCACGCAGTTTATAGGGGACATTGGTGTGGGGTCCCATGGCTCCTCCCTCATCCAAGGGGGTGGGTGTGACATACCAGGGTACAATCCAGACTAATGAGCTGCTGTATCAGCTCTGCCCTGCAACCTTGGGTGCCTTACAATGCCTTGCTGAAGGAGTTCCCACCTGGGCACTCGCAAACAGCCTTCTAGCAGGCAAACTGTACCCAGAGTGTCTGTGTGTAAATGCAACCTGCCAGCCATGCTTGGGCTACTGTCTGGCTCTCACTGGCCTGAGTTACACTGCAGGGTGACCCCAACACCTCCCCACCAGTCTCAGACTTTCCCTCAGAAATGTATGTCCTGTCCAGCCCAGCCCTCTCCTGGACCATACGAGTTATATAAAGTCGGTTATTTCTTTAATAGAAATAATATGCGCATGACTTGCCACTTCAAAAGGAGTTTCCCAGACACTTCCATTTAAATATGCTCGATTAGATAAAACAATAAAATAAGTTTATTAACTACAAAAAGAGAGATTTCAAGTAGGTAGAAGTAATGAGGCATAAAGGTCAGGAATGGTTACAAGGAAAATAATGAAAAAACGCTACTGGTGCCTAGGGTTGCTAATCCTCCAGGATTGTCCTGGAGTCTCCAGGAAGTAAAGATTTATCTCTAATTAAAGATTATGTCTTGTGATGAAACCTCCAGGAATATATCCAACCAAAAATGGCAACCCTACTGGTGCCTAACAACAAACTGTTAAATTCAAAGCAAATTTTCTCACCACATGCTTTTTGCAGTCTTATTGACCAAACTCTTTAAGTCAGCACCCCTCCCCTAGTCCAACAGCTGCTTCTTTTATCCCTCCAGGTGCAGTGAATCCATGGGCAGAGAGTAGGGGAGCGTGTTTTAGGGAGTTTGCCCCTCCTTTTTATAATTTCAGTTCCCCACATGAAAAACATTTCCAGTTGGGTACCATGACACAAAAAATGTGGAAGGATGTTCCCTGCTGTTTTTTTCTCACCTGTTTGAGGTTCCTTTGTTTCCGTTCCTGCTTGATGACTTTGTTTACTGCTTATATGCAAACTTAGCAGAGCACCCATTCCTTTGTTTAAGACAGACATGTTTACTAACCTCATTTTGGAACATGTGTTAGTAATATCATGCAGTGGAATCTTATAACTTTGCATACAATGTTGCCACACCTATTTTATCAGGACACTAATGACCAGCAAATTATGAGTTTTTGGATGATTCTTCATAAGGCATACTATGTACAAAAATTATTACAGTAGTGTGTAGGGTGTGAACCCATGGGTATATTCTGTCACAGTAGGCCTTGGTTGTTTGGTGGGTCCCATGTTTCCAAGCTCAGCATTAAAATAGGCTGGTGCGTTTCATGCATATTCTTTCCCCCCTTGACTTCTTGCTGTGGGCGTTGTCTAGGGTTCTCCACCCAGTGACTCCCTTTGGATCTCTTGTTTTGACTCTGTAACCTTACTTCTGTCCCTGCCACTTGTTTGGTTGTCCCTGGGCTTAGCTGACCTCTTCCAAGGACATCACATGGAAACTGGTATATTTCATGAATACTAAGGCCAACATTTTCAAACTTGGGAGCCTGAAATTAGGCACCTGTGATTTCTCACCCCTCTCCAAACAAAGTCTGGGCCCACTGTGGAGGGTCAAACTCCCCCACTGACTGTGGTTTGGCCTTAAATAATAAAGAAATGTATGGCATCAATTCCAGCCCAGGCTGTCTCCACAGTCTTAGGCCTGGTCTACACTAGGGGTTAGGTCGAATTTAGCCATGTTAGGTCAATTTAAAAATGACTGTGTCCACACAACCAACCCCGTTCCGTCGACCTAATGGGCTCTTAAAATTGACTTCTGTACTCCTCCCCGACGAGGGGAGTAGCACTAAAATCGACCTTGCTGGGTTGAATTTGGGGAAGTACGGAGGCAAATTGACGGGTGTGCTCCATTGTGATTGCTCTGGACAGCACTTTGAACTCCGATGCACTAGCCAGGTACTCAGGAAAAGCCCTGGGAACTTTTGAATTTCATTTCCTATTTGGTCAGTGTAGCAAACTCAGCAGCACTCAGCAGCACAGGTGACCATGCAGTCCCCCCAGAATTGCAAACGAGCGCCAGCATGGACCAAAAGGGAGACACTGGATCTGATTGCTGTATTGGGGGGGACTCTACCACTATCCCACCACAGTCCATGGACACCTGCAAGGGGAGAGTCTCACGCCGCATGGAGGAGGATTTTGTGGATGAGGAAGAGGAGGAGGATGAAGAGGAGGAGAATGTGCAGCAGGCAAGCGGTGAATCCGCTCTCCCCGGCAGCCAGGTCCTTTCCATCACCCTGGAGCCAATACCCTCCCAGGGTGGGATCCCCGACCCTGAAGCCGGAGAAGGCACCTCTGGTGAGTGCACATTTGTAACTACAGTACAGGGTTTAAAAGCAATAGTGTTCATGGTCACCTGATTGAAATAGGGGACTTTTTCTAAGGGAACTGTAAAAGGACCCTGTTCATGCTGGGCTGTTTGCGCTTGGCTAAAAGGGAACATCCTAGAGAATAGCCACACGGTGGGGGGAGGAGGGGGAGGTGTGTGCTGCACATCTACCGAATACTGCAGCCCCACCTTTTAAACGTGAAACCCAACCCATTAGTTGCTCTGGTAAAGGGGGGTGCTGCAGTTTGAAAACATTCCCACATGTTATGAAGGCATAAGAAGCCAACCCAATTTTACTCTCCCTTTTTATCTCCCCCCAGGTGCAAATATTTCTACAGCCTCCCTATCAGCTCCGTCCCTGAGGTTATCGCAGATTAGAAGGTGAAAAAAACGCACTCATGATGACATGTTTTCCGAGCTCATGCAGTCCTCCTGCACTGATAGGGCATAGCTTAATGCATGGAGGCATTCAGTGGCAGAGGCCAGGAAAGAATTAAGTGAGCGCAAAGAGTGGAGGCAGGATGCGATGCTGAGGCTAATGGGGGAGCAAACAGACATGATGAAGTGTCTGTTGGGGGAGCAAACGGACATGATGAAGCATCAGTTGGAGCTGCAGGAAAGCCAACAAAAGCACAGACCCCCGCTGCATCCACTGTATAACTGCCTACCCTCCTCCCCAAGTTCCATAGCCTCCTCACCCAGATGCCCAAGAATGCTGGGGGGTGGAGGGGAGGCTCCAGGCACCCAGCCACTCCACTCCAGAGGATGGCCTAAGCAACAGAAGGCTGTCATTCAAACAGTTTGATTTTTAGTATGGCTACAATAAACAATATGGCCTTGTCCTTCCCTCCTCCCCGACCCCATCCAGGCTACCTTGTCCGCTATCTCATTATTTTTTTAAATTAATATAGAAAGAATGCATGGTTTCAAAACAATAGTTACTTTATTTCAAAGGGGGGAGGGTGGTTGGCTTACAGAGAATTAAAATCAACAAAGGGGGTGGGTTTGCAGCAAGGAGAAACACACACAACTGCCACACCGAAGCCTGGCCAGTCAAGAAACTGGTTTTCAAAGCCTCTCTGATCGCAGCGTGCCTTGCTATGCTCTTGTAATCGCCCTGGTGTCTGGCTGCCCAAAATCGGATGCCAGGCGATTTATCTCAACCTCCCACCTCGCCATAAATATCTCCTCCTTACTCTCACAGATATTATGGAGCACACAGCAAGCAGCAATAACAATGGGAATGAGGTCTGACCTAGTCAGCGTACAGCACCAGCGAGCTTTTAAACATCCAAAGGCACATTCTACCATCATTCTGCACTTGCTCAGCCTGTAGTTGAACTGCTCCTTACTACTGTCCAGGCTGCTTGTGTAAGGCTTCATGAGCCATGGGAGCAAGGGGTAGGCTGGGTCCCCAGGGATAACTACTGGCATTTCAACATCCCCAGTGGTAATTTTCTGGTCTGGGAAGTAAGTCCCTTCTTGCAGCTCCTCAAACAGCTCAGAGTTCCTAAATATGCGAATGTCTTGCACCTTTCCTGGCCATCCCACGTTGATGTTGGTGAAACATCCCTTGTGATCCACCAGTGCTTGCAGCACCATTGAGAAGTACCCCTTGTGGTTTATGTACTGGTTGTCAAGGTGATCCGCTGCCAAGATGGGGTTATGCGTTCTGTCTGTTGCCCCACCACAGTTAGGGAACCCCATTGCAGCAAAGCCATCCAGTATGACCTGCACATTTCCCAGAGTCACTACCCTCAATAGCAGCAACTCAGTGACTGCGTTGGCTACTGGTATCACAGCAGCCCCCACAGTAGACTTGCCCACTCCAAATTGATTCCCGACTGGCTGATAGCAATCAGGTATTGCAAGCTTCCACAGGGCTATCGCCACTCGCTTCTCAATTGTCAGGGCACCTCTCATCTTGGTATTCCTGCGCTTCAGGGTGGGAGAAAGCAACTCACAGAGTTCTAGGAAAGTGGCCTTACGCATGCAGAAGTTTCACAGCCACTGGGAATCATCCCATACCTGCAACACTATGCAGTCCCACCAGTCTGTGCTTGTTTGCCGGGCCCAGAATCGGCGTTCCACTGTATCAACCAGTGCCACTGCCGCCATGATGTCCCAATTGCTGCCCGTGCTTTCAGGAACATCTGTGTCCATGTCCTCATCAAAATCCTCCTCGTGCTGGCATCTCTTAGCTCAGTTCTGCATATACTCCAGGATAATGCGCGAGGTGTTTACAATGCTCACAACAGCAGCGGTGATGGTGAGCTGAATGGGCTCCATGCTTGCCTTGGTATGGCATCTGCAGGAGAGCAGAGTTGCAGCAGAAGCAGTTTATGACAACTGTTAGCAGTCCTACTGCACCGTCTGTTGACAGCAGCACCCAGGACACAACAGCAGGGGTGATGGTGAACTGAGCTGAGCAGGCTCCATGCTTGCTGTGGTAGGGCGTCTGCACAGAAGAAAGGCGCAAAATGATTGTCTGCCGTTGCTTTCACGAAGGGAGGGGCGACTGACGACATGTACCCAAAACCACCCGCGACACTGTTTTTGCCCCATCAGACATTGGGAGCTTAACCCAGAATTCCAATGGGTTAGTATTCTTAGAAATCCTCCTGTAGCACAGTTCTGTCCTAGATGACTCTTCCTATAGAGCCATTTCCACCTTGGGTGGTGATAACAAGCCACACCTGCTACTGGGAGTCAGCCAGAATCAATTCACGAGCTTGGTGACAGCATCTAAATAAGTGGGGGGGGGTTTTCTTCTAGCGATAGAAAGCTCTTGCAGCATCTTTTGTAGTCAAAGAGAGATATGGTTGCCTAGCACCTGCAAAAATCAGCCCAGTACCTTGCAGTTACACATGCATTTAACTTGGCAAACACAAGCAGTGCCAGCAATTGATTTGTCCCATTGATATCAATGGGGCTACTTGTGTGTGTGAAGTTTTAAACGTGTGTGTAACTCATGTGTAAAGTTAAGTGCATGTGTAACTGTTTGCAGGATCAGGGCCATATTTAGGTTTTTTCACAGTGCCTACTCAGCACTACCAAATGGCAATGAATGATGAGGCTTTGACCCTTGCTTTTTTGTATGATAAGGTTTCACTTTAATGACAAATGGAATCAACCCAAAAATAGAGAATTTCAACTAGGCCCTGATCCTGCAGAGACTTAAGCATATGCTAAACTTAAAACGTGAATAGTCCTATTGACTTCAGTGGGCTACTCTTGTGCATAAAGTTAAGCACAGGTGTAAGCAGGATCAGGGTTTTAATCAGCATTGACAACAGCATGCTACAAGTGTGCTACAGGAATGCGTGGCTGGGTAACCTACCCTCGCTAACAGGAAAGACTGTCTCTTACTTATATAAATAGCACTCAGTGTTACCCCCTCCCCTTTATTAAAACTGAAGTTGTAGTACTGATATTTTCAAAGAGATTGCTCATCCCTTCCTGGCCCGATGCAGCACATCTGTCTGTCATTCAGACGTATGCCATTCTGCCAGTGCCAGGATATCCTGCCATGCTTTCTTCTCCAGGGAGTGACATCTGTTGATGGGTCACTGCCTGGGACAAACCTCTCCATGTGAAAAGGTTTCTTGCTCTCCCTTTCCGTGGTATTTTTGAGGGGAGGGGCAGTGGATATTTCTTTAGCATTTTTTAAATCTTATTTTGAATTGTGTAGATCTTCTTTCTGAAAGCTGAGCCACTGAAAAGTGAGGAAATTCTGTTAACTAGCTGTGCTATTCAAATCCATCGGAGTGATTTCCTTGCTACATTCTCTGCCTTACATCTCTCCGCTTGGCAATTACTGAGTTTCATCCAAGTTCACTTTCACTTTCTTTAGTGAATGTTCCTTTGACCTTTGTTACTCAGTGTATTTGAGAAGGCCAAAGTGGAGGGCTCATGTTACATGGATGTGTCCTCCATCTGCTATACACAGGATGGACAATATGCACAGTCCCCTTCTTTCTGAATGGAGAAAGAGAAAAATAAGATGAGGACATGCTTGCTCAAAGCACAAAATTCTTCACAAAGAGAGGAATAATTCTTGTTTCCCTCTTGTTAGATTGTCTGCTGCTTCATGATGCTGAGATTTGTTGCCAGTGCATTATGCCTGTTATTGTGCAAACCTGTAGTTTCCAGTGCTGCTTTGAAAATTCGTGCCTAAGGACCTCGTGAAATTCCTGGGCTTTGTAGTCATAAAGATGAGCCTGCTAGAAATGGGCAAAGGAGGCAGTGTGTGATCCATATATGGGCTAAAAGCGAGGCTAGCATTTGGTTTGAAAGTGAAGTCGGTCTAAGGTTGGCATTCAAAGTTACTTTGAAATATGGGTGCCAGATGATGGCTATCTTGATTGCTCAGCTGATTTCCTGAGATTACGGACATTTCAAATCATGGGAATCTTTCGGTATCAGCTATTCTAGTAAGACTTTGGTCTTCTCTGAACCAGAAGTAGAAAACAGGCCCTTGAAGGCTTTCTGATCTGGCCTAGAACCAGAACAATCAAAGCAGGTTCAGATCCAAAAAGTCACATCTATTCCCCTCTCCTTGAAACATGAAGATGTTCAGCTTCGAGCTTTGGCTCATGTCTAGTTCCTACATCCCCTTTCTAGGAGCCACAAAATGACAAATTTGGCCTCCCAGGAGCAATCCCCCCTACTCAGGGGTGGAGTCTGCCTAGACAAGGCCATTGGACTCTTGGAGGAGCAATGCATGGGGGTCCAGCACTTAAAATGGCTTCCACCACAGAAGTATCAAGAACCTGTCTTGGATGGACTTGGTGGTGGTGGCTCCTCTTGAATAACTGAGTAATGCATAGGCTACTGCAGTGCTGCATACCACTCAGTTCTGGAATAACGTTATAGAAGTGTGTCTTCTGGTAGTTCTTTTGGGATGTGTAAGTGCTGGAGAAGGTGTATATACTAATAGTTAAAAATATTATACACAATATTAAACACAAGGTTTATATACAATATTAAAAATACACATGCTTGGTTCAGGGAACTCTAGGGATTAATTCAGCTTTGGTATGGTTAGTTATTTATCTCTGTTTTTCAAACTAGAGTGCAAAGGTATTGCTGGTGGGGGTGGGGAACCAACTGAGCAAACAACAAGTCTTTCATCAGTATTTACCTAGGACTGGTTCAGGAGAGGAGAGTGAGCTAATGAAATCTGGTATGGGAGATGGTGGTGGTAATTAAGGACATTCTCTGCATTTGAAGGTACTCTTACTAATTCATTTGCTAACAGTTTTGAGTTGTGATTCGCCCACCAAAAAACCCCAGGTATGTGTGTGAGTTTCCTGTGTCTCTTAATATTGAGCAGTGATACAGACTGCCACTTCCAATGTTAAGAAATGGAAACCCTCCAGCAGTTAAAAACAAAGCATAAAGAATTCTTCACAGGTTCTTTTTGCTCTTTTGGCTAAAAATTAATTGTCATGTGACAAAGTTTAGTGGCACTACCACTTGTGAACAAGGGGTTAACTTCAGCTCAGCTCCTTACCGTCCCTTGCTCAGGAACTCAATGCAAGGATTATAAACTGATGGTTTTGGAGACTGAGGTTCAGATCCTGAAAGGTATTTAGTCTCTTAACTCCCATGGATTTCTCCAAAGCAGCTGAAGTGGAAACACTACTTGTTAGAGGTTCTATACTGAATGCCATCAGACCGGATTGAACCCTAAGCAGAAGAATATAGGAATTCCCATACTGGATCAAACCAGCAGTATATCTAGTCCAGTATCCTATATCCAACTGAGGCCACTACCACCTGTCTCATGTGAAGAAGCAAGAAACCTGCCAGTAGATGAACCTGTCTACAAGGAAATATTTTTTGTAAAGCACATTACCAAATAGGTGTTCTATCCATACACATGAGGATTTATGTCTCCCAGAATTCTCAGACATTTTTTAATCCTTGTTATTGTAACAGTGGCTGTTCTTCTTATTCATATAAATATTTTCGGACTCCTGCTATACTCTAGGCCTCTCACCCTATCCCAACTGTGGGGAGCCTTCAGTAGGATAATGGTGGAAACTGGCTTGGAAGAAGGAGGAATCAAATCTTGTTAGTGCTGCAGTTCCAGCCACTGGATTCACAGGTAGAAATGACAGACCCACTCAACTGAGTAGGATCAGATCCTGCAAAGCCTTACAAAGTGTAAGAGTTCATAAGCTCATTATTCTTGGAAGGGTGGAAAATGGAATTGCAGCTGCCATAGGCTAAAATGGTATATGATAAAATAGCAGCAAAGCACAGTCTAGTTGTGGATAGTGAGGGAAGGGAGGGAACAAATTAAAGTAGAACGAAGGGAGTGGGGGGATGAAGGTTTTCGGCTTCCTGAGAATAAGGCCCGAGCTAAAAGTGTGCAAATCTTGGAGTCCAAGGAGCTGAACTTGAAAGTTCATAGCAGGCCTGGTTGAAGACAAAATTCTCCTGCTATTGGTACTGGAAGGGAAGAGCAGGTACTAATCTATCCCCAAAGGTACAAAGAACACTGTACAGTGCACCATGGCTGCAACTCTGATTGATGTGTTTCAGAGTAGCAGTCGTGTTAGTCTGTATTCGCAAAAAAGAAAAGGAGGACTTGTGGCACCTTAGAGACTAACGCATTTATTTGAGCATAAGCTTTCGTGAGCTACAGCTCACTTCATCAGATGCATCCTTTTCTTTTTTTCTGATTGATGTGAGATACAGAGGGTGAGAGAGAGAGAGGATTCTGCATTCTGTCCAAAAGAGAGAGAGAACAAAATTACTGGAGTACCCAACAGGCAGACTTTCCCATGCTGAAGTCCAGAAACTCATAAAGCTGAAAAAAAATGAATAGTATTAGAAAAATCAACCCTTGTGGTTAAGGGCATCCCTGTGTCATTTCAGAGCCCAGCAAAAGCTTTGTGTGTAATTCACTTGAATCTTTCTTGTTCAATGACGCTACTTGCCTACACAGGCATTTTATAATATCAGATTATGCATGAAAACCTGCAAGGAGGGTTGAAACGAACAAAGTCACAGCTGCATCCCATTACCTGCACCACCAGTGTGTTAATCACTAGAATTTAGCAGAAGATCTTTGGAATGGCTTATTCTTTCACAACACGTGATAATATCTCTCACTACTAGCAAACTCTGTTAGGCCTGGTCTACACGACAGAGATAGATCCACGCAAGGCAGCTTACATTGATCTGACTATGGAAGTGGGACGATGATGATCATGTTGGTCCCTTCTAGCCTGAAAGTCTATGAGTCTAAGTGTCTACACTTAAATTTTGCTCCCACCAACATTAACTGCCCTGCTATGCTGACTTAATAACTCCACCTCCACGAGCAACGCAGAGTCAAGGTCGATGTAGTTAGGTCGACACAGTGCCAGGGTAGACACTGCGTTGCTTATGTCGATTGTTACTTGCTTTCAGGAGCCTTCCCACAATGCCCCACAGTGACAATACAATCGATGCAAGCGCTCCTAGTGAGGACACGCACCACTGACACAAGGAGCAAAGTGTAGACTCAGACAAGCAATGTAATTACTGCAGCAGCTATATACTGATGTAAGGTAGGTCAACTTAATTTTGCAGTGTAGACATGGCCTTAGAGGCTTCAGCTTTCACCATTATTGCATCAGCTTCTCCTCTTGTTAAAAGTAGGCCATGCTTCCTATTAACAGTCCCCATTGTTCACCACTTTTCTCACTTCTGCTTCCTATGTTGAACTCAGATGTTACTTTCTGTATCTAAGAGAATCTTTTCACATGCACATAAGGGACATGAGTGGTCACTGAGTAGGCTAGAGAATTCAGAAAGAAATGCATCTGGAAGGTCTGTGCTGTTTAAGTGTGTAATTTGGAGCTGGCCAGAAATTGGAATTCTGGTTCCACAGAAAATTCCAAAACTCCAAAAGATTTTGTTCCAAAGCGGAACAAAAAAATGCAATTTTGAAAGTTCCCAAGGATAATTGAGAAAAAGTTAAAATGGCACTTTGCTTTGACATTTTCAAAATGTTTTCAAGGCTCCCAAACTGCCTTGGGAGCCTGGGAGACAGGAATCACAAGCTTTCTGGAGCTCCGAGGAGCTGGGAGCCCTGGGTCTACGACAGTCTGCCTGGTGGACTGACCTTGAGCTGGAGACCCTGAAAGCCCTGGCAACCCTGCCTCCAGTGTAGCCTGCCTAGCTGGCTGACCCTGGTAGCCCCACTCCAACATAGCCCACCTGGCAGGCTGACTCAGACCCTTGGGTGCTTCTTCTGAGCAGAGACTGCCAGCTGTCCACGGAACGATCTGCAGTGGTTTTTCTGGAGTGGAAAAACACCCACTGGGCTACTGGGCTGAGGTCACTCAACTCCTTTTCAGTCATGACCCAAGCTAGATGTAAACCAGAATCTCCACAGATGAAAGGCATTATGGCTACAAATGGTCACTGCTCTTGGGTTCCTCAGTGCCCGGGTGCTTAACCTTCAGAGGTGTTGAACACCCCCAGTTCCCTATGCTCAGCGCTTCAGAAACTCAGGTCCATCTTTTCTCAAGACAGGTACCCTATATTAGAAGCCACTTCTGAACATTATGGCCTATGTCACCTAAATCCCCACCTTTGCCACTAACTCTTAGAACACATGCACAGAGCACAGAGTACAGATCCCTTGTCCAAGCTCTGGGTACTTGAGCTGTGGAGCGGCTTGAAAACCTTTCTGGTGTATTTGGCTGTTGTTGATTTTATCAATTTAGGACAGTCTTATAATGTTGGGTTTGCTGGTTCAGAACAGGCTGTGTTATATGTACTGTGGGATATTAGAAATCAGAGCAAGCAGAATTAAATGGATCAAATTGATTTTACTATATTTATTATATAAATTAAAGAAGTGTGGCATATTTGCATGACTTAAATCAATACTCTGAAATGAATAAACCTATTACTATGCCACTATTTATACCTCTATCCTATACATTTAGGTTACTATTTTTTTTAACTAATCATGAATTCTAAAGACTAAATTCATACTCTTAAAAACTTACATTTGGTCTGTGTTAAATTATGTCTGTGAAACATGAACATTCAAACAACTGGTAATAAAGAAACTACAGTGATTTGAATTATGGTGTTAGAGAAGAATTATGAAAATATTATGGGTAGACTGCATAACCAATGAAAAAATATTGGAGATGATTGGAACTTAGCAAATGCTAGTCAGAGATGTTATGAAAAGAAAGATTTGAATTGCAGGACATATTTTAAGAGGTTCAGTGGGCAGTGTATGTTTATGGACACTGGAAGGGAAAGTTGATGGCAGAAGAATACCAGTCAGAAATAGAAGATCTTAGATGGACAATATGGTATTGTGGGTGGATCAAAAGGACTGTTCATATACAAAGAGATTATCAGAGGATCATATGGAACGGGCTACCATGGTTGAAAACCGCCAGTAATGCTATGCCACATAAGAAGAAGCCTGATAATATTCCACAACATCTGTCCAAGTAATTAACTCTGTTAATGCTATGGCCTTATGTTTTAGAGCTCCCCATTGCAGTTTATACAGATTACTAAGAGGGTTGCCAACCCTCCTGGTTTCACTGGAAGTCTCCCTGAATTGGGCTCTATCTCCAGGAGGCTACTGAAGCCAAACCAGGAGATATTAGGCAGCTAAAAGTCTAGCAGTGCAGCGGGGCTAAGGTGGGCTCCCTGCCTGCCCTGGCCCCAAGCATGTCCCTGTGGATCTGGGGGGACGAAGGGGGGAGGATTCTCCATGCACCCACCCCAAGTGCTGACTCCACAGCTCCCTCCCACAGGGGTTGCAGGAATGTGCTGGCCACTTCTGGGAGCGGCATGTGGAGGGGGCAGCGCCCACTTATCTTGGCTGGTTCCTGATTGGTGGCAGAGTGGGGCTAAGGAGGCTCTGACCCCACAGCTCCCATTGGCTGCAGTTCCCAGCCAATGGGCAGCACATGGAAACCTCTGACTCCTCAGGGGCTGCAGGGACTTGCTGGCCACTTCCGAGAGTGGCCTTGGGCCAGGGCAGGCAGGGAGCCTGCCTTAGCCCCACTGCATTGCTGACCAAGAGCCACCCGAGGTAAGCATTGCCCGGCCAGAGCCTGCACCCCTCACCCCCTCCTGCACCCCAGGCCCCTGCCCCAGCTCTGAGCCCCCCCTGAAGCCAACACACGTCACCCCCTCCCACACCCCAACTCCCAGCCCCCTCCAGCACCCAAACTCCCTCCTGCACCCCAACCCCCTACCCCAGCTCTGTGAAAGTGAGTGAGGATGGGGAAGAGTAAGTGATGGAGGGAGGGGGGATGGAGTGAGTGGGGCAGGGTCTCAGAGAAGGGGCAGGGCAGGGGTGGGGCCTCAGCAAAGGGCAAGGGTGTTTGGGTTTGTGTGATTAGACAATTGGCAACCTTAATTACTAATTGAAAAATATATGTTATTCATATTCAAGGTTCAATTCTGTCTCCCATGGGATAGAGCTGAGAAAGCCCATAGCAGGAACTGCAGCATTTCTTCTGAAAGAATCTGACTCTAGGTGTCACAGCCAGGTCATGGGCGGCCAGACCAAGTAGCCAGAGCCAGAATTCACAGTCACAAGACAGGAGTCAGGATACCAGGAGGTCAGAGGTGGGAGACAAACTGGAGATCAGAACCACAAATCACATGCGAGGAGTCACTTCAGGTCAGGATGCCAGGAAATCAAGCCAGGGGAGCAGTAAGCACACAGTCCAGAACAGAGTAGAGCCCAATTGCTCAGGTAGTTTCCTGTTCCTGCTGATGTCTTAAGTAGGGCCAGCAGGCCAATCAGCTGTTCCAGGACTTCACCAATAGGACTGCAGGGGTGGAGCCTCAAACTGGTGCTGGGCTTCATGGATCCCAGATATGCAAGCATCAGCAGGCTGCCAGATGGAGGGTTGTAGTGTGGTTCCTCCTGTAGATCCAGGTTCAAGATCTGTGGGTCATGACACTGAGGAAGCATGGGGAGACATGGCCCCATTACACCTGTTGAACAGATATAGCAAGCAACGCTATAACAGACCCAAATTAGCTAGTGGGGAAGGGCATTGCCCCACCTTCACAGTGGCCAGAAATGCCCCTTTTGGGGTGCTAACTCTGCAGTCAGCACTAGCAGTCCTCATACCCTGCCCCTTTGTTCCTATCGGGCTAATTATGGCATATGCCCACAGGAGGAATGGGCTTCTTGTACCCTTTCCTTTCTAGCATCCCAGAGAGAGAGCAGTTTGAATTTGGCCCTTATGTCTCCGCTTACATGCCTGTTCTGCTCTATCTCCTATGGGGACTGCAAGGCTTCCAAAATAGCGTGACTCACTGGCTTTGTGTGTGTGTATGTGATCATGCCTCACTCGAGGGGCTAGCCCCCAGTGGGTATAACAGTGTAGTGGTAACAGCTGTACCCTCCAAGGAGCTTGGCTCCTGGATCTCTGTGTGCTTGTAACTCGGGGAGAAGCACGGCTGTCCCAGGGAGGAAGGGGGGCCAATGCTTCACTGAGAGTCTGCTAGGCAATAGGAAGAGAGGAGAGTAATGTGGCCCCTGTTTGGAGCAATGGGGCCCCACTCAGGTTGGAGGAAGATAACAGGGTGCCTGGATGGCCACTGGCCGCCTGCTCAGAGGAGGAGCAGTGTCTCAGAGAAAGGAGTGTATTAGAGTCAAATGACTTACAAATAAAAGCCCGGAAAGAAGAGTTAGCCTGACCCACAGGAAGGTCCTCAGTGAGATGCCTTCCCCGGGAGCATGGTGAGAAGGAAGAAGCCAGTTTGGAGGAGTCTGAAGCTAGTCACTGAAAGGGGAAGGACTTGCCTTGTGGTGAGCTCATGAGTCCCAGGCTGGTTCCCTCTTCAGAACTGGCCTCTGAGTACCTGAAAGCAAGATCCCTCAGCATGGCCCTTTCCCTGTTCCAGGCGAGGCCCAGTTTATAGCATCTTGGTGGGAAAACTCCATACCCACTTGGGCTGAATGAGTCTTTCAGCTCCAAAAGCAGCCGCCATGTGGCAAGTTCTGCTTTGGCTGCTCGTTCAGGGCTGCCTGCCTGCTGTGATTGTCGCTGAGCGTGAAGGCAGGAGATTAGAGCTAGGATTTTTAGTAGTTATTATAATTTGCACCTTGATCCCTGCCTCATTTTATGGTGAGGGGAAATCTCAGAAAGAGAAGCAGCCTGCATGAAGACAATGCCTACCAACTGAGACTGTCAGCCCCTCTGCCGTGTCTGAGCAGTCCAGATGGATCTCTGAACCTGGGGATCATTCACAGAGTGGTGAGTGCACCAGTCAGGGAAATGGTTTTGGAAACATTCCCCCCAATTCCCTGACGGCATCCTCAGGCCAGGAGCTGAGGGTTTGGGGGTTTTATTACCTGCTGCCTATTAAACCTGGGGAGGGGCTTACATCTTATCCCACATGAGAGTCTTTTGGGCTGAACCAAGTCAGCCAAGTTGCTTATTGTTGCTACAGAAGATATTGTTATCACAAGTCACCAAGAGCCCCTACAAAGTAGGTGTACCAACTTGGTCTATCAGGTTTTGTGAGTGGGGAAATACAAGGGAATTATCAGCATCGGCACCAGTGACCCTGAGTAATGTTCTACCCTGTTATGTTATATTTACTTCCTGTTTAACATAATTACTATGAATATATTGGGTGTTTGTGTTTGTTTTGTGGGAGTCTCCAACTATCTGGCACGTAACTGGGGGTTACCCAGGGGTGAGAATTTTCCTTCCCAGCTGCCCTGGTGACTCTGCCAGGAAGGCGAAGGAGGTGTTGGAGGTGCCACCGAATATATTCACCTGGGAAGAAAAGAAGGACGTTACACCCTGCTGAGCTGGAGGCGGGGTCCTGGGCTTTCCCATCAAAACATTAAAAGAGATAACTGGGTGGTGGGAGACGCGACGCTGTGTGAGCAGTAGAGGGTTGTGGTGAAGAGACTATAGGTCCCAGGCTCAGTGTCAGGTGCGAAGTCTGCACACAGGTAGCTACAACGGGGAAGAGTATTACTGTACTCGAGTCATTCTTGCTGGCAGTGCCCAGGCATATGCTGAACAGTTTTCAGAGTAGCAGCCGTGTTAGTCTGTATTCGCAAAAAGAACAGGAGGACTTGTGGCACCTTAGAGACTAACAAATTTATTAGAGCATAAGCTTTCGTGAGCTACAGCTCACTTCATCGGATGCATTCAGTGGAAAATACAGTGGGGAGATTTATATACACAGAGAACATGAAACAATGGGTGTTACCAATCACACTGTAACAAGAGTGATCAGGTAAGGTGAGCTATTACCAGCAGGAGAGCGGGGGGTGGGGGGGGGAACCTTTTGTAGTGATAATCAAGGTGGGCCATTTCCAGCAGTTGACAAGAACGTCTGAGGAACAGTGGGGAGTGGGAGGGGGGGATAAACATGGGGAAATAGTTTTACTTTGTGTAGTGACCCATTCACTCCCAGTCTCTATTCAAGCCTAAGTTAATTGTATCGAGTTTCAAATTAATTCCAATTCAGCAGTCTCTTGTTGGAGTCTGGTTTTGAAGTTTTTTTGTTGAAGTATTGCCACTTTTAGGTCTGTAATCGAGTGACCAGAGAGATTGAAGTGTTCTCCGACTGGTTTTTGAATGTTATAATTCTTGACGTCTGATTTGTGTCCATTCATTCTTTTACGTAGAGACTGTCCAGTTTGACCAATGTACATGGCAGAGGGGCATTGCTGGCACATGATGGCATATATCACATTGGTAGATGTGCAGGTGAACGAGCCTCTGATTATGTGGCGGATGTGATTAGGCCCTATGATGGTGTCCCCTGAATAGATATGTTGACACAGTTGGCAACGGGCTTTGTTGCAAGGATAGATTCCTGGGTTAGTGGTTCTGTTGTGTGGTGTGTGGTTGCTGGTGAGTATTTGCTTCAGGTTGGGGGGCTGTCTGTAAGCAAGGACTGGCCTGCCTCTCAAGATCTGTGAGAGTGATAGGTCGTCCTTCAGGATAGGTTGTAGATCCTTGATTATGTGTTGGAGAGGTTTTAGTTGGGGGCTGAAGGTGATGGCTAGTGGCATTCTGTTATTTTCTTTGTTAGGCCTGTCCTGTAGTAGGTGACTTCTGGATACTCTTCTGGCTCTGTCAATCTGTTTCTTCACTTCAGCAGGTGGGTATTGTAGTTGTAAGAATGCTTGATAGAAATCTTGTAGGTGTTTGTCTCTGTCTGAGGGGTTGGAGCAAATGCGGTTGTATCATAGAGCTTGGCTGTAGACAATGGATCATGTGGTGTGGTCTGGATGAAAACTGGAGGCATGTAGGTATGAATAGCGCTCAGTAGGTTTCCGGTATAGGGTGGTGTTTATGTGACCATCGCTTATTAGCACTGTAGTGTCCAGGAAGTGGATCTCTTGTGTGGACTGGTCCAGGCTGAGGTTGATGGTGGGATGGAAATTGTTGAAATCATGGTGGAATTCCTCAAGGGCTTCTTTTCCATGGGTCCAGATGATGAAGATGTCATCAATGTAGCGCAAGTAGAGTAGGGGCATTAGGGGACGAGAGCTGAGGAAGTGTTGTTCTAAGTCAGCCATAAAAATGTTGGCATACTGTGGGGCCATGCGGGTATTCATAGCAGTGCTGCTGATTTGAAGGTATACATTGTCCCCAAATGTGAAATAGTTATGGGTGAGGACAAAGTCACAAAGTTCAGCCACCAGGTTAGCCGTGACATTATCAGGGATACTGTTCCTGACGGCTTGTAGTCCATCTTTGTGTGGAATGTTGATGTAGAGGGCTCCAACAAGAGACTGCTGAATTGGAATTAATTTGCAAACTGGATACAATTAACTTAGGCTTGAATAGAGACTGGGAGTGAATGGGTCACTACACAACGTAAAACTATTTCCCAATGATTATCCCCCCCTCCCACTCCCCACTGTTCCTCAGACGTTCTTGTCAACTGCTGGAAATGGCCCACCTTGATTATCACTACAAAAGGTCCCCCCCCCCACTCTCCTGCTGGTAATAGCTCACCTTACCTGATCACTCTGGTTACAGTGTGATTGGTAACACCCATTGTTTCATGTTCTCTGTGTATATAAATCTCCCCACTGTATTTTCCACTGAATGCATCCGATGAAGTGAGCTGTAGCTCACGAAAGCTTATGCTCAGATGAATTTGTTAGTCTCTAAGGTGCCACAAGTACTCCTTTTCTTTTTGCTGAACTGTTTGTCACTCTTCTTTGTTTCACTGGGGATGTCTGGCTCTGTTTAACACAACAACAATGACTGCAGGCTCAGCAGATTGAAAGTCCTCGGTGGCAAAGCTCCATAAATCATTGGGGGAAACTAACAAACTTCATAGCCTAGGAAGTGCACTCTGTCCCACTCAGGGGCCTAGGGCAGACTCATACCCATCTTTACAACATAAGGGTAAGCTGATAAGAGTTTTTATCTCTGAAGCACCGGCTCTACTCCAAGCCAAATGCTTTTTGTATGGAAATAGGCTCATTAAGAAAACCTCTAACGTGAAGGGGTGTGTTTATCAGGACACAATTACACCACTGTGTATCCCAAGGCCTAAAGCTCAGCCAAGTGTCTGAATCCCCATGAGGGAGTATCATGGCCTAATGAGTAACTTAGCCCCCTTCAACCTTAAAGTTGCTTCACCTGTTATTAAAAATCTCAGCTGAGTGGGCAAGGTTGGAGTTATAAGATTACAATGTTGAACAGCTATTTCAGTGGAGGGATTAGATTTTACACTCTCCCCTCAGGCATGTTTTCTGGCCCATCACCATTCTACCACTTCTCCCCCTTTCCTAGCTAAACAGCGTTATAATGAAATGCATCTAGCCTAAATGTGCTGTCCTATACAGAGCGCTGTCTCCAGCCCAGGGGCACATCTCTGCCTATCTACCTATATGTTACTAACTGCTTGGAGTCTACGCAATGTGCCACAGTTGCTGCTTGTTATCTGCTTTGTCCAGAGTAACAAAAATAAAGCAAACAAATTTTGCAAGTTCACCCACCCCACCTCCCCTACCACAAGGCATGAATATATGGGTGAAACGCTGATTGATCAATCATGCTGCACGTAGATTGAAGAGTTCAAGGCCATTTTAAGTGTAATGAAATGTGTAACCTGCTCCCCTCCAAAAAAAAAAAAAAGGAGGGGGGTGGGGGAAAGAACTGGCTGGCACTATCCTCTGAATTGGTACTTTTGGGTAATGCACTGGGCATGGAGTGACATTTTTTTTAATCCTTGTTTGAAATATGTAAAAAATAGGGTGGTAAAGAATTTGTTTTGTTTTTATGTAGCGTCTGGAATGTGCAAGTCTGGCATTAGCAGGGAATTCCTCTCTCATGGAAACCCGAGTTCAACAAAGCACTTAAGCAGGTACTTAACTTTAAGCACATGACTAGTCCCATTGTCTGCAATCTGTTAGTCCCAGCTGATTTGAATGACACCGCTCATGTGCTCAAATTTTAACAGGTTCTCAAGTGCTTTACAGGCCTGAAATGTACTCATCTGATAGCATGGGATCCTCTCTTTTATCTACAGAACATGGGCAGCAGCAGTGTAAGCTTCCCCCACTACCCCACCAATTACTAATCTCATTTATTCTATGTACTATGGTGGTGCCTAGATGCCAGGGCCCCCATGGTGCTAGGTATTGCATAACCATGTAAGGAAGACATAGCCTTGACCCAGGTTAAAACTGGAAAAGCTTCCTTTCAGGAATAGTTCCTGCATTATTCAGTTCTTGGCTTCTCTGCTGTCTCTTCCTAACAACGTACAAGTTGTGGGGGTGGTTTTATAATGCAGACACCCAAGATCACCAGTACATTTTGTATTGATCACCAGACAGTCATCAGCTGGGGATGACTTTTAGTCAGTACCCATGTAAGCTGAATGGAAAGCAGAGACCAACCAGTTAAAAACTCCGTATCCCATGAGCCATCTAGTGGCAGTCCCCGTTGGTTCAGATGTGCATTCAAATAAATGAGGAGAGTTGGCTATTTACTAGTTTGAAGATGAAAATCAGGTCATTTTTAGAAAGTGGTAGCTTCCTTCTTAGTATTGGAGGAGAATCGGGTCCTTCCCAGAACTGAGCGTAGGGGGAGGAGGAAAGAAATTATTTGGTCTATTTTTACTTGAAACCAGTGGTGAAGGGAAGCATGAGAGTTTATTCATCTTTGGGTTTCATTCTTCTGCCCCATCTATAGTATCAGAGTTCCTACATACATACATATATGTAAATTAATCCTATCAAATGTAACCTTGGCCTCAGTGATATTTAGTGGCAGAGAATTTCACAGGTTATTTGGGGGTGTTTTAAAGTATTTCTTTTTATCAAGTTTAAACTCATTGCCATTCAATTTCACTAGATGTCCTCTGGTTCTTCTTGCATGAGAGAGGATAAATAGGATCACCTAGTTTACCTCTTTATACCATGCTTTATTTTACATACTCCTATTATGTACTCTCTTATTCATTACCTTCCCCAAGTGGCTGAGTCCTGATCTTTTCAATCTCTAGCCATATGAAACCCTTTCCCTGCTCTCAGCATTTTAAGCACTTGTTTGGGAACACCTTCTATCAGTTGCCTTTAACTGACACACGCTGGCTCAGTTTGGGCTCTCTGCACCACAGAAGTGAGTGCAGGCAGAATGGACACAGTTGGCACGCTGGAGATGGGGCTCCATGCCAGCTCTGAGAAAGCTAGCAAACACAGAGGCTTGAAGACGGATGTGGAGAGAAACCATACCCACATACCCACACAGTTCACCGCAGGGGGAGGGAGGCAGTAATTGCCTATGGTCTGGTGGGGAAATGTATCCCCTGCATTTGATAAATTCACTCCACAAACCCCAATTCACTGGGATTGGATCAGTCTCACCCTGGATGAGTTCATGGTCTGATCGCTGGAGCACATGGGCCATGGAAAGCTTAGTGCAGCTCAGTGAAAAAGCACAATAAAGTTGACCCTCTCCCCCAATAGCCTCTTTGTGAATATCCGTTTGGTGAGGATGGCTGTGAATGAGAAACCTCAATAACTGCGAACCTCTCATAATAAATGGGGTTAAACACTGGATATTGACTTCAAATTTCTGTTCAGGCCCTACAAACCCCATGTATCTCGTTCTAAGGCTCTCATGGGTGTTCTCAGTACAGGCAACACTTTACACTATTGCAAAAATAAGAGTAATCTTCAAACATTGGGACTCATGAGGTGGAAGCAAAATGTATGGAGGAGAGAGTAACTACTGTTATTAGGATAAGTACTGCAATCCCAGGTTGCTCATACAAAACTCTCCTTGGCTGCAGTTTGAGTTTCACCTGAGTAAGGATTTCCAGATAGCCTTTTGGAACAATGTGAGCCTCCATTAGCTATTACAAAGGCTTTCCGTATTCCTTCTAAATTGCACTGCTAATCCTAATGGCAATGGAATTTGACCCTTTTCCAAACCTTTGATTCCTTTTCTTGTGCTGGAGATAAGGAAAGAGCCTTATCTCTCTCAAGCTTGGAAGGGACATAGGATCAGTATCCCAGGTAGCAGATGTGCATAGACTGGGCTGCTCAAGCCTAAAAGAAAAAGATTAATCTCCTTGAAAATGGTTATGGCTAACCTGGGATATGGCCATCTTGTTTCCAGCTAAACAGTGTATAAACCTTAATGGTCAATAGTCTATTTGTCTTGATTATCACACAGCGAAGTTTCTTCTAACTGCTCATTTGCAAAGTTTGGAAAAGAAAAGAGGTTGTGAGATGGGTAATTTGGAGTTAATAGAAAGTTATTTTTTCTGATATCGAGCACAGTAAAACCTCAGAGTTACAAACACCTCGGGAACTGAGGTTGTTCATAACTCTGAAATGTTCATAACTCTGAACAAAACATTATGGTTGTTCTTTTAAAAGTTTACACCTGAACACTGACTTAATACAGCTTTGAAACTTTACTATGCAGAAGAAAAATGCTGCTTTTAACCATCTTAATTTAAATTAAACAAGCACAGAAACAGTTTCCTTACCTTGTCGCATCTTTTTTTAAAAAAGCTTTTCCTTCTTTTACTAGTTTACATTTAACACAATACTGTACTGTATTTGCATTTTTGGTTTTTTTTGTCTCTCCGACTGCCTGATTGCGTACTTTTGGTTCCAAATGAGGTGTGTGGTTAACTGGTCACTTCATAACTGTGAGATTCTATTGTAGCTTAAAACTTTAGTTTCATTTTGATATGATGTCTGACTTTTTCAAATATTTTGCTTTAATTTCTCTTTTTACAAAACAGGAACTATGTTTAGTGCCTTTTAAAATTATTATATTGGATAGTAAAATGACATTTCAAGAAACCTTTGGATTGATCATGAAGATGCCTAATTCTGTTTACTTATAATATTCACTGCTCTACCTGCATGCCTCTACATTTGTTCTAAAGTAATGCTTTCTCCATTTTATGAAGGATTGTCTAAGACTTGGGCCATAGAAATATGTGTAAAAAGAAAAGGAGTACTTGTGGCACCTTAGAGACTAACAAATTTATTAGAGCATAAGCTTTCGTGAGCTACAGCTCACTTCATCGGATGCATGCATCCGATGAAGTGAGCTGTAGCTCACGAAAGCTTATGCTCTAATAAATTTGTTAGTCTCTAAGGTGCCACAAGTACTCCTTTTCTTTTTGCGAATACAGACTAACACGGCTGCTACTCTGAAACTAGAAATATGTGTGAATCATAGGGGTCTGTTTATAGAGTTAGTGACTGCTATTTGTAGCAGTCAGTCCGTATTAGAGCTGGCTGAATTTTTTTCATTGAACAATGCAGTTGTGTAGAAATGTTTTGATTTTTACCAAATTTTTGATTTTTCAATTGAAAAAAAAAATTTTTGTTTAGTGTTTTAATTGAAATTTTCATTTGGTATTTTCAAAACTGAAATGAAACAAATTTCAGCTGAAAGAAAACTAATTTTCATATCATTATGGATTTTTTTAATAAAAAAATCAAATTGGCCACAAAAAAAATTCAAACACTTTTTTTTTGCAGTTTCCCCCGCAGAAATAGCTCTAGTCAAGAAAAATCTTTTTAGAGGTTTCCTTTCAAGTTTCCAGTTCTAATGAACCCTCAAAACTCAATGATACTCAGCCAAAACCAGCAAGATTTTTTCCTGGTTGCAGTCCATCTTGTGAGAGATCACTAAATATTACATAATTTTCATCTGAAAACCACAAATCTACCCAGGTGCACTTAACCTGGCCCTAAGCTAGTGAAGGATTCACAACACTTAGGTTGAATTTTGAGCCTCTAATGAAAACCTAAAACAAGCTGAGTTTTTGTCTGGTTTGGGTTTTACCCTGGAGAGTTTTGCACAATTGTACAGGCTTCCCTCTGAATCTAAGCCCCATCAGACACAGACCTAGAATTCCTGAGTCCTTGGAACAGCCAATTAACATCAGCAGAATCTTTGTTGGAGTAAGAACTCCAGATTGGAACCCATGAATTAGATTTCTGATGTGCTTTTTGGGGACAGACTTTGATACCCTTCCATTGGGTAGCACCTTACTCTGTGACTAGTCTGACTCATTGCAATGGGATTATTCATGGAATAAGATATTGCATAACATGATGAGGGCTTAATGCAAGAAAGTCATGGTTAAAAGAAAATGTGAAAAAGAAAAAAAATAAGTTGGGAAAGTAGCTATAGTGCAATTCAGAATGATTTTTACAAGCCAACTACAACCTCCAATAAATCTTTACAACTTTGTCTTTACAATTAGCTAACATCACTTAATCTGGTAAATATAGGGAATACATGGGGTAATCTGCTTATTCCATTTATCTATCCTGTGAGTTAACTGATTCCTTATATGATCCAATGGGGTTGAAGGTCAGGAGTAAGGAGTAGCATTGAAAAGAGAAATAACAAAAAAACCTAACAGCTGAACATGCAGCTAATAAGACATGGCTTGTTCTAGCCATAATCACCATGGGCCAGATCTCCCAAAATGCTCATCACCTGTTCAGCCACCCACTTAAATGGCCAGATTGTTCAAAAGATCTCATCTCTCGATGAGACACCTAACCAAAGGACCAGATTTTCTAAAGGTTTTGACAATGTAACATACTACTTGATTTGAGAACTGAGTAAAGAATATGGCTTGCTTGTATCATTTTGGTCTGGTGGCTAAAACAATGCATTTTCAAAAGACTTGAAATTTTGCACTTACAATCTTATTCTGGTTTCAGAGTAGCAGCCGTGTTAGTCTGTATTCGCAAAAAGAAAAGGAGTACTTGTGGCACCTTAGAGACTAACAAATTTATTTGAGCATAAGTGCATCTGATGAAGTGAGCTGTAGCTCACGAAAACTTATGCTCAAATAAATTTATTAGTCTCTAAGGTGCCACAACTACTCCTAATCTTATTCTGATATTTTACTTAAGTTGATTAGTACCTTACTCTTCTTAGATCTACTGACCACCGTGAAACCACTTGTGGAGTAAGGTACTATCCAATGTGACAGAAAGGATGACAACATCCAACCCTTGACTAGTAAATGAGAAGGCTCCTAAGAGACCTTTTCGGGGTTAATGTGGAAACAATGCATAAATTAAAGCAGCTGCCTAAATACAGTATGTATTTTCCCAAAAGTCTGGAACAGGAAGGTGAATGATCACACATTTACACATGTATTCAAATGTACAGTACCATAATAGGTACAAAAGAATGCTGTTATCACAGTCATGTTGGCTTCTTTGATAATTCCACTTTTCCTGTCTCTCTGAGAACAAAGGGGTAGATTATTATTAGGTATATATTTTATTAGATTTTTTTAAATATGGGAAACAAACTAAGGGAAGGGACCAAGAAAAATGATAAAAGAAAATGTGGTCCCTGACCCTGTATTCCTTGTTCATCCAGAACACCCACTGGACTTAACTGGCACAGGAGTTACGATGGATGGCTTTGCTCCCCTTTACTCATGTGGAGGTGTCCTCACAAAATAAAGTCCTACTCAGCAGGAGTTATCAACCCCAACCAATCCAAAAATCATGCATCAGCCCCTCCTCCCCCGAATCATGAGAATTTTCTTAAAAATCACAAGTGTTGTTTTTTTTTTTAAATCACTGTTGGGTTTCTTTTTATTTGCCTTCTGGTGCTGGAGTCTTAGGGATCACATTTTCAAGCTTCTCTGCAACTCTGAGGGCTAGAAACTTTTTTTTTTTAAGTGAAGGCAGAACTTCTCTGGTAATAAACTTCTAACAGCAGTATGGGCCTTAAGAAAACCACCAAGTGCCATGAGATAAAATTGTGAGAGCTGGAAACACTGAATCAGGTTGGCAGAATCTGACCCTTAATGTGATCTGTGATCTACTCTGAGTGTTCTCCTTCGGTTAAAATAAATAAATAAATTGAATAAATAAGAACGAAAAAAAAGTGAAACCCACAAAACAGAACAAACTACTTTTAAAAACCATTATGGTCACGGCTCAAGATAATAAAAACCAGGAAATCTAAAGGTAAAGCCTGGCACACCATTCTTATCCCAGTTCTTCTCTTTCAACATTTCTCCCTGCACTCACATGGACGGTCAGCATTCATTTGAAATTCTGGGCTTGTGACAGTTTGGATAACGATTTCGTCACTGTCCAAATTCCGTTGTTGTTTGTTTTTTTTTTTGCTCAGAGCACCAGGTGTGGAAGTGTAGCATAGCATGCTTTCTCTCCTGCATCATTCCCAGAGTGATCATATGATAGCACATGCCTGGACGCTGTTAGTACATTTGCATGTGAACAAGATAACACATAGTTTTTGTGATTCCTACAGAGAGAAAAAAAAACCTGGAGTTACAAACTCCAATGTAACAGGGGTGTCATGCTATTTGGAGTGGCTGATGACTGAGTGCCTACCTCAGGGCAGACTTCCAAAACCAGGGCAGACACCCCAAACTGGTGGTGTGTTCTATAATAGATTTCCCAAGCCAGTAACAAATGTGAACTCCTGGATCACTACAACAGTCTTACCAAAGGCCGAAACTAGGCATTTTAGTGCCCAGGGTAATAGAGTTTTTTACAGGATAAAGCAAGCAACAGATACACACAAATGAGTTATCATCTAAATCCTAAGAGTGACAGAGTTGTAGTGATCTGTCTGTTCAAAGTGAATTTCAGGGCAGATCAAGGAGGCAGCCCTGGGGATCTCTGGCTTTAGTTTGGTGTCTCTAACCCAGTCAGAGTTCAAACAGCAAAGAGATGAAAAATTTTCCTGTGTCTTTGATTTCCTTTATTCAGCTGCCAAGTCCACAGGACAAGCTTCCTTGCACGTAGCATTTCCACCGTGTAATAGGTCCATTAACAAATCCTTTGTATTGTGATGTTCCTTGATGGAACATCTGATTTTGATAATCTGTCTGGATGAGCAGGGGGCATGATTCCAGTGCTGGGGTTTACAAGTTTAAAGCATACATTTTCACAGTTATAAAGCAAAACTTACGTATTTCTTACAGCATGGAATACAGTCATTACAAGCGAGATTAATGCATGCAGAACTTACAAGCATTTCATACAGTCTAAACCCTAAATACATCTTTATAGGACGAATACCTATTTTGAGCAAAACCATCATACAGGTGACCTGATCTGATTTCTTAGCTATGAATTTTTAGCTAATGTCTGAAGTCTGGGCAGGAGCTGGCTGGTTTCCAGCATCACAGGGGGATTTCATAAAGTTGTTAATACTGCAGTGTGAGCAAAAACTAACCCTCACTGGCTCCAGTTCAGTCCTGCTGTGGAATCCCCTGTAGCAATCTTGTTGTCTGGTAAAGATAAATTAAAGCCTCATCAGAAGGGGCTTTGTACATCTCAGGAACAGGCTCGTAGGGTAAATGTGCAAAAGCACCTACTAATTTAGGAGGTGAAGTCTCATTGAAAGTCAAAGGAACATAGGAACGTGAGCCACTTTGAAGGGATTTTAGGAGCCTTTGCAAACATTATCCTTACTCTTAACAAAAGAAATCTAAGGCCCTAAATTCTGAGAAAGATCTTAAAAAAACCCTCAGGCTTTAGGAGCATGAGTTCCATGAAGTCAATGCAACTTGTGCTTCTAAATCCATCAGCTGCTTTTCCAAATCTCTCCCTCTGATCTCAGGTACACCAGTGTAAATCCAGAGTAACTCAATGGATTTAAACTTTTCAGTTACTCTGTTGGGCCTGAGTCTCATCTCACATCTGTGAAACTCCACTAAAACTCCACTGACTTCATGTGAGTTACTCTAGATTTTCATGGATGTCAGAGACGCTCTGATTTATTTTTTTTAAATAAGCATTGGTCCACTACTGTAATTTTAAGGAGAACATGGAAATGACAGTCATTTTACTGCAGTAGCTGAGCTGGGTGTGTAGATAGTCTTGCCATTAAAGTCCAAGGGAAGCTGTATAATTTTAACAAAGGATGAAAAAAATACGTTTATAGATAACAGACAGTCTAGATAGCCTTGTGATTTTTTTTCTTTGGTATGGGTCATGGGAGTTATGGCTGTTACACAAAACCCAGAAATCCGTAAGGTTCTCCCATAACTATTTTCATTTTAGCCCAGTGTCCCATTTACTCTCTATAACTCATACATGCCACATTCTCCCCTGTGGGAGAAGACCCACATGGAGCAGGAAATTCTATCAGTTCAGACTGGAGAATCTCCTCTGAATCCTTCCATAGGAGATGGGGAAAGGGATATGCCCTGGGATGGGCAGGGCGGTGGTATGCTAAACCAGTGGATGTCCCATGATCTGTACGCTTGTCACACTCATAGAGAGCCTGTGGCTAGAGAGACATCATGCTGGTCTCCCTGTTGCACTCATATAGGGACCATGCTGCCCTATGCTGACTGCTTCCATGGCTTCCAGATATGTCTTAGGAAGAATCCCCACTCATCTCAGTGCTTGGGTGGAGCAAGAAGCATAGCAGAAGCTGGCAATCAATGCTGAGAACTTGAAACATTCCCTGCTTGATTGGACACAAGTTACGTGATGTGGTTCTTTCCTTTGATTTAGATGAGCGTTAGGATTGGGTTTCTGGGGAGAATGCACCTCATTGCAAATATGAGATTTGCGTTCCATAATATTCTGAAATCTGCTTAAAATTTGCTGTTTTGGCAAATATCCCTTTCGTCATGACACAGGTAAAGAGGTTGAAACACTAAAGAAACATAACCCAACAATACCAACACCCACAGATGAAAGAAACATTAAACATCCTAGTGTGGTCTAGTAGGTGGTGTGTAGACTCAGGAGGCTTATGTGGGGTTCCTGGCTGTACCACTTTGCCTGCTGTGTGAACCTGCGCATGTCACTTTCCCCTCTCTATGCTTCTCTTTCCCCTCTCCCCCTTTGTCTATCCTTTAGACCAGTGGTGGGCAACCTGCGGCCCGTTAGAGTAATCTGCTGGCAGGCCGCCAGATAGTTTGGTTACATTTTGCACAGCTGCCCGCAGTTCCCAGTGGCTGCGGTTCGCTGTTCCTGGACAATGGGAGCTGCAGGAAGCAGTGGCCAGCACGTCCTTGCGGCCCGCGCCACTTCCAGAAGCTCCCATTGGCTGGGAACAGTGAACTTGGCCACTAGGAGCTGCAGGCGGCCATGCAAATGTAAACAAAACTGTCTGGTGGTTCACCAGCGGATTACCGTGAGGTGCCGCAGATTGCCCACCACTGATTTAGACTGTAAGTCATCTGGGCATGGACTGTTTCTTACTATACAATCATAGAAATGGAGGGCTGGAAGGGATCGTGAGAGGTCACCTATTCCAGCCCTGGGTGCTGTGGCAGGACCAAGTAAACCTAGACCAATCCTGACGGCTGTTTGTCCAGCCTGTTTTTAAAATCCTCCAATGAGGGGATCCACAACAGCTCTTGGAAGCCTATTCCAGAGTTTAGCTAATTTTATAGTTAGACAGTTTTTCTAATCTCCAACCTAAATCTCTCTTGTTTCAGATTAAGCCCGTTACTTCTTGTGCTAACCTTCAGTGGACAGGGAGAACAGTTGATCACTGTCCTCTTTATAACCACCCTTAACATATTTGAAGACTGTTATTAGGTTCTGTCTCAGTCTTCGTTTCTCAAGACTAAACTTGCCCAGTTTTTTAACCTTTCCTCATAGGTTAGGTTTTCTAAATTTCTATCATGTTTGTTGCTTTCCTCTGAACGCACTCAAATTTGTCCACAACTTTCTTACCAGTAGCACCCCAGAACTGGACATAGTTCTCCATCTGAGGCCTCACCAGTGTCCAGTAGATCAGGACAATTATGTTCTGTGTGTTACATGAAAGATTCCTGTCAGTACACCTGGAATAGTATTGGTGGAGGGAACTAGAAATAAAAGGTCACTGAATGCACACCTGGTGGAGTTGGTACAGTTTCCATGGGAAAGAAGCTACGTCTTGTTACACATGAGGGCTTGTCTGGGAGCATGATTTCCCCATTGATCGTGAAAGAAGACCAGATGGGAAAAGCCAGTGTGAGCAGTCAGCATTCAGGCAATGTAGCAGACCCTATAATGGTTGGTGGATCATCAAAGAGCGATGCAAAAGACTATGCATTTGTTCCAGGAACCCTATCCAATGGAACAGCAGTCCCTCCTTGCGTGGCAGGCAGAGCAGCTGAAGAGCCTGGAAGAGTTCATAAAGGAACAGGTGCAGCAGCAACTGATACAGGGCCTGGTGGGTCCCGTGACAGAGAACAGCAGTGGGACATAGGGGGTGAGCCTGTGTAAGATGGGCCCCACAGGTGACCCTGATGCGCTTTTACTAATTTTTGAGAGGGTAGCAATGAAAGCCCAATGGAATAAGGGATCGTGGGCCCTCTGAGTGGCACCTTGTTTGTCAAGAGAAGACCAGGAGGCCTCATGGCCCTGAGTGAGGAACAGGCTCAGGGCCATGATGGGGTAAAGGCACCTATCCTGGACTGGGTTGGCCTTTTGGTCATAAAATGACAGAGATTTTGGGCCACAAGATGGACTGGAGGGCGTTTGCGCAAAAAATAACAGACTGGGCAATTCACTGGCTAAGGCCAGACGCACCAAGTGTGGAGGAAATAATAGACTTGATAACATTGGTGCAATTTCTCCAGAGCCTCCTGAAAGTGCACCCATTTGGGTCCGGAGGGACCAGCTAGCGACCCTGGAGGAAACGGTAACGCTTGCAGAAGAGTTAGTGGATGCAGACTTTCCCAGGAAAGAATTACTGATGTTTCAGGGACTGGACTCAGAGAAGAAGGTAGGCGAGTTGACCACACCCAGGATGATCAAGAGTCCCTAGTGGAGGAGAATAAGGGGGGACAGCAACAGGCCCTGCTGCATTCTCCACCACGTTGTCAAAGAGTTCACTAGTCGCTGCTAGGGGTGCCTCCTCCTGGCTGCTCTGGGGATTAGCTCTTTCAGTCTAACTCCCTCTTCTTGCGGTTTCTTGGCCCATCGTCTTGCTCTGCAGCCTCTCTCTTGCTCCTCACGAGCTGCAGCGCCTCATCATTGTAGCTTAGCCCTCCAGCCAAGTCACAGTAGTCTGCGAAAGTCCTCCACAGCATCCCAGCCAGTCCTTACATCTACTGTCCTGGGTGAGTCACTCCCTCAGTGACTGGGAGGAATGCTCCTGGACAGTCTTCAAGATCACGGTCCAGAGTGGGCCACTCATTCAACGGCTGCTAGGGGGAACTCAGGCTCACCCTGTACTCTGGGTTCCAGTTTATAGGCCCTATCTCCAGCAGCCCAGGTCTGTACTACCCCAAACCTTCCTGCCTCTCCACTGGACTACTTCCTGCCTTGCCTATCCCAGGCTCTCATTCTGCACCTTAGCTATGCCCCTATTGCCTGGGTCTGCTAGACAAACCCTTCCTCTTTGGTCTAAACGCCCTTTCTCTCCCTTATCCCAAGGAGAGTGATTGCGTGTGTGCCCTCTGGCCACAACCAGCTCCCTGTTTTTATAGAAGCCCCTCCTGTTTCTTTGCTGGTGAGCTTCCCTTGATTAGGGCTCTCCTCTCAGTGTAAATATCCCCCAGCTTGCAGCCTAATAGGTGAATTGGCCCATCTGGTCTATGTTAACCCCTTCAGGGCGAGTGTGGAGAACACACCCCATCTCAACACCCCAGAATGAAATTAGCCTGTTTCGCAACTGCATCACACTGTTGGCTCATATTCAATTTGTGACCCACTATCACCCCCAGCTCCTTTTTAGCCCATTATTCCCCAATTTTGTAGTTGTCCATTTGATTTTTCCTTCCTCAGTGAAGTACTTTGCACTTATCTTTATCGAATTTCATTTTGTTGATGTCAGCTATGTGTGTGTGTGTGTGTACAGGCCCTGATCTCAGCTGAGGCCTCTAGGTAGGATTGCCACCCATCCGGTTTTCACCTGGACTGTCCGCGTTTCGGGTTATGTGTCCCGGTGCCATTTACAATCCCTGATGTCAGTTTTTTTAATCTGGGTGGAAGAGGCAGAGCAGGGGTGTGGCCTTGGGGCAGGGGGGTGGGAAGGGGAAGCAGATGAAGGGGCGGTGCCCTAGCGGTCCAGTTACCAGCCATTAGAAAGGTGGCAACCCTACTTGTAGGTGCTATTGTAATAGAAACAATAGCAATAAAAAAGCCAGACTCACATGTGCGAGAGCATTTCAAATCCATGTCAGGCCTTCCTACCCACTGCTCCAGTGCTAGCATGAAAACAAACAGCAGTTTACTCCTTAACCTTGCATTGCATCAATTTTCCTCACAGACTTTTAGCCCCCGGTCAAAAATTGATCATGCACATCCCAGTCTGACAGATGAACCATGAAAAAACAGTTGTTGTGTTCTCTAAGCCCTGATGGTTTAAATTCTGGATAAATTGATCAACCTGTACGTATGGATGAATGGGGAGTTCTATATCTTGTTCTATGGGGAATTACCAGCAGAAATTACTTTAAAAATAACACATAAAGGGGAACGTGTGCTCAAAGAATATAGATCAGTGGAAGTGCAGGGTTAAGCAGCGGAATTGAAATCCAGTCAGAATGTAAACAGTGCATGACCTCCTTCTTCAGCATAGAAACCCTTGAACTTTTTTTTGTCTGGTTATTAAAGTAAAGAGTGGGCCTGACATTTAAAGATCTCAAAACCAGCCTGTCTCTGAATACAGCTTAGGTCCTTGATTGACTGCAGCCCAAACTAGTACATCTATGTACCAGATTTAAGGGCTCAGTCATATAGATAAACATAAATAGACCCTTAACCCAGTGTAAAATCATATAGCTTCACTGACAGAGGATAAACGATATCACTGTGGATAGAGAATGCACTGGAACTCAGGAGATGTGACTTCTATTTTCAGCTTTGGCCGCTGGCCTGCTGGATGACCTGGGCAAGTCACTTCACAGCTCCGTGCCTCAGTTTTCCCTTTGTAAAATGGGGATAATGGTCATTATCTCCTTCAGTAAATCATTTTGAGAGCTATGGTTCAGCGTGAGGTGGTATTTTTATTACCTTGAGTTATGACAACTGAGGATACTGGTGTGTAATTATTGGTCTAGCAATTAATTGCAGGTGCAAAATTATGGGCACAATTTGTGGATGCAAAACTGTACTTATAAAATCAGAAGGGGTGTGTCAACTCGGTGACCATTGGCATGTGCATGGGTGTGAAATTATATAAGGTATATCAGTCCTGTTTTATAATCAGAATTTCCCACCATGACCCTAAGCATGACCTGTTGTCCAGGTCAGCCACTACAAAGGGTATTGCAAAATGTCCTATTTGCAGGGAGTATTTTTTTGCAAAAGAAATCTGTTTAATGTAGAATTGTGATAATCCCGCTCACAGCCCCCCATCAGATAACCCATTGATTGACTTCAGATAACCCTTCTCATGATCACTGGTTACATTCGAACCTTGCTTAACTTATTTGCCTATTTGCACTCTTTAGATAAAAGAAAAAACCCCTTCCACTCAAGCTGTTTGCTTTGTATTGTGTGTCGTAGTGGAAGGTGGAATCGCTGAGTCCATGTTACTGCACAAAGCAGCTGACTGATTTTTTTTTTTAAATTCTGGAAGTTCCCTCATTGGTGGCTAGTCCATACAGGGCCATAGGTCTCATGAGCTCTGCACGGGACCCTTCTGATAGAGGCACAAGTAGGGTGGCTATGCAAGCAGCTGCTGGACATCATGGCCCTAATCCAACAGAGCACTTAAATGTATGTTGAAAATGGAATGTGTCATGTGCTTAAAGTTAAGCATGAGCTTAGGTGTGTTGATGCATTGTGGTCCATGGGCCCCACAGAATGAGGTGCATGCCAATTCTGAATCTACTACTGAAGAGGTAGTACTGGGGAGTAAACCAGGGAAGGATCACGGGAGTTAATTCACACGGATCCAGGGGCAGGAAACCTCATGGAAGGGAAGCAGCTGCTCCTCCAGTCTCTAAGTTGCAGAAAGGCTGCACAGTATTGGATCTGGCAGGCTGCATAAGTATGAATCTCTTCCTTCTGCCCCCAGTGCAGGACAGTGACATGAAGTCTGACTTCCTAGGCTTTCTGTGGGATTTGAACTTTCCCCTCTAGTAAGCTCTGCTACAGTGAAGCTTAGTTCAAGTAGAATGAAACCCTCCTGTAGTTTTCATGCGCAGCGATGAATGAACTGCAGTTCTGGCTACTGGGAACCTCTGTGCATAATGAATAGGTTTTTCTGGGGATATTTTGGGTAGAACAAGCTTCATTCAGTGTGGGCCCAATTCTGCGGCCATTGATCTCAATGGGAACAGGAGCAGGCGTCTGATGAAAGTTCCCCTGTAATTTTATTTTGACTGAATTAACGATCAGTTACAACCAAGATTTTCACAAGTGACTAGTGATTTTCGGTGATTCTACATTTGAGTGACAGTTTGAGTAACCTTAAAGGGGCTGAGCACGCATCCTCTGAAAATCAGGCATCTTCAGTCAGGAACCCAGAATCCTTACTTACTTTAAAATCTTGGTCGGAGGCTTTTATCAAGCCAGGAAATATGATTCTCACTGCTTTCCACATTGCAAACTAACTGTATGATAGTGGTTCGCTTCTGGGTTTTACACTTAGAACAATTTAAAATGTATCTCTGTTTAATATGCACATTATCCTCCTCCTTCTACTCTGTACCTAGGCAGGACACTATAAATAAATGTGAAATAAAGTTGAGTGTCCCTCCACCAAATTTTTTTTAAAAAGACTATTTTCCAGTATAGTGTCAGCCAAATAATACTGGTCACCTTCTTCAGATTGTTTTTTCCAGTACTTTAGATGTACCATCTGACAGATCTTCTGGCTTGTGGCTTTAAAGTCCCTAACTCTCAAATGTATGTCCTTTATCTTGGAGCCCTGGATGAATTTAAACTGACCTGTAGAAGGGATGAGGAGAGGGAAGGAAACATACGAGAAAAAACAACAACAAAAAACAACAACCCTCCACTTCTTATCTGATAAAAGTTTAGCTCGAACAGTGATACACTTTATTTTTCCTCGTTTCAGAGTAGCAGCCATGTTAGTCTGTGTCAGCAAAAAGAAAAGGAGTACTTGTGGCACCTTAGAGACTAACAAATTTGTTTTGAGCATAAGCTTTCTTGAGCTACAGCATGCATGCATCTGATGAAAGTGAGCTGTAGCTCACGAAAGCTTATGCTCAAATAATTTGTTAAATCTAAGGTGCCACAAGTCCTCCTTTTTATTTTTCCTATACTATTTCTTTCTTTCAATTATTTCCATTTGGCTTTGACTCAAGACAACAATCCTATTCAGGACAGCACTTAAACTGTGTTTAACTTTAAGCACATGCTTAGTCCCATGGGAAATCACATTTAAGCATGTGTTTAGAGTTAAGTAAGTGTTTAATGCTGCCCTCAATAGGAAAAGAAGAATGACATTGTTTAAGAGCTCTCTTAGCAATGCCTGATACATTGCTGGCTGAAGAAAGTCAGCAGTTCATCACTTCTGTGGGATCACTTGTGTGGTCTGAGCTGACATCATACCACACAATTTGGGAGTTGTTTCCTGGTCTTTGCGGATGGGTTGCTTCTCCTGCCTCATGCAAATGCAGTGACTTTGGAAAGGGAGTGGTTCCAAGATTTGGAGGGGTAATCTCCTTTTGATCCCTGGAGAGCTTGTTAATAGACTTTACAAATCATTTTTTTAATAATAAAGAGGGAATGGTATCAAAAATACTGGTAGTGAAGTTCAGCATGCTCACTCAGTGGTATGGCACCACTTTACCATATCAGGAGGATCTGGCCTACAAGAAGGACCTTGTATTCTGTGTTTGTACAGGCAGCTTGCACAGTGAGGTTACTAGTCCAATACCTAAGCACTATAGTAATAATAATAATAATAACACAACAATAGCACTGTTTTTTCTACCAGAGCAGCTCAGTTCATACAATACCACAGCAGGGCACCATTAGTAGTGACAGGGCACTATAAATACACACTGGGCACTGATGTTGCTGCAGCATGAAGAAGGCGGCAGGCTCAGCTGTGAGCATTACACACTTTGTATTGGGATATGATGAGCACCTGGCAAATGGTGTAATTGGGGGGATATAAGTGGAAGGAACAGGAAGCAATGGGAAGGTTGGAAGGAAAGCTCAGAGGTGAGCCTGGGCTGAGAGTGAAGGTTGTGGGGCAGCCACCTTGTGCTGTAAGTCTGCAGTATGCTGTGATACTTTGGTAAGGAAAGAATAAATATGGAGCTGGTGAAAGGGTACAATCTGGGGTGTGTTTGTGACCGTGAGGCCACATGAACTGGCCGGGCAGCAAAGTACACCGGGTAGTGACTGAGGTGCCCTGTGACAAGTGGAGGCTTGTCCAGGAGTATCAACCCTTGTAACCGAGAGAAGGAATCTTGAGGGGTAACCTGGGTGAAGGCAGGTGATCTGGGCACCAGGGACAAGATGCTGTGCTGGCTAGTGGAACAAGAAAAGGAGATACAGAAGACCTAGCAGGCAGAGGGGCAAGCCCTTCTGGGTTGTCGGGTGGAGCAGCAGCAAACGTTGCAAGAGTTCTTCAAGTAACAGACCCAGATATAGCAACAGCTGGTGAATGATGGGCCTGAGACTGTGTAAGATGGCACCAGGGGATGACCCTGTTGCCTTTTTACTTTGAGCAGGTGTCTACTAGCTTCAGATGGGACAAGAGTGCATGGGACCTTTGACTAGCCCCTTATCTGGCTGATGAGGCTGATATGGCCCTGAGCAAGTGCCAGGCCAAAGTTTATTGTACGCTGAAGGCCACTATTTTAGAAATACTGCCAAAAGTTCAGGGCATCCCAAGTGGAATGGCAGGATATGTCCCTAGAGCCTCTGCAGAAATTGTCAGACTGAGCCATTTGATGGGTATGGCTGAATAGACAGGAATTGAGACCCTAATGGACTCTGTTATTCTGGAACAGTTTACACACAGCATCCCTGAGATGACAAGAGTTTGGGTTTGGAGGCGTCAGCCAGAAATCCTTAGAGGCGGCGGTAAAATTACAGAGGAGTATGTGGAGGCAGACTTTCCATAGAAAGAGCTCCATAACCTAGGACCAAGGACGGGGGAAGAAGGCTGAAGAACCTCATGCTGTGAAGCCTAGGAAGGGATGCCTGGGACTAAACAAGGGGGGCCCCAATTGCCCACACAATAGCTTGCCCCCCCATGCAGGGGCAAAGGACACATGGAGAGAGTGCCCCTACATGCACTACATGTTTGCAGAGTTCTGGGGGGGAATGGGTCTAAAAGGGGGGATGGGATAAGGACGATTCCTGACAAAGTAAGCTGAAGAACGACAAGGGATGTTGCAGATTCAGCTGCAGTGTGTTCCCGTGTATGGTTAGGCCTGCAGTGGGCAACGGGGGCTCGCCGATAACGATTTATTGAACACATGGGAAAAGCGCACTTACCCTGTGGTGGTTATTCCCATTGGAAGCAGAAGGAAAGTTTAGGCAGAGCGTAGGAATAGTAAAGTTGTTGCCTTACTCGGTAATGTTAGGAACAGAGGGGACCTCATTCCCCTTGTGTGAAAAGGGTAGATGATGATGGGGAAGGGACCCCAACCAGTGGGTCAGCACAAAAAGCTCATGAGTGTGGATGCTCCAGGGAGTCCTCCAGGTTCACCTACCACCTAAACACGTGGTAACATGCTCAGAAAGATGTGAGACTCTGGAGGACTTGGAGGGAGGAGTAAAATGCGAGGAGGGGCAGTGGAATGGAGTGTGCTAGCTCAGGGACACTTGGAAGAGAAGGAGGGAAGAGGCTCTGCTAGCTCCTGGGAGGAGCAAGCCCAAGCCAAGACACAGGATGGAGAAGAAGCCGAAGAGAGGGAGAGGGGTCTGACAAGGAAGCTTCAGTGGGTGAACCTGCCCTGATAGTCCTGAACCAGGGGCAAGATAAGTAGGGGGAAGAGAGGGATCCCGCAGTGGTGGCTCTAGAGGGACAATTCACATGGGTAGATATAAGCCAAGAGCAAAGTAAACTGGAAGAAAGATCTTTGGATGTGATTGGTGGTGATGACCAATGGGCAGAGATAGAGCTGGGGGGAAATCTCCACCCTCTAGGTGTGTCTTTTGTGGGTGGAAAGCAGGAGACCCTTACTGGTGGTCCATGGAAGGCCAGCCCCAAAAGGGAACAGGAACCCTCAGTAGAATACCAACCCTTTAAAGAGGTAGGGTTCAGGCAGCAAAGAAGACCTCTTTCAGAAAAGGCCTCAAGTGAAATAAAGGGGGGCAGGGTGTGTGTGTGAGTGAGAGACAAGGCACTCTTAGTAGTGACAGGGCACTATAAGTAGCTGGTAACTGATGTTGCTGCAGCATGAAGAAGGCTGTAGGATCAGCTCTGAACAATTACACGCTTTGTGTTGGGAGATTTTTAGTACCTGGATGGCAATCACTGGGCTACTGGTGTAATTGGGAGGACATAAGTGGAAGGAAGGGGAAGCTCAGAAGGAAGGGTCAGAGATGAGCCCGGGCTGAGGAGTGAAGGCTGTGGGGAAACCACCTCTTGCTATAAGCCTGCAGTGATACTTTGCAAGGAAAGAATAAATATGGAGCTGGTGAAAGGGTAACAACCTGGGGTGTGTTTGTGATCACATGAACTGGCCAGGCAGCAAAGTACACCGGGTAGTGACTGAGGTGCCCCGTGACAAGTACAAATTCACAAATAATGCAAAACAGTGTCAAGACTAAACTCTTTGGGCCATGTCTACACTAACAAATGTACAGGGGCACAGCTGTAACATTGCTTGCATAGCTGCTCTCTGTCGGAGAGAGAGAGAGAGAGCGCTCCAGTCAACATAATAAAACCACCTAAACGATGGGCTCTCCCGCCGACATAGCACTGTGCACACGAGCACTTATGCCTACTAAACTTAGGTCACTCAGTGGTGTGGTTTTTTCAAACCCCTGAGTGACACAGGATTTGCTGACATAAGTGGTAGTGTAGACATGGCCTAACTCCTCTGACTTCAATGGAGATTTACAAAGTAAAATTGGGAGCACAATTTGTACCTCAATATACCAAAAAACAAAGAAAAATGGCTAACTATGACTACAGGGCTGTTAACTAGCCACTTCCCCTAAAATGGTCCCTTAGCACATATTCTAACTGCTTATGCTAACTCTTTGTTGGATCTTGTGTTAAGCTGTGACACACTGAGTACCTTTCCGAAACCTGAAGAAGAGCTCCCTGTAGCTCGAAAGCTTGTCCCTCTCAGCAGCAAAAGTTGGTCGAATAAACGATATTATGTCACCCACCCAGAATGCAGAATCAGAGTTTGCATTTCAAGCACTGAATATTATCCAACACAATGAAAGGAGAAAAAAACAACAACTCAAGGCTCTAAATATAATCTGTGATAGTGTGAATATAACTTAACAGATGCAAAATGCTGAGTCCATAGGAAAAAATACTAGTTTATGAATCACATGTACAAGTTTGTGTGTTTGCATGAGTTCAGAATGACCTTTCCAGTACAAAGGGCACTTCTTTGGTATTCATTCATTCATTCATGAACACGCCTGCCTTTTTTGTATGTCTCCTCTTCAATGCATACCATCAGGCTGCATCAAGGGCATTCTGTTGCCTGGCAAAACACCTCCTATCATTCCCCTTTTTGAGTCTGAAATTGAACTGCTGTGTGCTATTTTATTTTGGAAGTGTTGTCCTTCCCTCATCGCAGCTCTAGCGATGAGTGAATATCCAAGAGGTTTGCTGGCCCGGTTCAGATAAGCCCCTCCACGTATGTAGTGCTTATCTAACTGATCTGAGGTTTGCTTTCCCATTCCCCCAACTACATCCATCTCCTTTCCTCTGGCCACCTATGCCCATTTCTTAATTCTCAACCCTTCTCTCATACAGGCCCACAACATTCTGGGCATGACCGCATCATGTAGCCTTACCCCAGTGTCTTTCCCTCTCCTTAACTTGTATCAGGCACCCAGCTCTTCAAACTAGTAACCCGATACACTGTAACTGAAGGAAATACTACTACCATGCGGTACTTGCATTCTGTTCAGCTAAAGCTTTTCCAATTGCATACGTATTGCTGAGAGAATGTGGGTGCATACATAGGGCACTCAAATCCTTTGGCATAATATATGCGTAAGTGCTGGGCTGAGCGCCCAGTTTTATGTGTCTACCTGCTACTTTGCGTGTTCAGTTAGGAGTTCCAGGGATCCTATTTAAGGCACTCATGCTTTAAAACTGGGGCCACGGTTTTAAATCAGTAATGAGAATAATGTATGAAAAAAATGTATCTTTCTCCCTCAGTTTCTGGGTTCGTTATACATTTCCCCCCCCCCCACAACTCTGTCTAATGGGGAATGCCAGTACATTTGGGGAACATACTAGAAGGAGTTGCAGGAAATACATGACACTCACCAATGTTTGGCAAGAATTAGGAAACTGCATGGAGTCCATTTCAGCTGCTGACTTTGTGATCTTTGCTGAGACATATTTTTATTGTTACTTGTAGTGCAGCACCATCTAGGAGCCCCAGCCATAAACTAGGACCCTGTTGTTGTGCTAGGTGCTGTACAAGTATGGAACCAGAAGAAGGTCCTGGCTCAAAGAGCTTACAAGCTTTCCATTTCCCTATTTTCTTTTGCAACATGTTGGTAGCAACCACATTATTTTTTCCCCTTTTGTCCAATATGTGTAACCTATCCCCAACATCACACACCAGAATTCTAGGAAACCTAATGGATAGAAAATCTTCCTAAGGATACAGTCCTGGAGACTATTGGAAGAATAAATGCAGCTGTTCCTAATCTACTTGTTAAATAATAATCCAGAGTATTGCCTTAGTGTATCTGAGCTCTGTTTATTCTCTGTATAAATTGGTTTAGAAGGATTAGATTTTTATCGGTGAATGTCTGTAAATGACAATTTTACAGTGCACATGCAAATTGTTGACAAAATATTTCCATTGATGATAATCTAAATTTACGGATAGGCAATGTAAGAAAAATGCTTGCTGAAGACTTACTAGAGTTTGATTTAAGAATATTTACTTTGTATATTTTTGTGTGATGTTGACCTCCCGCCCGCAATAATTTCATGCAAATGTTAAAATTTAAAGTGATACAAATAGAGAAAATGCTTAAATAAACATTGACAATATTTGTCAAAATTACACTCACAAAAATTGAGTTCTGACAAGCCGATGTATCAGGAATTTCTCTGGTTGCTTCCTGCAATTCTCTCAGTCCTCCAGTAGGAGCAGTTAGTATTCGATGTATGATGCAACCTAGTCAACATGACCACCTCTGTTGTAAGTGCTCTTCAGAGGAGGGGTGGGAAGAAGGCGGGGCACACTGCAGACTTTTAATGCCAGAAAGAATGGGAAGGCAAAAGAGAGTGCTGTGCAGTCAATCCAACACACTGGCTGCTCCTCTGTTTTCTTTACTGTAATTTGCAAAAGTACCTGATTGCCTGTATCTAAGTCTAAAAAATACAAGTAGGATATATCTTTCTTTTTTAACTTTAGCTACCAATCAACCTATCAAGATGACAAGAATTTTGACAGCTTGCAAAGTGGTGAAGACTTTGAAAGACGGATTTGAGTTTTGCAATGTGACGGCTCATCATCACTGGCGTTTCTCAAGGACTGGTACCAGATTTTTAAGTGTCAAGGTAATAATAACCAAGCTCTCACTAGTATATGTTTAGTGTGCAAATAAACCACTTGCTGCAGATAAGTTGACTGACTTAAAACTGAGCCAAATTAGGCTTCTAAGCCTTATTCTGAGCCTGCTTGGCTACAGGGTTTTATTGACTAGGACTCTGTAGTCAGAGCTGAAATTGTAGGGTGAACTGCACTGAAAGGTGAAAGTTCATTATTCCTGTTAAATATTATAGAGGTATTTTCTTTTCAGATACCTTAGATCTCCAGAGTGTTGATAGCGAAAAGAGCTGATCTTTTTGTGTTAATAGTAAAATACTTACATGCCTATTGAACTGAGCTTAACTTTTAAGCATGTGATTACGCTCATTAAAAGGGGTTATACTGGGGTTTGGCCCTGAGACTCTTAATACATGGGAGATACACAGTGTTGTGCCTCACACTGGAGCCCTTTATTTTAGTGTCAGTTTAGCTCCCAGTTTTCGACACAGAGGGCTGAAATCACCAGCCGCTCCTTTCTCCAGCTTTACCAGTGTAACTCAGTTGATTTCAGTGGAGTTATACTGGTGTAAAGCTAGTGCAGTGAGGAATTGGGCCCTGTGTGTAAATTCTGTAGCACTCGCAACAAAAGTTTCATAATCCGACAGATCCAGACTAGAACAGGCTCTGCCTATGTAACCTGCCATGGGTGCTGAAACAATTTTGATAGTGGGGTACTGAGAACTATTGAACCAAACTGTAAACCTTATATATAATGGAAACTGCATCAAACCAGGGCATGCTGCAGCACTCCCCGCACCCCTAGTTCCAGCACTCGTGTAACCTGCTGCCACAGTACTATCAACAAGCATCAGAATCATAACTATGGGGAGTGTTATAGGAAAAGCTGTAGGGGAAGCCAATGGGTGTTATCTAACATAGTTAATTCCCACTGTATGAGACTAATCATCATTGCCTCTATCCACTGAGGCCTCCAGTTTCCCTGGACACGTTTGCAGGCCATTGAATTACAACAGAAAGCAGCTCTCTTAGCTCCCACCAGAGATCTGTTAATCTTACACCACAAATCATTGTAAAGATGAAGAAAATTGAAGGAGGAAAAAGGCATCTCTGCTTCTTGCATAGAAGCCAACTCGTGCTGGGTCCCATCTGACACCTAGGACTATGGGCTTTGAAAGAAAGAGAAGCGTGAATTATGGAAGTTGGCAAATATGTTAACATTCTAAACTAGGACACTTGCATTGTTATTGGTTTATTTCTGGTGGAGCCTGCCATCTTGCTTCTTCCCTTTCCCAAGAATCTCCTGTGCACATGAATTATCCCCATGTCTGCCCCTGACTTAAAATCCAGTGCAGAACCCTTCCTTCTAAGCAATGAAACCCAGGGCTGCTTCAGCCTCTGCTCAGGTCAGGAGAGCAGGAGATCTTCCTCTTGTGATGGCAACTGCAATCCTGCTTGGTAAATTAAACACCCACCCTCCTTACAGTTCTAGCCAATGCAATCATTTGAAAAAGAGACATACTTAAATAAAAATCATGCATGTAGAACAAATGATATAGCTTTCCACACTGTAAATATGCAAGCCAGAGGCATTCAATTCAATTCAATGAGACTTTATTGGCATGACAGGCTAGAGTATGTTGACGTGTTGAAAAAGCAAGACAGACCCTTCCAATGTGTGTTAGAGGATTTGCTTGGGACAGGGTTCTGTGCTGGGGATTTGATCCCCCCGGTTTCCATTTGTCACCAGTGTTCATTCCTGACCTGGTGGCAGGTTGCTACAGATTGCAGTGTTATTTCTGTCATCTCTCTCCTTCTTCCCATGGTCACTCATTCAGCATTTGGCACAAATCTCCCTTTGTTTTTTACGTTTCACTGTAGTGAAGTATCTGGTGATACTAGTATCGCTAGGGTGATAGTCATATGCTGGGCTCTGGACCACTTTAGATTGTTGATGGATTTGATTTGGTTTTCCCAGTGACAAGTATATTGGCATTTAATGTTCTGGTCTGGCATCTTGTACTTTTTTAAAGGACAGATCTATAGGGGGGTATGCACATATACTGTAACTCGTCAATAGTACTGCATAAGGACAAGGCCTGCATGGTCACTTTATAGGAGTCTGCTAGGTTGGGTGGCACATCCAGTTAAAAAGGTTAAGACAGAGAAAACTGCCCAGCTATTTTGGTCTTGTTTTAGTGTCCTCTGTGTGGTACCTAATTCTAAGCTCATAAGGCTACAGAGTGATTTCCGAACACAATTAGTTCTTTGTCGATAATACATTCATCCCAAAATACACCTGTTCATGTACTGTATTATTTAATGGTCTTTTTAAGGGTAGCTTTTGGAATATTTAAGAAGGTGTGACCTTAAAGCCATTGAAAGTGATAAATGCAAGTGCAGCTATATGTTGGCTGGTGGGTGGTTGATCAAGGGCAGTGTGGTAAGATTCACCATGTATAAAAAGAGCTGAGCATTTATATGTTTATAAGTGGGTTGTGACAGGCTGCTTGCTATCTTCATCATGACTCCTTCACTGCTAGCCAATTGGCATCAGCAGCTTCTTTCCAAGGGTTTTTAGGCATCTGGCCTGCCCTATTGGCTAATGGCATGAGGGGTGGGTGGGAAGTTGATGCAAGCAAATAACATACATGTTCTTTTTGTTTTGCTCATTTATGTGTGGTTAATGCCTTCAAAATGTGTGCTCTACCCAGTGAATGGTGAAACTTATGGAAGATGAATGTGGAAATAACATCTTCTGACTTTATCTTCTTAATGAAGGTCACTGCAAAGATATGTAAACACACCACTGGCTGGGCCATATGCAGGGGTGAACTTTGGAATTTTGGATCTAAAAGCATGAGCTAAAAGGCCAGGTCCATTACCTTGAAGGCAGCAGCAGGCTCATAAACCTCTAGACACAGTTTATCCATTACTGGGGGACAAAGAGCTACATGAGGTTTGCCTGGCTGTTATTACTTCTGGGGGAATTCTGCGCTATTGCGCACACACATAATGAATGTCCCCCGCAGATTTTTTTTGTTCCCTGAAGAAAAAGACTATATTCTGACAAGGAATCAAAGGGAAACAGGGAGAGTGGTCATATGCCTCCCTAGCTGCACCAGTGTATCATTTCAGGCACCTGGAGTAGCTGGCGGAGAGGTAAATCACTGTGGGGGTGAGGAGGTGAGGCTCCTGCCCTGTGCCAGGCTCAGCTGCTAGCCCTGACTGGACTGGGGAGGACAGAGCTTCCTCTTCTTCTGCAAGGAGCTATCAAGCTGGGTCCGGGTCAGACCCACCACCAGAAACCTTCCCAGCTGAAGGAAGATCCACCCCCGCCCCCGCTTCCAGCCCTCATTGCTCCTCAGCCACAGGAGGAGGGGTTACTGTATAGGGAGCTGTCCCCCCATCCATCCTACCCCCATGCAGCTGAACCCCCCCATACCCAGACCCCGCTGCTGAGCTCACCCACCCTGCTGAGCCTCACCCCTGCATCTGGAATGCCCCACACCCAGAAAACCCACTGAGGTCTACCCCTGACACTTGAACCCCCACCCAATGAGCCCCATCCCCCCCTGCACCTGGACCACCCTGACAAGCCTCCTGCACCTGGACCCCCATCCCACTGAGCCCCAACCTGCTGCAACCATCCACCACCTCCCCGCTGAGCCCCACCCACCTTCACCTGGAACCTTCTGCAGAATCCCATTGCTCCAGTGCATCCAGATCCCCCATTGGCCTGCCTGCACCCATATTGCCCCGCACAGAACCCTCTCAATCCACACCTGGATCCCCCCACACTTGGTTCCTGCTGAGCCTGCCTGCTCCAGCTGGCGTGGCTGGCATGGAGGGGCAAGGCCCTGAGGTGTTTATGGAGCAGACCCAGCCACTGTGCTGTGTCAAGTGCACCTCACCGATGAGACAGTATCCTGGGGGTGGGGGGCTGCCGAGTGATCTCCCAGCTCCGTGAAGCCAGTGGCCTATGTGCCCCACTGACATGTTGGACCCTCCACATATGTTTACCGACAAATAAAATTTGCATTTTTCTGGCACAGAATTCCCTCAGGAGTATGTGATGTAGGACGCTAGTAGACTTGGTCAAAAATTTTAATTGAAAATTTTTGGATGAAAAGTGACTTTTGAGAAAACAGAAATTCTCTCATAACATAGGTTCATATAGTTTTTTTTCAATAACCCCACCACCCAAAACATTGCTTTGTTTTTTCACACCTCCCTCCCCTCAAATTTAGCAAAACTTTTGATGAAAATAACTTTAATTTTCTTAGGATTTTTTCATGGAAAATAAAATACGTGTCCCTTGCAACACTAAGCACTAGTCTCAGGTGTTTGTACAGCGAAGAGCAGACCTGATTTTTTGCAGTTTTTTCTAGAAGTGGTGAATGTTTCAACTTCCAGGTTTGACTTTCATTATGGATCATTTGGCAAGCACCTTTTTATTCAGCTCATATCTTTGCAGAAAATACCTTGCTAGCTTATATAGTTAGAGCTGAGCAGTGTGAAATTAAAACTTTATTTTAATGAGTGTAAATCTCTTCTGCTCACAGATTATCAGGTGAGCAGATAGCAGATTCATTGTTCACAATTATTTGGTTGTTTTTTAAAATTTATTTTGGCAAATTATTTCTAACTCTACATTGATCAAGAACAGTTTTCTGCAAGTTGTTGGTATCCACCATTTGACTCATGCTGATCAGATATGAGAGGGTATTTCTGGTCTATGATAGATAAGTACATGAGAACTCTTGATACAAATGTAAAATCTGATCTTTGCAAAATCTTGTGCACTTAGAAATTTTCTTCTTGCAAACTTTAGTGACAGTAAAATTAAATGTCATCAATGTGTGAGAAAAGCAAACATGCTTGGGGCAGGGGGGAGAGGATGAATATTGCCCAAGCAACTTTATATAGAAACAGGGAATTTTAACAAATATTTTCTCAACACACTAAATCTGGAAAGTGAGAGTCATCCTATATAAGCAGAATGAGATGGGAATGTTCAGTTATCCATCCAATCTTAGATCCGAATGGGATTGATTTTTTGCTAGTACTCTGGGAGGCAAAGAATTCTCAAAGTTTTTCTGATATCAAGTTGAAAACTAACAAAGATAAAGTAGTAGGGTTCCTGTGTTGGTTGCTGGTGGCGGGATAGTGTATTAGGCAAGGACTTGTGTATGCATGAATAGTAGTCCACTTAGCAACACAAGGGGGTGAGGTAATATCTTTTGTTGAACCAACTTCTGTTGGTAAGAGACAAGCGTTTGAGCCACACAGAGCTCCTCTTCAGTCTGGAAAACTTACTCAGTGTCACGGCTAAATACAAGGTGAAACAGATTGTTTTGCATAAGTAGTTAACATACATTTCAAGGAACTATTCAAGGTGAAGTGGCCCGTTAACACCCCTCCAGTCATGGTGGGGGGGAGAAGAAGGGGAAGCTAGGAGCTGGGCAGTGGGGTTCAGGGCTGTCCCTACCCATATGGAAAGTACGCAGCTACATAGGGTACCAGGAAATTTGGGGCACCACATTTCCTGGTGCCCTACGCAGCTGCGTGCGGCTCCAGCTGCAGCTCCACCTCTTCCCAGCCTCGCCCCCATTCCACCCATTCCCCAAAGCCCCCGACCTGCTCCGCCCCCCACTCCCCTGAGGACTGCAACAGGGCTGGGCCTGCACTCACCGGTGGCGGGAAGTGCAGTGACCGGCCCCAGCCACGCCACTGGTGAATCCTGGGGGGTGGTTCCCCCTGCCCCCCAAGCCCAGCCCACACCCTCCCCCACAGAAGCCTGGGGCCATCCCCCCTCCCCCGCGTGGAGGCCTGCCCCCCTCCCCATGGAGGGGCGGTGTAGGTCCCCAGAATAGCTAGGGATGGCCCTGGTGGGGTTGTTAGTGGGTAACAGACTGTTGTAATAAGCCATAAATCCACTGTCTTTATTAAGGTTTCAGAGCAGCACAGCTGAACCGATGGAGCAGCGCTGCTGTAAGATGGCTTGCGTAGCAAAGACGGGAGAGAGCTCTCCTGTCGACATGACTAAACCACCCCCAACGAGCAGCGGTAGCTACGTCGGCGGGAGAAGCTCTCCCACCAACACTGTGCTCTGCACACTACCACTTATGCCGACAAAGCATATGTCGCCCGGGGGTGTGTGTTTTTTCACACCCCCTGAGCGACAAAAATTTTGCTGACTCAAGTGGTAGACGTGGCCTCGGTCTGAGTACGTTTCCCAGGTCAGGTCTACGCTACAGAGCTATATCGGTATAAGTACTGTAGCAGTGCGTGGCCATCCCTCCCTGTCAGTCTCGGAGGGAGGCCACACCTCCTTACTATCGCGCTCCTACAACCTGTCGTCCTAGCTCTGGCAGACAGCAAACAAACACAGGACTCATGGCCTAAGGTGGGGAGGCTGCCACCCCAGGGGTGGGGTGACAGCGTGGGGCATGGGACCCTAGGCCCACCCTACTTCACCAGGTCCCAGCCCAGAGCCCTAACAGCGGGGATCCGGCTGCAACACTCTCACCGGGCATCAGGCAGCCACTCAGCCAGACTACAGTCGGCTGTCCTTGGGCTACTTCCTCCCCTCCCCTTGGGGTGTACCTGGATCCGGGGGTCGTCCTCCAGCTCTCCGGGATACACTGCCAGTGGCAGTCCCAGCAGCTCCTCGGTGTCGGGGGTGACCGATGGCTCTGGAAGATCTGGGGTGACCGACGGCTCTGGAAGATCTGGCGAATCCTCGGCGTAGCAGACGTCCCCTTGGCTTCCCATGCCGGGACGGGTGGGAAGCATCCACCTTGCTTGGTGGCTCCAGCCCAAGTGAGCTGCAGGGCTCACCTTTTTTACTTCTGGTAGTGTCCCTCTGCCTCCAGCATGGCAGGCATGGCCTTCCTGGCCCCACCCACCAGGGGGTGGGCAGTAGTCCCTCCCTGTCGATCTCGGAGAGAGGCCACGCCTCCTCACTGCAACTACCTTGCTCAGAGCTATGAAAAATCCACACCCCTAAGCAACGGTTATACTGATCTCACCCTTGGGTAGACAGCACTATGTTGATAGGAGAGCTTCTCCCATTGACCATCTCTCGGGGGGGGGGTGGATTAACTATGCTGACAGGAGAAGCTCTCCTGTTGGTGTAGGAACAGCAGCGTTTTAAGTGTAGACCTGTCCCCAGACCTGAAGAAGAGCTCAGTGTAGCTCAAAAGCTTGTCTCTCTCACCAACAGAAGTTGGTCCAATAAAAGATAATACCTCACCCACCTTATCTCTCTAAAATCTGATGTCTGACAGGCTACAGCGCTGCATACAATAGTCAACTTGTTTGAAAAATCTCACTGACACCCTGGATTGTTGGAGGTGGATGAACAGAAAAGGAAAAGCCGATGAGTTAGTTGCAGCTCATTTAGAGATGAGCTTGAAACAAAACTCCTGACCAGACTCCTGTTTCTGCTCAGCCTTTGGGGAACTTCAGATCTAGATCTGGATCCAATATTTCCAGACCAAGTGCTTCTCAGCTGTGTGGGAGGAAAGAAATTGGCTCCTACAATGGAGAGGAGTTTGGCTTCTGAGCTGATCAAAAGATGGGGCGAAAATTTATTTCAATATATTTCTGATATTTTAATGGAATTTTTTTTTACCCAAATTTGTTCCCTCATTTTCAGCAAGTCAGTAAATGAGAATTTGAAACCGACTTCAGTAAAATTTCCATGAAAATTGGTTTGGAAAAATATTTTGGAAAATTCCACAAAAATTGTACAATGTTAAGAACACCAACTGTTTTTTTTGCAGTAAGCTTCATTTAAAAAAAACAATCATTTTCTGATCGGATAAAAATTGTATGGAAAATTGTGACCTGGTCTGCTTGAATTAGGGAGATGATGAAGAAATAGGAGACAGTGCCACCAAGAGCATGCCGAGTCTGATACTGGACTGGCGTGTTTCCCAAGAGGAGTATGACACTCAGCAAAACACTAACATGGATGAACTAGGAAAGAAAGGATTTAAGATATAGGATAGCAGATGCAAAGAGTTGGTAAAAATAAATAAAATAGAGTTGTCAACATTGAGTATTGATATTATGGTTAAGACAGCAGTTAGGCAATTGCTCTATGGATGCTGATATTACTGTTGCCACAAGTGCTGTAGACTTTAGGGAAAAAGAAGCAGGAACTGGGATACATGCATGAAGCAAAACCATCATTCACTCATGTAGCACAGTGATACAGCATTGCAATCCAATACATTCCTTTGATTCTGCCATCGTGGTACATCGTGGACACTTTTACTGCATTGAAATTTTGCTCTTGCTCTTTGTAAGCTGGAATCCTGTTTGAACAGTCTCTCTTGTAAGATGTTCCTGTTTCTGCTCTAGCCAGGTAGACCAAGAGAGCAGCCTTTACAAAAATATTTTATATATATTTGGTTCTGTTGCTTCCATTCCTGTCTTGAACAGGGCACATGCAAGGACACGATCGTTCTTTCTTTTAATAACTTCTGTCGGAACTTTTTTTGAACCTCTGTGCTTGAGAGGGGCAGAAATATGGGTATGTTTTATTTGGAGATGGGCCTGAGACACCACAAAGATTTAGATAGCTTTAGGCCAGGGTTCTGGTTTAAGGCACAGTCAGGGATAGGGTTTGCATGCAGATTCATTACAACAGAAATTAATTTTGTGCATCTGAGCCCCACATAGAAAATAAGGACCAGTGGACCTATTAATGTGTAACAGTCTCTAGAGTAGCATCACAACATGGAGTCTGGACTCTTATAGGAGTAAAATAGAAAAAAAAGTGAAAAAATCATCCCATCGAACTTAATAGAGAATCAAATCCTGCCTGTAGAAGTCTATAAAATTGTTTAAAAAAAAAAACCCTGAAGAAATTGAATAATTCTCTATTAAATTCGATAGGTTTTGAATTGAATTGTCCTAGAACTTTCTGGGTTTCATCCATATTAGATTTTATGTAATTTTTGCATAATTGCACCCCACCTGTCCCCTCCCCTAAATACACCCAGCCAGAGCAAAGTCTGCTGAGTCGCTGGATTTGGGCCTGCATGAAGATTTTATGATTTAAGTATATTTTTCTAGAAAGTGGCTGATGGAGAACATAGAGGAATGAGCTCCCAGGAAATGGGACCCACCCTGCTCCACCAACATATGTCAACTCTGAAAAGGAAGGGATGCCTCAGAGAGAAATTCAATCTTCAGAGCAATTCACCCCTTACCTCTTCTACTGACCAGGGTGATGGCTGGCTTTGTCATGGGGATTCTGGTCAACTGGGAGCAGACCTGAGACCACTAGTTGATTTTGCTTGGAAGAAGGGGGGCCTCAGGGAATATTTACTGTAACAGGGGAGTTAGCATAATAGGGTTCACTCTAATGGAGTTTAATTGCATTTCAGAAATGAGCAGAGATACTGCAGCTTGTATCATGTAGTCCAAGTCCAATGCAGTTAAGTAGGGATGTAAAGAGTAATATAAGCCAGAAATAGAAGGTGTGTAACTAGAGAGACAAACTGGTAAGGAGAGGATTGGAAGATCTAAAAAAACAAACCAAAAATAACCCACCAGGAGCAAGCAAAAAATATAATTAGAAGAGGAAAATAAATAAATCGAATGCTGGGTTTTGAGACTATTTCAGACAACCATCAAAGGGCTGTGCAAAAATATTTGAGGCAGGCAAAAAGTAAAAGAGAAGATTGATCCATAGGAATTGGAGAGAGGGATTGAGGAAACAGCAGATCAGTTAAGGAGTTGCTATACTTCTGTCTGCTCAGAGAAGGAGGAGGATGAGTGAAATGGAGATCCTATTTCCAGATGGGCTGGGGAGAAGTTAGTGCACAAGTATACAAGAGAAGGAAAGGTAGTCTTGTAATTAAAAGTGAACTGGGACTTTGGGGATCTGGGATCAATCCCCACATTTGCTAAAAGTCTACTGTGTGATCTTGGGCAAGTCACTTAATCTCTTTGGTCAGTTCTCTTTTCTGTAAAATGAGGATACTACTTCCTTTTGTCCATCCTTTGTGTGTCTTATCTACCTAGATTGTAAGCTCTTCTGGGCAGGGACTCTTACATATATGTACAGCACCTCTTACAATGGGGCCCTGATCTTGGTTATGACCTCTTGATACCACTGTAACACAACTAATAATAATGAAATTCTTGTGACTAGAGTAGAACAGTTATTGAGGTAGCTTCCAGCACAGGGATTACACATTGCTTTGACCCATAGAATTCAGATACATAGCTAAAGTTCCCCAAGGCTCCAGGGGAGCTGGAGATTTGGAGTTCAGGACTATTATAGAGACAGGCCTAAGCTACAAATTTCCTATCCAGCTCTGAATCCAGAACTGAACTTCTCTACAGTTTAGGAGGTTCGTATCCAGTGTTTGCTTTCCTCTCTGGTTTGAACAAACTCAGAACTGGCCCAAATTGTCACCCTAAAGTCAGACTGAATCTGAATCTCTCTTGAGTTTTAAAGTAAATTGAGTTCATTTTCGTGGGGTTTTTTTTGTTTTTTTTAAATAAGAAATATTCCTCCTCCTCTGCTCTTCCTGATTTTTAGCCAGGAGCAAATATAAATATCTGGCTTGTCTGAAATCAGGAATACCGGAAATTGCAAAAGAGGGGTTGATTATGTGTAATTTTCAGTTGGATTTCTTGACCAAAATTGCTTAGAGTTTGCTTCAAGAGGCCTTTCTGCCTCTGTTGAGGGGAGACTCCAAGCTTGCTATAAGTCTATTTGATCTTGAGGAAGAGGCTGCATTACACTTTCAGCACCAGGAATCTCTGCTGAAGAAATTTAGGCACTGCCACACCTGTGGCATTTTCTGCCCATCTGGCCAGTTGACTGCTCCATGAGAAGACAAGGGTGTATTCTGGAGCCAAGGCAGATATGGCATATGCAATCATGGTCTGTCCTTAATAAGTGCTTCCTGCTTCAGAAAACTGCTTCTAAATAGAGACAAACAAATGGGCTCCCACACAGCTCAAGTTCCAGCATGGGTTTTCTTTGTTTACCAGTGACCACATACTACCTGGAATTCTACAGCACACAGAGACATCTAGTGGCTGAATAGCAGGCTGCAAGTAAACATAGCATTACAAAGACAATTGAAGAAAGTGCGGGAGCCAGTGTAACCCACACACCTCCTGGTGTGGTATTCTGTCCCATCTAGTGACACTGAGACTACTTAGAGAGAGAGATTAATGAGTCTGCTCTACCACCTTAGCTAAGAGCCATATGGCTTTTAGCTCATGCAGTAGAGGCTCATGTATTTAGCTGCAGAAGTCCCAGGCTCAATCTCGCCCACTGATGACCGGAGGCTGTCGGTATTACACTGGCTGTAGCAAGAATATATTGAAGCGGGGAGAAATAAATCCTGGAAGTAAGTGAGGGGTTACCCTGCCTAGCAAGCCTAAATAGCGGAGGAATGCTTATTGGTTCATTTTGCTAAGCGATTTGAAGCAGGAAAAAAAAAAACCTCAAGTGAAACCTGGAATTATGAAAAATTCTGATAAAGTAGAAAGGATTATGGCAGGTGCATTAACGTTAATTCTGGGATCGTGATATCACAGGTCTCAGAAACATTCTCTAGACTACAGATGGAATGCTGCTAGAATAGGGAATGTGGCTAAAAGAAGCTTTTTAAGTGCATGCACTGCACTGCAAATATATATCAGTTGAGGAAAATGGTTTTCCTTTACTACACATTTATGCAGTGCCTAGTGCAATGGCGTCCTGATGTAGTTGAAACTTCTACATGCTATTGCAAGTATACAGGAAATCTAACAATAATAATTTACATGTTAATCCTGAAAGGTGTTAAAGTGCTTCACAAACTGTATTCAGGCAGCACTGTTAAACTGCGGTCACTGCTGGGGAAAGAGATGAGCCAAACAGCAGCCAATACACTTCACAGTTGTGACAGGAGATGAAATTTTAGTGCAGGCTACCAAGGAAAACTCCTCTTCTGAAAAATGCCAGAGTTCATACAGAGTGGGATGGAACTAGGGTTGAAACCTTTCTAATGGCTGGTAGCCAGAACCCTGAGGCCTCACCGTTTCTCTGCCTCTTCCCGCCCCCCCACCCCCACCCCCAGATTAAAAAAAAGAACAACGGACATCACGTCTTGTCAAATAGCATCAGGACACACAAGACAAAACCTGGACTGTTCAGGTGGAAACTGGATGGGTGACAACCCTAAAAGGAACTCAGTTTTTAAGTGGAAATCTCCTCTACAGTAAAAACTGATAGGTGCAAGGGGCCTTTTTGGGGTCTGTAAGGGTACATCTACACAGCAAAAAATTTAAAAAATCCTCACGGTCGCAAGACTGAGGCTGGGTCAGCTGACTTGGGCTTACACCATGGCATTAAAAATAGCAGCATAGGTATTCCTGCTTGGGCTGGAGCCTAGGCTCTCATAAGTGGGGAGGGCCTCAGAGCTGGGCTCTAGCCCAAGCCAGAATGTCTACACTGCTATTCTTATCCCTATAGCGCTAGCCCTGTGAGCCCGAGTCAGTTGATGCAGGCTCCGAGATTTGCCAGCATGGGTGTTTTTTGCTGTGTAGATGTAGCCTCAATCACATTTCCTATTAAATAGAAGTAGGCTAGCAGCTCAGGGATGTGCTAATGCCCACTCTTGAAACGTGATTAAGAGTAGTTGTTCCAAGGATGCTGAGTAAACAAACAAGGCTCTTAGATAATGATAGACCAAGGAGAGGGAAATATCCCCACATCTCACCCTAGCTCTAGGCATGCATGCATGCAGGGGATAGTTCACCAGTGCTGCAAAGGGTCTGTACAAAGTCCATTGCACTCCTTAAATCTCTGCATAGGACTATGTGGGTGTCCGTAGGTAGAATGGTTTACAATGGTTGTGTAGGGATGTCTGTGAGCCAGCTGTGTGCTGCAGAAATGACTTCTGAGCTGGTCTTGTGTCTGCAGGAGCAGAAGCCTGTTATGGGGACAGGCTCACAGGGTGGTGGTGAGGGATCTGGGGTGTGGGTGCACATTTACAATTGGTACAGAGGGCTAGAGATTAAAGCAGCAGCCCCATCCCAGATTGTTTTGAGGGCTAGGTCTTAACTCCCTAAACCACTCTACCTGCATAGAGCTGGCTTTATGTAGGTGGCATGTATTATCCTCTAAGAGAACAACAACATCTGAGGCCAAGAGTTTTTAAAAGAATGGGGTTCTAAGGTTGGGCTCCTAAGTTGATATTCAGGGTTGGAGTTTTCAACAGCACTTAGGACAGTGGTGGGCAAACTCTTTGCCCTAGGGCCACATCTGGGTGGGGAAATTGTATGCAGGGCCCTGAATGTAGGGCTGGGGCAGGGGGTTGGGGTGCGGGGTGTGGAAGGGGGTGCAGTGTGCAGGAAGGAGCTCAGGGCAAGGGGTTGGGGCAGAGGAGAGGTGCAGGGTGTACAAGGGGGCTCAAGGCAGGGGGTTGGTGTGCGGGGTGTATGAGGGGGCTCAAGGCAGGAGGTTGGAATGCAGGAGGGGTGTGGAGTGCATGAGGGAGCTCAGGGCAGGGGGTTGGGGTGCAGGCAGGGTGCAGCAGGAGGCTCAGGGCAGGGAGTTGGGGTGCGGGAGGGGCCTCAGGGCGGGAGGCTGGGGTGCGGGGGCAGGAGGGGGTTCGGGATGTGGGCTCCAGCCCAGTGCTGCTTACTTGGAGCACCCAGCCCTGCACCGCTTCTGGAAGCAGCCGGCACCACGTTCCTGAGGCCCCTGGGTGGAGCAGGGAGAGGGGGCAGAGGGCTCTGCAGGCTGCCCTTGCCTGCAGGCACCATCCCCAGCAGCTCCCATTGGCCGGGAACAGGGAACTGTGGCCAGTGGGAGCTTTGGGTGTGGAATCCACAGGTGAGGGCAGTGCGCGGAGTCTTCTGCTTCCCCCTCCCCCAGGGGCTGTAGGGACGTGGTGCCGGCTGCTTCCAGCAGTGGCGCAGGGAGCTCAGCGCCATGTGGGGGGCAAACCTGCAGGCCGGATCCAAAGCCCTGAGAATCTGGATATGGCCTACAGGCTGTAGTTTGCCCACCCCGGACCTAGGAGCACAAATCCCATAGAAAATCTAACCCCTAAGCTCGCAGATGAGTGCCCTGATTTTCAAAGGTTCTGGGCAACCGGCAACTTCTATTGAAATCATCTTTCATTTTCAAATGCCGCTTGTGGTCCATGTGCTGCAGACCCTTTTTATTTTAGTGGCTGTAGAAGGTCTGTCTGAGGAAGAAGTTTCTTCTATAGGCAACGGAGTGTACAGGCCCTCTGTGGAAGGAACCACTACTTTGGAATGAGAAGTTCATCAGACTGATCAGCACCATGAGATTTGGAAATCGATCGAGCTATATTTCATTAAGTAATAGTTGAGGCTGGAATTGTCAGAGGGGCCCTAGGGAGTTAGTCACACAGCTGCCATTGAATTTTAGTGGGAGTTGGGCAACCTTGTATATCTCCACCCATGGATACACCTAGGGGCGTGTCTGGGGGGGTATCTTTAGCACCTCTCCATAAAAAAATAGGGATTGCATTCATAAATAAAGGAAATACTGAGTTTGGAACAGACGCTCATTTATCTCACTTGATTAAGCATGGACAAATTTAGTCATGGTACAAAACTATCCATTAATGGTATATTGAACAGCCAAATGTTTTTATTAATTTTTACCTTTAGTCCCCACACTAAATAAAAAAAAAAGCCCGTGCAGTCTGGGTTCTTCCATAGAGAGGAGAACCGTACTAATTTGACCAGATGACTGGGAGACCCCTTGAAAACTACTGAATGTTGCACAGTAGTAAGTGAATGGAAAAGAGAAAGGAAGGCGCAAAGATAATACTTCTCCAAATGCATTTTAATTCAGTTACTTGTCAAATGTAGTTTTTACAATGTCTTATACTAATAAATGAACTGCAGTGTATTTATAACAGCAATGAAGTTCTTAATATGTGAAATTTTGGATGAATGTTTGCTGTGATTGTTCAGTGCTATAAATGAAATTCCTCCTGTCTTGAGTGTTCATCGAATGTGCCACAAATGGAAAGTAGTTTCTCCATCCCCTTCTGCAGCAAAGTGATGGTGGTGTTTTCTTTTTAACAACAAAATGCAAGGGATCACCCTCTAAGATATGCAGAAAGCTACTTCCAGCAGCGACAAGCTTAGCACAGCTCCTCCAGCCTTGGCCACTGGAGTTTCCATATTGGCTTACAAGACTACTGCTACTGCTTTTGAACCAGCCCTATTTGGGTCCTGGCTGTGGTATTTTGTCAGGACTGCATGCAGAGTTCGGCTGCCAGATTGGGACTGCTAATTTGTTAAATCAGCTCTAGGGGAAGGTGTAGTGTGTAGTGGTTAATGCTCAGAATGAGGAATCATTTGCAGGACTATTCCCAGTGCTCCCACTGACTCATATCACTGTGGGCAACTCAAATAACCTCTCTGCCCTAGTTTGCTCCGCTGTTAAAGAGATCATAATTCCACAAAGCATTAAAAAGCTAACCTTCACTATCTGTTACTGCACACTTACCACAGAGATCTATTTGAAGTAAAGGAGAAAATTGAAATAGTGTCAGATACCATCGATAAGAAATGCTGGCTTTTTAATGGGGATTGCTGTACTTATCTTCCGTGCAAGGGTGTTGTGGCTTAATTAATGTCATAAAGAGCTTTGAAATCCTCCTATGAGCAGTGGTTGTAATTACAAAATGAAAGTGTTAGGTCACCAGTCCATAGCCACAGCAGTCTCTCTGGGCATAATTCCTACCTATGAAAATTAGCTCGTCTAAGTGGGCGTGCAGTCACTGACTTTCATGGGCTGGGAATGGAATACAAATGTGGTGGTATAGTTACAGAAACTGTAGTACAAAGTGTCTTGATAACTTATGTGCCCCCTGTAGCACTTCTGAGGGAAGAAGGCATGCAAACTGCAGTAATCAGAGACGACACGTGCACAATACCACACCTAGCCATCTCATTTCTGTTCAGCTCAGCAGGCATAAGCTGTAGAAACCATGAACGTGCTCTGGATGGATGTTTTTTACCTTGCTTTACCAAGTAATTTTAAAACAAGGCAAAGTACCTGTGATGACAAGAAAGTTTCTTTGAAAGTGATGGACAAGTGACAGAAACATCACTCACAAGTACCAATGCTATTCTAGCAAAATGATCACAGCAGTTATAGTTTATATCATAGTTATCCCAGAGGCCTGTAGGGGGTCAGCTGCCTTCAGAGTGCCACCTCGTGGCCAGAGGTACCTTGGCTGTACCCTACCTCATTTTTCCCCTTCTTAGGGCTCCTCAGACAAACTCCATGCAGTGCAAAGGAAATTAAACATTCCCTACTTGGTGTCCAGTTTACTCAGTCCTCCGGTCCCCTGGTCCTGCAGGCCCCAATCTCAGTTCAGTGTCTCTCTCCTGATAATCTGAAATACCACAGTCTTCCAAAATGGATCCCAAACTCATGCAGTCCTCATGTCAGTTTCAGCGGGGCACAACCCCCTCCTGTCTTTCTGCTTCCTAACACCTCCCACCTAGAATTTGTCCTTCCCCGCTGGTGCCTTTCCCCCAACTGAGTCAGAGCCGTCCAGGAGCTTTCTTAGGCCAGGGCTATACTAAAAAGTTAGGTCAATCCAGCTACATCACTCAGGCGTATGAAAATTCACCCCCGCAAGTGATGTCATTAAGCTGAACTGACCCCTGGAGTGGACCGTGCAAGGTCAATGGAAGAATGTCTGTTGACCTAGCTACTGGCTCTCAAGGAGGTGTGTTTACAACAGGGACAGGAGAACCCCTCCCATCACAGGAGCAAGCGTCTGTGCTGTACGGCAGCACCGCTACAGCATTTCTAGGGAAGACATAATCTTACTCTCTGCCGGTATAGCCAGAGATTCATAGCTTCCCCCCTGCAGCTTACTGGAATCACCTGATTCCTCTCAGGTGTGACTTACTCTGTAATCAGGGTTGGCTAGCCCCAGCCTTCCAGTCATTAAGGAGCGAGCCACCCTGTTGCAAGGCCTCAGTGATGCATGGGACCTATTGTGCTAAGCACTCCCTAAGACAACCACTAATGCATTGAGGTTAGGAAGACCTCCCTGGGGACATGTTATTCTATAGATATCTGCTGTGGGGTCTCTTGCATCTTCCTCTGAAACATCTGGGGCTGGCCACTGTCTGAGGCGGATGCTGGACTAGATGGACCAAGGTGTGATCCAGTCTGGCAATTCCTATGCACTAAAAGCTGGACATGTGAGGCATTTACCACTCTGACCCAAATCCCTCAAACCACTTAAGCACATGCTTAATTTTAAGCAGATGAGTTATCCCACTGAAGTCCAAGTTAAGCATGTGCTTACGTGCTTTGTTGGATTGGGGCCAGCATGCTCAGCATCTTGTCAGATTGACCCCCGAACAAACATATAGTAAAACAATGACTTGCCTAAAGAGTTTATAACCTCGGTTAATTGCAAGATACAGAAGGAGGATGAAATGAACAAACAGTCTAGGTAGGCGGGGGCAAAATGGTCCAACAAGCACGTTTATGTCTAGCCTAGCTCTGTACTCCATTTAACTTGTCACTCACTTAGCTGTTGCCAACTGACTGTGCTCTGTAAGCATCATGGCAGAAGGAGGCATCTGAAGGGGGATAAGGTAGTAGACAATTTCTTGGGGATGAGGGAATTTTTGCTTTGCATCACAAATGGCATGGGAGCCGTGTACCTTGGATGTTTTCCTACTAACCTCAAGTCTTTTCCCAACTTTAGGGTGTGCTCATTTAAAATACAGATCTGAGTGTCATCATGTAACTTGTTTCTCTAGGCACAGACGGCAAACTTGGTGCTAGATGATGGAACAAAGATGAAGGGCTATTCTTTTGGCCATCCGTCATCCATAGCTGGTGAAGTTGTCTTCAACACTGGTCTTGCTGGGTAAGGCAAACACAAAGGAAACATAAGTAGGAATGCTTTTTGTAATGCAGCACTAAACTGTGGAAAAAATATAAACAGCTGCCTGTTCATTATTATTATTTATTATTACATTAATAATAATGCATTATTTGTATTACCATAACGTGTAGGAGCCCTTGTCATGAACCAGGACCCCATTGTGCTAGGTGCTGCACAAATACAGAACCAAAAGACAGTCCCCTACTCCAAAGAATTTGCAACCTAAGTATAAGACAAGAGACAATAGATGGCAATAGACAGACTAACTGGGATATACAAAGAAACAATGAGACAGTATTGATCAGCATGACAAGCCGTGGTCAGTAGCCTAACTGTTGTCAAGTTTTTTGTGTGCATCATGGCAAAGAAGATTTTGAGAAGGGATGTGAAGGTGGAAAAAAATGTGAAGCTTCTCCCAAATGTGATAGGCAGCATCATGGTATAAAGCATAAAGGTTCAGTGCTCACATGGACTTTCTGAACATTCTATCATGTCATCCCTATTTTGCAAACTGATAACTATGGTAAATCCCTTCACTCAGCTTTGAAATGCAGCCACTTCTGTGTTGAAACATGGTAACAGCTTAATGGCACGCAGCAATAAGTTGTAACATACTGGCCAAGTGTGTCTTCATCTCCCTTGAGTGGCTAGGTGTCATATATAGTGGTATATGAGTCTGCTTCTGTCTCTAAGCCAATAAAACACGTCCTTTAGCTCAGGCAGTAGAGGCTGATGCTTTTAAATCCACAGGACCCAAGTTCAGCCCTCCCAGAGGTTCTGTCCAGGGGCATCATTACAAGTGGTGACTCATATAGGGATCAAACATAGAATCATAGAATATCAGAGTTGGAAGGGATCTCAGGAGGAGTTGATCTCATTCAACCCCTGGCTCAAAGCAGGACCAATACCCAATTTTTGCCCCAGATCCCTAAATGGCCCCCTCAAGGATTGAACTCACAATCTGGGTTTAGCAGGCCAATGCTCAAACCACTGAGCTATCCCTCCTGTTGAGCTCTGAGCCCCTCATCTAGAAGGAGTATGTGATGCTCACTAGCATGTTGGGACTCTTTGTCCAACTTCAGCGTAGAAGCTCATGAGTCTGCGATAGCCTTGGAGCTAATGGACCTGGTCAATCAAACAAGATCACTGGCCACTGTTTCTGCAGGATTGTCCAGATGAGAAAGTCAGCCATAGTGCAGACTTGCTTGATGCAATAAGATCATTAGTGAGGAGCAGCAGGCCTCAATGGGAGGGAGAATCAAGACGTTTCTGAGGTAAAATTGAAGCTCAAGGTTTCAGTGCAAATCTTTGTGCACCTGCTCCACTCTCCCCAAACTCTGCTCTCCCTACCTGGAACAAATACCGCAAGATGGGTTTTTAAATAGTTCCATTGGTGAGAACACTAAATTGCAGCCTAGGAAATCTGTTTGCAAAGTTTTGCATCACAAGGCAATTAATTATGTTTTTCGACAGCACTAATTACTAGCTGTGTTAATATACCTGCCAACAAACAACTGTTTAATATAGATCAAAATGATGGAGGGCACCAGAGTTCTCTTCCCTGTGATAGATTATGGTTAATAAATCTTGTCACATCGCAAAAGTCAAGCAACACCTGATGGATTAATTTCCCTTCAACACTGCAGCTCAGCAGCAGGAGCTGGATTTAGTATTCGTTTACTGACGATACACAGAGGACACACTCAGAAGGAATGGCCTGTGTTGGGGGACATATGGGGAAGAAGCAAAATATGAGGTTAAGGTTTATTTTACTGTCCATGGGCATAACCTCCTCCCAACCAGCTCGGATTTTGCAGGACTGTCCCACTTTGAACGCAAACCCCCTGTCCTGGTTGAAGTAGAACATTTTCCATATAGAGTGGCACCCACAGCCACATGTACGTTATGCATGGTGTGTGCCATTGGCAGGGGCAAAGTTTAGAAGGGCAGCAGCTTCAGCCCCACTGGGAGTGCGCAGTGGCTGCAGGAGCTCAGGACCAAACCACGGTGGACTGGGCTGGGAGGTGGGGGCTGAGCATTGCGCAGACTCAGCGGATGAGGTGCTGAGCCCAGGAGCAGCAGCAAAGATGATTCACAGGGATTGGTGGTGACCAGCTGCATCCCGCTCTAGGGTGGTAGGAAACCCTGACTGTTATGGAGAAGAGAATGTGGCGGGGGTGAGGGGAATTAAACCTTGCAGTGTTCTCGCAGGGCACGAATGTGGCTGGGTTTGTCACAAATCCAGGGATTGCTGGGCAGAGAGTGAGACCTCATAGCTCTCAAAGTCCCAGAATAATGAAGGCCTCGAGTATCCAAAGGAATCCATTCACCCGTGGATTGACTTTAATGACACTGTACCAGGATAAGGGTCTTTAGGAATAGATAGACGTCTTGGCCTTAAGTCCCTGTCAGGCACAGGACCTGGTCATGATAGATAGCAAGATACTAGTATGGAAGTGAGTGTGCTAATGAGCTGATGTAGTGTTGGCATAGGAGTGACTATGCCAAGACCTCTCGTAAGCCTCTGAGCAATGCCCTGTGTGAATTGAATATTACTAGAATCCTGACTATGTTCAGACTGAGCTTGTGAAAATTATTTCATGGAGCTATGTCTTTTCAATGACAAACTGAACTCTTGAGTTGTCACTTAACATTACAGAGAAGGAATGCTGGAGAGATGTTTGAATTTTACATGACTGGAAATGGCCGACATGTTGGCGCAGTTCAAATTTTTTGACAAGGCTTTTTGGTGAAATTTTTGAATTTTGGTGACTGGGATGATTTTCCACAGAAATGTTCACAAAACATTCAACTAGTTGTATACAAATAATTTCATTTTAGAAGAAAAATGCAGGAAGAATTGAAAACACTTTTGCAAAAAATACATAAGTTCCCCTTTTTTCCCCTTGACATGTTTGCTCCCTTTTTTTGTGTTTGTTTCCATGGACATTCTAGCAGAGAAAGTGATTGACAAGAATTTACAGAGATCAGGCAGGACTTGTTGTGTAAGCCCCGAGAGGATTGGACCCTGATGCCTCTTTAGTTCTTGTGCCATATGTGTCATTCTTTGTGCCATTTCTCCAAGCTATAGGAGGCATTGTGCATGCTTTAAGGGTATTATGGCCCAGTGCAGAGCTGTGCATGTATGTCACAGCCAAACCCAGTGGCTTTTTTCCAATGTTTTTTGAATACAAACAACACACAAAGATTAATTACATTGGCATTGGCATTAATGAAGGATGTTTGGTAGCGTAAACAATCCAATAGGAAGGAGAATATCTCTCTCTCTATATATATCTCTCTATATATAGAGATATATATATAAGGCACGTACTATATGTGCCAAATGTCTGCATACCATGCATTTACTATAATCATATGTTAACAATGAAAACCTCATGCATATTTAACCAGAGCAGGAAATATATTTCCAAAAGCAGGACAAGCATACCGAGGAATATTTCATGGACTTTGTTTAACTGACACGTCATTTCTCTTAGTTGGCTAGAGCACTCACTTGTCTGTATCAGCCTGCAACCATTCTGGCTTTTGTAAAGAGTTTTCCAGTGTTTGACAATTAATCTTTTGGCAGTGAGGCTGGTGTTCCATAAAAATGTTTCTTGCAAATTGCTGATATCTGGTAAACTGTGGGAGTTTCCAATTAAATACCATTTAAACAACAACAATAATAATACATTATGTGTATATATATAGGGCAAATTCATCCTGAAACACCCAATGCACTTGGGAAAGTATACGAAAGGATAATTTCATCCACTGCTGAAATACAGCCATTTCTGGGGTGTAAGAGAGCAATTATTTAACAGTTCACAGCTACAGGACATAGAGAAAATGAAGAACTACTTATTCAATTGGAGCTGCAGAGGGAAATGTAGGCAGAGTGCAATTATCTGATTTGTAAAATGAGGCTAAAAATGTTCCAGTACTGACCTCATAGAAACCTTAGATTTGAGTATCAATTCAGCAAAACATTTAATCGTGTGTTTAAATCTATCCCTCCTTGGGAGTTTTCTCCAGACTCTGCATTCCCTTGTATTTGGGAGTTCACTGCTGGCTAGTTTATGTTGGCTTTTTCGCTCCCTGCCCCATGCCAAAAGTTGTCTGTTGTTTGTTTTTAACTCAGGTACACTGAAACCCTGACAGATCCCAGCTACCGGGGGCAGATTCTCACGATGGTTAACCCCATTGTTGGCAATGGTGGGGCGCCAGACACCGCTGCCTTGGATGAAATGGGCCTCAGCAAGTTTTTAGAGTCTGATGGAATCAAGGTAATGGCAGCAGCAAAATCAGGACTGGACAAACTAGTCCAGTGGAGACCTGATTTAGAAATACAAATCCCTGGGGTGGATGGGAGTTTACTGACATCTTTCAGGCTCATCCTCGGAGGGGGGAAAGTTAGATGGAACTTCCCAGAAATATGCAGAAGATTGTTTTTTTTTCTTCATCATCTTTATTTCTGGTGCCTCAGATATGATTTTGTCTCCCAGAGGCAAACTGCCATAGAGAGATCAGATCATGGCAAGAGAGAGCCATCTGAGCACATAGGCTGTCTTTACTGAAGAGATTGGTGAGGGTCAGACTAGATCAGCAGTTCTCAAATTTCATTGCACCATGATCCCCTTCTGACAACACAAATTACTACATGACCACGGGTGGGAAGCAGCTTGAGCCTGAGCTCTTCCGCCCAGGGCAGGGTGGGGCAGGACCAGAGCCCTGCCGTCCCAGGCTCAAGCCCTTGAGCTTTGGCATCAGCCCCAGGCTTTGGCGCTCAGGCTTCGGCTTCAGCCCTGGGACCCAGAAAATCTAATGCTGGCCCTGGTGACCCCCTTAAAATGGGGTCATGACCCACAGTTTGAGAACTACTGGACTAGATGATCTACTGGTCCCTTCTCGCCTTTAAAATCTGAATATCCTCCAGCAGGACCATTTGATACAGCGAGGATTACAGTTTTGCCAAGCCGCTGTTTAGAGTAGGAACGTGAGGTGTACTTAGCAAGTGTGCTAGCCAGCACAGGCTTATAAACACTTCTAGTGTAAACAAAGATAGAAGTGTGTTAAAATGCATCAGCTGTACATGGTTAATGCTTCCACTAATCACAACTCATTGCCCCTTCTTTTCTCTTTGCAGGTGTCAGGTTTGCTGGTGCTGGATTACAGCAATGAGTACAGTCACTGGCGGGCAGTCAAAACTCTGGGACAGTGGCTGCAAGAAGAAAAGGTGAGAGATCTTTGGGCAACCAGAGCGGATACTTGACATGGAATATCTGTTCTGAGGAAAGTGCTAAGTGACTCCTTGAGTAATGGAAACCAGGAGAGAGAGATTCTGGTTTACAGTGTGCTACAGTTCGTGTCATCAGACCTTTGGTTTGTGCTGGCAAAGCCCCTGCTCTCTCTAGTTTGCACTGGGCTTTTTCTGGGTTTCCTACTTCTGAGACAATGAGGAGACACGGACAAGACTAACTAGGAGAAATGCTCATTAAGTGGGGATATTTGGTTCTTTGTTTTTTCACATTAGGTTAAGTTTATCATTACTTCATCCTCAATGCATCCGATGAAGTGAGCTGTAGCTCATGAAAGCTTATGCTCAAATAAATTTGTTAGTCTCTAAGGTGCCACAAGTACTCCTTTTCTTTCATCCTCACTTCAGTTTCTCTCCCCGCCCTGTGCAATTACTCTCCATTACTTTCCCTTCCAACGATTTCTCTCCAATGTGCTCCCCTGTTCCAAACTACTCCAGGTGCAGATACCAGGGGTCTGGTCATGTAGGCCCAGATTCTGAAGCCGCTCACCCCAGTGTAAATTGGGAGTAAGTGCACTGAAGTTCATAGAATATCAGGGTTGGAAGGGACCTCAGGAGGTCATCTCATCCAACCCCCTGCTCAAAGCAGGACCAATCTGCAATTTTTGCCCCAGATCCCTAAATGGCCCCCTCAAGGATTGAACTCACAACCCTGGGTTTAGCAGGCTAAGACTCAAACCACTGAGCTATCCCTCCCCCCGAAGTTAATTGAGTCCCACTGATGGAAAACCAGCGCCACACTCCTGAAGTCAACGACTTCTTGTCAGTGGAGCTATATCAGTTTACATCAGCTGAGGACCCGGCCCTCTGGTGGTAGGCCAGAACGGGGCTCGCAGACTAGACAGAAAGGCATATGCCACGCAGGTGTTTCATTGTACAGGTACCAGCTGCCCAGCACAGCACCTAGATACTTTGCTATTTCTGAGAGGGAACGTGGGGAGGGGAAGGAATGTGCAAAGGAGAGAGAGAGAAAGAGAAGTGTGTCCTGGGACTGTCTCTCTCTGATAGGCTGCCCAGCAAGGTGATCTCTCTGTAATATTCCCCTGGCTGTTCTCTGACTGGGCTCTCTTGTATGTTTCCTCCAGGTGCCTGCTCTGTGTGGGATTGACACAAGGATGCTGACTAAAATCATTCGGGGCAAGGTATGATCCCCCTCCCTGATTCCAAGTATATTAAACCCAGCCTCATCCCGTGCTTTCCCTAATGGCTGAGAGAACCACAGACAGCTGTTGGTGGCCGTGGGGCTACGCGACTCACGCTGCTCCTCAGGACCCTGCTCTGCCAAGCACTGTGCACTGCACACACTCTGACCTGCCAGCCAGAGCACTGCTCCAGATGAGAGTCCCCCATCTGCCACCCCATACGACTCCAGTACCCCTGAGTTGAGGCAGAGCAAGAACTCCCCAACTGTCCTTGAGCTCTTCTCCTCTTGGCTTCCCACTCTGTACAAGTGGGCCATGACAAAGCTGTGCTGACATAGGTGCAGGCTGGGGGGGAGAGGGGTTGCTACAGCCTGAGGGAGTCCCAGGTAGGCAGGTGTGTGTGTGCATGTTGTGGGTAGGCAGAGATGGTAGGCAGACCCCAATATAGGCAGAGAGAGAGAGCTTGATGGGTCTCCTTGCGTCTTATTTCACATCAGACCCTCCAAAGATGAGGCCAGTTACACCTTTTTGGGGCTAAGCCTTTATTTTCTTTTTGTATGGCCATTAGTCCTGTCTGGTTTCCCAGCACTGATCCTTGAAGGACATGTGCAATATTACGTTACTGGAGGGAGATTAATGGCAGGGTACCTTTCACATCTTGGGTAAAACAATGATCAAATCCATCTGGAATGAAGATCATTGCGCCACTGAGGCTTTTCTATTGCTCTTGTCTGGGGTTTTTTTGGTTGGTGTTTGAGTTGCATGATGCAGTCCAAACCTACATTCCCTCCACCCAGCAGTGTATGAATGACCTAACTTGAATATTTGCACAAATGAATACTAAGGAAAATGCCTGTTTTTGTAGACAGAAGACAAGTACTGTTTAATATAGTACATTTGTAAATGGAAATACATTTTGTACTTCCTTGATACGTATCCCTTAATAGATCAGTGCCCCTTTCATCCATAGTAAATATGCTTTCAATAATCATTTGCTTAGCATACACTGTAGGGTAGTAATGTGCATTATGTTGGACTCAGAGCGATATTGGTTTATGCTTTTTAAAAAATGCATCATGTTGCCTTTTTTCCCACGAATCTCAGTCAGGATGAAAAACTAACTTAATATTTCACTTTGTGTGTGTTTATAAATGGGAGATGAGGAGAGGGTTTCAGCATGATCAATGCATAAATGAACAGTAAACCCGGGGCACCATTTCATTAAGTAATCCAGTGTCAAGGTAAGACGCTGTGCATGTGAGGTGGTGGTGGTAGTGGGGTGTTGTAATCAGCTTTTCCGGAGTTGCAAGGCAGTTTTCAGAGCTCCCAAGTGGCTGTCTCTTGAAGGTCATACGGGCCTTTTCAACTTCTGCCCCATATAAACTTCACCAAAGCAGCAAATGTGAGAAGGGAAAGAGAAGTCTCCTCAAAACCCCAGAAAGAGGGCAAATTAGCAAAGAGGTTGTTAATGGCATTTTACCTAAAATGAGAGGAGAGAGACTCTGCCACCCTTGCTCACATGGGGGCTGTGCCTGTCCCATTCTGGCTATGTGTGGTGTATGATGCTAGGTGGTATGAGTAAAGGTAGCAGCTTCTTGCCCTTCCAGTGCCTGCCATTGTCACTTACCCACAGTTTGCACACACTGGTGTCCACGAGACTGTGGTTCCTTCTTGCTCTAAGAATAAGGAAAGGACTGCAATGTCTCAGGTATTACAGTGTGTGGCCTCACCCTGGTCCACCTGTGTACGGGAGTACCTTCGAAGCCTGTAGGGAGTCCCATTGCACACATTAGTGTGGGGATACAGAATGTAAAGGTGCCATGCTTTACCATAGGAGTTTGAGGAAGGGATATGGAAACACCCCCTTTCTCCCTTTCACTTTCGTCCTCTCATATGAAAGGTCCAGCATGCCTCCACTGAGAAGAGAGGATGTAACTCCCTGTGCCTGACACCAGAGCTGCTCCTGCAGTCAGCCAGAGTGGTTGGCAAGAAGACAGCATTCGGGGGAAAGCATTTAAGGTGCATGCTGGATTTGGGAGTGCTCCCAGACCTGCAAGCCTGCCATCTTGGGAGCTGAATTCTGATCTCCCCTGAGTAGCAATCCATTTTGCTACCACTAGACAGCTGACCTAGCCCGTATCCACTGATTTGATTGCCTGCTTTGCCTTCCCCAAAATATAGGGTGTTTAACCACTTTTGATACTGGTGAAGGTTAGCAAACTTTTGAAGTTGTAATGTTAAACTAAAGTCTTGGAGCAGCTGTTCAACTTCCTACGGATTTTTGTCTGTCAGCACCTGCGCCACTGTTTGCAACTTCTTGTTTGCTTGCACTTAGCTGTCTAATGCTTTATTTCCACAGGGCACAGTCCTGGGGAAGATTGAATTTGAAGGTCAGCCTGTGGAGTTTGTAGATCCAAATAAGCAGAACCTGATTGCAGATGTTTCAACCAAGGTGAGAATTCTCTCTCCAGTGTGGGTGCTGTACACTTGAGTAATAAAACTTCTCCCTGTTTGCCCTAGAGAGTTTCCTTTTTCCTTATCATAGCAAACGCTGTGCATTAATTGATAAATCATTGTCACTTGACTATGCAGTGCTCCTGCAGACTGTACCATGCGCCAAAGCTTTTGAGGATTACCCATTAATGATTTTAAGACTGCAGAAAGAGCACCCCTTTAGTCCTCTGCTTGGAGCTGGGGCCAGGTGGCATTAGAAGGAGTACTGTGTTGAGTAGGAATGGTCTAAACAGTTACCCTAGGAACTGGCAACACCAGATAGGGGACTGAGAGAGGGGCGACACCAAGTTGTAGTAGGTGGTAGGTATCGCCGTGGTGCATGGGGATGATTTTCATACCGTGAGAAGAATTTTCAGCTGGTGGAAAATGTGGTTTCTCTTAAAGGAATGTCAGTGAAAAGTTGGAAATCCCAGAAAACTCACAATCCTGATGGATCACTCTCTTCCAGCACAGTTTTTGCTAGTTTGGTTGTAGCAGTCAGCATTTTTGTACTGGACAGGGATTTTTTTTCTCCCCAGGGTAGGTATTACCCATAGCTGCCTACCACTTCTCTAGGTAGCGTATAGACCAGTAACGGAACACAGATTGTAACCGTGTTATGAGCCCCTTATTGCGGCATACAATGACAGGTTAATGCATGTTTGTTTTTGATTCCCTGGTGCATCTCATGAACCTGAAAACCATGTTCCATCCTAACAAGGTTAGGTTATTAAACCAGTATGGGCATGCACTGATGTCATGTCTACACTACACTTTTTAACTGTGATATAACCCAGTCAATGGGCGATGTTTTTGTAACGGGTCCCTTGACCCTGATGTAGCAGTAGTGCAGATGGTCAAGCTGCACAGGGCTGAAAGGGTAGCAGTCCGTGGCAAAGCTAGGAGTAGAAATTTGGGTGGGCCCCAGCTTAGGGTGGACGGGCAAAGACAAGAGGTTTGATGTCACAGCAAATCATTTGCATTGCATATTATTATATTATACCTTATTGTCTATTTATAGCATCTATTTGAATACTTGATTGTAGGAGTAGATAACTGGGTGCACAGAAGGGATTTGAGTGCAGGGAGCCTGGGGGCTGGACTGGCCAGTGAAGAAGGCGTGATCCCCGCCACCCCATGGGAAGCACAGGTTAAGCTGGGTCAGGCAGGCCAGGTGTAGCCTGCACAGGGCCTGGCTCTTAGCAAAGTAGTCTGGGGCTGGGAGACATTTCCAGTGCTGAGCATAGGCAGTGGCATGGGCCCGCAGGGCTACTCTGCTCCCTGCTGGTCATAGCGTTCGGCAGATGGGCCGAAAGCCACCTGTTATTTAGCCAGGAGTTCCTGATCCATGACCACACAGATATTGGCTACTGCATTCACACAGATTTGGGTGGGGCTGAGTGCTAACTCTGTCTATGCCCCTGATGGCAGTGAGGAAGGCTGACAGGTCAATGCTCTCTTCAGTTTCTGAAAAGCCCCTTATTGCAGCATACAATGACAGGTTAATGCATGTTTGTTTTTGATTCCCTGGTGCATCTCATGAAATTGGTGAGTCCCTCAGATCAGGCACTGTATACTTCTCCACCAACTACACTATATTTTTGGAATGAAACTTGACCATTCCGTACATGCAAATGTCCATCTGCCGTCAGCTGATCTAAACTTTATAATAAAACCTGTCTCTGTTATTTCCGCCTCTTGACTCTCTTGGTAATGGCAGAATTACTATAAAGATACTGGAAATACCATCCATAAAAGAGATATAAAAAGATTAACACGGCTTCTGTGGTCTCATTATGTTTATAACTTCATTTTATAGTCTTAAAAAGCAACTTCACAAATAAAGCTGACAATTAGCTAAACTCTTCAATGGTGGTAATTACAGGACATGATAATCTATTTGCTAGCAAACAGCTATTTTCATGTAAATAAGGATGCAGTAAGACCAGGTTTCAGAGTAGCAGCCGTGTTAGTCTGTATTCGCAAAAAGAAAAGGAGTACTTGTGGCACCTTAGAGACTAACAAATTTATTAGAGCATAAGCTTTCGTGAGCTACAGGAGTTTTCTTATCAGTGGTACATTAGAAGTGTTTTTTTTTTCCTTTGTATGCTAGTGAGATAGGCTCTGTTTATGGAAGGTGTTTATATAGGCCAGACTTGTAGATGTTAGCTGCCTTTTGCAGGGAGTTTCTCTAGAGATTATTATGCTGTTAATTTGAGTGTGTTATATTCAGATGCCCAGAGCAGATGAACTGTTTAATCACTTGAGAAGGTCACGTCATTTATGTACACAAGAACCTAACCAATTGGACAGAGTAAAATCATTAATGCTGCATTGTTATGGTACCTGCAAGCCATGAATCCAGCCTCAAAAACTAAGGGTTTGGGGTTTTATTAGCGACCTGTATAACAGATTGTTCTGAATTACAAATTTCAAATCTGGATCTTAATTTCTGAAAGATTTAGCTCAGATGAGAGCTTTTTGTTCAGGCCCATTGCTAGTCCAAATAACTCAGAGCAGCTTTGCTCTGTAATTAATTGTATGGGGATTAGAACAACCAAAGAAAGTCACCCCCCAGTGAAGTGTTTGCATCATTAATGTTGCATAGATCCTGTATATATGAGCTGCAAGGAGCCAAAAGCCCTCTGGAAGCCTATTTAAAAATGTGGTTGAGATTTTTCAAAAGCGTTTAAGGGAGTTTGGCACCCAGTGCTCATTGACTTTCAATACGAGTTTGGTACCTAACTACTTTAGGCACTTTTGTAAGTCCCAACCTACGTTATTAACTTATTCGAACAAGCATACAACAATGTCTGTATAGGTAGAAGAACTGTAAAAAGCAAAACCAAATTTGCTTTGCATAAATATGGTTCTGCAGTTTACTAAATTAAATCAAACCACTGTTTTATTATAAGATAATGTACCAAAGAGCATAACAGACAGATAACCCCTTTGCAAATCAGAACACAGGCATGACAAATAGTATTAGAAACTTAGAAGAAGATCATAGAATATCAGTGTTGGAAGGCACCTCAGGAGGTCATCTAGTCCAACCCCCTGCTCAAAGCAGGACCAATCCCCAGCTAAATCATCCCAGCCAGGGCTTTGTCAAGCCTGACCTTAAAAACTTCTAAGGAAGGAGATTCCACCACCTCCCTAGGTAATGCATTCCTTAGGTAACCACTCTCCTAGTGAAAAAGTTTTTCCTAATATCCAACCTAAAGCTCCCCCACTGCAACTTGAGACCATTACTCTTTGTTCTGTCATCTGCTACCACTGAGAACAGTCTAGGTCCATCCTCTTTGGAACCCCCTTTCAGGTAGTTGAAAGCAGCTATCAAATCCCCCCTCATTCTTCTCTTCTGCAGACTAAACAATTCCAGTTCCCTCAGCCTCTCCTCATAAGTCATGTGTTCCAGTCCCCTAATCATTTTTGTTGCTCTCCGCTGGACTCTTTTTAGTTTTTCCACATCCTCCTTGTAGTGTGGGACCCAAAACTGGACACAGTACTCCAGATGAGGCCTCACCAATGTCGAATAGAGGAGAACGATCACGTCCCTCGATCTGTTGGCAATGCCCCTACTTATACATCCCAAAATGCCATTGGCCTTCTTGGCAACAAGGGCACACTGTTGACTCAAATCCAGCTTCTCGTCCACTGTAACCCCTAGATCCTTATCTGCAGAACTGCTGCCGAGTCATTCAGTCCCTAGTCTGTAGCGGTGCATGGGGAGGACCTAGATTCACCAATGCTCTGCAGCCCCAGGAAATGGATTGTGGGGCATGTTCCTACCAGATGATGTGATATATAAATCAGTAGACACATCCCAATAGATTATCTCTGTTTTCAGTGCTGTAGAGGAAGGCTAATCCCTACCCATTTTACTCCATTAGGGGAATTCCTTCTTCAAACATAGCAATCAGTCACACACCATGCTTATGATCAGAACTGGCATAGAGAAGGACATGCTATTGCCTACATTATAGAATCATTCAGCTTATCAAAACAACGCACTACATTAGGATAATGAGAAGAAAGGGGCTACATGACAGCAGATGGGAAAGTGTCTTGCAGGGAAGGAGTTGGAAAATACATAAAACCATCCACATCAGATAAACATGTGCCACTCTCAGTGACATTCTAGATGGGCTATTGGTCTGTACTGGTATGGCAAATTGTACTGATATTGTGGTGATTCTGTATTGTGTAGATGTAACATGTAGTGATTCATTCTGTTACATCCCAGCCTTATTGCAAGTGGAGACTCAAAGTGACACTGAAAGCATAATGTGTCAGATCCTGAGCAGGTGTAAATTGGCTTTGGTTTATTAAAGTCAGTGGAATGACTCCAGTTCATACCAGCTGAGGACCTGGCCCATGGTATCTATCACTGTCTGTCTCTAGTGCCACATCTGAGCCACAGCTCTTGAGAATTCAGTTGCTATTTTCTGTTAATGAGGTGAAACACAGAAAAGCTAGTCATTAACTATGGAAACAACCAGTTTCTTAGGGATCATTGTTATGACTGCAACGAACAGTATATGAAAAAGTGTTACACTTGTTTTTGCCTTTCATAACAAAAATTAACCTCTGTGGCACTTCCTGAGATTTCCTTGTAAATTGACTGGTAAGTGCCAGTCACTTCCTGGCAGTGAACAATCAATCTGCTACCAACCTGTGTGCAAAGCACCCTCACTGCGTTTTATGGCTTGTGATTTGTCACTTACAGTAATTTATCTTTTTTCTAAACCTGTCAATAGGAAGTCAAGGTGTATGGCAAAGGGAATCCAATTAAAATTGTAGCAGTGGACTGTGGGTTAAAGAACAATGCTATCCGTTTGCTAGTAAAGGTAAGTCAGTGTTCTGTATCTTTCTCCTCCAGGGAGCTTCTTTTGCAGCATTGCTTTAGTACAAGACTGCCTGATTGTTTAGCTGTATCCGTCCTAGGGAGCGGGCCACTCATTCTTACTGAACTTTCTATTTGAAAAATTGGTAGGGATCCGTCCCACCCACTGCCCTCCACCTCAATGTTTTTATTTCAGTATAACCCTTGTTAGATGATTCCCAGTGGGATGAGTCATTCTTTGAATTTTACTGATGGTCCCTAAAGCTAACATGCTGGTGAAGAATAGCCATAAGGCAGCCATTGTGTCTGAATTCCATGAGAAGCTCTATTGGCAGGAGACTAAGATGGTTTCATTGAGGGACTCACATGTGAGCTGAGGAGATTGCAAGGGATATGTCACTACCTGCCCAATAGCAACCAAGGAAGAATCAGCCCTGCATTGCAAAAAATGATTTAAAGCAGAAAACTCTGCACTAATGCTTTTTTTCTTGGAAGACTTTCTCATAATTGAGATATCAGCCTTTATGCCACACTAGCCCTTTGTCTTGTTTCTCAGCAGAAGGAACTAAGTTGGTGGCCTTCCGTTCTCTGAAGGAACTGGGTTTCCTGATGTCCAAAATCATTCTCTGCTAATGCAAACATTAAGGCTGTAACAGAAAGCATGCTTTGCATTGCATCATGCAGCCATTTTTGGTTACAGTTTGCACCTAATATTTGATAGCCTCATGACTGTTTTCCCCATTTTAAATGATTGGGCCAAAGGAAACCGTCTGGATTTCACAGAGGGTATAGAAAAAGGTTGGTGAAACTAAAGAGAGAAGGTGGGACCATTTCCAATGGAAAAGGGTTTAGGAAGCAGTGTGGTACTAGGAAAAGTCAGCCCAGCAAAAGCCATCTAGAGTTGCCTAAGCAGCACAAATCCAAGATCGAATCGTAAGCGATTCTTGCACTGTTTTCTCTGGATGACATGCACAACCTATGTGTGGTCGAAGAGAAGTCCATTGAACTAGTATTAATGGAAGGAATGTGACTGAGCAGTTAAAGCAGAAAACTATACAAGACTCCTGGGTTTTATTCCTGGTATTGCCACTTGTATGCTGGATAGCCTTGGGCAAGTAACTTTGACCGCAATTCAGTAAAACACTAAAGATGTGCTTCACTTGAAGCTCCAGTGTGGGCCCGTCGCCTGGGAGCCAAGAAAAGTCAATAGGACTATTACAGATGTAAAGTAAAGCCTGTGCCTAAGGACCAGATTCTTAACGAGACTTCAATGGGAGTTAGGTGCCTAAATACCTTTGAGGATCTGTGCCCAAGTTACTTATTTAGGCTTGCAAGGATTAGATTTTTATCCGTATATGCCAGTAAATGTTGGTTTCACCATACGTACACAAACTGACAAAACAGATTTCCGGAGATAACAATCAACATTTCCAGCTAGGCAAAGGAAGAGAAATGTGGCTTGAGAACTTATTAGGGTTTGGCTTTAAGGATATTTACTTTGTCTATGTTGACATGTGCTGTTGACCATTTGTGTTTTAATGGTTACAAAACATTATCCTTTTGAATCTCAGCATCTACAATTGTTAAATCATTGTCTGATTCCTCACCATTGCCTGAACCTTACATAATTCCTGCAAATGTGAAACTTTAAATTGATAAAAATAAAAAATGCTTAAAAATAAACATCTAGACTATCCATCAAAATGATTACAAAATTGAATTTTGCCGAACCTGTCTCTATTGAATCAGGATCTAACCTGCCTCCTTTTGGTAAAGAGCTGGGATCCTGTGCTTTTAGGTTAATAGGTTTCATGGGCTATTCGTGCTGTCACTGTGAAGACTTTAATGTCGTGGTGAACAGGTCAGTGACAACTGTGAAGTCCTCAGTGGCCACAGGCTTGTTACATTGTTAAATACATCCCTAAAGGTAGAGATTTACCAAAGAGAGTCTACATATTGGCATGCAGGATTGGTTTTGGTGGAATATGTCTGCTGGGCCATAAGGGAGCAGTTAGAATGAACTCGCCCTGTAAGAGGCTAAATTGACTTAAAGCATTTTCCTCCTTCCTCTTCTGCTTCTCTGCCAGCGAGGTGCGGAGGTGCATTTGGTCCCATGGAATCATGATTTCACCAGGATGGAGTATGATGGGCTTTTTCTTTCTGGCGGCCCTGGGGATCCGATGCAGGCACAGGAGCTGATTCAGAATCTTCAGAAGGTACAGCATGTGCAGTGGGGTCGCTTGCCGGTGATGACCTGATGGTTCCTTTAAGAGGACTCAGTCTTTTCTGAGCAGATCATGTATTTGAAAAATGAATGATCATGGAGCTAACGAGTCGTTTGCCCAAGTTCACTTCGGTCATTTTGCTAGCAGTATAAATCCCTGTCCTGTGTCTAGTTAGATTGTTAGCTCTGGGCCAAGGATCTGCCTAGTCATAGGATTGTAAAGCCTTTAGCACAGTTATAGGCGCTGAAGACGAACTGGTGGTGTCTTGCAGCATACTCTAATGAGTCAGTGCATATCTGTGTTGAAGTCAAGCAAGGCGAACGTGTACATTATGGAGCAGTATGGTTCTCCTGGGAAATATGCCCTTCTCTTCTAAATTATGTAACTTACAAATGGCTGGAGCATCTCAGTTCCAGTGATGCGCAATGCCATTGCTCATTCCCTATGGCCCAGGAAAACAGCCTGAGTCACAGCTCTAGGCACTTTGGAGCAAAGGAGAGAAGGAATCACACCTGCACAGGCTGTAGAGAGGCCACAGAGCTTCTGCTTGGCTGTGGCTGCCCCTGCCCTGAGACTGTAGTTGCTTCTGGGGGGCATGTTTCCCTGCTTCTCAGGGAGCAATCTCAGCGGATCTGCAGAGCCATGCATCCACTACCTGTAGTCATAGAGTTATAGAGTGTAAGGTTAGAAGGGACCATCAGATCATCTAGTTTGACCTCCTCTATGTCACATGCCACCAACAGCACCCCACACCCTGGGCTAAACCCAACAACTGGAATTAGACCATGGTAGGACAGCCCCCAGGAGAGTAGACTGTTTTGCACCACAGGCAGAGAACAGGAGGGATCAAGGTGCTCCACTGCCCAAGACCGCAGGGAAATGATTGGGTCAGATACACCCACATACTCTTGGCATGTTGCCCACACCACACGCTGTAGAGGAAGACAAAAAACCTCCAAGGTCACTACCTCTTTGACTGTGGGAAGTTCCTTCCTGACCCCACACATATTGCAGTGAGTTCAACTTGTTCTCCTATTAGCCCTGCCGCATCGCACAGGACACTTCTGTGAGCTGTGCTGTGCACCGAACAAAGACACTCACTGGGTGGCCTCCCCAGATCTTGCCCAGCAGCACCACACCTGTTCCACTGTATGGAGTGACCTCAAAACAGCTGGACGAGGGATGTGATGGTGGGCAGAGCATTGGCCCCTAGCTGTGCATGTGTGCTGGGCACTCTGAATTTCCACCTGGGCATCAGCAGTGTATAAGAAACACTACCCTGGCAGCAATGCAACTAGCTCATTTTTGTCTGTCAAGACAAATCTGTCAAGACAAATTAAATCCTAATTGAAAAAATTGCATTCAAATGCATAAAGAATATGACTAGTTTGCATTATTGCTGAGCTTGGAGATTCACTGTTCCCATGGATCTCACAGTTGGATTAATGAAAATTATCTCTGCCTAGGTCTTGAAGAGTGATCGCAAGGAGCCATTGTTTGGGGTCAGCATGGGGAATCTGGTAACTGGTATAGCAGCTGGAGCTACATCCTACAAGATGCCCATGGCCAACAGGTATGATGACACTGCTGCTTTACAGAATCTGAACACATGCCCTCAGGACTGCAAAGAACCCAATACATCAACATTTTGCCTTCCCCTCTCCAATGTCCAGGATGCCAGATGAGTTGGGGATCTATAAATGCTGCTGCATATCTGTCCCTCTTCCCATAGGTCACATCCCAACATGACCTAAGGGGTAGAGTGAACACCATGGATGCAGAATGCACATCTTTCTCCCTGGGTCAAGCACAGCTAGAAACCAGCAGTGTTCATTTGTGCACTATGTCTGCTGCTGATCACTAATTAACATCTCCACTAGATCCCCTTCTAGCTTTGGAGCTCAGGTTTAATCCTCCCTACTAAATAACTCCCTGCTTTAATCCTCCCTGCTAAATAACTCACTAGGAGAAACCATGAATTTACATACAGCCAGTGGTGAGCTGGAGCCGGTTCGCACTGGTTCGCTAGAACCGGTTGTTAAATTTAGAAGCCCTTTTAGAACCAGTTGTCCCACGAGGGACAGCCGGTTCTAAAAGGGCTTCTAAATTTAACAACTGCCCAAAAGTGGCGCCTTAGGTGCCGACTCAGTGGGTGCTCGGGGGCTGGAGCACCCACGGGGAAAATTTGATGGGTGCAGAGCTCCCCGCCCTGCCCCGCGTCTGGCCCCAGCTCACCTCCGCTCCACCTCCTCCCCTGAACGCGCCGCCCCGCTCTGCTTCTCCACCCCTCTCCCCCGGCTTCCCGCAAATCAGCTGTTTGCGCGGGAAGCCGGCGGGCGGGCTGAGAAGCAGGCAGCGGCTTCACGCTCAGGCCCAGGGAGGTGGAGCACAGGTGAGTTGGGGCGGGGGTGTGCGAGGAGGGCTGCCCGCACTGCAGCAGGTAACCCGGGGGGGAGGACGGGGCGCAGGGGAACCGCTCCCCGCCCCAGCTCACCTCCGCCACCCTTGGCCTGAGTGGGAAGCCGCCGCCTGCTTCTCAGCCCTCCCCGGCTTCCTGCCGAACAGCTAATTCGCGGGAAGCTGGGGCAGGGGCAGAGAAGCAGGGCAGGGCGTTGCATTTAGGGGAGGAGGCGGAGGTGAGCTGGGGCCAGGCGCAGGGCGGGGAGCTGCCTCAGAGCACCAAGGGAGTTGGCGCTTAAGGTGCCACTTTTGATGTGATCAGTGGGGGGGAGCAACTGCCCCCCCAGCTAGGCTCCCCCACCCCTAGGAGCCAGAGAGACCTGCCGGATACTTCCTGGGAGCTGCCCCAGGTAAGCACCGCTGGGACTCCCCACCTTGCCCCCTGGCAGGTCCCTCTGGCTCTTAGGGGCGGGGTGGGCACCCACTATGGTGGCCCACGAGACCCTCCTGTCCAGTTCTGGGGGCAGTCAGGGACAGGGAAGGGGGGTGGATGGGGCAGGAGTCCCCGGGGAGCGGGGGTGGGCCACGACCCCCTCGTGGGGTGAGAAGGGAACCGGTTGTTAAGATTTTGGCAGCTCATCACTGCATACAGCAGCCCAACCATGGCACTTTTACACTGGGCATTGTGTGCCCAAGAGATCAGAGCTGGAGCAGGTGTGACCACCTTCAAAGATAACATTGGTACATCCTCCATTACTGCTCCTGCTGGAAGTTGATTGCAGCTGCAATGGGATATCTCCACCATACTTCTCAGCAGGCCTCTCTCTTAGCCTGCACACTGATATGACTCCATCATAACCTGGATAGCAGTAACTTTATTTATTCGTTCCAGAAATTGAGCTTGTTCCCCTAAATAAATTGTTCATTTCAAGGCAGATTAGAAAGTATTTGAATGAGTTGGTCCAATGCTGCTAAAGAATATCACTGTTCGAATTTGATTTCTTGATCATTGTGGTTGTGACACTGACTATAGAAATCAAATAGCTGCTATTGCTTAGCGGTAACACCCTCCCCTAGCCAGACCTTCTAAATTAATTTGTGTTGGGGAGGTAAAGTATCTGTGTCATTCTGCAGGTGCGTAATTTGAATGGTCAGTACTTTGCTTTTGCTAACTGTGATGCATTACTGTGATATTCTCCTCTTGCCCTTGATGCTCCGTTCCCTCCATCACCTACATCTCTGTCTCTGTCCTTTCCCCCTCTCTTTTCTTAGAGGTCAGAATCAGCCAGTTATGAACCTATTGAATGGACAAGCTTTCATTACTGCACAGAACCATTGCTATGCACTTGACAGCAACACCCTTCCTGCTGGCTGGAAACCTCTTTTTGTGAATGTCAACGATCAGACAAATGAGGTAAACACACTCTCTCCAGATACCTGCTCAGGCAGTGGGTGAGACAGGGAAGACGGTCATTTATTTCACTCACTTGCATCACTCAAGCCTGTTTTATCTGCAGGAACAGCATTACAGGTTATCCATCACGACCAGTTGTTCCCTAAGAAATCTTTTCTCTCCGTTTCATTATCTGATAATTACCTTTATTTGGTGGCACTGCTTTGTCAGCCGAATCGGTTACTGTGACCTGTGGGTGACCACTTGGCCAGCTAAGCAAGCTGCAGAATCAGTGCAATGATCCCTTCCCACCTCTTGAGGAGCCCCAGTGTGCTGTACAGACACAGTCTCTGCCCCAACGAGCTTACAGCCTTAATAGACAAAGTGTGGGAGGGGAAGGATTGTCACAGAGAGCAATGACTTGTCCTGGGTCACACAGTAACTCTGTGGACAAACAGAAATAGGAACCAGGCCTCCAGAGTCCCAGTTCGGTGCCCTATCCACTAACCAAGGCTGCCTTCTGTAAGCCTGTGTTATTCTTGAGACTCATAGAAATGCTGCTTAAGAGTAGCTGTTTAGAAAAAAACAATTTGAGTGGGTGGATACCTCCCTATCCCCTTGTATTAGCTCTTTGCTCCCACCCCACATCAAACTTGATAGGTTAGAAACTGCTGTACTGTACTAGTGTGTTCAAAATCCTTTTCTGGAAGACACTGTTAGCAGAAGTTTGTTTGCCAGTTGGTGTTGGCTACAGTTCTGAGTAGAGCTGGACAAATAGTGGGGAAAAAAATTCCCACCACCGTTTGCTTCAGTGTTGAAATTAGTTAGCTTTGGCATCATTCGCACACCCCGTTTTGTGTTCACTTTATATGAAGATTGGAGCAGTTAAACTTGGCTGGCAAAAATGTTTGTGGAAAGCAAAATTCAGAGTCAGATGAGCAAGAATGATGCCCCAGGCTGGGTCATCTGTGGGGGGTAAACTTACAACCTCTGCATCTAAAAAACACGAGACCCTATTGCTTGATCTAAAGAACCAAGTCTGTTATACTGGAGGCAGTAGCAGACTCATAAACAGCTATACGTGGTATAGCCATTAGAAGGGGACGAAGAGCCACACGATGTTAACCCACATTCTGAAAACATTCACAGAAACTGAATTTGATAATTCCACATGTAAGTTGTGTTCTCTTCTGTTCAGGGAAGAGAAACGAAACCGTGCGACCAATCTGGCCAGTCCCAGCTGAGCAAACCAATGCAGATACCAAATATTTATAATCAAGCCATGGAGTAAAAATTTGGAAAAGACATATGTAGACTAAATAAAACTAACCAATACATTAAGGGACACTGTAGCCAGCTCATGGTATTCTGTGACCAGAAGTAGGGCATAGCTCGCACAATAATTAACTAATTGTGGATTCTGCACTTTATGGTAGCTATACGAAGGCCCCCAACCAACAGCCCATCTCTCACTTCCACCCTCACCACCATCCCAGGCTCTCTCCCTTTGTCTCCCTCCGCTCTCAACCACGTCTCTCATCCCTGCTCCCACCCAGCACACCTTCGCTGAGGCCTACTTTGGCCTTTCCTCAGGGGAGTGGAGGTGGAGCCTGTAGTGGGCCCTCTCGGCGGCCAGGGCTTCTCATCTTCCACCTGACATGGTCACCTTCTCATGGTGCAGCAATTACTCCTTCAGACCTCACTCATTTATTGTCCCAGGGCCAAGCTGCAGCCTGTGTCATGCCATTCATGACAGAGGTCTGGTGCCTCCTGCTGCAGCTTGCTTGGAACTGCCAGCAGCTGCTGAAAACCCAGCTCAGGCAACTCTCCAGCTGTCCTTGGCTTGGCAGAGTGTTCCCACTTGTCATCTCCTGACAATGGCCCTGGGAAGAGAGAACCTGTGCCCGCTGCTGCAGCATCCATAATTTGCCTCACAGTGTTGTATTAAAGACAGGGTGCCATGTCCAACCCTAGAATAATGAAACTACCGACATCGTTGGAGTTAGAGCAGGAATGTATTTGGCCCAGTGTTTTGAGCAGAACTGATATGAAATCAGAGCAGTAGAAGCAGTCATTCTACTTTAGCCCTCTCCAGGGTGACCTTTTACTGCAGTGTGTCCCCTCCTCCCAGCCTGCTCCCATGTATCTCCCCCCCCACACACCCTGGTCCAATGTTGCGTCTGGAAGGAGACTAGCATATCTTCTCTGGTAAGTGCTTGGTAATCAATAGTGCTGTTCAAAGCATTTGCTATTCAGTAGTGCACAATCCAGTAGGTTAAATGGGTACTGTATTGCCAGTAAAAGGGTGAATGGCTCAATGCTTTAATGGATAAAACACTCTGTGAAGACTTGGAATGAAATAAGTTTCAACTCGAAGGCCTCAAAAAGCATACCAGCCCCTTGCCCTTCAGTGCCTACAGGGCTGCAAGCAGTAGCCTTCCTCTATCCCTCTCATTACCAGAATGTTGTTGTCTAAGGCAATCTCTTTTATCCCTGCAGGGAATTATGCACGAGACCAAACCAATTTTCACAGCACAGTTTAACCCGGAGGCCAGTGCGGGGCCAACAGACACAGAGGTACTGTACAGAGACTGATTCAGGGTTGCTTTGGGGGTGGCTGAAGGAATGCATGTAGAGTATAGAGCAGCTAATGGAAGAGCCCTGACAATCTTGATGCAGTGACATTCCTAGGTCCTGTTTTCAGAAATGTCATGACCCTAATCAAGATCCCAGTCCTGCATAGACTTGCCTGCATTTGGTCTGATTCAAAGCTAATTGAAATCAGTGGAAAGACTTCCATTGCCTTCAGTAGGCTTTGGGTCAGGCTCTCGAGTGACTCCATTACACGAGTAGCAGAAATCAATCTCATGTGCTTTGGGTCCTTGAGTGACTTCATTCACATTGATGGGATTTTTCACGTGCAGAAAGTTTCTCACGGGCTTAAATCTTTGCAGGACAGGACCCATACCCCTTTTACCTGAGATGGTTGTAAAAGAAAAATTTCTATTTTATTAAAAAAAAAACCCAGATGCTTTTTTTGAATAAACCCCATTAACTTTTTCTCATACATTTTAGTTCCAATTTCTTATTTTGTAACTGTAGAGTTATATAAATGGATTCACACTCACTCTCTCGTGTTCTCCTCACTGAAATGAAATTTTAATCCCCCATCTGTGACTTCATGCAAATTCCGATAGCAACTGGTTGTGTAGTCTCAGTGAATGCCAAAGCAGCAGTTGCAGGCAGTGGTGCAAGGAGAGGGCATGTCTGAACATAAATCTTTTATTGAGTATTTCTTGGGAAAGGAAGCAGAAGTAGTTGGAATTGATTTGATTTTAATTGTAATTTGATATTGATGATTAAATATATAAGTGAATCTCTTGGTAAAAAATTTTACCTGTCTGAATGATCAGTGAATTGAAAAGAACTGAAAACCACCCCAGAATTGTCCTTGTAACCCCTTGTGCAGGTCCAATCTTTGAATACTGTAGTGTACTGCATATGCTGACAGATTTAGAGTGTCCTTGAAGGCGCACTGTGCGCAATCAGATCCACAGCTGGTGTAAATCAGCATAGCTCCACTGATCTGGTTAAGAGTACAATATTCTGATTTCTAACTTTTAACATTCATTCTTCCCTTGTACGTGTTATCACTCATGTACAAGTAAAGTATGTGTGTTGGGGAGGCATGGGTATGAGTGAATGAATGGGTTCTGAGTAGCAGCCGTGTTAGTGTGTATCCGCAAAAAGAAAAGGAGGACTTGTGGCACCTTAGAGACTAACAAATACATTTGTTAGTCTCTAAGGTGCCACAAGTCCTCCTTTTCTTTTTGAATGGGTTCTGTAGGCTTTCTCTCCCTATTCTCCCCCCGATACCACCTTGCTTCCTTGAATATGGTATTACGCCAAAGATCATTATGGAAATTAGAAATATGAAGCCAGTTTCTTGGTTGGTGTAAGTCAAAGTCCTCTGACGTCAATGGAGCTATGCTGACTTACATCAGCAGTGGATTGACCCATGGCAGGCCTGATTTTTCTGTCTTTCATTCGTATTTATTTAGTCCTGGTTGGGCACTAAAATACATGTGTTTACCTTTACCAGTTCCTGTTCGATTCGTTCATTTCGCTGATCAAGAAGGGAAAAGGTACAACTGTTGCCTCAGTGCTGCCCAAGCCCACAGCTGTAGCTTCCAGACTTGAGGTCAGTATATTAATGTTCTTTATTTTTAGCTATCAGTCATACACCAGCTGTAACTTGTATTGAATCAGATGGAGAGAATGCAGAACATAAAAAATTACCTGTGAAACTGAAGTACAGGATTCCCTTCCAAAAACTACATTAGGATTTCATTTCTTCTCATTATAACCACTGGATTTCTCTCTCTCTCTCTCTCTCTCTCTCTCTCTCTCATTAACTCTCTGTTCCTTCGAGGAAGTTTTGAAACATGGAGGTTTGTGTATATGTTTTTGTATGTTCTCCATAGCAGAAATTATGCTTGTTATGATGATCTCTGTATTTCATGGTACCTCATGCAGTTGTATCCAACTATGAGATTTAGTTGAAAGCATACAGCTGAAGCTGTGTTGCTAGAGAAGAAGTTTGGAATTCTTAGCATGAGCCGAGTTGCATAGTGAATTGTGCCTTCAGAATGCAATTGAATAAAAAATACAACACAAAGATATGGGAAGCCAAAGTGAAGCCTAGCTGTCTATAAATAAATTAAACAATCAGTACGCTTACTGTATATTTTGTGTAAAACATCGGTTGCCTCCGTTTCTTTACCTGCCTGTGCATGATATGGGTTCAATAAATTTTTTTTTGGAAAGTTGGACAGAAAGCTGCAGGTTTTCTGAAGCTGGCTTTTCTTCTCTCTTTGACTTAGTTTTTCATGATTCAAAGCCATTCCACATTGCATAGTCTCCCTTTACCCCAGTTTAACTCCCCTCCTTTGCACCCATTGTGAAATCATTCTAATCATTTTATATGGTTGACTTTTAGGTTTCCAAAGTTCTCATCCTAGGATCTGGAGGTCTGTCAATTGGTCAGGCGGGGGAATTCGATTACTCTGGGTCACAGGCTGTTAAGGCCATGAAGGTGAGAGAAGGCTCCAGGTACATTAACAGAAGTTAATCTGATTTTCCTTGTTGCAGCTAACCTGATTATTTATTCCACCCTAGTTGAAAGCTGCAGATTTATGTAAGTTACTGAGCAGTAGAGCTGATTGAATTATTTGGGGAGAATAAATTAATTGGTAAATTTAGCCCTTATTTCTGTTTATGAATTACTGACCAACTGATCTGTGTTACTTTATTCATAAGTACTCACCAACCAGCTTATGGAAATAGCTTGACTTTGAATTTCAGCCTTTGTATTGTTGTGATCTGTTCTCTTTGACTATGTCCCCTTGACCATTGAACTCTGTCTAATGGTGTTGCTTCTGTTCCCTGATTGGATGACTGAAACTTCATCAGCAGGAGAGTAATGAATGGTAATTAGTGCACTTACTTCTGAAATGAACTGTCAGATGAATAAATATCTGCACTAAAATAAGTGAAACATTTGTGATTCCATGAATGTTTTCATACAGAAAGTGCCAGTCACCAAAATGCTGATGGGAAATGAATGGTATGACCCCACTATTAATAGTGACATGCACAAACTGTGTTTGCTGGTGAAAATACGTGTGAATTTTCTTTGGGCGCTATCCAGTCAGCTCTCCCCAACAGGGTATTATTTATTATAAATGAGATAAAATAGGTTTTAAAAAGCCAGATGTTCCATATTTATCATGGGGCAACTCCACTGTCAAAGGGGTTTCTCCAGGGATGAATTTTGCCCATTAAGCTTAATGAGCAGGCACGTTGCTATTACCTGCTGGTGTCTCCTTTCTAACATGTATTGCACCACGTTTTCAAGAGTCAGAAAAAGTGTCTGTGCACGTCTCTGTGTGCCTAAATTGCACAAGTAAAACACCCTGTGAATACTTGTGAATTAAAGATTTGCATCATCAGAATCCTGACTGGTACATGTTTGTTGGGCATTTCATACGCACAGCTAGAGGATACATACTTACGTGTGTTTTAGTTTACAGCATAAAGGCTCAGCCCCAGCTCTAGCAGCTTTGCACTGTTCATAGCAAAGCTGTTGAAAAATGACCCTAAAGGGGTAGCTGAGGATTGCTCTTGAGACAGGGTCATCACTGGGTAGTGCAAAGTCAGCTCTGCAGCCCTGTGCCCCCATCATCTGCTCCACATGGGGTTGTACAAAGGGAAAGCTCGTGGCACTCTGCCACAACCACAGCTGGCTGCAGACTGGGTAACTTAGAGCAGCTGTGAGGCTGCTTTAAAGTAAGAGAGCTGGCCGAAGATCAGGGGAAATGAAAGGTAGCTTAAGCTACTACCTTCCCCCCAACATTTTCTCTCTCTCTCTCTCTCTCTCTCTCTCTCAAACTCAAACTCAAACTCAAACACAAACACACACACACATGCTGCTTCGGGTTTAAACTTGGTGTAGCTGAGAACTGAATTCCAAATGTGGTGAAACGTGTATTTCCTGTGCTTTCTTTGCACTGTGTATTGCCACTGCTGGCTCCAAGTCTACGGTGGCTACATACTCAAGCAATGCATATGAAATCAGGAGAGGAGCAACCTAGAGCCATACGGATAGTAATCTGAATTCTCAAGGAGGGCATCTCGTATTTCTTCTTCTCTGTCCTCCTCTCTCACGGTTCTAATTCAGAGCCAAAAATTATTTTTTGCAATAAATCTTGCCAACTTGCCCTTCCAAAATACCCTTTCTCTCTTCCCCATACCATGGGCCAGCTGTCCTGATCTTGGTGCTAATCGGCCAGACTACTTGCTCTCCTTGATCTTGCTTCTGGTAGTGTGATTTACAGGAGTATGCAGAAGATGAGGCAGTTGGTCAGCATCTGGCAAGGGGACAGCTAGATTACATAGGTGGGAGAAAAATGGGGACAGGTAACAAGAGCAAAAAGAGGCTCTTTTGTGAGGTTAAAGATTTTTCTTTACCAAACTTTTAATAATTAACTTTTTTGGAGAAATAATCAGTAACAATTGCCATTACCAGGCACACTGAACCATATTGCTGTTGTTTGTAACCCTTTCTAGTCATTTAAGCCCTGGCTCCATAAAGCGCTTAATCATGCACTTAAATCCACCTGTTCACTTAAGCATGTGTCTACCTTTAAGGGCTGCTGAATCGAGACATTATTCACAGACATTCAGGTGAGTGAGTTTTTCTTTGCAAGGATGTGCATGGAAAGCATGTGTGCCATGAATTGTAGCACCTATACATATTTGAGAGTGCATATGTGCTGGAAATGGCCGTTTGAAAAAAGCCCTTTTTGTTATTTGCATGGTAAATTCACTGAAACAATTCTAAATACGGGTAGGTATTATGCACTCAGAAAAAGGGAGCTCTCCTGCCGTCTTATGGTAAAGACCATTTATTATTGTATCACAGTAACACCCAAGATCTGCAATCTGATTTCAGGGCCCATTGTGCAAAGTACAGTACTAACACTTATTAAAAAGAGCAGTTTTGTCACAACAGAAAATGATAGGTGGGGAAAAACAAACCATCAGGAGAGAGGATGCAATACAATTAAATAAAAGCATATCTTAGCACAATAGGCATTAGTCATGAGCATTAGTGAGCGGCCTTGCCATTGCCAGCTGGATTTGCAGATACCCTGGCACAGATGAGTATAAAGGAGGGATCTGAAATAGATAGATATTACAACTGGTTGGAAAATGGAGTGTGGGGGGGCGGTGAAGGGGTTCCCTTGGAAAATTTCAACATAAGTGGGATGCGGGAGGAAGTTTCCAGAGAAATTTCCAGCAGAAAGTTTTGACTTTTTGATGGAAAAAACCCCCAAACTGCAAAACTGAAAAATTTTCACAATTTGGTGAAAAAACAAATATTTTCCTTTTGCTTTTTGGTTTTCTGACAAAACCCCACCCCCAAAATTGCAAGGAAAGCTGATGCTTTCTGAAAAATGTTGTTTAAACAAACTCCCAGTTTTCCATCAACCACTGGAAACTTTTTAGCCAGCCCTAGAAGATATAATTTCAGTTATCCACATAGAGAAAAGAAACAACAGCATGTGACTTAGTTGACCAATCATGAAGCACAAATAGTGAATATTCTGGTGACTCAGTGTGAAACCAAGCCGTACATTTGTTCACACAAATGTAATTTTGAATAAAAACTATATACATACCACTGCCAACCTGTTCACAGATCATTTGTGAACAGAGAAAAGGGCTAAAGTAATTAAAATAATTATTTTCAAATTATAATTTGTTGAGCTTGGTTTCTCAGTATACAGCTGAGTCAGTCAGAAGCCAATTCACTGTATTTTGAGAAAAGACAGAGACAGTGTCAGTTTTCTTTTCTGACAAGCTTCAGTATGGTAAGTGTGTGGTTATTATATTATTCTACTCTAGTTGTATTTTACTCCGTATTTGCTTTTTCCTGGATAATGTGTCCCAGATGCATCTTTACTCACAGTCTGAGAGCAAGTGAGGGTTTTTCTTTCTTCTTTCATAATGTCACAGAGGATCAGAGCACGTTTTATTCAGCTCAGAAATCCTAGAGATTGATTATCCTGGTAAGCTAACCAGAGGACCTCTTGGTTGAACTGTCCCAATGTTGCATTTAGTATTATTACAAATCATCCTCTCAAATTGCTGAATTAAGAGATATTCTGCCGTCTCAAGTAGGAAAGAACCTGACATTACGTTCTTCCCAGTGCATGTCAGGAAGTGACCTGGTAAATAGGTTTGATCCTCACTGGTGTCATAATATATGAGGCAGTTCAAACACCTCTTGGAACCCCCTACAAAAGTCATTGGAATAAGGCTACTACGTGCAAATCCCAGGTTTTGGTGTGTGACCTCCTCCTCCCTCCATGTGCCCAAATTCCTCTGGGCTGCAAGCAATGGATGAGATGGGGCGAGTCTTGCAAGGAGAAGGCATTAACATGCCTGGAACTGGTGGAGAGAGTTAGGAGAGTAGTGGGTGGAGTTTTCTTTTAAACAGAAAGGGTGGGGAGACAGCAGGGGTTTCTCCTACCAGGATGGTATAATAAGGGAAGACATCTTGCTTCTCTAGGGGCTTGAGTTATTCTCCTCCTAGAGCTCTCAGTCAGCAGGAAACTGCTTGTACTCACCTTCCCAAGACACTGGTGCTGGCGCAGTACACAGCACTGCTGGGGACTCCTACAGCTACAGCCTGGGCAGCGTTTTCTGAACCGGCCCTGATTGCATTGCAATTTTTTCTTTCTTTGAGGAGCTGCTGACCCTGACATGCCAAGCCCTTGACCATTTTCTTTTTTTATGATCAATAGCCTTCTATACTATGGTGTCCAGTTTGTCCTGTAAAGGTCACACTCGTCTGCCTTATTGTCGTCCACACTAATCTTGTAAAACTGATCATTCAGACTCCTTCCTTTAGAATGCTATATTGGGTGTCATTTTTTATAAGAGGTCAGTCAGTGTTAGCACTACAGACCATCAACATTCAGGGCCACAATCCCTCTGCTTCCCGATACAACCTTCTCGCTGCAGCCATGATATGTTCTGAGTCTGCCTCTGGCCTACAAGTATTATAGACCCAACGGGCTGAATTCTGCTCTCATTGATACTGGTGTAACTCTGTTGGCTTCTCTGCTACCGACTTATTATGTTTCCAGAGGAAGGGGAAGGGTGATTTGGGGACTGAACTGGAACTCAGGAGATCTGGTTTCAGTTCACACCTCTCCCAAAAATCCCAGGTGACTGACCCTGTTGATGTCAATGGCAAAACTCTCCTTGTCAATGAGGCCAGGATTTCACCCTTAAACTTTTCTGTGCCTCAGTTCCCCATCTGTAACATGGGGATGAAAATGCTTCTTTTCTCCCCATCTTTTTCTGGTCTGTTTAAATTGGATGTTCGCCGGGGCAGGATTCTCTTGCTAGATGCATATTCCAAGTGAAAACGGAGCCCCGGTTTTGGTTCGGGCCTCTGGGCACTGCTGTAAAACAAATAATACTAAAGTACTTTCTTCAGGTGTTTTTAGCTGAGCAGAAAGAGACACTGGGCCAATGTGGGTTCTCAGTGTGGTAATTCCAGCAACTGTAAAAATCTGCAGTGGTGCAAACAAGAACAAAAACTTACTGCACCGTCTCTCTCTTTGGAAGAATGTCTGGAAAAACACACAGGAAGCTTCTTGTAGTGTCCTGGGGAGGTACAAAGAACTGAAAAATATTCAGGTACCATGATCAAGACACCTGGTGTTGGGCTATTCAGCCAGAGAAAACACTATTTTCAGTTACTGGCATGGTACCTAGTCACTTGTTAAGATCTTCATTCATAGTTGTCGTGTTTCTAGTATCTCTGTGCGTTTACCTCTCAGTATACAGAACATTTTAAAACTTTAATGTTGATTTTCATTTCTCAGGAAGAAAATGTGAAGACTGTCCTGATGAATCCCAATATTGCCTCAGTCCAGACCAATGAGGTTGGCTTAAAGCAGGCTGACACGGTCTACTTCCTCCCCATCACTCCACAGTTTGTCACAGAGGTCATCAAAGCAGAAAGGCCAGATGGGTTAATTCTGGGCATGGGTGGCCAGACAGCTCTCAACTGTGGTAAGTACCGTGGAATTGTAGCTGTATTAATCTCTCTAGCCCCGCATCCGTCACCTTTATACCTGGCTCTGCCTGATCAAACCTATAGCAATCTCAGCCAGAACATTTCATTCACTTACAAATGTTTATAAGCAGAGATATTGGCCTGATGGACTAATATCTGTATTAATTTAATTGTACCTATTGAATATGACTTGTAGTGGCTATATTTTATAGTTATCAGTTATACAGAACTCTTATAGACGTTTCATGCAACAGTGTTTTGCAATTGCATTTTATAAATCTTTGTTTGAACGACAGATTTGGGGCGTGTTCTGTACCTAATCATTAAGAAGAAGATTGAAAAGGGAAGCTAGAGGGACAGTGGTGCTTAGTTTAGCTTAGCATGGCAGCACCAACTGACACTGCTCCATTTAGGATCAGAGATGGCTCCAAACCACAAAATTCAGATCTAGATGCAGCTTTCATAGATTTTAAGGCCTACAGGGATTACTGTGATCATCTAGTCTGACCTCCTGTATAACAGAGGCCAAAGTAGATGTGGAAGGAGAAACCCACGCTGTCTTTACAAACTTAAACTTTATCACTACCTAATGGCTCTTTAGGATTGCCCATTCTTTGGATCATTTAGAATTACACAGGTTTAGCACTTGAGACTGCACTCCATGGAACATCCCTTCATCAAGAGGGACGTGGTTAAGATTGTCTAACAGAACTTGTTTGTCTCTAACTTTAATGATCTTTCAATTTCATTGGCTAGATGAAACTAGAACGACATGGGGCTTGTTTTCCATTGCCCTATACTTTGTGTAATCATCTACACCCGGGCAAAGTGGGTGTGAAATGTTTCCAAATCAAAATGATAGTGCTTTCTTACATCCTTCATGTGCAGCCATCCATGTTGACACAAGGCAGCAGAGAATTAAGCCACATATGTGTGACTATGCCACTGGCCTGCTTGCTCCTCTGCTCAGAATCTGCTTCAGGTACTTGTTGCCCCAATTCAGGAAAGTATCCCTATTTCTAGATGTCACATCATCGAATGCTTAAATTTAGTCACATACTTAAGTGCTTTCCTGAATTTTTTGGTTTTGGCACTGAATTTTGATAGTTCAAATTGAGAAATTATGGCAGTGGGGACCGTGTATGGACCCAGCTAGCTAGCTGCAAAGCCAGATTCCCCATTTTCTTTCCTTTCTGTACAGCATAGGTGCTCTGATTCTAACTCCATTCTTTCCACAGGAGTGGAGCTGTTCAGACGAGGTGTTTTAAAGGAGTATGGAGTGAAGGTCCTGGGGACATCTGTTGAAGCCATCATGGCAACAGAGGACAGGCAACTGTTTTCTGACAAACTGACCGAGATTAATGAGAAGATCGCTCCCAGCTTTGCTGTGGAATCGGTAAATGCGAGGAGCTCAGAGACACAAGGCTGCCATGCTTGGCTTTATTATTCTTTAAAGATCTGAAACCAAATTCATACGTAGTGTAAATCCATTGAAGTCAATGGAGATGTACCCTAGGGATCTGGTGCATTGAAGTCAGTAGGGATGGCCAGGTGTATCTGAGGCAAAAATTTGGCTCCTGGATTCACAACAAAGGCATAATTCTTTTCTCTTGTCTAATTTGGGGAAGTGCCTTATTGATGGGTTTCCCAGTACACTATATAACCTGATGTGTACACTTGAATCAGGTTAGTCCTTGTCATTTTATTTGACATTTATTTCTGTCTGCTTTAAGATTGACGATGCTTTGAATGCAGCAGAAAAGATCGGCTACCCAGTCATGATACGCTCTGCCTATGCTCTGGGTGGATTAGGGTCAGGTATATGTCCTGACAAAGAGAGACTGCTGGATCTTGGGACCAAGGTACGTGTGCAGTTGATAGTTATAGGGATCTACCTTGCCATCTGATTTAATATATTCTTGTAATAGTCACAGATTAGTCTAGATCTACATACTTTATCTTACTGGTAAAACATTATCTTGATGCTCTCTGTCTTCATAATACTTGCCATTGACTTGGGTAGTATGAATGATTAAGTAACATTGTTCATGGCTGTTAAATTCTGCCAGAAACGATTCATAATTTGAGCAAATGTTTCAGCAGTTTTGGTCAAAAAGCTATATAATGGCCTCTTTTCTCCTGCTCTCAGGAGCTAATGTCACAGGGAAGATGCCGAGAAAGTAAAAGCCTACACTGAGCTTAGCTATAACTAAGGGCCAGGAATAGAGAGACTGACAGGATTAGGTCATTTTTGTATTTGGTTCTGAATGGTGAAATTTGTGCGGTGCCAGAATCCTGTGAGGAACCTGCCCGTCAGCTCTTTTGTGCTCACTAGAGCGGGACAAATAATTGTCAATAATTTTTCCACAGCAAATGTAGCATTTTTTTAAAATTTCCCATAAAAACAAACCAGAAAACAGAAAATGCGGGTAACATTTTTCAGGTTGGGGTTAAAATTGTTCCATTTTTGAAAGCCTGGGGTTTTGATTTTCCATGGAAAAACAGTAAAACAATTTGACTGCAATGAAAATTTTCGTTTTGATTAAAAAGTTGTTTTTTAGTTTAAAAAAAACTTCATATTTTTCCCAGCCAGCTTTACTAATATTATTGAATATTTTTTTTAAAAAAAGCTTAAAATTTACTTTCCAAAAAGGATTTTAGCCTGCCAAGACCCAAATGTTGGAAACTCAGTATTAACGTCTAGGACAAACACTTGGAATCCTAACAAAGACAAATATAGATCAAGGACCAGTTAGTTTAACGTAACGTGTTTTTTTCTATAATTTCAGTCCCATGTTTCATTTGCTCTGAATGGGGATAATTAACTAGGTTAAAACATGGAACAGCCCGAGTAGGACTCTGTGACGCAAAGGTTAGATTTGTGATTAAAGGAAAGAGCAGCACAGTGTAGGCAATCCTGAAGTCAACAAAATCCACTAGGCCCTAGGTTAGAATATCCTGTACAGTGGGGCCTGATGGTATAGCTGGTGCATACGATATAGCTAGGGTTGCCAACTTTCTACCTGCACAAAACCGAACACCCTTGCCCCACCCCCTGCCCTGCCCCTTCTCTGAGGCCCTGTCCCTGCTCACTCCATCCCCCCTCCCTCTGTCACTTGGTCTCTCCCACCTTCACTCACTCGTTCATTTTCATCAGGCTGGGATGGGGGTTGGAGTGTGTGTGGGGGGGAGGGAGATGCTCCAGCTGGGGGTGTGAGCTCTGGGGTGGAGCTAGGGATGAGGAGTTTGGGGTGCAGGAGGGTGCTCCGGGATGGGGCTAAGGGGTTCGGAGGGTGGGAGGGAGATCAGGGCAGGAGCAGAGAGGGGGTTTGAGGTGTGGGCTCCGGGAGGGAGTTTGGGTGTGGAGGGGGATCAGATCAGGGGCATGGGAGGGGTGAAGGCTCTGAGTGGCACTTACCTCAGGCAGCTCCCAGAAGCAGTGGCATGTTCCCCCTCTGGCTCCTACTTGGAGGTGTGGCCAGGTGGCTCTGCGTGCTGCTCCATCTGCAGGTGCCACCTCCACAGATCCCATTGACCATGATTCCCAGCCAGTGGGAGCTGTGGAGCCAGTGCCTGGGGTGGGGGCAGAGCACGTGCCTTCTGGCTGCTCCTATGCCTAGGAGACAGAACGGGGACATGCTGCTGCTTCCAAGAGCCACGCGGAGCCACGGCAGGCAGGAAGCCTGCCTTAGCCCTGCTGTGCTGCCACCCAGACTTTTAACGACCCAGTCAGTGGTGCTGATCGGAACCACCAGGGTCCCTTTTCAATGGGGCGTTCCAGTCGAAAACTGGATGCCTGGCAACCCTAGGTATAGCTTTATTGAAATCAATGGGCATCTGCCCATTTACAACAGTGGGGGATCTGGCCTTTTGTTCCTCGTAGTTTGATTGATACAATGCACTGATGCTCCTCACTGAACTGCTGTTTTTATGAGGCATGGGGCCCTGGAGAAAGATCTAAACTGAAGAGCCAGCATGAGTAGGAGTATCTCCTTTTTTCTTAGTTAAGCAGAATGTGCTAATGCTTTCCTTACCCATCAGACTCATTAGAACAAAGAGAATAGCAGTAGATTACTAATATCGCACATGTCCATGATGACAAATTTACATTTCATCAGAATGGATTAAAAATATTTAGTACAAAAAAGTAAATGAACTCGGATACAAACATTTCATGTTTCCTTTTGGACTTCAGTAATAAATTATATTCAACAACAACAAAACCCAACCATCCCTACCAAAACAAGACACTCCACTCCACATGCTTCTTTGGGGAGAGGATGAGAGAACAAACACCACATGACAGATGTGTAGTCATGTTGTTTAATTCACTATTGGAAGGCTCTCAGATACTATGGAGATGAGCATGGAATTAAAAACCTATATAGAATAGAATAGAAAAAGCAGAGGAATTGCTGCTAGAAAGGAGGGAGTACAAGGTTGTAAACACTCGACCAAGGGAAAAAAAATTTATATCATACTCTGCTGTTTCCATTCCCTGCAATATCTGCAAATTTTCAGTTATACTGCTCTTAATACTCCTTTTCCCAATGCAAACAAGTCTAATTTTATTCGGTTCTTGTTTATCTGTGATTCTGCGCAAGGGAATTCCATTGATGCAAATAAGAGCTTTTATGTGAAAATGGATGATTAATATTAGTCTACATTACCATAGTGCCAGCAAGCTTGGGGCCACATGGTGTTTGATGCTGGAGGACAACAGTGGCTGTCAAAGAACCAGATCCTCTGCTACTGAAGTCAATGGGAGCTGTGCCATTGATACCAGTGGGCACAGCATGAGGCCTTAAGGCCCCATCCCAAGATACAAACATGTTATAACATAGTTGGCATTTATCATGTTACATGTAGTAGACATGGCCTGTGTCATGAACTGAGATGTGGGGGGTGGTGCCTAGTGGTTGGAGCAGGAGCTAGGCTGATGGGTTTAAGAGCAGGTTTGCTGACTTCCTTGTCCTATCAAGTGTTGTGGTCCATCAGGCGGCCCTGCTGTGGCTCAACTGTGTTCGTAGGCTACCATGATACTAAGTAGTTTAAACTTTGGCTGCAAAATTAAGGGAAAAAAGGAGGCCGAGGAAAGGATGGTCTGATAATGTGTGTGTTATTTTCTCTGTTCCATATGAGATTTAACTAACCTCTTGTATAAGAGTTAATATTAATGTCAATGGGTATCCATTTGTATTATACCCGTTTAGCAACTCAGGAATGTTTTCTGGTTTAGTTTTAGAACTAACTGCTTCTGGTCAGTATGTCACAGTAATTAGTGGTGTGATTAGTTAATAGTGTTGTTAATTAAGCAGTGTGTCCAAGCACCCATTGCTTCATCCGCTATTTAATTTGACACAGAGAAGTTGTCCCAGTGAAGTCAGTGGGGTTACTCGCAGACCTAAAATTAAGCATGTGTGTAAGTGTTTGCAGAAGTGGAACCTTATTTTTTTTATTTTAATTTATATTTCTCATTTCTGTTGCTAGGCCAAAGGTCCTCATTTCTTTTGTATTCAATCACATTCTTTTCCATGACTTTTAAATGAGGCTAATGCAAAATAAAAGTTACAGGGCAATTGTCACATAATAATTAATATCTAGCTCTTACATAGTGCTTTTCATCAGTAGGTCTCAAATTTTTTTTCAAAGGAAGCCAGTAGCTTCACCTACGTTTTATAGATGGGGAAACTGAGGCACAGAGGGTGGAAATAATTTGCGCAGAGTCACTCAGTGGTGGCAGAGCCTTAAATACAGGAATGGGTCCAGTTCAGTTACGCATGCTTAATAAAAATATATTTCTTCCTTTGTATCCCCCTGCTGTCTGTCTTCCCTAACTGATTCTTCAACCTGCTCCCCAGGCATTTGCAGTAACCAACCAAATTCTAGTGGAGAGGTCTGTGGTTGGCTGGAAGGAGATAGAGTATGAAGTTGTGAGAGATGCATCTGACAACTGTATCACCGTCTGTAATATGGAAAATGTTGATGCTATGGGAGTTCATACTGGTAGGTTCTTTATAGCTCACCGTAGATTGCATTTAGATCAGCATTTTCATATAATGTCTTTCTGCCGATTATAGTTAATACACTTACCTGGCTGGTGAGAGAAAGGATATAGAATACTTAGCAGATCTAAGTGCTTCTGGATACGATGGAACACACTTTTCAATAGCCTAAGTCCTTCCCTATTATCTTTTATTTCACACGATAGCATAGTCTGTCCCTTGCCTTGAAATGCCCCAAAACAGGCATCTTCCATCACACATGGTGTTCAAAACTTGTAAGACGCACTAGGTTTGCAGAGACATGACCAGAATTTATCGCCATCAAAGTATTGTATTTTTCCTTCCGGCAAACAGGAGATTCCATCGTAGTGGCTCCCAGCCAGACACTGTCCAATGAGGAATTTCAGATGCTGAGGGAAAGTGCCATCAAGGTCGTCCGACACTTGGGCATTGTGGGGGAATGCAACATCCAGTATGCCCTGCATCCTACCTCCCTGGAGTACTGCATCATTGAGGTCAATGCCAGGCTCTCCAGAAGCTCTGCCTTGGCATCCAAGGCCACAGGGTAAGGCAGGAAATAAAAGTTAGGGTAGGGAAAGGACTTGGGGAAAGGGGCAGGGAGCTTAGATACTGGGTATTACAAATGGAAACCCTCTCAGGAAGGGGACCTAGTAGCTGGTTTTAGAGAGTACATTCTCTGGCATCGGTACGTTGGCTGCAAATCATCCCTGGGACCCAAAGGACTTGGTTATTAATGAGCTCTCTGCCAGATTGAATCAAATGGTCTTGCTAGCTGTCTTTGTTTTGTTGGCTAATCATAAACTAATCGAGATAATGATGGTCAAATCTGGCTGGTTAAAATTGGCTTCTTAATTGTACTCTGCAGATGCTGTTGAGAAGTGCAAATTAGTCCTTAATTTACAGTTCTCAACAACTCTTGCAGTTGTCAGAGCCCTGTAGCAAACTGGAGACAGACAGTAATAAGTGACAGCAAGCATTTGGTTGATTTCATTGTGTTAGCTGACTCCTCAGTGACCCAAATCCATTTTTGTCTTGTGTCGCAGTAAATACGTATATAAAATAGTAGCCTGGCATACGTAGAACAAAGAAAGCTTTGCAACGAGGGATCTACCATTGCAATCCTGAAAGGTGTTGAGTACCCACATCTCCTATTGCTTCAGTGGGAGTTGAGGGCACCCAGCATTCCTTAAATTTGAACCATCATTTGATTCTCAAAAAAAAAAAAGGCCACCAGCTTGTAAAATGTTCCACCAGCTTTAGAACCATACTCTGGAAATTCCAGTCCTGGCAGATTCACAAATGGAAATGGGTTTGGTGTTTAGATCTTGGTCTCCATTTGGCTACATGACAAAAACACTGCAGAATTGGGCTTTTTCCTAAGAATGGTGCTGTGTGGATTGTGACTGATTGGAAAATGCTTTTGCAGCTAATGAGGACCTCTGCATTTTGTACAAATATTATAGGAATGTGAGAGAGGACTGTTCCTCCGGAGTGTTGTTCGGGAGAAGGCTACAAAATCCCAGTTTGGATTTTTGCCTCTGACTATCTGTGAAGTGTTCAGAGTCAGAGAGCTAAAGAATTCCTTCAGTCTGCTAGCTTGAGGGCATACATTATCTTATATTAACCTATGCCCACAAAAGTTCCTTTTTTGGTGAAAGAGTGAATGGTTTTGTGACCTGTATGGAGCAGAGGAATTTGGATTGGAAACTCTCCAGGATGGGGATTGTCTTTTTGTTATGTGCTTGTATAGCACCTATTACAATGGTGCCCCAGTTGCTAACTGCAATATAAATAATAATAAGAATTAATAATGGCCTGAATGGGTTTGCTGTCAATTACCGTCTATGAAAGAACACATGCCAGAAGAGGTACTCCAGCAGCCCATATTCAATTATTAGCATTTCCAGCTGCTCTGCAGTTATCATTGTTCCATGGTTTGGTGGTGATTCCAAGTAGGAGCTCTTAAAGATCAGAACACTCCTGTTATAATGAAATAAACTAACCTCTACCCCAGCCAACGAGACTTTCTCAGTCAAATGAAAATTGTTCAAGATGATGATCATGGCAAACGTTCGGGCAATACGGAATCCTGCTGGATGATTTATAATCACTTGGCTTCTGCAAACTGGATTATATCAATTTCGCTGCCCAGTTATCACCACGCCCTGTTGCTTTTGGGCTGATTTCTGCCCCCATTTACACCTGTCCAATCTTGCTGATTTCAACCCCCTGAAAGCCCATGACAATGTCCAGGGTAACTGATGGGAGAATTTAGCTTTGAATTTAAAGGTACCTTTGGGGCTTTTAAGAAATACGTCAATCCTGCTGACTCGTCGAGTCCAGCAATGTTCCCCAGCAGACTGGGGCAATCATCTGTTACCTAAAAAGACTAAAATCTGCTTTTCGCTTTCATTTGCTGAGTGGACATTACTAATTCAGCTTTCCTTCTGCGCTGGAGTCACTCAGGCTGCAAGAACGCCACGTGCTACTCCAACAACCACCACAGAGCTGGCTGAAAAATGACTGCAAAGGCTACTCTGGCTCCTTCCAAACTGACACAAAGACTCATCTGTTCTGAGCATGAACATTTGGCTTCTAGCACATGCAGATAAACGCCAGTCCCAGCACTGATCTATTACAGTCCAGGCACTGATCTAAGATGTTCAGTTGCCCCCTATTTGCTGAAATAAGATGGACTCTCACTGTAGGTTATGCAGATATACACTTGCGTTGCTACTATGTTTAAAGGGCACTCGCTCATCCTTGTTGTAAAGTCTCTACTTTCCCATAGCACTCACTCTCCATGTCTCTCCCTCCTCCTCCTTTTCCTCTTGAGCTGCCTAACTGCAGTGAAACACCAAACTTTTCAGGTGTTACAAAGATTTCACAGAGGATAGTCAATTTGCCAGCTTTTAATGATTGTCTAGTCCATGTTCCAACCTAAGTCACTCAGTGCTACACTTACTTATATAAGCACATACCTATAGTATAATCCCTGCTCCTCCATATGTGGGCTTTTCATTCCTTCCCCCAGGAAGAAGTAAACCCTTCTGTTTTTGTTAATTGTTGGTGTTAGAGTAGCACCTAGAGGATCAGGATCAGGGCCTGATAGAGCTAGACGTGTACAGACACATAGTAAAATGTAGGCCATGCTCAGAGAGCTTACATGCTAAAGACACAAGACAGACAAAGGGTGGGAGAGAGGAAATATTATTCTCATCATCCCAATTTTACAGCAGGAGAACTGGGGCATGGAAGGTTTAAGTTCCATGTATAAGGTCACACAGGCACTCTGTAGCAGAGCCAGGAACTGACCTACATCTCCTGAGTCCCAATCCGGTGCCTGAGCCACAGACCATCTTTCCTCCTTAATAGCTGATTCCTACTCCAGTACTTTGTACATGCCCCTTATGACCTACATGCTGTAGCCGAGCTTACTGCTGCTCTCCAGTGAGCTGCAGTCACATACCACGTGCCAGGAGTGGAGTGCCATCCCTACAGACTGCAGTTACTATTTTTATTAAAGCAGCTTCAGAGGGTTATAGATTTCATTGCCCTCTACAGTACCAACCATGATACTAAAAAATGCCTCCCTCCTTCATCTCTGCCAGGTACCCATTAGCATTTATTGCCGCCAAAATCGCCCTGGGGATCCCCTTGCCGGAGATCAAGAATGTAGTATCAGGAAAAACCTCTGCCTGCTTTGAGCCCAGCCTGGATTACATGGTTGCCAAGATACCTCGCTGGGACCTGGACCGCTTTCAGGGAACCTCTAGCCAGATTGGCAGCTCCATGAAGAGCGTGGGAGAGGTGAGTGTGGGGAAATTCTCTCCATTTCCTTTCCGTTTCTTGTGAAATTTAACTTTTCTCCCTTGCCTGACCTCTGGATGCTGGTTCTTTCTAGTCTGCCAGCCAAACGAATGCTGAGGAGGATTTAGACCCTCCAGGGCCACTCTTCCAAAAGCAGATGCTAGTTATGCACTCGCAATTTGGTTCCAGTTATCAACTGCAGTTACAAAAGTGTTGTGTGTATTTGTGGTTGAAGATGACAGCATGTAGACATCAATCAACAAGGTTTTTGCCCACTAATCAGGGAGTTAGCTGTCTAACACGTAGCATTCATTCACTGGGTCTTCAATGTCTTTTGAATGCAAAATTAGCGACCAAATTGGGACATTTTTAACATGTCTATTGCATGATCTCCATGCTGGGCTGTTGTCCAGAAGGTCGACTGGGGATCAGTGAACTCAATAGAAATAAAATAAGAACTGAGAGAAGAAATCACCCGAAACTGAAAGCAAACTTGTCCTGAACCTCAAACTGTCTTTGGTTTGTAAAAGTTTTATTACCATTTATTAGTCAATACTTGTTCACTTTCACCTTCCTTGACATTGTCTGGTTCCCTGTGGAAATGCCATTGGGGTGTTTCTAGCATGGCTGTAGAAAATTTGTTTTCCAAATATGTGCAGCCTGGCTTTTCAGCCCCAGTTAATCCAGAGGGAGTAGATAAACATCTGATCTTTTGAGAGCTTATTCAAATTACCTGAGCTGTATCCAGTACCCTTTTCAATTAGAATGATTTGGGACTGTAAAGGTCATTTTAGGCAATAGCATGGTAGGCCACTCTTGAGATTCGTAGATTCCAGAAGGGACCACTGCATAACACAGGCCATAGGACTTCTTGAATTAATTCCTGCTTCAGGTCCAATCATTGTGTTTGAACATGAGCATTTCTTTGCTGAAAACATCCTGTAGTGAAGCAAAGACTCACCAGCGCAGCGTCTCCTGCTGGTTGTCTGGGAATTAGCTCTTCAGCCTCGGAGCACCTCCTGGTGGCCGATGTCTCGCCTGCCTCAGGTCCCTCCTGGACCCCGGTGCCCCTTTACCTCAGGGTTCTGCCCCAGCAGTACCTCCACTCTCTGGGTCTCCCCTCCCAGGGGAACCCCCAACCCTCTACCCCTGCCTTGCCTCAGTGGCTACTGCCAGTCATCATGTAGCCCCCTCTCACTGGGGCAAACTACAGTCTATAAAGGCCACTCATCACTGGCAAGGGGGTTGGACCAGCTGCCTCTGCCTAACCCCAGTACCTGCTTTGGCCTTTATCAAGGCCCATAGCCTGGGTATTTGCCAGGCTGGAGCTGCCCACTTCCTCTTGCCTTTCCCCAGCACTGCTCTACTCCCGGTACCCTGACCTCCCAGACAGCCAGGTCCCTCCCGCTCCACAGCTAGAGAGAGACCCACCCAGCTCCTCCCTGAGCCCCCACAACAGGGCCAGGTGTGGCCCAATTGAGGTGTGGCCCCAGCTGTGGCTGCCTCCCCAATCAGCCAAGCCTTCCTCCACCAGAGCGGGGTAACTGCCGCGCTACACATCCACTCTGAAAGATTTAAAGATTTCCAGTGATGGGGAATCCACCACCACCTTTGGGAAACTGTTCCAGTGGTCAATCACCTTCACTGTTAAAAACATGCATCTTCTTTCTAGCCTGATACTGCACCTGAAAACAGAACGCAGCACCTGATGCCCTCTTGAAAGGGTCAAATTGCTTTGTCTTAAACAGTTAGTTTCCCCCTCTGAATAGATAGGATAGGCCTTTGGAAATGAGGAACAAAACAGTGACTTTTAAAATCTGAATTTAAAACTGGTTGGAACAATGGTGACATCTTCAGCTAATTTTTGAAGAGGAATGAAATGAAACAAAATGGGTAAATTATCCATTTAATTAGCTAATTACTCATCAGTTATCCAAAGCAAAATAATTAATTGTGTACTTAGTTGTCTGTCTTTATTTTCCCCCTAATGTTTTTCAAGTAGCTCTTTTGCTAAATTATTTTGACAAGTGAGGCCTTACAAACATCCACTCCTCCTCGCTCAAAGAGCACACCCTCAACACGGTGGGAAGCATTAATTAGAGCTCTAGAGGAAAGCCTTGCCAGGGTGATTGAATTTTTAATAATGTGTGGTGCAGAAGGTCCCTGCAAATATTTATGGTGTTAATGCCCCGTGACTTCATGTTATACATGCACTTTGCACATTTTACTCCAGCTAATAAAGGGTTATATTCTGGAGTGTCCCACCGTATGAATACTGAACTGCATTATGAGTTGGACTATCCAAGTGTATGGGGAAATAAGGAAGGATAAGAACCCCCCGCACCCACGTATTCTCCTGCACAGACTACCTGGGTTCAAGCCAGCAGCCAGTGGACAGTGAGAGAAATGGGGAATAGACAGAGCTTTGGCTTCATACTCCCTGGCCATCGTGGGGTGTGCTGAGCTGAGATGGTAGAGAGAGTATTGCAATTTACTGTTGATACAGACAAACAGGAAATTACCAACCCCCAGAGCAGAGGAGCTGTTTCACAAAGAGTGTCTCCTGTGACTGCATCTGGTATGGTATAGTTTAAGTCCCCTCCCTAGGCTTGTGCCGGTAACCAGACTCTAGACCACTGTGGTTTTTTTTAGTTGAACTGACTAGCCTCAGCCTGGCTGTTGGTGAGCTCTGTAGTGACAGGCGGAAGGCTCGGAACAGTGGAGCTGTGTGAAAGGGGGAGAAAGTTTTCCCATGACACTTTTGCCCCATTTCGTTTCAGATTATTTTTGTGTCCTTTTAAGATTTTGCTTTCTGGTGAAATATACGTGTGAACGTTGGAATGAGTTGCAAAGTTTTCCATGCAGAATGGGCTCACTGGAACTTGGGAATGGGATCATTTTTTTAGGTGAAATAATCATTTAACAGAAATACTATACTATACTATAAATACTATAGTAGTTACTTAAGGTTTGACATGGGTTCAATGGAAGAGGTGTAGTCTTCTGCCTTTGCCCACTCCTAAGGCTTAAAATTCCATCTGCCCTATGAGGCTTTTCCAACTTTACAGGATTCTCCCATCATATAACACAGGTGGATTTTGAAAGCTGTGGGACAGTAATCTTCCTTCGAGTCAGTTCATTGTGTCCCGTAGCATGTTCCCATAGGCTTTAATCTTACCTAGTAAGCATCTAGGTAAGCTGCCATCTGAATAACTGAGAGGGGCAACACCTCAGCACGTTAATGTGAGAGATTTCTTTGTTACAGGTCATGGCTATTGGGCGCACATTTGAGGAGTGCTTCCAGAAGGCCCTGAGAATGTGCCACCCGTCTGTGGATGGCTTCACGTCACGGTTGCCAATGAATAAAGAGTGGCCGGCCAACTTAGATCTCCAGAAAGAACTGTCTGACCCCTCCAGCATTCGAGTCTATGCAATGGCCAAGGTAATGAAGGACGTAGAGGCTATGGGATCTACCCTGTTGACTATAGTTACCAGACTGTGTTGGTTGAGGTAATAGAGTGGAATATTCTTTAACCCCTTAGACAGCTGGGATCGATTGGATCAGAAATCTCTAACCAGCTCTCTGACATCTAAAAGACCAGCCGCTCGTCATTGTTACCACTGAGCTCCGTTTGAGTCAAGTCTCATCAGTTGCGTTCCCTGACTCCCCCCCCCGCCCCATGTCAAGGTTTTTCACTGTTTGTTGGGGTGATGAATATGATGCCTGTTATGTCGGAAAAGGCGAGAGCTCAGATGCCATTCACAACTATTGCCTTTACCCGTGTTCTTCTACTCTAGTCAAAAGACAAACACAGGAGAGATGTGGAACCCAATGAAACTTCTGACTGGGCCAAGGTCATACACAGTGTCAACCAATCTTAGCACCATGCTGGGCCCTCATAAATTAGATGTATCTGGAGCAGATAATAAGAGAAGATTATTAAGATGATGTAGCCCATATTTGAAATGGTCACATGGAAATGGGCTTTATTAAAAAAAATGAAATGTATAAAAGAAAAAAGAGTTAAATATTTAGCCACATCATAATAATAACGATTAATATCTAGCTCTTATAGCTGTACTTTATTCACCTTTGGGGATTTTTTTAAAAAAATACTGTATCCATTGCCTTTGGGATGATAGACTGGGTTTCCTTTTTACCCAGTGAATGTGGATGGTTTGCTAAAAATAAATTACAAAAACCAAAACCATATAATTAAGCATGTCCAAGAAAGTATGAAGCCTGCATTACCTTCAGAATGAGAAAGAACCAGAGTGGTGTCACAGCTGCAAAGTTTGGTTCTGGATGTGAACTTTTCCATAGTTCTGGCGTATTTCAGGTCAGGGTTTCTGAGTCAATCTATCTTTAAACTATAAATCAGAGTCAGTTTCAAAAGCAACCAATTTCTCAACCGTTGAAAACCTAAACCTTTCTTTGATGACATTTGCTTCTAGCAGACCACAGAACTATGGAATGTGCTGGACCTTGGTAATAAGAGGTACAGATGAGAAGTCAGCAGCAGGGGATGAGCATGCTATATATATGTATATATAAAGAGAGAGCATGAAGCATACATAGCATATGAAGTTACAGCAAGTGTCAACTAGCATCAGTCCTTATTGAAGTCAATTGGAGTTTGGGCAGAGACTTCATTGGGAGCCAAATTCTGCACTCCTTGCTCAGGCAAAAGTCTTGCTGATGTTAATAGGAGATGAGGAATAATTACTACATATTTCCAGGCAAATTAGATACTTCTGACGTGTTTGTTAAAGAGTCTGGCTTACCATCTCCTCTCTTCGGCAGGCCTTATCCGACGGTGTCCCCGTGGATGATATTCACAAACTCACAGCCATTGACAGATGGTTCATTTATAAGATGCGGGATATTGTGAACATGGAGAAAAGCCTGAAGGAATTCAGCAGGTAAGGAAATCAAACAGCTTTCTCTAAGGATACAGCCTTTTTGCTTGGCATCACACAGCTGGGAAATCAGCTGCAGGCTTGTGCACAAACATGAGCAAGGCCGAAAAGTGACTGTCAGTCCTCAGTCCTGAGTTATCTTAAACCCTCATATATTACACTAAGAGGCTACCTCTGCCCATGTAGCAGCAACTGCACTGAAGAGCGCTGCTCTAGAAGTAAAGGCATCTTGTCCATCTCAGCTGATCTTAGGGGTTCTAGAAATCCCACCTGGATTTAGAAAGTCCTTGATGTAGTTTCAAAGCTAGGATTTGCTAACCCTCCCCCCAAATGTGAGATCTGAGACTATATTTGCATAGCGAGGGTATTGTTAACCTTTCAACTAATACTCTCAATAGATTCTCCCTGGCTACCTGAGAGCCAAACAGTGCATTTCCGACTGGCTGATAGCTTTCTAAGCTGTCTGCCTTTCTTCCTACGTGCTATTCCTCCTCAGTTTAGAACAGCTATAATTTCCGACACATTTAAATATAAATCTTCCGTTTTTTTAAACCATATAAAATGAACCACAATAGATAGCAGTAAATCGAAGCTCCTGGCCGTATATCAGTCTCAGCCTTTTGCTGACCGCAGCTTTCACTTCATGGTTTACAAGGCCAGCAGAACCTTCTTGCTGAGTTATTATTGTCCGCTCTGTTGCCTGCATTTTGGATACATGTTGCATTACTGCAGTTGAACCACAAGAGGGCACCAGAAACTTATAGTACCCAGCACTTGTAGCAAAAAGAAAAGGAGTACTTGTGGCACCTTAGAGACTAACCAATTGATCTGAGCATAAGCTTTCGTGAGCTACAGCTTACTTCATCGGATGCATTCGGTGGAAAATACAGTGGGGAGATTTATATACACACACCCAGAACATGAAACAATGGGTTTTCATACACACTGTAAGGAGAGTGATCACTTAAGATGAGCCATCACCAGCGGGGGGGGGGGTGGGGGGGCGGGGGAGGGGGGTAGGAGGAAAACCTTTCATGGTGACAAGCAAGGTGGGCCATTTCCAGCAGTTAACAAGAATGTCTGAGGAACAGTGGGAGGGTTGGGGGGGGGGAAATAACATGGGGAAATAGTTTTACTTTGTGTAATGACTCATCCATTCCCAGTCTCTATTCAAGCCTAAGTTAATTGTATCCAGTTAGCAACAGATTGGGCAGAAACATACAAGACGTTTGTTATGAAATATGCTTTCACCTCCCCTGAGTTCTGTTTCTTTGACAAGCTGTACATTTGTAATTGAGTAGTTTTTGTTTCCCCCCAGAAAGTGAGCTGGGATTCTAGCTAAGCAGAAATAAAGGCACAGAGAGGAGCATGTCTGTCGAGGGGTACTTACAAAACTCCATTATTACCCCATATGTGTAATTCCTCTCTAACTTCCATGTCATGTTTCATTTGTTTGCTGGTTTCATTTAAAAAAAAATCTCATGCATATCAAGTCCCTGTGTTTACACAGAATCAATTTGTTTTCCCACTGTTTCCTAGGAAATTACAGCCACAACTGTAATTAGAATACTCTGCAATTATGTATTCAGGATCTCAAAGCACGGTCCAGAGGATGGTCATGTCCTCCCATGGTGCAAATTGACATCACTCCATTGAAGTAAAGGGAGCTGAACTGATTTCTGTTAGCTGACGATCTGGCCCATTAGTTAATTACACCTCACAATGCCTCTGTGAGATAGGTACATTAACGATATTGCACCCATGATATAGATGGATTAACTGAGGCACATAGTCAAATGACCTTCCCAAAGTCATGGAGGAGATTTAGTGGCAGAACTAGAACAAAAAGTGTTACTGACTTCCAGGTTGGTGTGTTGACAACTAGAACACACTCTCCGTCCTCCTCCCTTTCGGCCATTATTCAATGAGAGCTGGCTCAGCTGTTGCATCAAACAAGAGATTTCCCTTGTCAGTGCTCAGGTCTTCCATGTGTGTATTCACCGGAGCTAATTGCTTTATTTTTCATTCTGCTATAAGATTCAGTGTTTGCAAATTGGACATACTCGTTTTTAGAGGGAATAAGGACAACCCAGAAAAATGGCTGAATAGGTTATTACAAGCACAGCTGCATTAGTAAGCTCTATGTTTATGCAAACATGACTCTCTCTACATGGATATTCTGATATACACACACAGTATGTATGTGTATAATATATTATAATATCCAGACTTTGCAGTTGATCCTTATCTTTCTATAATGGTCCAAACCAAAACTCAAATGAGTTCATCATCATCATCACAATAAAAACAACAATGCCCAGATCTTATCTAGTGCTTTCCAGAAGTAGGTCTCAAAAACTTTACAAAGGAGGGCAGTATTATTATCCCCATTATACAGATGGGGAAACTGAGGCACAGAGCACTGGAGTGACTTGCCCAAGGTCATCTAGCAAGGCAGTGGCAGAGCCAGGAATAGAATGAGTCACAATCCAGCGCTCTATCCACTGAACCTTAGACATGGATTCACAGCCAAACTCTGTGGCTCCGGACAGCCTGTAATCTGCATGTTTCTAAAGTCACACAGAAAGGGAGGTGAGCATTTTATACGCAAGTATATTGCTATACCGTATAACTCTAGACCTAATGTCTGAGTGAGATGAACTCAACGCAGGACCTAAGAGAAGGGTAAAGGCAGTTTTATGTCATCTTTGAGCTTCTTTGGGCCAGCCAAGCACAGGTTCAGCTCCCCTGCTTCCCCCCATCAGTGTGAGTTAGAGCAATCTCATGCCAGCTGTTAGCCACCAAATGGCTGTTCCACCAGCCAGTAGTTGCCAGAGCATAGCAGTCATCTGTCTATGCCCTCTTCCCCCACCACCAGCCATGCTTCATACACCAAGGTCTGCAAAGGGAAGATACCGTTGGGGAAATCCTCTTGTTGGGGAAATCCTCAGGCGTCCAGCTCCATTGGCTCGCCAAGTGGTGCAGTGGGGCTGAGGACGTGGCCCTATATTTACATGCACACAGAGACAGGGAATATATTGAGAGGATACATATACCCAAGGATGGTGAAATAATGGATTGTATCGTGTTAGATATGGCAGAATAACTGAGCACGGCTTGCTTTTGAGAAGCTAGAAACCCCTTTCCATGTGGGGACGATAGAAACGTGAGTCATGTGACCGAGGAAATTGCAGTGCTCTGTAGTATGGCAAAGAAAGGGAGGCAGGTGTTAGCTTGAGTGCTGATCCATTAGGCTAAGCAGCATTCCCCTTTAGAACTCAGTTTGCTTATCCGTTGCTTTAGCTGCATAGCCTCAGCATGTGTCGTCGACTCAATACCTAGCTAGCACAGGGCTCAGCTGGATAATACAGGTCTCTTCATGTTGCACTTCTGTTGCCAAGATACAGTGTCTAGGCACCACTCTTTCCCTTCCTTATTTCTCATATTATGCCCCTTGCTTCCCATAAGGCTTGCACGGTTGGCTTGGCTTGAGAAGTATCCACAGTGGAGGGGCTGGTTGAGGGCAGGCAGAGAGAGTGCTGCCTACCCAATGTTTTCAGGGATTCACAGGCTGAACCACCACGCACAAAAACCAAGGGGGAGAGCAGGAAAAGGAAAGGAATTGGGTGTTCGCTGCTGTGTATCCCCATCCCCACCCAACAGCCAGTGCCCCCACCATCCTGTCTACTGTGGCCTTTCCATGTGCACCTTACACTCTGTCTCCCTCATTACCCTCCTGTCTCTGCCCTGCACGGGTGCCCTCACCTGATCTGCCACTGCCATTATGTTTCCATTTGCTTCCTTTGTTTCCCTGGCACACTTTTTCCCTGTCCTCTAAGCATCTGCCCTTCCCCTTCCCTGTTTCTACTGTAGGTGTCGTGCAGCATTGCCATTACACCGCTACATTATTAGCCATACAACCAATAATTGAGCTGCAGAGTACATGATTGGCCTGCTCCTGCAAGTCACACATCAGTCCATGACCTCACACTTCTTGCCATAAAAGGGAAACAACACACAGAATTGGTAATGGATCAGTGCAGTTTAAAAACTTTGTTGCAATCCTGATGGGCTAGATTCTCCATGGTGTCCATTAGCACAGCTCCACTGACTGTAGTACATCTAAGCTGATTTATACCAGCAGAGGATGGGGGCAATGTGCATAGAATCGTAGAATATCAGGGTTGGAAGGGACCTCAGGAGGTCATCTAGTCCAACCCCCTGCTCAAAGCAGGATCAATCCCCAACTAAATCATCCCAGCCAGGGCTTTGTCAAGCCTGATCTTAAAAACCTCTATGGAAGGAGATTCCACCTCCTCCCTAGGTAACCCATTCCAGTACTTCACAACCCTCCTAGTGAAAAAGTTTTTCCTAATATCCAACCTAAACCTCCCCCAGGTGAGACCATTACTCCTTCTTCTGTCATCTGATACCACTGTTTTAGATCCATCCTCTTTCGAACCCCCTTTCAGGGAGTTGAAAGCAGCTATCAAATCCCCCCTCATTCTTCTCTTCTGCAGGCTAAATAATCCCAGTTCCCTCAGTATCTCCTCATAAGTCATGTGCTCCAGCTCCCTAATCATTTTTATTGCCCTCCACTGAACTCTTTCCAATTTTTCCACATCCTTCTTGTAGTGTGGGGCCCAAAACTGGACACAGTACTCCAGATGAGTCCTCATCAATGCGGAATAGAGGGGAATGATCACGTCCCTTGATCTGCTGACAATGCTCCTACTTATACAGCCCAAAATGCCATTAGCCATCCTGGCAACAAGGGCACACTGTTGACTCATATCCAGCTTCTCATCCACTATAACCCCTAGGTCCTTTTCTGCAGAACTGCTATCTAGCCACTAGGTCCCTAGTCTGTAGAAGTGCATGGGATTCTTCCATCCTAAGTGCAGGACTCTGCACTTGTCCTTGTTGAACCTCATCAGATTTATTTTCGCTCAATCCTCTAATTTGTCTAGGTCACTCTGTAGCCTATCCTTACCCTCCAGCATATCTACCACTCCTCCCAGTTTAGTGTCATCTGCAAACTTGCTGAGGGTGCAATCCACGCCATCCTCCAGATCATTAATGAAAATATTGAACAAAACCGGCCCCAGGACTGACCCTTGGGGCTCTCCACTTGATACCGGCTGCCAACTAGACATGGAGCCATTGATCACTACCCGTTGAGCTCGATGATCTAGCCAGCTTTCTATCCACCTTATAGTCCATTCATCCAGCCCATGCTTCTTTAACTTCTTGGCGAGAATACTGTGGGAGACCGTATCAAATGCTTTGCTAAAGTCAAGGAATAACACTGCCACTGCTTTCCCCTCATCCACATAGCCAATTATCTCGTCATAGAAGGCAATTAGGTTAGTCAGGCATGACTTGCCCTTGGTGAATCTAATCAAACACTCCCAAGGAACTGGGGAGGTGGGAGAGCGAAACCAAAGAAAGCAACATGTAAAAAGAGTCTATCCTGGTGCATTATGCTGAAGACATGTAGGAGCTGGGTCTGTACAGGGCCTTTATGTCTGTTGGGTCCTCTAGGTGCCTCTGTGGTACAACTAATCAACAATAACTTAGTGATTTGTTGTAAATGATCGTTTACTGTGTATCATTATGGAGCCAGCAAAGGTTTTCATCTTTTGTAGAGCATTTATATCATGAGCCTAGTCATGGAATTGTTCTGAGTGGTTACAATATGAGAAATGGAGAGCACACTGCTTGGTTTCCAAAGCCCATGTTGAGTTTTCAGGGCAGGCCGTTGGAAAAATCCAACTGTGTATATTTGTAACAATACTTTGCTCTCCTGTTGCTCTGTCCATGTCACTATAGGCTCCATTTAATAGGAACAGCGTATGCCAAATGCTATTAACTGTAGATATGATGGCAGCTCTGGGTGAAAATTTTCAAAAGCAACTAAAGGACGTGGGAGCACAAGCCCCTTTGAAAGTCAACAGGACTCAGGCTTCTAAAATATTTAAACTCCTCTGAAAATCCCATTCTGGTTACCTAGCTGCTTGATCAGTGCCTGCAATTAATTGTACTCAACATTACTTGTGATCCCAAAATGAGGGGAGGGGGCGGATTTGAAAATCAGACCCATCACATCCTGAGTCACATTCTCAGCTGGTGTATATCAGCATAGCTTCAGGAGTGGCGCAGATTTACACCTGCCAAGGATCTAGCTCTCTGTCAATATCAACAGGATTACTTATATTGTCTGATGAAATTTTTTTTCAGAACCGTAAAAGACTTTGAAAGGGACACTGGTAGGTCAGCAACCACCTGTTTAAATCAACTGCTGTGTCTGAGTTATTAATAAGTAAGAAAAGATGACTATTTTCACATGGCAGTTTCCTTGGAGCTGTTCCCCATTTCATTGTGGGTGGTTTCGTAGCTCTGAGGAATTTCATGGCGCTGATATCGACGGTTTGAAATATGACCTTCCGCATACCCTTTTTTCATTTGAAATGTCAGGGTCGTGAAGTTTCGCATGAAAGTGACAATGGCATTCTGTGCGGTGTTGGAGCAGAGAAGGGGTGTGTTGTGCCTAGTTGAGCCATGCAACACTGGTTCTTACAGGAGCTGGTGTATTTTCTAAATCCTTATTTCCGATAGCATTTTATTATAATATAGGTATTCCAGTAGAGTCTCCTTGGGCCTCACTAAGTTGAAACAGGAATGAATTCAGGGAAGTTCTATGGCCTGGTTATACAGGAGGTCAGATGAGATGATTGCATTGGTCCCATTCAGCTACAGAATCTGTGAAAAGATGCTAGTTGCTATCATAGAATCATAGAATCATAGAATATCAGGGTTGGAAGGGACCCCAGAAGGTCATCTAGTCCAAACCCCCTGCTCAAAGCAGGACCAAGTCCCAGATAAATCATCCTAGCCAGGGCTTTGTCAAGCCTGACCTTAAAAACCTCTAAGGAAGGAGATTCTACCACCTCCCTAGGTAACGCATTCCAGTGTTTCACCACCCTCTTAGTGAAAAAGTTTTTCCTAATATCCAATCTAAACCTCCCCCATTGCAACTTGAGACCATTACTCCTCGTTCTGTCATCTGCTACCATTGAGAACAGTCTAGAGCCATCCTCTTTGAAACCCCCTTTCAGGTAGTTGAAAGCAGCTATCAAATCCCCCCTCATTCTTCTCTTCTGCAGACTAAACAATCCCAGCTCCCTCAGCCTCTCCTCATAAGTCATGTGCTCTAGACCCCTAATCATTTTTGTTGCCCTTCGCTGTACTCTTTCCAATTTATCCACATCCTTCTTGTAGTGTGGGGCCCAAAACTGGACACAGTACTCCAGATGAGGCCTCACCAGTGTCGAATAGAGGGGAACGATCACGTCCCTCGATCTGCTCGCTATGCCCCTACTTATACATCCCAAAATGCCATTGGCCTTCTTGGCAACAAGGGCACACTGCTGACTCATATCCAGCTTCTCGTCCACTGTCACCCCTAGGTCCTTTTCCGCAGAACTGCTGCCGAGCCATTCGGTCCCTAGTCTGTAGCGGTGCATTGGATTCTTCCATCCTAAGTGCAGGACCCTGCACTTATCCTTATTGAACCTCATTAGATTTCTTTTGGCCCAATCTTCCAATTTGTCTAGGTCCTTCTGTATCCTATCCCTCCCCTCCAGCGTATCTACCACTCCTCCCAGTTTAGTATCATCCGCAAATTTGCTGAGAGTGCAATCCACACCATCCTCCAGATCATTTATGAAGATATTGAACAAAACGGGCCCCAGGACCGACCCCTGGGGCACTCCACTTGACACCGGCTGCCAACTAGACATGGAGCCATTGATCACTACCCGTTGAGCCCGACAATCTAGCCAGCTTTCTACCCACCTTATAGTGCATTCATCCAGCCCATACTTCCTTAACTTGCTGACAAGAATGCTGTGGGAGACCGTGTCAAAAGCTTTGCTAAAGTCAAGAAACAATACATCCACTGCTTTCCCTTCATCCACAGAACCAGTAATCTCATCATAAAAGGCGATTAGATTAGTCAGGCATGACCTTCCCTTGGTGAATCCATGCTGACTGTTCCTGATCACTTTCCTCTCCTCTAAGTGCTTCAGGATTGATTCTTTGAGGACCTGCTCCATGATTTTTCCAGGGACTGAGGTGAGGCTGACCGGCCTGTAGTTCCCAGGATCCTCCTTCTTCCCTTTTTTAAAGATGGGCACTACATTAGCCTTTTTCCAGTCATCCGGGACTTCCCCCGTTCGCCACGAGTTTTCAAAGATAATGGCCAAGGGCTCTGCAATCACAGCCGCCAATTCCCTCAGCACTCTCGGATGCAATTCGTCCGGCCCCATGGACTTGTGCACGTCCAGCTTTTCTAAATAGTCCCTAACCACCTCTATCTCTACAGAGGGCTGGCCATCTCTTCCCCATTTTGTGATGCCCAGCACAGCAGTCTGGGAGCTGACCTTGTTAGTGAAAACAGAGGCAAAAAAAGCATTGAGTACATTAGCTTTTTCCACATCCTCTGTCACTAGCTTGCCTCCCTCATTCAGTAAGGGGCCCACACTTTCCTTGGCTTTCTTCTTGTTGCCAACATACCTGAAGAAACCCTTCTTGTTATTCTTGACATCTCTTGCTAGCTGCAGCTCCAGGTGCGATTTGGCCCTCCTGATATCTTTCCTACATGCCCGAGCAATATTTTTATACTCTTTCCTGGTCATATGTCCAACCTTCCACTTCTTGTAAGCTTCTTTTTTATGTTTAAGATCCGCTAGGATTTCACCATTAAGCCAAGCTGGTCGCCTGCCATATTTACTATTCTTTCGACTCATCGGGATGGTTTGTCCCTGTAACCTCAACAGGGATTCCTTGAAATACAGCCAGCTCTCCTGGACTCCCTTCCCTTTCATGTTAGTCCCCCAGGGGATCCTGGCCATCTGTTCCCTGAGGGAGTCAAAGTCTGCTTTCCTGAAGTCCAGGGTCCGTATCCTGCTGCTTACCTTTCTTCCCTGCGTCAGGATCCTGAACTCAACCAACTCATGGTCACTGCCTCCCAGATTCCCATCCACTTATGCTTCCCCCACTAATTCTACCCGGTTTGTGAGCAGCAGGTCAAGAAAAGCGCTCCCCCTAGTTGGCTCCCCTAGCACTTGCACCAGGAAATTGTCCCCTACGCTTTCCAAAAACTTCCTGGATTGTCTATGCACCGCTGTATTGCTCTCCCAGCAGATATCAGGAAAATTAAAGTCACCCATGAGAATCAGGGCATGCGATCTAGTAGCTTCCGTGAGTTGCCGGAAGAAAGCCTCATCCACCTCATCCCCCTGGTCCGGTGGTCTATAGCAGACTCCCACCATGACATCACTCTTGTTGCACACACTTCTAAACTTAATCCAGAGACACTCAGGTTTTTCCACAGTTTCGTACCGGAGCTCTGAGCAGTCATACTGCTCCCTTACATACAGTGCTACTCCCCCACCTTTTCTGCCCTGCCTGTCCTTCCTGAACAGTTTATAACCATCCATGACTGTACTCCAGTCATGTGAGTTATCCCACCAAGTCTCTGTTATTCCAATCACGTCATAATTCCTTGACATCACCAGGACCTCCAGTTCTCCCTGCTTGTTTCCAAGGCTTTGTGCATTTGTATATAAGCACTTGAGATAACCTGTTGATCGCCCCTCATTCCCAGTATGAGGCAGGAGCCCTCCCCTCACAGACATTCCTGCCTGTGCTTCCTCCCGGTATCCCGCTTTCCCACTTACCTCAGGGCTTTGGTCTCCTTCCCCCGGTGAACCTAGTTTAAAGCCCTCCTCACTAGGTTAGCCAGCCTGCTGGCAAAGATGTTCTTCCCTCTCTTCGTAAGATGGAGCCCGTCTCTGCCCAGCACTCCTCCTTCATGGAACACCATCCCATGGTCAAAGAATCCAAAGCCTTCTCTCCGACACCACCTGCGTAGCCATTCGTTGACCTCCACGATTCGACGGTCCCTACCCAGGCCTTTTCCTTCCACGGGGAGGATGGACGAGAACACCACTTGCGCCTCCAACTCCTTTATCCTTCTTCCCAGAGCCACGTAGTCCGCAGTGATCCGCTCAAGGTCATTCTTGGCAGTATCATTGGTGCCCACGTGGAGAAGCAGGAAGGGGTAGCGATCCGAGGGCTTGATGAGTCTCGGCAGTCTCTCCGTCACATCACGAATCTTAGCCCCTGGCAAGCAGCAGACTTCTCGGTTTTCCCGGTCAGGGCGGCAGATAGATGACTCAGTCCCCCGGAGGAGAGAGTCCCCGACCACCACCACCCGCCTTCTCCTCTTGGGAGTGGTGGTCGTGGAACCCCCAACCTCAGGACATCGCATCTCATGCCTCCCAACCAGCGGAGTCTCCTTCTGCTTTCTCCCCCCAGACCTATCATCTGGTCCACTCTCCGCATTGGTACCTGTGGAGAGAACATGAAAGCGGTTAGTTACCTGTGTCTGTGTTACTGGAACCCGGACATTCCGCTTACCTCTTCTGGAGGTCACATGTTGCCAAGCTTCTTCACTGGCCTCTTGGCTCCTCTGTGCAACCTGCTCTATATCTTTAGAGCTTTGTGCCCCTAGAAGCCTATCCTGAGTTTGGTCCAGAAAATCCTCAGTCTCTTGTATACAACGCAGGGTCGTTACCTGTTGCTCCAGACCTTCAATCTTCTCTTCCAATATGGAGACCAGCTTGCACTTTGTACAGACAAAGTCGCTTCTGTCTTGTGGAAGAAAGACAAACATGGCACATCCAGTGCAGGTCACAACAGCTGAACCCCCCCCTTCCATATCACCTACCTACTATGAGCTTCCTCAGAGACGTTGGCAAGATGTAAGCCTCACTGGGCTCACTCCAGGCGAACTCCCAGGCAAACTCCTGCTGTGAGCTGCTCTGCTGTCCCCGCTGCTCAGCGGGTTCGCTGCCGCTCAGCTGGTTCGCGAGGCTCTGGCTATTTTTAAACAGCCAGGCTTCCCTGACGCAAACACACAGACACCCTAATGCCCGCCCCCTGCAGGCTAGCAGCCAATCAGACACTCACTCAGGCTCTCTCCCTGCCCTCCCAGCAAACACACGCTCGGATACTTCCTCAGCAAGCAAACACACACACTCGGATACTTACCAGTCCCAGGCAAACTCCTGCTGTGAGCTGCTCTGCTGTCCCCGCTGCTCAGCTGGTTCGCTGCCGCTATATATACACATAGTAAGAAATCTTGCTCTGTGCAGAGCTTACAGTCTAAATGGTCAAGGATGACAAAAGATGGGAGAGAGGGAGTATTGTGACCCCCGTTTTACAGATGAGGAACTATGGCCCAAAGTGATTAAGTGATGTGCCCAAGGTCACACAAGGAGTCTGTGTCAGAGCAAAGAATTAAACCCAGATCTGTGCTTTCATTGTGAGGCCTTTCTTTCTCTTTGATTAATTTTACTTGAAAAGGTACAGCTGTGCTATTAATGCTGGCAGACCGTGATGACACAAGTTTGATAATATGCTGATCAATGACTTGTGCTGAGATGCTGGGGATTTTTAACATTTGTCAGTGGACATCTCCATGCTCTCACAACTGAGAAGGAAAAAGATCAAAGGGCCATCAATAAACCATATTCATTCTAGGTGGGTGTCTCAAAATGGATTTTTGTGGCCTCTTCAGATATGAATTTTGTCGGCAGTTTGCAGACATGTGGCTAACCTGTTCCCCAGCTAGAAAGGTGAGAGGTCATAGGTCACATCCTCACTGGTGTGTATTGGAGTAGCTTCACTGAAGTTCAAGGACTCTGCACTGATTTATATCAGCTGAGGATCTGGCCCCAATAGAACTATTTAGAAAGAATGTATGAAGGCCCAAGTATGCCCCTTTCCTCTCTGACTGCATCTGCAGGGATGGAAAGCCAGGGATGGAAGCCAGTGGGGCAAATGTTCGACTCAGAAGTGAGATGAGTATAGGCTGCATAATGTACACTGATTCAGCAGACCTAACAGTCGTGCTTTATGCTGGATGTCATGGGACAGAGATTTCATTTGTGTTACAAAGGCATCGTAAATAAATTTGTGGTTCACATTTTCCCCCCAAAGCCCCGAATACTTGTATCACTTTGATGTGCATCCCCATCTCGACACACTAGTGTCTGTGTGCTCTGTATAGAATAATCCATATTGTATCAGTCCATCGGTACCCTAGATGGGTCCTTTACCTGGGGAAGAAGATGGCGTTTGAAATAGTGACTGCAACCCATTTCTTTGCTGTGTATTTGCCTGCATTGCTCCTGCAGCTCATCAACTTCATCCTAGATGTGAACCATCTAGGTCTAAGGAAATAATGGGAGGTTCACATTATTAAGTCAGTGAGATTTACTGGGCCTGGATGCTGAGCCTTAAAGATGTAGATCCAGAGAGACAGTTGAGAGAGTGAGATTTGTTGGTTTATGTCTCCCACCTCCCTAAATATTCCTGACATTTTGTCCATCATCTCGTGTTTTTCTTGGGAGGAAAATAAGTAACTACCTGTCTCCTTGAAGGAAGAGGCAAGGAGACAAACAATTTTTATACTGATCTCATGCTTGTAATTACAGCTTATTCTAAATCTTGTGAAATGTCAAACAATCAAGGAAACAGATCTGAACTTTGGAAGAACGGTGCGGGAGGGCAGTCGGGAATATGCCTTTTGCCCAATATGCCAATCTAAAATCAAGCAGCAGGATTGCTAACCCTGTCAAGCCCAGTGTTCGTGTTAGCTAGTGACTCAGGCCCCAATTCAGGACTGCATTCCTTTTTTAGGGAAAAATTTAACCATGTGATTAAGTCCCATAGGTGCAGTCTTATATGGGGATGGACTTAAACCTTATCTGCTTCCCTGTCACAGGGTCTGAGTTTGGAATTTTACATGTATTCTACCCTTGATACTCATCCCATTTCCAAAGCTCTGCCTTCAATAACTGAATGGCTCATTTTCACATTAGAGCTGGTGCTTTCTCAAGGCACGTTTGTTTAGCATTGCTTTTGGGATGGCAGATCATACGAAAGCTGGTCAAGTGTAAGAGAGGATCGTACTGAAGCATGCAGGCTCCCCGGGTAATTGCAATTCTGCAGGCGTTGCTCGAGTCAGTTAATAGATTTCCCCAGTTTCTCTGTGCCAGGTGAAAATTTCCCATTAAGGGGAATTTATTCCATTTCTTTTTATCATTTATTATTGAAGACGAAGCGTGAGTGGATGGCTTTTCAAAGATGACAGGGTAGAATTTTAAACAAAAACAACAACAGAAAATTCACACTGGAAGCTGAAAAGAGAGCGAGCGAGAGAGTGGACAAAGGCTTATATAGTTTATAAACTGCAAAATACACAGGAGATTTAGCTTTGTGGGAAGAGAGCTGCGCTGCGTAACCATTAAATGATTATGGCAGTGTGTAAAAAGTCTTGATTGTCTGGTATGAAGCTCTAAAACTTCAAATTGTCGTTTGGTGAAAGATAATATTGGGAAAGAGAATGTTATGAAAGTCTAGAATTGCTGCCACTTCATCTGTTGTTGTTTCAGGCTTGGTTACAAAATGGTGAGGTTTAATCTTTAGAAGATTTTTTTGCCCTTGATCTATGGAATAAGGAAAACCTCTAGGTAAAGAGGGAGGCCAGGAAGTCCCATTGGTGGGTGACCAGATTGGGAGTCAGCAACTGACCTGCATTTTCTATCTTCTCCTGGTTTTAACTCACTCTAGTGTCTTCACCAAATCACTTGGGGTTTTCCAAAGTGCTCAGCATTGGCCTAACTCTGCTCCCATTGACTTCAGTCAGTGACTGGAGAGACTGTAGGCTAGAGTTTCCCAGTGAGGGACTGGGAGGAGAATAAGACGAATGTTGAGCACTTTGGAAAACCTGATTAAATCCTTAATCAGGCTGTGCCTCAGTGTCACCATCTGTTAAATGAAGACTCGGCACACCACTTCTGAAAGGTTGCCGACCCCTGGTCTAGTTCAACCCATTTTTGAGACAGTGGGCTAGATCCTCAGCTGGTGTGACAGAATCTGGCTTAGGGGCTGTTTGCAAAGTTCTCATCTGGACCCAGATTTCAAACACCTCCCAATGTTTGTGGGGGGAGGGTGTTTTAACTCAGGGTATTAGCACATGCCCACTTTTAGGGTAAAAGTTTGGCCCCATTGAAGTCAGTGGCAAAACTTCTATTAACTTGAATGGTGTGAGGCTATCACCCATCTCTCTCTGTATGCACTTACTACACATACTCTCCTTTGTATACTACATACACTCAGTAAGGCATGAAGACGTGAGAAAACACGACATTCATTCTGCCTTGTTGAACACTGTCTGATATAAGGCTCCCATGGCATCTTGCTTATTAACTACACTGAAATCCCTTTTCATCACTAGTCCCCCGGAAGTGATACCTCTTCATAACATCCCAAAATGGTGTTCTAAAGATGATAAGAAAAGATACTATTTCATTCCCCCCGGGTACAGCAAATTAGCTATTCACTCATGTCATCCTGTGCAAAATTAGTCATCTTCTTGTTTGACGACTAAGAGTTCAAACCTTGTCTAAGTCACTAGCCCAGGGCTAATGAGTCATGTCTTCAGATTTACAGGCTTTTTTTTTTGGTATCATTATGATGAGATATAAAAAAAGCTGAATTGAAGCAAGCTGCAAATGAAGGCAATTTTCTTTCTTTGTCAGTAATCAAATGGCATCCCGCCCTGTGTCTTCTGGAGACAGCAGAAAGAGCATGCAGCAACCAGCTCATTTTCTTGGGGTCAGGTCCACTCACTCATACTTAGGTAACACAGAATCTAAGAGATGAATCAAACTCAGCTGTGTCCTCACTAATTGCTAGTGAGGCTGGGCGTCTGTTTTGCTAGAGAAGAGACAGACGTTGTTGGCCCTCTTCCCTTCTGGGAAAGCTTTACAGCCTTGCGTGTCTGTATTACTTCATGGGCACATGAAATATTAAGCTACTGCTCCAAGAATTTCTGTTTGCATACACACAAATGGGTCTCAAGCCTGAATCCAGTAGTGGCATATGCAGATCTCGCTGTATGGCCTGCCCTTCCACTGAAAGCAATGGGGATGCTTAGGAAATGGAACTAGCCCAAAGTGAACCAATGAGTATTGCACTGGAGGGGGAAGATAATCTAGGGGAAATTGGACTTTAATAAATCCATTGAGATGCAGCAGCGGTGGGTCATTCCCTGGGAATTATCTATGCATATGGGATCAAATCCAAACCCAGTAAAGTCAATGGGAGTCTTTCCAGTAACATCAGTGGGTGTTGGATCAGGCCCTTTCTCTCTAGACACTAGGAGACAGCAGTGTCCTACAGTGAGAATTAAGGAGAGGAGTATTAGCAGACTTTGAAGGATATAAGGTGGTATTCCCGTGCTCAGCCCTCTGCCAGCAAGACAGAGCCCCCAAGCTCTACTTTCACTATGGAATGAATTTCTCACTGTAACTCTAATCTGTAGCATTTATACCACACATTTCATCTTTAAAACTATGCAAACATTAACTAGCCAATCCCAACTCCCTTATGAGACAGGGATGTCATATTATCATCATTGCAGATGGGGAAACTGAGGAAGTGAGATATGGCTTTGGGCAAGTAACAAATGGCGTAAGGCCCAGATCTTCCAAGGCACATAGGTGCCAAACTCTCATTGAAATACTTAAGTGTCTGATCAGGGATTAGAATCCAAACTAGGGGCTTTGACTCTCCTGTGACTTGCACCTGTTTTTTATCAGTCAGACTCCAATGGAGTGAATTGAGTGGCTTGTTATTTAAACTGGTGTGAGTGACAAATCCAGTCCAATGCCTTTCTGCTTTCAGAAGCATTCCAGTAAATGAGACTCCCCCCCTCAGATAACACAGTGATATTTATTTAAAAATACCACAAAGCCAAGGACATAATTCAAAAGCTCTGATTTAGGAAAATAGCTTATTTGTTAATCATTTCCTCTTTCCTGATTCAATGCTTGCTTGCATATAAAATATTGATTTTTTGGGCAAGCAAGGATGCTCTTGGCAATGAAGATGGAAACAGAAGTGCTGATAAAAGTATGTAGGCTTTTTTATGGTTTGCAAAAGCTTAGCTTAGAAAAGGTAGCTTAGAAACCAGAGAGAGAGACAGAAGCTTTACCACAGCAATAGATAGAGGCAAAGAAAGAAACATAAGCTGATAGCGGAGGGAAAGAATGTGAATGGAGATTAAAAATGGAAAAAGAGAGCTGGCAAGACGCATTCAGTTCAGCTGGGGATGTGCAGAGGTGGCCAGAGCATAGGGGACTTGGTGAAGGTACCAAAATATGTGATGTCTGAAAAAGAGGAAAAAAAGGAAAGAGAACAATTAAGCCTAGGGGATGCTGAGAAATCTTGTTGAAATTAAATATGAAATAATGAATGGGATAGAGAAGGTAAATCAGGTGTTCCTGTTTATCATTTTTCATAATGCAAGAAAGAAGAGAAGTTCAGTGAAAAGGAACACATTTGAAATTGATAGAAGAAAATATTTATCTTGGCATATTAGCCTATGAAACTCATTGTCACTTGACAGCATGGAGGCTAAATGTTTAGCTAAGGACTCGCCATTTTATATATCTAGGATGAGTGATTGTTTAAAGGTTTATAGACTGTCATGCTTCAGGGTATAAATCAACCATGGACTGATGGGGTTAGGAGAAAATTCCACTGGTGAGTAGGTTATACCATAACTACCTCCTTCAAGGTGCTTGCACGTTCTTCTCGATCATCTGGTGCTGACCACTTTCAGAGACAGGACTGTGGGCTAGACAGACTTTGGATCTGATTCAGTCTGGCAATTCCTATGTTTTTAAATTTACAATGGGAGAAAAAAAGAAAAAACAGAGTGAAGTTGGGGGTAGAATGGGGTGTGGGTGGGAGATTTTGGATACCCTGAATCTGAAGATGGGGAACAGGCACCTGTGAGATATCTGTTCAGTTAATATTGTGCTGGACTGGCTTTGTGTGTATGAGTATGCTGTGGCCCTCTAGTGGCTTGCCAGCTGAGGGGATGGGGCTATTAGGAGTAGCTAGGGGAGTTGTCCTTTAGTTCAGAATGGTGCTTTTGCAGCTGAAAGAAAAGGGTTTGAATCCCAGCGGCCCAGATGTGCATATATGATTTATTGAGTAGTTGTTTGCAGGGGACATACAGAGATAGTCTGTTGTGTGTAAGACAAGGATTTGATGGCTTAGTGTTAGCTGAACCCATCTCTTCTCTGCCGTCTTCCCTTTAAACACACATGCTCCGGCAGCGGCCATCTCTGGGTACCACATGGCAGACAGAGATTCACACATGCTCATCTGTTACCATAAAGGACTGTGTATGTCTTATGTTTAATCCCAGTGAGTCAATTCCAGAAGAAACAATGAGGAGGGCCAAACAGATCGGCTTCTCAGATAAGCAGATTGGGAAATGCCTTGGAGTGACTGAGGCCCAGACCCGGGAGCTGAGGCTGAAGAAGAACATAAAGCCTTCAGTGAAACAGGTACAGTATGAAGCATGTCTGCCTTGGCAGCACTGCCATTGGGTTGGGGACCTGTGATGATGGAGGAGACATGAGGCTAATAGGCTGGTAGGAACAATATAGGAAAGCAAGCTCCATTGAATTCAAGAGGAGTTTTGGCATTGACTTTAATGGAGCCAAGATTTTACCTTTCTATCTTATTCCCCCCCAGCTCTTGGTCCTGTTCTGCAGCCCTTAATGCAGCAGCTGGCAACAGTGGAAGAAAAGTGAGAATACACTTCCTTTCTCAGCCCCCAAAGAGAGAGACACTTCTTTTGAGTGGCCTGGATTGAAACCTTGCCCTATAGCTGCAGTGAAATGCAAAAGGCTGAAAGCACCACTACTAACCCACTGCCTTGTGACCGTGAAAAGTATAGCTAGCTTGTTTGCTCTTGGTAGTAACTTTTTAGAGGGCAATGCTTTATTTTAAGTGTCCCATCATTATGGGTTCGTTTGATATTCATTGTGATAGCACTGAGCATAATGAGCTCATCTGGTATTCATGACGATGTCATAAGTGCTTCATAGGTGTTCCATTGTCATTTCGCCTTTCATTTAAGGGATGCTGATACTCAAGTGCTAGCAGCTGGTTTTTGTCCTTAGAAAAAAAAGCATTGAATGTTCTTGAAAGTGCTTGGAGGGCCCATCTGTATCCTTAGGCCCAATTCCAGATGCCAAATATCTTTTTGCTCCCCAGCTGGTGTTTTCCTTTCTTGTCCTCACCTGGTCTAGGCAAACTTGCCAAGCCTTGCAAATACATTCCATAATAATAGTAAAGAATGGCAGACATTTATATGGTGCTAATAACACCCAATCATATTATTCATTCCTCACTAGGGTTTGGGCAGCCGATGGGTATTCATGAAAATGTTTAATAATCTAGAAAATTTCTTGAGTTTTAGCATGTAAAATTCATACCGGCAGTGCTTTACTGGTATTCTCTGTTCATTATGCTCCTTGTATCAGCTATCCATTCTGGGAGCTGTAACAACAGCATATGACTTATGGATGGGCAACCGTATGCTATGTAGAACGAGAAGGAAACAGTTGATGGAAATAGTTTGTGAACCACCCACAGTCTGAAAATTATTCTTCCAGGCTGTCTGGTTAATATCTACATGCAAAAAATACACTGGAAGAAACTAATCAAGGGAGGGGCTACATTATAAAAACTGCTAGTGAATATTTCTACCATCTGTAGTCATGACGATCCTCAAGAACAGTGTGTTTGTGCTCACTGTGGAAGTGAGAGTGACTAATTCTTTCAGAGGCCGCCGGCAGATCAACAATAAGAACAGAAAAGCACCCCAAGGTCCCTGGTGAACTTGGTGAGGGCAGTTTGAGTGCAGTGGAGCCTCAAAGTTGGAGAAGGACTACTAGTGGAGGATGCGTCAGGATAAATGGAACTGGAGTCAGTGGGCCAATGTTCTGTGGGGTGCTGTTGTCGATAGGACATCAGTGGAAGAGGAAGAGGAGTTAGGCTGGATGCAATGCATAGGGTTTAATAAAGTGTTCCATTTAACCTGCATTTAGCTTCATTCTGTGCTAATGAAACAGATGGCAGCACAAGATTCATCCACAGAGGAGAAGTAAAGATAGTTCGAAGGAGAGAGGAGTGCAGAGGGACAAGAGGATGGATTTACCATGGAAAATGTCTCTGGACCATGATGCCTTTCCCTAAAGGAGCTTGGCAGCATGCATGCATAGGCAGCGTGGGAGGGAAAGCTGGAGCATGGAGGGAGCAGTGTGAGAGGGAAACAAAGGAGTCTCATGTGGAGGAGAGGATTGACTTGAAAGCTAGGGACACAAGGGAAGGAGGTCAGACTGTGAAAGAAGGGCATCAGAGCTGCTAATTTACCTTCTCTTTCTGCGAGGGAGTGGCCGGAAAGCAGCGAGTGAGTGGCTGGATTGAAATGCAAAATGAGAAACAAAAGAAAAAAATCTGTTGATTCATAATGTTCCCCCTTTACAGATTGACACGCTGGCAGCAGAATACCCTGCAGTAACGAACTACCTCTACGTCACATACAATGGGCAGGTAGGTGGTGTCAAATGCTAGTATAGCTGCAACATATTCTAATGTCTCTCCTTCTTCCATGGTTAGATTCTCTAGAGACCTTTCAGTTAATTCTCATTTTCTATAGCTGGTAACTGTTTCAGATGGCATTAAGCATAGTCCCATTTGAGTAGGGCTGGAACATTCTTCTTCCTAAACATTTACTTGGTGCATTCAATGGAAGGTCCTCTACTGACAGCACTTGAACCCTCTCACTGCAGAATGGGCATAGCTTGCGCCCCAACAGTGACAGCTTCCCCACAATGCCCCACCAATGTCCTCAATCCTTAGACCCTCTGTGGGTGAGTGGATCCGTATCTTATTATCCAGGGGCTATTCAATCTTCGGCTTCTCTGCTGAATCTGCTAACCAGGGGGCCATCAGGGTCAATTTCGCTGGCTGTTTTGTGATGCAGGCAATCACTGTTCCCTCTAAGCTGTGCGCGTGCACACAGATCCTAAACCCTGCACACACAGTGAAACACCGTGCGCACAAAAATTTGCACAGAAGCACAAAATTTTGCACAGAAGACATTTTTTGCGCACATGGCCTGTCAAAAATTGGCACAGAAGAATTTTTTTGCGCACACGGCCTGTCAAAAATTAGAGGGAACATTGTAGATAATCCATCCCCGAGAAATTAGGCTCACCAATCCATTGGCCACTGAATATCCTGCATGATGGAAATCTTTATGAAAACTATGGGCTATTCATAGCTACCCTGGCTTTACTCGGTCATGTAACTGCTAGGAAAATACCAAAGGAAATGTTAGCTCCCTAGTAGTCTGGACTGTGACTGCAATGTGTGGTAAATACTTCCAGAGAAATAGAGTACATCAAGTCGTTCTGTCAAACCAGCATAACCCTTTCCTCATTAGCTGTCTGTCTTATTTTTCACTTCCACATCTTCCACTGAAGATTTTATCCCCTTGCTCCTCCTCAGGGGATTTTCTCTTCCTCCTTCTCCCTCAAATTTCCTTTTTGTAGTCAGCTTCCTTGAGTGAAAGGCCATGCACAGGCATAAACCCGGGTCTCTTGTGCTGTAGCATCAGGTGCTAAGCACAGGTGCTTTGGGCTGACCACAGGATAGGAAGGGTCTCTTACTGTTATTTTGTTGTATAGTGCCTTCTGTGGGGCTTCTTCCTGCACTTGTGAGTCACCTTTTCAGGTTGTTAGCAGCAAATCATAATTTAAGAAAGAATCCTACACTGAATAATGGGACTGACATTTGTTCCTCTGAAACTGTAGCGATCCACATCAACCATAATACTTAAGGCCAGTAGAATCTGAGGTCCTCGTCTCATTGAGGTATAACTCCATTGACTTGAATGGAGTTTTGCCTGATTTACACTGAAGTAAATGGGATCAGACTCGAGCCCTGGGTGTCTTGCTTTTAGATATGGGCTGAGCATTAGAAATGTTTTGTTCTCATAAACACAGAGTAAGGGCTGCTGGGTATAGCTCCTCATGACTTCTCTCCCTTCTTCCTTAGGAGAATGATGTAAAATTTGATGACCATGGAATGATGGTGTTGGGCTGTGGACCGTATCACATAGGTAAAACTGTCCTCCTTCCACCCTAAAGCCATCCTGGGAATTCTTGTGGTTCATTTGATACTCTTTTCACATGGTAACAAAACCTGCAAGGACACAGTATATAGAATGTGAATTCCAAATACAGAGCTTGCCTTTTCCATTTGCTTGAGGACTTCATTTCATGCTCTGGAAATAAAAAAGGAGCCTTCTTGTTATTGTTCAGCTGTAACCAGATCATAACACCTATTGATGATTTCCATGGAGATGTTTTTTATTTCTTATTTGCAGCTAACATTAAGGCTCTTGGAATTTAGTATCTTGTATCCAAATTCATTGCTATTACACCTAGGATAGTTTGAATGCACGTGTGCCAGCTGATAAATCCTTATTTATGTTGATAGTATATGGTTGTGTTCAGCCCCTTTTTGTTTGGAGGATTAAGTGTGCTGTTTCAGTAGACCACTGTGATAATTATAGAAAAATACTTGTTTTTTTGTAATTCTTTGAGCTGGGCCAATAGCTTGCAGTGAGTAATTTGGTAATTTTCACCGTTTCTTCTGTTGATGCATTGTCCCCGAACAGCTTGCAATTATTAGCATTTATTCACTATTCAGAAATATTTGCTGTGCAATGTTTGGTCTATAAGTCATTCACAAGAAGTTTGCTGAAAGCTGTCAATATCTGAAATTCAGACTATGTTGATTAGTTTTGTTCGGACATGCAAGTCACATGGTATGTTTCAGGTCTCTGATTCGAGGATCATAGCTCTTCAGATCAGGTTTACGATGTGAATATTCAGATGAATGAAATCAGAATTAATTCTCCAGGAGTATTCCCTTTTATTTGCTGTATCTGTGAGCATTCCTGCCAGTAAACATATTAGCAGAAAGTAAACACAAAGGGCTGCAATGTTGTTGAACAATTTAAGCAAATATTTGAGGAAACTATTTTGCAGTATTCACCTAGAACTAGTTATTATTTTGGATAAAGAGCATGGCCCTGACCTTGATCCTGTATGTTTTGTCATTTAGAAAAAAGCATGATTATCTCCAGTAAAAGCAAAGAAAAGCTTAAAGCATGGGATGCAGGGACTGATTACTTGCACTTTTGAATACCTTTTCACAGTGCAATGACTGAGGTGGTAGTTTCTTCTTCACTAATCCTTGGAAGGCAGTTTTGTAGTTTCATGTGCTATCTCTCGTAAAATCAAAGAGAAGCTGTAATTCAGTGAGGTCCATCTAGCTTTCTCCACATACTTATATTTGCAGTACTAGAACTGGTCAAAAATGGGAAGAGCATGTTTATGAAAATTTCAGAATTGTTTCCATTTCTCTTGATTCAAAATGGATCAATCTCCTGTTTCTTTCACAAACATTTCTATAATATTTGAAATCGAAATTTCAAATCAAAACTTTTGTAAAAATCATTAAAAAATGTTCCCCAAACCCACATTTTTTCTCAACAGCTGGTTTCTAGGTAAACCAGAAATGTCGATAATGATCTCAGTACATTTTTGTATTAAAATATTGGGAAACATTTCTCAGAAAATTTTGTGAAAAAACAAAATATTGATAATGCCAATGATTTGACACAGGAAGTTTGTTTTAAAATAAAGGCCATTTTTGATGAGAAAAAGCTTTCTGTTTAGAAACTGTGGACCTGTTCTGTGCAAGATAATTGTGACAACATGCACAAGTCAAGAGTAATTAGAAACGACTAGGTTGTATAGTGTGTTTTTAAACAGTGCCCCATGCTCCTAAACTTCTGTTTGTCTTGTTGTCATTTTGATAAATATAAGTAGCCAAATTAAGATATGATGTAAAATGGCACAAATACATTGACTGTCTGCTTACACTAGTGTATCTCTTCACGGGTGATTATCAGTATTACTAATTGGTTGCAGGCCCTCTGCAGCTGGACATTGCAATTTCTGGATGTGCCTGGAATATACTTGCACACATTCTGCGATTTTCCAGGTTTAAATCCAATACTCTGAAATGCTGACCACAAATAAAATTCATGTCTCAAAATTGGGCTTCCTGTAAATGTAAGGACACTTGAATAATTGAAATTCAATTAAAATGGCTGATGACGTTTCGGTGACCTCTGTTGGAAAGGTCCAGTTCCAATTTGGGGATTTTTTTCTATACTCAACAGCCCACAATGAATGAATGAAACATGCAGTTCACTCAAGATTCTAGCTTGAGAGGAAAGTGGAAATTTAATTGTGTGTCCGTCAGTGAGTGAACCGTATGTTACTAGATATTATGGAAAGAGCAATTCTGTGCTGTTTGAATTTCGTACAAAACTTGTAACACAATTACATATAAAATAACCATACAGATAGTTAACGATCATGTAACTCAGGTTGAGTTCAAGCTCTTTTTGAATAGATCATAAGCATACCAATCTAATGATGTTCCTTGAATTTGAAGACACATCGTTCTCTGTTTATGATGAGCCACTTACACATTGTAGCTCAGAAATGTATGTAATACTAGCCACCGGACACCACAGGCATGCTTCTTCATTGACCTGCGTCTTATTTAGTCGTTAACACCATAGGGCAGAATTGCTGTAAAACAGGGGTGGGCAAACTACAGCCCAGAGGCCACATCTGGCCCACCAGATGTTTTAATCCGGCCCTCGAGCTCCCACCAAGGAGCAGGGTCAGGGGCTTGTCCTGGTCCACGAGGCTCCTGGAAGCAGTTGCATGTCCCCCCGCTCCAGCTCCTACACATAGGGACAGCCAAGGGGCTCTGCAAGCTGCCCCCACCCCGAGCGCCGTCCCTGCAGCTCCCATTGGCCAGGAACTGCAGTCAATGAGAGCTGCAGGGATGGTGCCTGTGGACAGGGCAGCGCGCAGAGCCGCCTGGCTGCGCCACCACATAGGAGCTGCAGGGGGAACTGCCGCTGCTTCTGGGAGCTGCTTGAGGTAAGCGCCGCACGGAGCCTGCACTCCTGAGTCCCTTCTGCACACCAACCTCCTGCCTCAGCCCTGATCCCCCTCCTGCCCTGCAAACCCCTCAGTCCCAGCCTGAAGCACTCTCCTGCACCCACTGCCCCTCATCCCCAGTCCCACCCCAGAGCCCACACCCCCAGCCAGAGCCCTCACTCCACCCTGCACCCCAACCCCCTGCCCCAGCCAGAGCCCTCACCGCACCTTGCACCCCAACCCCCTGCCCCAGCCTGGAGTCCCCTCCCGTACCCTGAACTCCTCATTTGGGCCCCCCCTAGAGCCTGCACCCCCAGCCAGAGCCCTCACCCCCTCCCAGACCCCAACCCCCAATTTTGTGACCGTTCATGGCCCGCCATGGAATTTCCATACCCAGATGTGGGCCTTGGCCCAAAAAGTTTGCCCACCCCTGCTGTAAAATGTTCCCATTCTAATTTGACTACATGACGTGCAAGCCAATGGAAAATCAGACCTACTGTCTGTTAACTAAACAACATGTAAACTAAAAGTGTTCTGCTCACTAGACTCGTGCTTTTCACCCTGTGGTCCGTGGACCCCTGGGGGTCTGCAGACTACGTTTAAGATTTCCAAAGGGGTCCTCATCTCCATTAGAAATTTGTCAGGGGTCCGCACATGGAAAAAAGGTTGCAAACCATTGACCTAGGGGGGGAAGAAACAAACACACACTCTCCTTATCATTTTGCTTTTTCTTTCAAACAGTATCTTTGTAGATACAAGCTTTTCCTCCTCTTTATAGTACTTCTGTACTTTATGGAATAAATGATAAATCACAACAAATACTGTCTAGTGAAGATAGGCACTTCCTAGCTTATGCCTCTTGGCTTAAAGGCTCTCCAGAGAAAGTCCGTGTATTGGAAAGCAGCAGCAGTTGGCCAGTTAAGATGGACAAGTATACCTGCATGCATGCTGTCAGACGGACATGATGGAGGCCTGTCTTCCCTGAGCAGCTGAGCCAATGCACATGTTACACTTGAGAACCTATATTTAAGGGCTCGTACCCTTACCATGCAAGGGCAGTTAGATTTCTTGGCCTAACCTGACAAGTTCTTTTGTTCTTTTCCTTTAAGCGTGGCTGCCATAAGTGTTTGTCTGTGCTCCCTGCTGTTACTGCTTCCTTCTCCCTCTTACTCTTCTTGTTCTTCCTCCTGACAGGCAGTAGTGTGGAGTTTGATTGGTGTGCTGTCTCCAGCATCCGCACGCTGCGTCAGCTGGGCTACAAGACTGCTGTGGTGAATTGCAACCCGGAGACGGTGAGCACAGATTTTGATGAATGTGACAGACTGTACTTCGAGGAGCTGTCATTGGAGAGGATCCTGGACATCTACCAACATGAGGTAAAGGAAAAAAAATCTAAGCAGCAACAACAAAAAGCCCCTAAAGCAGACCAAACTTCTCAACATTCATCTCCCTGGTTGCTTAGGCTGGGGTGCTTTTAGACCCATTTTGCGCACCGTTGCTGTTCCTAGAAGACTGTTCGATAATGCTAAATAAATATTAAGTGATTTTGCAAAGGTGACATATGGTGCAATATTTACAAGCAGATTTAATTTTGTTGCACAGTCATTTATTGCCCAAATTTTTCTGCTTTTGCAGTTCTGAGTCTTAGTTCCCAAATCTGCAAGCATTTAGGCACATGCTTAACTTGAAGCATGTGGAACGACTCACATACATAAAGCTAAAGTGAACTGAAGTGCTTTCAGGGTCAGACCTTATAGTGTAGTGGTTACATGCTGGATGATTTCCAAAGGTGGGGCTGGTGGGTGGCAGGCAGGCAGGACATGAGGAAGGAGGGAATGCAAATGACAGTTGTGTGTGCAGTGAGAGTTGGGCCAATAATGTAGTGCAGGGGTTCCTAACTGGGGAGTCACAAACATGTGTCGGGAGGTTGCAACCACCCTGCCCTTCCCATATTACTAAAGAGAGAGGAGGGAGTCCATTTTGCAGAGGGGTCATGACTAGATGGGGGAGGGATTTGGCGGGATGGAGGTCTGGAAAAGGTCTCAGTCCCAGTATGGAAAAGCTTGAGAGCCACTGGCATAGTGTTTGTATTCCACAGATGTGGACTTCGTGGTTGAGATTTTCAAACGAGTCTAGGGGAATTATGCACTGAAGCCTTGTTGAAATTTGGTGGGAGTTGGCTGCCTAACTCCCTTAAGCAACTTTGCGAACCCCAGCCTATGCGATGGCTGTGGTTTATTTTGACATTTTCCTGACTCTCTTTTCAATATGTAACAAGTTGATCTCAATTGTTGTTTTGCAAATGGAAGCAGGTTTCTAAGGATATTATTGTAGCTTGGCCATTTTCTGATGGTACAACATTAAAAACAAGAAAAAAGCCAATCAGACCTATAATGCTGTTTACTTGTTCTTGGAAGCCATTCTTGAAAATGCAATCTGTGTCCATCTTCAGAATGGCTTTTCCTGGCATGGACAGATCCATTTACCTTCTCGCTCCTTTCTACTTCCTATAAGGTTTTGGTAAAAACACAGAAAGTAGTTGAAAAGCACAGATTCTGGATAGACTGTTGCAAATTGTGATTCTGTTCGTCAGACTGTCAGCCCAGTTCTGCTCACTTGAAAAGTTTGCATGTGGTTCATCTAAATAAGCATCTAAACTCAGTTGCTTAACCAAAACTGAAGCTCTGAACCTTGAGTGTGGGGAAAATTAGTCTGACAGCTGTCAGAGAAATAATGCTGATGAAACACAGCACATATTAACAGCAGGATCAAAGAGAAGGTGATGATGGAGAAAATGTTCATTTAAACACAAATAGCTTTGGTAATTAGCAACTAAGGTAAGAAAATGCACATGAAGAGAATAATGGATTTATATTGAAATCTGGTTTATCTGTAAATTCCCCCCAACAGGATAGTTCTTTTTGGATCTGAATTTATACTTCTTGGTCCAGATTCTGACCTGGGTTACGCTGACAGGTGTAGTGTGTGTCCCTGCATGGTCTGGGACTTTCTGTGGCACCTGGTGTTGAAGCTGGAGTCTGAACCGAAGTATGAGGTGGGGCTGGATGTATTGTGTAAAACTCAGACCGCTTCACTGCTCTGACTTCATTATTCAGTTGTTACTATATTTCCTTCATTATTCGGTTGTTACCCTGTTTACTTCGTCCTAATGAAGTGACTGTAATTAAGTGAAAGAGGGATTAATGGATTTTGGGGAGATGTGAGAAGCAGTTAAAATGGGGTAGGTAAAGGATTTACTTATTAGACTTATTTCTTTCATGTGTTTAAGTCGGACCCCGAAGGGCACCTCTAGAGCATGATGCTGAAGTATCCAGCTGGGTAACCCTCATTTGCTCTGTATAATTGTCTCTACACATTTTAAATTGCTTGCTGGTTTAGAGTCTACTGTACAGACTTTAGATTGGGTTCCGTGCAGTATCAACATGGGCTTTTTGATGTCTACTAGGGAGATGTTAAAACCATTCGGGTTATTAGGCAAATGCTGGATTATGTTATTGAACATATCCTAGCAGTGATGATGATTGATCCTTCGCTCTTAACTAGTTGCTTTTCCTCAGTAGACCTCGACATTCTTCACAAAGGAGGAAAGAGTCATTAACCCCATTTTACAGATGGGGAAATTGAGGCACAGAGTGATGAAGTACCTTTCCCATCATCTCCCAACAGGGTAGTGACAGACAGTAGAATAGAACTCAGGTCTCCTGTAAAGCATGGTTTAACATATACCACTTGCTACATTATATTATTTCAAAAAGCGATGGGCCAAATGCTCGCAAATGCCCATTAAAGTCAGTGCTTGAGGAAAGATTAAATAAAAGCGAGGGAGCAATTTTGCAACACTAAACCTAACTGACCCTGCAAATACCCACCCTCGTAGTTAACTTTAAACACAGAAATAGCCCCATTAACTTCTGCCAGGACCCTGGGCAAAGGGTATGCAGGACTAGTGGCAGAAGCTTGGGAGCCAGGACCTGTAGCCAAGGGTCAGAGCCAGTATCAGCGTCAAGAGTCAAGCTGAGGATCAAGCCAGAGTTGGAGCCAGGAGTCAAGCTGAGGGTCAGAGCTGGAGACAGAGTCAGGGATCAGGCTGGGGGTCAATACCAGCTATCAGGGGCCATGTTGGGGTTTTAGGGGTTGATCAGGAGTCAGAATGCAAGTCAGAGCCCAGGTCAGTACTGGGAGCTTGGAAACAGAGAAGCAGGGCAGTTGTGGCAGCTAGCTAGAGATCTGCATTGTTGCCTGGACACTTCTGTGGTCTTCTTTGGATCAAGGAGCCAGATCACTCAGTCAGCCAAGGATCACTCAGTCATATCACAAGAGGGAAAACTTCCCATGGCATGCAACCTCTGTGGATTGGGAGTCGCATGGAAAGGCGAGGTTACAGCTGCTGCCACGCAGTAGCGTGGGGAGGTTGGTTGCCTGGTAGCTCTGCAGCCTGGGTTTAAGTCCTGCGGTAGTAGGCATCAGCGGGGTCCATACGCACATTTAGTGTGTGGCATGCTGAAGCACAGTAGATTTACACCACAGCTTGCCTTGCGTAAGTGCTCATGTAGATATGCTCTCACTCAGCATATCTCCATTTGCGGCTAGTGGACTGGCATACATAACTCATCTATAAAAACACAACATTGCAATACTACATATTGGGGATGGTATCTTGGACTCCAACCCCAGGAGCGGTGGAGAAGATGGGCTGCTTATAGTCTTTGGACACAACTCTGAACTCTGCCACACACACTCTTTCTGTTAAACTAAAGCAAGGGATGAGAGTGAGAGAGCACTGTAGGACTAACGGAGTGTCAACCTTGCAGCCACAGGGCAGTGAAGCTGTGGCAGTGTGCATTTCAGTGTGTGCCAGCCATGCAAGTTCCAGGTGGGCTTGTCCAAGTTCTGGCGTCTGTGCTACCACAGCTTTGCTGCTCCAGTCCCCGAGCAAGCTAGATTAAAGCGAGCTCAGATATGTCTCCAGGACCTGCAGTCACACCCCATGACATACCCTAACAGTTACTGTTTGGAGTATTGTAATTTACCATGAACGTATGGGATTTTCTATTGAAAATTTAGATGTTAGATGATTTAGATATTAAAAAAAATTCCTGTTGCCAGATTTATTGGGTTCTTGTTCCCAGCAGAGCTGCTGCTACTTTTTAATACCTGGCTGTTTCAGGGTCTCTTCCTATCCTTTATCAAGCTCCCAGGATTATTCCAAAGCAATTCTCAAAACTAAAGGCTCTTGGTATAATTTTAATGGTCTAAATTTGTTTTCAAGCTCTGTGAAAAAGAAATCCCATCTCTGTTACTAATGGCATAAAAACAAGGGGGAAATGAAAAGAGAGATTTTATGATAAATGGGATAAAATCTTCATGAAATTATGGAATGACTGCATACCTTTAAAATAAGTACTATCCAAGTTGTTATTCGGTTCACTTTAGAATTAAAATATCACTGATGATAAATTGGTATGTAATAAAGCCCATTGTCCTTCACTCGTGTTGGTCTGCAGTACAGTGTTATTCTTAGCTGGTCAGTGCAATATTCTTTTAGTGAGCGTAGCCCTTGTAAAATACAACAGTATTCTCAGTGGCTTATCACTGAGGGTTAACTCCCAGCCTATGCTTCTTCTGGGGGTGGAACTCCTATGACCTCTGCTATCTGCTTGGGCAGCCCATCTTCTCCACCACTCCTGGGGTTGGAGTTCAAGATACCATCTCCAATATATAGTATTGCAATGTTGTGTTTTTATAGATGAGTTGTGTATGCCAGTCCACTAGCCGCAAATGGAGATATGCTGAGTGAGAGCATATCTACATGAGCACTTATGCAAGGCAAGCTGTGGTGTAAATCTACTGTGCTCCAGCATGCCACACACTAAATGTGCATATGGACCCTGCTGATGCCCACTACCTCAGTGCGCACCAGGAAACTTTTAGTGTGCATCAGCAGAGTCCCCATGGCCACCTAGCGCGCGGCATGCTGAAGTGCTGTAGATTTATAGCCCAACTTGCTGCATAGTACATGCTGGCATAGGCATGGCCTGAGGCTGTTGTACAGAGAGACAGAAAAGAAGCAAAAGCGAGAATGTTTGATGGAAGGCTAGATATTAAAACAAATTTAGGATTAATGAACATGTGTTTTGAACATGCAGTGTAAGCATGGTTTGACTGGGTGATGAAAAGGGGAAATATCGATCCAGTGCCATAGGGTGATGGTAAGGAACTGCTGGGAAGCTGGAGGTGCTCTCTTTTGGATGAGATATATAACCAAGGACCTTATCACTGCTGGACATTACACATCCCATGGGACTTTTCATAAGCGTGGGGGTGATCAGCTCCAGTGGCTTGGTGAAACTTCAAGTTAGATAATTACATCTTTTCTACCTAACTCTCCCTTGAGCTGGGTTTCACTCCGTCTTAAATTTGTGTGTATTGGTTTCAAAAGACTTTGATCCCAGAAATGGCTGCATGTCAGAAATGGATGATGTGATCTCTGTATATAGTTTGTATATTTCTGCACGCAGATTGTAAAAAGCTCTCCTGCCCTTTGAGATGAAAGGTGCTGTGTAAAGTTGTTATATAATGAATCTATATCAGAGGAGGAAATAACCACATTGAAATTAAGCAAAGATAAGCAGGGTTTGTATTATTAAAATTCCCCTGGCATTTTATTACCTATTTGTTTTCAGAGTCCCTTCCACACTGGGCATACAAGGCTTCCATCCTCTTTTCCTTTAAAGCCCTCATTAAAACGTAGCTCTTCAGCAAAGCCTGTCAACGCTCACTCATGTCAGTAAAAATGCACTCGCCAATTAAAACAGATTTGATACTCTCAAAGACAGAGCCAACCTCCGGATCATCCTGTGTCTTGTGTGTTTGATTGGTTCTCTCTGACTGATAGAGGGGGTCAAATATTGCAAAGTAGTGTTTGCAAATGCTCACTTGATTCTAAACACTTGTGAATTCAGCCATATTTTGGGCCTGAGTCTCCTTAATGCTGAACCTCTTTACAAAACTCTGACAGTGTAAACAGCTTTAAGTTAGGCTTACATTCACTAATAATTTGTGAATGGGGGGGAAAAAGGCTAAATTTATCCGAATAATTTAACCAAATCAGATCATTTGATTGATTCTACTGTCTAGTTAGATAGAATGTATTATCATTTGTGTTGTCAAGCAATGAGCATGCCGCTAGCACTTATAAGAGAGGCTAGATCCCTGCTGCTCAACCTGCAGCCAGCGGCCACTTGCAGCCCAATCCGCATCCAGCTGCGGCCCATGTGACATCCTCAGGGCAATAACTAGGACAGGGCGGGAGGGGCACCTGTCTCAGATGCAGAGCTGGTGGGTGGGTATGTGCAAAAATGGGGTGGTGCATGATCGGGCCCAACGGCATCAGCCTCCGTAGCAGGATCCGGCCCAGCAACATTGGCAGGAGGCAAGATCGCTGATCCTGTGACCCCGGCTTGAGCAGGCTCCCTGGCACTAGGACCGCAGCAGCAGGCAGGCAGGGTGGGCTGCACAGCTGAGCTATGTGCAGCTGCGGTAGAAGAGCAGTGGGTGCGGGGGGGATATGGAGAGGGGGTAGGGCCGTGACGGGCCCGGGGAGAGGGGTTCAGGGGCTTTCACCTTGACTCCTGCGTGATATTCTGGTCTCACCATCTCAAAAAAGATATATCAGAAGTGGAAAAGATACAGAGAAAGGCAACAAAAATGATTAGGGGTATGAAACAGCTTCCATATGGGGAGAGGTTAAATAGACTGGGGCTGTTCAGCATAGAAAAGAGACAACGAAGAGGGGTATGAGAGAGCTCTATAAAATCATGAATGATGTGGAGGAAAGTGAATAGGGAAGTGTGATTTACTCGTTCACATAACATAAGAACTAAGGGTCACCCAATGGAAGTAATAGGCAGCAGGTTTAAAACAAACATAAGGAAGTATTTCTTCACATAACACGCAGTGAACCTGTGGAACTCTTTGCCAGGGAATGTCGTGGAGGTCAAAAGTATAACAGGGTTCAAAGAAGAATTAGATAAGTTCATGGAGGATAGGTCCATCGATGGCTTTTAGCCATGATGGTCAGGGACACAACCCCATGCTCTGGGTGTCCCTTAGCCTCTGACTGCCAAAAGCTGGGACTGGATGACAGGGGATGTGTCATTTGATAATGGCCCGGTTCTGTTCATTCCCTCTGAAGCTTCTGGTTCTGGCTGTTGTCAGAAGACAGAATACCGGGGTAGATGGACCTTTGGTCTGACCATATATGTTCTTATCTTCTTATTATATAAACTGTTCCAGGTGTAGCGATGACACTGTTTACTTCTTCCTCAGAGCAGACTGTGACTCTGTGCTTGTCTTCATGAGGAAAAATGGCATATTCTTATCTCCGTGTTAGCTAAGACATGGTAACTAACATGAGGTTAAATTCTAGTGAAGACAAGGCAGTTTGTAGTTTTAATATGAGCGAGCAGGTTAAGTTAACTCCTCAGCTCCACCATAGTCTTTGCCTTGACCTGCTAACACATCTAAAAGCTACGAACCACCTTGTCTTCACTAGGATTTGAACTCATGTTAGCAAGAGGCACTCTGAATCGTAGTTTGCTTCCTGGGATGCTCCTGGATCAGCCAGGATACGCACAGCCCCTTGCGCAGGCAGATTGTAAAGTAACATCTTAATGGACCTTAAATATCAACAGGTGACAAATGGTTAAATGGCTTTATCTCTGACCACCCTTTCCCTCTCTCTGCCCTCAGGAATGTGCTGGCTGCATTATCTCTGTCGGAGGGCAAATCCCCAATAACCTGGCAGTGCCATTGTACAAGAACGGAGTTAAGATCATGGGCACTAACCCTATGCAGATTGACCGAGCAGAAGACCGCTCCGTATTCTCAGCTGTTCTGGATGAGCTGAATGTGGCTCAGGCACCCTGGAAGGCCGTTAGCACTTTGGTACGTTGGGACAGGGAGAATGCAAGGGCCGGGTTTTTTAGGACTTTCTCCTCGAGTGGCATAGCTTACAGGTTACTTTCGAGTGCTTTAGTGGTCATTGCATCTGGATTCAGTAAGCACCATACAGCCAACATTTGTGAACTGCTTCACTCCCACTTTCTGCTGTGCATTTGGATGAATTCTTATATTGCAGCCCTGGTCTTCTGGTCTGGCCAAACAGTGGCCCGTGGAAGATGGGAGGATGTTGTTGGAGATGAGAGGGGAAGGTGACTTTAAACCACCTTTATATGTCCCTGATCCTGAGGCCCTGGCATTAATTAGAGCAACCACAGGGCTGCTCTAACTTACTCTGAGCTGTCTATGCCCCCCCAAAATATTGTTATAGCGACTGAGGATTGCCAGACAGTAGGGACTTCTCAACAATGCCCCTTTTCCCTGGACAAACTCTCTTCACTGAGAGCTGGAGGGGTGACATAGCAGATGCTATGGCAGCTCCAAAGCATTTAAGGATTGCTGCATCGCTGGAGCAACATGAAGAATCCAAAGCAGAGCAGAGGATCCAGCCCTGTAGTTTATCTGGATGGCTTCTTCACAGCCTATGGTGGGATGCAATCATATTTTCTCACAATCGTGTATCTGAGTTAGATTGGGAAGATCTGCAGAAGTAGAACCAAAGAACAGCAATTCGGTGCAGGCTGTAGACTCATATCTGAGTTTTTACTATTTGACATTGCAAGTATTTTTCTTTTCTTTTTTTTAATATTCACTATATGTTTTTTTCCTCTCCAACCCTTTAGAAAGATGCTGTTGAATTTGCAAACTCCGTGGGCTACCCATGTTTGCTGAGACCGTCCTATGTTTTGAGGTAAAGCTTGTCTGACAGTGCAAATCAAGTTGCATGTGCTATCTGCAAATCCTCTTTGAGAAAGGTGAGAGGTAGGCTAGCATTCCAGGAGACAGACAGAAACCACTGTGCTGAGAGCATCATAGAGCTTTTAGGCTTAACAAGTAGTGCACCTGCTAGGATGACAAAAGGATCCAAAAAACACTAAACCCTTTGGGCACGGATCAGAGGCAGGACGCAGTCCTAATAACATCTCTTTGCTTTAATACTTTTCTTTATGCCTGGGGGCCAAAAGCAAGAGTTTTCTGTGATATTCCATCTGATATTCCTGTGGATCCTTTGGGGCAGTCTGTGGGGTCTATCCTTATGGTGGAGGAAAAAGTGGTTTGGCATCTGGAAAAGGGGAAGGGAACACGTATCCTGCCAGAAATGACAGCCTATCATTGTATACTATCAACACCTGTGGGATGCAGCTTCTTGCTTGCAAAAGCTCATTTGTGCATGGTCATGTTTTATGTCCCTTGGTAGCTGCTTGTCTCTAAATAGATATTTTACAAAACCAAGTGTTTCCAACAGCAAAACTTTGAAACAAGTTGCGTCAGCACACATAGAAGTTCTGAGTGACCACTCTTTGGAGGTGAATGCTGAAAGGAGCTTCTTCACTCCTGAGTGGATAGAAAAAGAGAAGTAGTTTGCTGGGCACAGTGTGCAAGTCTGAATGGAATGGGAGATGGGACTCCTTTTCATAATAAGAGATAAATATCAAGATGAAGAGGCACAATATTCACTTTGAATGGAACAAAAAATCCTTTCTATTAAAAAAATGAGATTTCATGTACACTGTATACTTATAGAAGTGTCCTTTAGAATTTAATACAGGATGATCTTTGTATAGAACTTACACCATCCTATCTATAGTTGGGATAGAATTCTCTGGTAAATTCTGTAGAATGGTTAAATCCTACAGAAAGGATGTCATTCTTTGTTAAATTCTCTGGGGTTTTGAATACATTCTGTATATCCTATTGGTTTCATCCCTATCAAATGCTGTAGAACTTTTCCATTAGCGTAGTTGCTAATATAACACTTTTTGGAGTAAATTTACATTTTTAGAGAAACTTAGGTTGGGTGGGGTACATGCACACACATGTATCTTTTTATGTATGTATGTGTATGTGCATGTAGTACACACACACACACACACACAACTCATATTAGTGTAGAGCAACAGTAGAATGGATAGACATGGAAAAATTCAATATAGAAAAAATCTACTGGCACATATTGTTGTTCCCTTGATTATATTCCTGAGTTGCTCGATTAAATACAATCAAGGTTCTTAAGATTGGCCAATTGACTTGGAAAACAAAATATTTAACCTTTAGATTACTTCAGTATTTGCCTTATACACAGTGGGCCAGATCCTCAACTGGTTTACATCAGAATAACTCCATTGAAATCCATGAATCTATCCCAGTTACAGCAGCTGAGGATCTAACCCAGTAAGAATAGGAGAAAACAAGACAATACTGCCAATATTGAGGTAATTTTATCTATTTATTTTAGGTAAAACTCAGACTTTTAAGATCCAGCATTGCAACTCAAATAATAAGGATTTTTTTACAAAATAGCCTTAAAATGCCTCTTCCCCAAACTTCCTTGAGGATTATATACTAAAGTGAAGGGAAGGTTGAGAATTACTGGGCGTGCAACGTAGAAAAACCCCAAGCATAACAACTTTACAGTTCTTTAACGTTTAAGCAATTGTTTGCAAGAGAGGCAAATAACTTCCCCTTTCTTCCAGTCTCCCATCCCTGATACTATGGATGGTGAGATTTCAAAGAAAATGTTTGTCAGATAAGGTATTCATGCCCTGATAAGCATTTGGGGGAAGGACCCAATGAAATAATTCTCAGCAAAGCACAACACATTTTTGGTGCTCTCCTGCTGTCATAAACATCACCATCCTATGCAATTCTGGCTCCATGTGACATTGTGGCAGGCAATCGGTTTAGAAGTATCCTTTTTGATAGTGAACTCATAGCTAACATGCACACATGGAAAAAGATCAGAAGCTAGTGGTGAGCTGAGGTAAGAGAGGCTTGGTCCTGAATGGCAAGCAGTGAATAGGCATCTCCTAGAACATAAAAAGAGTTTTGCAAACCCTTTAAAACATTGTATCAGAAAGGGGGATCTTTGGAGAGAGTTATGCTATACAATCACACTTCTTTTTTGATTCTTCACTCAAGCAGTGGTTTTCTTCCAGTGTTTTCTTGAGGTCACTTGGCTTGTTGGGTAAGTACAATAGAGATTTGCTTTGGAGACCAACTCCTCCTTTCTGCCAGCCAAAAGGGGAACAAGTGGTTTGAGTCAGGGCTATGCTTGGATAGTCTGTAAGAGTCAGGTATTCTGAGAGCGAGTACTCTGATGTCTACCTTGCTTGGCTGCTTTGAACCACAAAGGAAGCTGACCTGTTCCATTTTATTTGATCTCCTTTCTCTCAGCGGGTCTGCAATGAACGTGGTATTCACAGAAGAAGAGATGAAGAAGTTTTTAGCAGAAGCCACCAGAGTCTCCCAGGTATCAGCCTTTGCCCTCTCTGTGCCTTTACGTATCTTTTCATTCATTATGCTCATTTCACTTGTACTTCCTTCTTCCCTGTCTCTTCCCAGCTGTTTGCTTTCTCCTTTGCGGATGAGACAATTTAAACATAGTTGATGGCACTTGCCCCTTCACTACCTTCCCTAAGGGGCAGATTCTGATCATCCACAGACTGAATAGTAACTTACTTTGCCAGCAGCCTCACAGATGTCCATGAGGCCACTCGTGAAATATGGTGCTACTCCACATGAATAAGGATCTGGCCCTTATGGAGGTTGGGCACCAAAGTCAAGTGCAAAAAGCCATTTATGGTTGGTGCATAAGGAGCCATTATTTAGAGGCTTGCCTTTGTTATATGCTGAGCATAATATATTGGGTTGGTACCTCTCCAGCTATCCCATCCAAGGTAGCTATTAGTGAGAGATCTTATCTTTTTCTTTTTAATATCTAAATCCTGTCACTTGGCGTCTATGCACAACTTGTATTTTAAACTGACATCTCATCTACTATTGATTTTTTTTTCACTCCATTCATTGAAATGCATAAAACTTTGTAAAGTTTCATGGTGACATTTAACATCTTCCCATCTCATGTTGTGTATTCTTTTCTTGTGGCACAAGGCAAGTGCTGCTCTCTGTTTAATATATTTATCCTTTGGGATCATCGATCCATATAGCTTACAATGCAGAAGATGAAAGCTGTTTTTTCCTTTTTAAATGCTTTCAAAAATTAGTTTGGGATAATCATTTTTTAATACAGGGAAGAGTTTGATCTCATGTTTGTGAAATTGAGAGGGAGCAGAAAAGTGAAATGTGCATTATTTCCAAGAGGAATGAGCAGCATACAGCAGGATGTAGCAAACAAAATCCAAGAACTCTGCTTGTTCTGCTCAATTATTTGTTCTGTTGAGTTTCTGCATGCCTGAATATACGTTAATATACAATAGATATTTGGGAGGTTGAGTAAGGGGAAGGATAGGACCATTAAACAACTGTGAAATACCCAAAGTTCATCACTGTATGGTAGTCCGCCCTATTAACAGTCTCTAGGTTTGGTCCTGACTCTTCCTATGTTACTATGAGTTATTTCCTCTTTCATGTGTGGCCTCTGATCTGAGCAAACCTGCCATGCAATGAACACTTGCATCACAAATAGCTGGGGGTAAAAAAAAAAATCTGGCAGTAACTCTTCAGTGATGCAGGATTCTGGCACAGACAAAGCTCATTAAGGTTTGACAAAGTTAGATATTTTTAAGAGTGTTGGGGGTTAGGCCTCCAGCAAGGTGAGATGAGTAAAGTGATAAGACATTGCTGATGATAATACAAGTCAATACAATAATACATAAGAATAAGAATACATAGTACATTTTCATCTGTAGATCTCAAATCACCTTACAAAGCAGGGTGAATATGACTAGCTCCTTTAGACAAACAAGAAATTAAGGGCCAGCTATTCTGAAGAGCTAAGGGCCAGCAGCCACAGCTGGAGACAGATTTTCAACATACCAAACACCTTTGAGAATGGAGTTGAAAGCCCAGCTTTTTAAAGGTATTTAGACATTTGCTGTGCTGAGCTTCGTAACACCTAACTTATTTAGGAGCCAAAATCTCATTTTCAAAAGAGAAGATTTAGGGAATTAGGAACCACAATTTCATTGGCGATCAATGGGGCTCTGACACTTTGCACCTACAGAGGATCTGATCCTTAGTACACAGAGACTCTTCTGGGAGCTGGTGCTGAAGAATCTTGGCAGTACTTATTGTATTATATTCATGGGGACAAGGGTGAGGGTTCTTATGCAGTCCCCTGTGGTTGTGATTGAGAGGTGTCCCTGCACAAATGGTACAGTGGTACTCACTGCTAGTTGGGCTATTGTGATGTATCTCCAGTGTTTGAGCCCTGTGGCCCTCATCCTGCAAAGACTTAGGCTAGCCCTACACTGGAAACTTTGAGTGGTATAATAACGTCCCTGAGGGTCTTATTTCATCTACACTAGAAGGGTTTGTTGGTATAGCTAGACCAGCAAAGCCTTTCTGGCATAGACAAGGATGCACATGATTTAATTCACACACTGGGAGTTGTCCTGTTATAGTCAGTGGGCTTGCTTAACATTAAGTTAAGCATGTGCATACGTTTTTGCAGGCTAGGATTTTTGTATGGGTTGTGTGGCTTTTTTTTTTAACCAACTCACACTATCCAACAAAGCCTTTCCAAAGAGGTACAGGGCCAGCCAGCATCACAGCTTGTTCTGATGTTTATCCACATCGCTTTCCATACGGTTTTTACTTCTTGCATCAGTTTTTCCATAGAAGAGCCTCATCGAGCATTTTGTGTATCAGTAAAGTTCTACGAGTAAACTTCCATCCTCCTCAGAAGCAATGAGGGGAACTGGAATAAAGTAGGATCTTGGGCACACTTGGAAGTGCTGATGAAAAATTACATCAAGACCAAAAGCCACGTGGTATAATCTTCTAAATTTATGAAGCACTGTAGTTGGTGGCATAGTCCTTTCCTGGGAATTTACTTTCGCTCCAATAAATATAAGGGATTGTATTTTGTAACGTTTGGACCTGCTATATTTTTTTCCACAGAGGAGTCTTTTGCGCATTCACAGGATCTCATTTATTGCATTTTATTCTCTAATAAATAACAGAAAATTAATAGTGGGTGGGACAGGTAAAATGTTGAGACGTAAATGTGGCCCAAATGATCTGCTGCATCGGGGGCTGGAAAGAGCCAGGGTTAGGGAGGAACAGGGGAGGTGCCTTTATCAGTCAAAGCCAACAGTGCAATTTACGCTTAAAAAGTGATCAGCCGTCAGTGTGTACAGCACAGGTGTGTGGTGCTCTTCCTTAGCTATTCTGCTCTGCTCTGTTCTGTTACCACACCCCTGTCCTGTTTATATGCAAAGCCACTCAGCTGGGCTGTCACCTTTACATGGATTGTTGTTGTTATTATTTACACTTTACAATAACACCAGAGACTCTCATCAGGATTGGGACTCCATTAGGAGACATGGTGTACAGGCAACTAGAAAGACTTCTGTTAATCTATTTTAGGTGTGTATCTAAGCCCTTCCCAGGCTAAGAGGGGTACTTATCCTCTGAACACCCCTGGGAGGTAGAGCCGTGCTATTATCCCCATTTCACAGATGGAGAACTAAATGGCTTGCCCAAGGTCACACAGGAAGTCTGTAGCAGAGCAGGGACTTTTGAAGCCTCTCCTCACAAGACTGAGGCTAGTATTCTTACCACTGGACTGTCCTCCCTCTCTGTCCTGCATGCTCTCTGTCCCAAACTGCTGATGGAAAACTAAGGGTGGTAAAACAAAAAGAGGAAATGGAAGATGGAGAACGAGGGTATCACTGACAGCAACAGATAATTATGCAGACCAGCTGGATGCATCACTTGATGGTTCTGTGTGATTTTATTTTCAATCATAAGATATGGTTAAACACAGAACTAGAATAGATATCAGTATTTCCCACTGCCCATGTACCAAGCCATGAACAGTTGGCAATTTGCTGTGTTTATCACAGTAAAACTCAGGTGGGATTTGACAGGGGGAGGTTAGATTATGGACTGATCCAGGGAGGGGATGGTACGTGTAGCAGATGGCATAGAAGAAAGTTGCAGAGAGGCTTGTGGAAGAAATGGGAGGTACAGTGTGGGAGGAGTGGAGATGTGGAACTGAACCAGTCGGATGAAAGAGTGGCTAGGTAAAGAGCGAAAGAGTCCTTAAAAGTAAGGACAAGACACTTGAATTCAATTTTTTAGAGAAGGGGGAGCCGGTGAAGGGATGCAGGGAGGGGAATGACATGGTGAAGTGACAGGCAGGGGAGGTAATCTTAGCAGCTCAGTTTTGAATGGACATGAGAGGGGCGATATGTGGATACTAAGGAGCCCTGGGAGAAGTTACAGTGGTCCAGAGTAGAGGTGGTGGCAGCCTAGATAATACTGTTGCTGTGTGGACTGCGAGGAAAAGTGAGATCTCGGCAATGCTATGGCGCAAGAAGCAGCTTGGATTTGCGGGCAAGAGAAAGGGCAGAGTCAAAGATGACACCCATGTTAGTGTGTGGGAGTGACATGGAGGGTGGTGGCATCCGCAGCAGGACTCGGACTTTGTGCATGTGAGGAGACAGGGAGACAGAGATAGGGAAGCGGTGGAAGGGGGTGAGCTGTCTCATATGGAGCAGGTGAGCTAGAGGGTGCAGGAGGCCAGGAAGAAGAAGAAAGTGACTGATATAGGGGGGATGTGGTGAGAGCTACGGATGAGTAATGGAGGCTCATCAATGGGGAAACCTGGGAGTTAGGCAGTGCAGTGGATTCACTTATGGGATGGGAATTAATTGAAATATGTAACATAACTGCGTGCGCAAACAATTAGTAGTGCAAAGTCCTCAGTTGTGCAGATAACCAGTTATCTTATGGGCCAGTAACCCAAACCAGGAGGTGGTTATGACCATCTCAGAGGAAGAAGGTTAGTCTTGTAGTTAAGGCACAGGTTTGGGTGTCAAGACCCTGGGGGTGAAATCCTGGGTGCACTGGATGGGAGTGTTGCCAATAACTTCATTGGGTCTGGATTTCGTCCCTGGGCTGTATTTCTCTTTCTGCCGTACACTTCCTCTGTCAGTGTGGTGAGTCCCACCCGGCCCAGTGCTTCAAAGGGCTCTGCACCTCTTGTGCAGCACTTTTCAAGAGACATTCAGCCTGTGCAAGGCTGGATTCTTCATCTCTCTGGGCCTCAGTTTGTTCACCTCTGAAATGACGATATTAGTACTTCGCTCATGGTGTGGTGGACCAAAATGTTTCCCATGGCCAAGGGCAGATCACTCCCTCAGGACCAAAAATGCTTCCACATAAAAGTTTTATTTTTTTGTCTTGTCCTGGTGACAGGAGCACCCAGTTGTACTCACGAAATTCATCGAGGGAGCCCGAGAGGTGGAAATGGATGCTGTCGCCAAGGCTGGAAAAGTAAGAATTGTGTTTTTTCCTTACATTTAATTTCTCCTATTTTTTGTTTTATTATGTTTTTACCCAGGAACATGCAAAGTGTGAGCCACCTGGGTTTGATTAAAGTCTTGGTAGAAGATGTGGTTTTTGTGCAACGGTGCATAGATATGCTTTGTAGCTGAGCTGAATAGGGATGAACTGAAAACAAAACTGATTTTTCATGGATATGCAGTCTCCTGAGATTTTCTTGCTCTTCTGCCTCGTGAAGATGGCTATCATTGGTAGTTCTTCAGTCTGCAGTTTCTGTTTTAAGATTTGCCTTTCTTCCTTTTCTCTGTACCTTTAGTCTTCCTCATACGGTGAAAGAGTGAGAGTGAATATATCCAGCATTAGATGACACACATTTCCTAATCAAGGCCTTTGCTTTTCTCTTCATGCTTCTTTAGCATTTCCCTCTGTCTGGCACTTGGTATTCAAAAGCGACAGTGCTTCTCGCAAGGCCTTATCCAGTGTCTGCTGGAGTCAATGAAAGAACTCCTTTTGGGCTTTAGATTGGGACCTAAAACAGGAACATAGGATTCACAGTGACAGATCAGATTGTTGGTCCATTAAGTCTATTATCCTCCCTCCAGCAATGATTAATACATACTGCTTCAGAAGGAAGTGAAACAAATCCACAGCACAGCCACCCCTTTGTAGAAATGATGCACGTGGGAGGGAATTGCCTCCTCTGGACCACACAGACAACCAGATGATATCCTGAAGCAAGAGATTTGCTTTTCCTTAATGTTACTGCAGCTTGCAACGCTACAGTACAGAAGTTAGTAATGGCCATAATTTCATTTCCTAGTCCTTTTTGATGTCCAGCATCACTAATTACTCCTGCTAAATTCGCTTTCAGTGCCTGGAGAAATTCATTTTTGGTCTGATTCCCCATCTGTTTTAATCTCTCCCTATGGGCCTGTGCAGGACTCTTCTTTGTAGTGGACCTGGAGGTGAGTATGTAGCTGGGCATATCAGACTGGATGATCAATGACTCTTTTTCTTTTCAAAGGTCGTCTCACATGCTATCTCTGAGCACGTGGAGGATGCGGGAGTTCACTCTGGAGATGCCACCTTGATGTTGCCCACACAGACTATTAGCCAAGGAGCCTTGGAGAAAGTGAGTGTTTCACTAACATTGAATAGGCAGATCAGAAAGTAAAGACCCAGAATCACATTTCCTCTTCTACAGAAGATACCTATATATTCAGGAGCATTTAAGCAAGTAGTGGTATTTAAATTACAAAAATTTCCAGAAACTTGCTCCTCACAATGGTCCATAATATGGAACTGAGGTATATAAACCCCTTTATTAAACTTGTGGGACATTGTGTATTTGGCTAGGACATGAGATGGTGGCTGCTTTTCCAATTTATTCCAGTGTACTATTGGTATAAATACTGTTGATCTGTGATGACGCACTTCTTTCAAACTGTAAAATATGCACTTAGCTGAAACCCAATATAACATGGGCAGTTATCTTCAGTTGATAAAAACTGCACTGTAGGGTGTAATGTTTAGGGAGTCACCATTCAACATGTAGAGATTAAATGTGGGAGACTCCATTTTCATTCCCATCACCTGGAGTGGACATTCTGGCTCTGGATTCCTCAGGCAAATAGGACAGAAATAGTCTCCAAAAGATGCTACTGGTTGTGAGGATGATGGAAAAGAGAATAGGGTTGAGTAATGAGATAACTCAAAGGGTGAGGAAAGCCACGTTTGAGCGGATCTGTTTGTAATAAATAACATTATGTTGCCTATTTTTTGTAGGTGAAAATTATCACCAGGAAGATTGCACGTGCCTTTTCAATCTCTGGCCCATTCAATGTTCAGTTCCTGGTCAGAGGAAATGATGTCTTGGTAAGAATTCCCACCGCAGTTTAGGAGGAGAATATTCAAAGCAGTTTCAGTTTGTGTCCCTCCAGTGCTCCCTTTGTCTGTGCTTGCCCCAAAGCAGAGGGACTAAAACAATTGCAGCAGCATGCTGTAGTGCATGGGGTGGGGCTGTGTGCATAATACTGGCCTCGTTTGACAGTGTATGGATCTCTGTGTCATTCGCTGCTTTGTAAAGCACTCTGTGGTCCAGTGTGAGAAAAGAGCTCCATCTGCCTTCATGATGTTGTAATCTGCAGGTGAAGCAAGCTCTGTGAAATTGCTGTCTGTCAGCAAATTTTAGTGTGAGACTGTGCTCAAATCCCACCCAAAAGGGGAATTTCCAAATGTGATTTACAGGAATGTGACTCATGCCTCATCTTATTAACTGAGCACAATCGTGATGTTATCCTACGCCCGCTGATCTTTCGGTAGTCCGGCTCTTTCTGGGCAGCATGCTAAAAAGCTAGAAGGACAGTATGGGTGGACATGAAAAGGACAAAACAAGTTTGTGGGCCACTAAAAGGTTATCTTTAAAGAGTGTGGTATTACTAGCTATTAATAACAGATGTATTGTCAATGTCTGACCTTTCGTGACCATCATTAATGTGTGCTTTGCTTGCTGTCACTAATGGGGAAAGTCAAGGGAGTACTGGCCATGTGTGAAAGGGGGAGGTTTGTGACTGGAAGGGCAGCTGGAAGCAGTGGCATAGCATGGGAGATTTTACCAGATTAGAGTGTTGTTGGTCTGTACAAGATCTGGTTGAACTACTAGTTGGAGAGTGGATCTTCCCAGCCCTGTCCGCCCTTGTTCTCTTTCCTCTTCTCTTGTGATCTCCTTCTCTTTCCCACCCATCTTTCCTCTTCCTTTCTTGCCCCAGTTCATTCTTGCTGTCTCTCACATATCCTGATTCCTCCTCTATCCTCAAACCCCACGTGAGATTCTGTGATGGCCACGGCCCATCTTCGTTCCTAGCTTTTATCACTAAACAAACTCCAGCTATGGGCCCAGACATCCATGTTCCCAGATGTTTACCTGAACACACCTTCACTCACAACAGAAGCAGTGTGTGACCATAGAAAGAGCACATATCAAGTGGGCTCCCAACATTCAGAATCTTTGACCACAATTCCCATGCCTGCATGTGCCTCTTATATGGGAATCTGGAGAGATTTCTCTCCAGCCACTGTGAGTGCTACCCCAGCAACACCGGTGACTAGCTTCCAGAAACCTCCAGAGTTTGCTTACACTTGTGAATTAGCATTCCAAGGAGGGGCTTTATCTCTTTGCTTAACAAATCTGTGGCACTGAAGTATCTACTCTTTACCTCCTCAGGTGATAGAGTGCAACCTGCGGGCTTCACGCTCCTTCCCCTTTGTGTCCAAGACTATTGGCGTGGACTTCATTGATGTGGCCACAAAGGTGATGATTGGAGAAAAGATTGTTGAGTCATCCCTGCCTACACTGGAACGGCCCATTATCCCCTCTGAATATGTTGGGATTAAGGTATGGCTTTAAAATACAATGAGATGAAGGAAGCAGCAGAGAAATTGCACTGGCTCCTGTTAATAGGGTTGACACTGAGAGTCCATCCCTTCACTACCTTTAAATTAATAGGGAACAATCCTGCCTGGGAAAGGAGATGGACTGGGTAATGCAATAGATCTTTTCAATCTTTATTACAACAATGGCGGTGGGTGGGAATTTTACAGTATAAGAAGAATCAAAGAAAATGTTATCCATTGACATAATGGTCTCATAGACATTTGTGAGGTTTGAATGTCATGAGCCATCTTTCAAATTAGCTTCAACTTGGGCTCTAAATGCGAATATCCAAAACTGTATAGCCCAAGTTTAAACTTCTTGCTGGTGCTGTCTGAGGAGTGTGCACAAATCTGAGTTTTCAGTGTCCAAAAATTGCATGCCCAAGGATTAGGTTTGGAGTTTTGTGTGTTTTTAAAAAAAAAAAAGGGGTTCAGGGGGCATCTCCTTTTGAAAATATGACTAGTACAATATGGGTGAAATCCTGGCCTTATTGAAGTCAATGGCAAAACTCTCCTTGACTTAAATGGGGCCAAGATTTCACCCTATCTAAGTCTACACCTGTACAATTACGTAAATGATAGGTACTCTAGGCATTTTGAGCACACATCAAGAAATAAAGTTCTGTATTCAGGCCGATGTTTCAAGTAAAATGTGGAAGATAAGTGCAGACAATCTGCTGGATGTATAAGTAGAAATGTGTCTAAATAGAATATTTTTCAAAGTTCAGAATTTTCAGAACTGTTAGCAAGACTTTACATTTATTGAGAGTATATCTTGTATATGGGAGTGAATACACTTACAGGGAACTAATGCAACTTCCCTCTACTAATCTAATATCCAAAACAAACTGCGCTATCCTACTAGAATATAACGGAGGTTGATGGCTGACTTAGATTAGCAAGTAGCCACCAAACTGCCATACCATGAAGAAACTTCAAATTTTGTGTTATACCTGTGGTCAAGTTTTCTGAAATTAATGATTTGGGGTTTTAATAGTTTATCCCATGGATCCTGCAGTCTTGTTAGCTAAACGGTCCAGAGTTACATCTCTTCCAGGAGCTCTCCCAGATTTGGTCCTGGAGATTTCACTGGGAAGCTCTTGCATTGCTGATGTGCTGTGTTTGTTTGGTATTGTTAAATTTAAAGACTTGCTAATAGGTTGGAAAAATTTTGAACTTTTGAAAAATATTCTACAGAGACACAATCCTCATTATACACACCTGTATTTTCCGTACCCCTCTTCCACATTTTTATTTCTAGGAACATTTGCATGAAAATGAGATTTGGTTTCTTAAAAGCTCTGAAAAAAGCCTGTCAAAATGTCACCTTCTTTCTCAATAGATCTGCTCCCTGATGTAATCAGAGTCATAGATTCTTGATTTCGGTGACCGACATATATTTTTGCTGGGTTTTGCTGCGGAGCCAGCACAGCTATAAGAGCAACAAGGATTCAGCAGACCAGTAAGCTAGCTGGCAGGGGAGTTGAGCTGTCCAGAGTTCTGCCTTCCAGGGAGCCAGCTACTTGGGCTGCCCAACGCTCTGGACAGGTGGCTCTTTGGGCTGCCCAACATCTGGAATTGGCTGCTCGGGTTGGACACCCAGGCAGGCTGCTGTGAAGCCAGGGAACCTGGAAACCCAAGAGAGCCCCAACTTTGCAGCAGCCTGGTAGGTGGGCTGCTGAGGAGCCAGGTAGCTGTGAATGCTGAGCTCCCCGTTAGCTCACCAGCTGGGTGGTGAGGAGCCTGGAGCCAGGGAGCCTAGGGAGGTGGCTGAGGGAGCTGGCAGGAACCAAGGCAGCTTTCCGTTGAAAGCTTAGTCTAAGTTGACACAATCCCACGGAAAACCTTTATTTGAATGAAACGGTATTTCCTGACAGAAGAACGCTCCGTCGCAAAAATATCTGATCAGTGCCACTTAGTGTGTCTCAGACAGCAGCGCATCTGTCTCTTTGTCTTGGGAATCAGACATCTAACGGCCTTTCTGTGTTAAATAGCCTATTAAAAATCACAGTGTACCACAACTTATTAGAAATCCTGCCTCAGGTTATTCACAGGGGCATTTTGCTGGTCAAATCCATGATCATTTATCGCATTCCCTGACCGAGGCTCTAGGGTTACCTGAAATCCATTTGCCTAGTATTCTTTCTGGTCATCAACCTAGACCAATGTTTCTCTTACACTTATGCACCTTGTACATAACCGGGACCTGTATATCTCTCACTTCCGTAATCTATACACCTGAATTCTAATTCATTTAATACCCAGTCTCCCTTATATTCTTTTCCTTCCTTTTGCCAGGCTCCAATGTTCTCCTGGCCCCGACTGAGAGACGCTGACCCTATTCTCCGATGTGAGATGGCTTCCACTGGGGAGGTACCGTTCACATTTTTTACTAAGCTTTCTTTAACAGATACTGTTAATGATCTTATAAGTGCAAGTATCCCGATGGAATCTGTATGCTGTATTGAAAAGAACCAAAGTCTTTACAAAAATGTAAAATTGGGATTTCTTTCCCTCCCCCAACACCCAGATATCTGCCTTGTCTCTCTAAAAAAAAAAAACCAACCAAAGTCATTCCCTTGAAGAATAAAATTTATTTAGCCACTGGATGTCCCTCTTCTCCTGTGCCTCAATTCCATCAGTCAGCGAGGGTTTCCATGAAAGCATAAAATGTCTTTCTCAAAGAGAGCTGTCAGGTTCTGGAAAGTTCTCAGCATGTCAGTACATTTTATGAATTGCCTAATTCCTGACAGACATGTATATACAGCCTTCAGAATCCCAATCAATGCTCGTCAGAATGCCAACAGCAGACTCCAGGTCATGAGTATTTGGTCTCAGAATGTACAGGTTACTTACTAGCAACAAATATGTGTGGTGATATTTTTATGGTTGCCTGGAAACCAGCGAGATGTGTGCCAGGGAGCAAAATGAGAGAGAGAGAGCAAGTGTGAATAAAGTGTAGCAGTTGAAGTATTAACTCCAGGTACAACTGTTGGGTTTGGCTGTCTTTTCCAACCTTGCTGTGGACATGCTATGACTTTCTGATGAGTTTCTGAAACCCATTCCAGCGAACACATGCTGGAATAGGCAATAACAGAACAAAGCCCACTGTCAGAGTCATGTAAAGGAATCTTACTGTAAATAAGAATCAGGCCTACATGTAGGGTTGAAATAACCTCATGTTTCCTGCTTCTCTCTGGTACTGTTTTAGCCTGCTCTTCATATTGCATGTGAAATCCGTACAGCTGCTGATTTGCTGTCATAGTAATTAATGGACAGAAAAAAACACACGTGTCCTTCCTACTTCCAGAAGGGAATTGACTCAATGTGGGGAAAGGGGGGAGGGGAGAAAAGAACAGAAATGTAGAAATGTAGCCAAGGAGTGAGAATTACTTTTCTTGAGCTTTAGATGGAGGTAGAGAATATTTTAGTCATAAAGGAGGAATTATTAATTTTTACAAGTTGGAAAGATCCATATTCATAAATGCCATGAAACATGATTGTTATGAAGATCTTTCTTACATATGAAGTAAGGATAATAACTCTCTACTGGTAAAATGCTCAGTTATGCTACAAAGACATTTTAATACACACATGATGTGCGTTGGGCTTGAATCCACCAAATGCCCCAGTGAAGGCACAGGCTGTGTTTCGCTTAAAGTAGCAGTTCCCAACCATTAGCAAAAGTGTCTTTGGTATTGGCACTTTTGATTTTGGAGACTGGTGCCAGGACTGACTAGAGTGCGGGTAAGAGGGGGCTCCAAGCTCAGGGCCCCCCCCCAAATGTCTGTAAGGTCTGTGTGAATAAAGTACCAATATTTCCATAAATAAATACATTTGATGAATACAAGGCTGAAGTATAAGTGAAATATAAGCAAAAAGGACACTGTCAGCCTGTGGGGTGAGGCCCCAGTGAACAAAATGTACCAGGGCTCCAAATTTCTCTCGACGGGCCTGACTGGTGTTCTGCTCTGCCTTCTCCATACATTCATGATGAATTTCTAGGTGACCAGCCACACACTGATATTGCAAGTCTGACAGATGGAGTCATCCAAGCAACAGCGTAGTTTAGAACATGCACAATTGAGTTGGAGCAAGCAGCTGCGATCCTGGTGTTGGTGTGATAAACTGATTCATGTGGCCAAAAGTTTGAGAACCCCTAGCTTAAAGGATGAGTTTTAGCTTTAGCTGTAGGCCATTACAGTAATAACACCTGGCTATTACCCATACTGACCTGAGCACCACTCCCAATCTAATAGTGGGTAAAATGTGGAGAAAATCAAGATTTTTCAATGAAAAAGCAGTAAACTAATTGTCATGAATTTTTTCCCTTGTTTTTTTTTTTCAGTATTTGCTGGTAAACTGTAATTTGTCCTTGACATTTCCCCGAGGTTTCTGTTTACTACAAGTATGGGTGTGTCTCAGTATACTGAGCAATACAGTGTGATGTGTTTCACTGGGAAGGACAATGATAGAGTTGGTCAAAAAGTGAGACAAAGTTTTCATCCCTGTTTTTTTTTTCTCTGAACTCAGCATTTCAGTGAAGGTCTTTTTCACGATTCCCTCTTTTTCAACCACCTGTAGAAATGATTAAAAAGAAAGAGAGAAAATTACTGTGAAAACTCTTAGAAATATCAATAGACCCTTTTTTTGTCAAGATTCAAAACTGTGATGAAAATTCTCAACAAAATGGCATATTTTGAAAATGTTCGACCAGCCCTAGAAAATAGTGCCTGTTAGCAATATAAAATACTGCATACAGTACAAAGAGCTGTACAATAATCACTGTGTTACGGAAGAGTCTAATGGCTACCCAAACAGTGGCATCTGAGAAACCACAGCCTTCCTCTTGGAAAAGGAAGTAACCATGTGATAGCTATTACCAAATGCTGACTTTTTAAAGGCTATCATTGATCCATCATCCAAGAGTTTCAGTAGCATTTATTTCCCAAGGTGTCTGTTTATTGTTTGTGGGTTTTTTGGTACAACCTAAAATTACCATCTACAATAAATGGACTCTTTGAGGTTTCACTGGAGCATCGTGTTACTTGATGATACTGACTTCCTTTGTAAAGCAGTTTGAGCTCTATTGATGAAAAGCACTATATAAGAGCGAGATATTATTTATTTATTTATTTATTTATGGTCTTATTTATGAACTCTTTCCATAAATAAATGCTTAGAGCCATGTGACAAGCAACCGTGCATTTGTCTTTGAGAATTGGTCCCTATGTGTTGTCCACATGTGGGCACATGTGTGCCATACGCCTGACTCTGGAAATTCTATCAAGTAGAGTCCATTGGCCCACACATGTGCAGTAGATTTCCTCATTCTCCCGGCCCAAGGGCATAAGAGACAGTGCAGGGCAATGCTTCTCCAGATGCTTTTTAACACTGCGTGGCCTGAGTTTCTCTCTTGATAGAACCTGTAAATAGATTTGTAAATAATTTTATTCTTCACAGCTTTTATATTAGTATAGTTAGAGCTTTATATGTAGTTACTGTTTTTCCCTCTACTGGGGACTCCCTCCCGGTGGTCTGGGACTTTGCCCACATTCCTGGGGTTCAAGAATTACGTCTTCTGTCCTTGCTTATTCTCCATGAGCCATGATCGCCAACACTGCCTCTACTGCTTGGGTGAGACACATATCTGTGCAAAATGCCATATTTGTAGTCATTTCCACCAAGAACACTCCAAGCTTGTAAACTTTGTCCCAGGAAGTTTGTCTTATGGAGAATGCTGTGAGGCCCCTCTGATCTGGGCTAGGGAGACCGCATGTACATCGGCCTCAACAGATGAGCAGTGCCCATCTAAGCTCTTGCTTAAGAGTGGAGTCGGCAGTTCCTAAGCCCAGAAGGACTCTTCCTCCAGGACTTCTGGTGCAATCATCTATGCTGCCAGCTTCCTCACACCCCCATCCAGTCTGAGCACTACTTGTCAGTCACCCACTTGTGGAATACACATAAGGACCAGCTCTCAAAGAAGAAATGGAGGTTGCTTACCTGGAAAAGGAAGTTCTTTGAGATGTGTGGTCTCTATCTATAGTCCACCACCTGCCCTTTTCCACTCTGCTACGGATCCTGTTGAATCCGTGGTAAGAAGAGGAACTGGAGAGGCATCAAGCCACTCTGCCTCTTATCTCCTTGGTCAGGAGCATGAGCAGACCTACTGTGAATATGTGGGTCAGTGGACACTGCTGACTGTTTTTTAGAATTTCTGGACTCCACCATGTATGGACACCCATGTGTGGGATTCAGATAGGTACCACATATCTCAAAGAACTTCTGTTTCCTGCTGCAAACCTTACATTCAGGCACAGGCACACAGTTGCATGTCTAATATTCGCTGTTATTTAAGCATTAAGTCATATTAAACATTTTGTTACAAGCTCACATACTGTGAACCAGATGCTGCGTTTTGGTGTCCAAATAACTTAGAGCAGAATCCATTTATGTTGCTCCATGGTGTGCTGCTTGAGAGCAAAGCATTGCTTAGTCCTTCATTATTGCTTAATTAAAAATGTAAGATTCATCTGTGCTGATCTGCTTTTGCTCTGTTGGCAGAAGAGAAGTCAAGCCGGGTGCTACAGAAAGAGGGGAAACGCGCACGCCTTAAACAAAATGTTTTTTTTTAGTTGTTGTTTGTTTCTCACTCCTCTGCCTTGTTCTTCCCTCCCAGGTTGCTTGTTTCGGGGAGAGCATCCATTCTGCCTTCCTGAAGGCAATGCTCTCCACGGGATTTAAGTTTCCACAGAAGGGAATTCTGGTTGGAATCCAGGTGAGCACCAAGAGTTTGCAAATCAGAGCAAAAAAGGGAAGACAGTAGAGAGATGGCATAACTGGCACTTCACTTTCCTTTCACTTATTTATGTTGGCTTTAAATGGAAGCTCTCTACATGAGGGTCTTTCTGCAACCACAACAGACAGTGGTGTGTGAGTATTTAGTGGGAATGAGCAGTAACCCTGTGTACTCTCTTGCTAGAGGAGGATTTTTACTGGATTCCACATCCCTCTCCCTCACCTATGCTCACGTAGCGTCCATTGGCTTTCATGGGAGCTGTAGGGGAATATATCTGTGGGCAGAGTTGAGACCATGGACCCCTGCACTGGGAGACCTGGGCAGAGACGGGTCTGAGTTACCTCACTGTGGTGGATGAAGCCCAGTTCGTATCTAACCAAAGATCCCCCCCCAACAAGAAATCAAAATCTGCCCCCGGTTCCCACAAAGTGCTCGTGACTCTCATGCATTTCTCTCTGGTCCTGAGGCCTGAGCTTTCTGTCAGATCACAGCCACACTGCTGCTGGAGCCCATTAGGTAGGCATCCCCGCAAGCCCATAAAGTGGAACTCTGCTAACCTGCACACTTAATAAACTGAACAGAAAATGGCCATCTCTGTCCCCACCAAGATTGCATGGCCAGACAGAGCTGTAGCAGAGTCCCCTAGGATGAAAGATTTTTGAAAAGTATATTACAGTTCAGTATATGTGAGGGGCAGGGATCTCCGCAGGCTGAGTTCTGCTCTCTTGGCTGCCTAATAGGAGTGAAAGGGTGGCACCAATTAGCTGGTAGGGTCAGAGATCCGTATGCATGGCTACTTCCTCTTCTGCCTGCTGGGGTCTGCAGCCGGCACTCTGCCTCACGGTGCTGCTGCTATCAACCAGCTGGAAGCAAGCAGCACCGGGCACTTACAGGAGGAAACTGTGAAACGGGAGTGGGACCAAGACAAAGCAGTGCTGTGATGCTCCCAGTCCCGCTCCTTTGTGCTCCCTGTTACCTTGATGTTGAAATATTCCCAATTAATATGACATGGTTAAAAGAGAAAGGTGCAATAAAACCCAACTTAGTTTTCAGGTTCAAGCCTCTAGGTTGGTTTCAGAAGATGTATTTAGTAGAGGACCACTAGGCGACACTTGGAACGATACAGCCAAACTTCATGCAAAAGCAAAATGATTAGTTAAGCAAACAGACATGCAGTTACTACTTACACAAATGCTACTATTATACTCACAAACAAAGATGAAGTGATGTATCAATCAGTCCACTGACAACAGAGTAAAGTAAGCTTTCATGGCTTATGCCCAAATAAATGTGTTAGTCTCTAAAGTGCCACAAGGATTCCTCATTGTTTTTGCTGATACAGACTAACAGGGCTACCCCTCTGAAACCAGACTCCTTTTATACTCCATTATAATGCTAATTAACATTAAACAGCCCTGTACCACAATTAGATGTCCGCTACCTTCTTATTGAATCTTGACATTACACATTATTTCAATTAACATCTGCACCATTGTCCTTCCCATAGTATCAGTATAGATAGCATTTTAATAAAACATTCACAGTTCTCAAAAACACTCATTAAAACCTTGCTCAGACCAGCTATAACCAAAACATAAAGGTAACATAACCCTGGGTTATGTCCTTGCTAACTCTTACTTTCCCATAACACTGTTTCCAATTTATCACTTTCCCACACATCTCTTTAACTTAAGCCCCAAACCTATCTTCTTAACCCCCAAACCTAACTTAAGCCCCTAACCTAACTTATTTCTTAACCCAAACCATCCTATATACTATATCCCCACAACCCATGGCAGACCACAGCGCTCTCTGCCTGCAGGGCCACCTCGTGGAGTCTCAGATCAACCTTTTCTGGGTCTAATGGCTCTTTTCCAGTTTGGGCTCTGAATCTATGGATGCACCCCTTACGGTCAGCATTCCCTCCAAATCACTGTAAGTGGTAGCACGTTTAAATGGTATCATTGGGGAAGTCCTTCAGTGCAAGTGCAATGCAAATAAGGAGGTATTTGGCCTGGTCCATTTACAATTCTGAATCTGTAATGAGAATATGCATCTCAGGATAAAAAAAGCCAGGAAAAAACAACAACCCAAGTATAGTTTCTCGACACTGCAGTAATTACCATCTGCAGGAGATACTGAAATCAGATATGCTCATAAATCTTCTCAAGGTCTTGTATGTCCCGCCGATGATCAATCACATCATACGAGACTGGAAAATTCTAGGGTCCCATAAAAACAATTGATGGCCCTGTGCCATACCGCTGCTGTGCTTGTAATAAGCTTGCATCCTACATGGTTGCACAAAGTCAATAAAAAAATAATTAAAACAACACTGGTTCTCCAGCCAGTAGGTGATTATTACAGACACTATCCTCATAAGAGCGAATTGGGCCCCAACGTTCAATGGTAGAAGTGAGTCCTTGGGGAGTTTGAAAGGGTTGTAGGGGAAAGTCTCTTCTTCTGCCAGTGGAGGGTGCCTAGGAGATGACTGATTACAAAGCAACATGTAAATCAACTGCACTAGTGAGAACGCAGCATCGAGCCCAACCTCCTTCTTAGACTCATCAGAATGATGAATGGATTTAAACCACAGCTGCTAATTACTACAAACGTGCATAAAAGTGCTTTCTTGCCATCCAGAGATCATTTAATGTCAGACCCTGGGCTCTTCCCATGGAGAGCATGCCCTGCAGTTGGTATCTTCACAGCTAATCATTGTAGGGCTAACATTTTGAAATACCAGCTCAAGGAAGCACTGATATATAAAATTTGAGCCTGTGTGCCTGGTGCCAGTGCTGCAGAGGAAATAGAGAATGAGCAGTGATTTGAGTTATGTAAAGGATTAGTGTGACGTCTGCACCAGCACCTGTTAACGTGAGCCAAATGGTGCTTGGGACAAAGGTCTTTCACAAAAAGAAAAAAACAAACAAACTTTAAAAAGCACACAAAGGGCTGTCCTTTTCTATGAGTGTTGTACAGTTGGAAAAGAAAACAACAAATCAGGGGAATACACCCTTCTCCCAGTGTTTTGGCACAGTGTGTTTCTTGGTTAACTAAACTGCAGAATGATGTGTGTTTGAAACAATGAGAGGTATAAACGAAGTATAGTGGTGTGAGCAGACACCATTATAAACAGGCAGGAAAAAAGGAGCCCCCGTCTCTGTAGATAATGAGCCATGAGAGGGTGGAGGTGGTTTATAACGGTAGGAAATGCCATTCTTATTTCATTCGCATACATTAGAACAGATAACTCCAACTGACATGGTAGCAATACATGCTCATGTAGCAAATACAGATTCAGAAACAAGCTGAATAGTATCCATAGCCACCAAGGACTTCACTGTGATACACACCATGATCATTCAGAACGTCATAGCAGGGTAGAGATCCCAGAGCACAGGCCCCGGGCTCTTGAACTACAGGATGGTCTCTCTTAGCTGTGTGATGCACTCAGCTGAATGGCTGAATCCAACAAGGAGAGGGCACTGATGTACTGGGACGATCACCGGTTCATTACACTATTACACAGGTGGTACATTTGATCTGCAGGGGATGTTAGGCCAGCTGAGTTGAACATAAATATTCCCTTTCGGACATTTCAGTGCTCCGTGATTAACTGCTTCATTTGCTTTCCAGGCTGGACTTTTAGGTCCCGCAGAGCCATCAGAGTTATAAAAGGTAGAAAAAAGGAGCCAAAATGGTGGCAAAGTTAGCTTCCCTGAATGGGACTAGGGGACCCTTGCTTAGCATATTGTGTTTCTTCACTCTAATATGGCTTTGTCTCATTTGTATTAACTATCCAGAGATGAGGAGAGTACATCCCTCATAGATGGAGAAACAAAACCAGAAGTAAATGGGATATCTTTAATTTTCCTCAACATTGTATCCTTCTGGCATATATTGTTCCCACTAAAGGCTCAAATGCTCAGCTAAGTTCTTGATCAAACATCGTAAATGGAACCAAAGATTTGTAATTAATGACACACAGCATCTTTGAGACATTCCTATTGCTTCATCCTAGTATCTCTTTCTAGTCCTGGCAGCCCTTTTAGAGAGGCCACTAGACAATGTCCGTTCCTAAGCGCTGCTAATGGAGTAGCCACCTTAAAATAGCAAAGAGGCATTACTTCTCCTTTTCCTTGCAACAAAATGCAGGTTGGGTTATCAGCCAAGTCAGGTTACAAATCATAATCGTTTGTGCTGTAGAACACAGTGTAATCTGGTGTTCCACAGAACTTTACAGGTCAGATCTTCTGCAGGTCCAGATCAGTGGCACTCCATTGAAGTTAAATGGAGCTATTTCCATTTACAACAGCTGAGTGTCTGTGTTAGGGGGCTTATTCTTTCACCCGCTTACTTCCCTGGTCCTTCTGGCATGAACAGAGGGCAACAATACCCGAAGTCCAAAGGTGCAAACAATTCAATGTTTATTGGGGTGCACTTCCAGCAAGCATGAGTCCAGTTTCCTTCCTTAGTGTCCCCCTTCCCAGCTCTGACACCACAGAGCCTTACCTGTGTCCCTGTTCCCATTCCCCCCCTTAGCAAAACAGGATTCCAATTCCCCACCCCCATTTCCTGTTCCCATTTCCCCCCTCACTTCCGGATTGACTGCAGACTATATAGTAAAAGTATATTGAGTTCTGCTTAGCTATACCTTAACCAATCATTTTACTGAAATTTAACTAACCAATCCTAACATATTGTAACATGATTATTTAACCAATTATATCCCACCACCTTAATTAGTTTACACTCAGCAAAATTAATTATACAGCAGACAGAAACAATCACAGAACCAGAGAGAGATTATACAGACTAGTTTGGGATGTGAGGATGTGACCAGTCGCTTCCCAGATATGGCTACCTCTGCTGCTTAGCCAAGGGCCTTAGCCTAAGAACAGGACCTCAGACTGTCACAGTAAGAGAAGGCCCTTACACCGGCAGACAGTGATTTTGATTCTTTCTTTTATACCTCTATAACTAGCCAAGTGATAAGAATACACCTAAATTCTTAGAGTATAGGCCTTTACAGACGGGCCTGAATATCTGTATCCTAACAGTTTGCTGCATTTTTTAATAATGGAGAATCTTGTGAAGCTGTGGAATGTGGGGGTGGCTAGAACCCTATATTTGCCATTAAATATTTTATACAAGAATAGTTGAAAAGCTCTTTTCATTTTCCCTCCTGATTGTGCTATTCAGTGATGCCTATAGGATGGACTGCATCTGTCTTACATCTGTGCTGATAGCCATGAAATGCTGAGAACATTAAAGGAGTCTTTTATTTTTAAATCCCAACTCTATGAGCCTGTAGTTTCAGCGTAACCCTGTATCACAGCTATCATCCTAGATTTTTAGGAGCAAAACTTGCTGTCTACCCCTCACTGGACTTAAGTGCAAAGCTCACGATCAAAGCATCAGAATCAAGATTATGTAGTTGCCTACTGAGCCAGATGTTGGTGTAAATTGATGTAACTCCGTTGAAGTCCCTGATTTACACCAGTTGAAGATCTGTCCCTTTACCACTAGCCAGATGTCCCAGCAGTGCAAGAAGGATATTACAGGCTATAAAACTTTTTCTTTAAAGAAAAGAAATAAGCATCCCCCTCCTGCAATAAATACCTTCCAGTAACTAAATCTGCTTGTTCTTTAGTTACTCATGGTTTCTTACACAGGTACTTTCAGTCACCTTCTAAATCTGGGGTTGCTCAGATGCAAGCTGACAGATGTAATTTTTTTGTGTGGAGAGGCTGTTTTATGTGTCACAAGTGTTCAGTACAGGTTTGATAGAAGTTTATAAGATTGTTGTGAAAGCCAACACCTCTGACCAGAAGGCAGAGCAATTCTCTGGCTGGGAAGCTGCCAATCATGTCACGTTGTATATTTGTATTCTCCAGTTAGTGTATAGAACAGAAATGACTTTATTATGAGGTTCTTGCCAGGGTCTGTAGAGCTCAAAGGACTTGTTGACTCAATTTCTTTATTCCTCTGCCCTTCATGACCTCTGCGAGGGTTAGATCATCAGCAGTTCCAGTGTGGAAAGTGTTTTGCATAATCCTGCTTCTTTACTGGTCAGAGTCATGTTACAGCTGAAATTCAGAATGGCTTTACAGTGAAAAGGTCACACATTGCTTTTGATCTCTGCACTCCTTAAACCCCCAAAGTTCAGAGGCAGCATATGTCCTTACTAGAATGTTATTTGCATTGTGCCCTAAAATGCCTGATGAATGTAAAGTCAAACGCAAGTGTATAAAAAATCTTATGTCTCTGTTTCTTCGGTATGGTTGCTGGGTTTGCAAGTGCATTATGAGAGAGTCTTTCAAAGGTGCCAAGGGGATCTGGACACCTAACTTCCTTAGTTTCTAATGGAAATTGGGTGCCTAAATCTCTTAGGCAAGTTGGTGGTGTATGTATGTGAAAAGTGTGCACACAAACAGTGACTTCACTGGATATTGTCGTATAATTGCAAACATGGCACCCAAAAGCAGCCCAAAGCCCGTGTTTCCCATTTGAAGCTACTTCTTGATAGTTCTTCTGGGTTTGAGACCAGGCACTGCTGTAGCTGTCCCTGAAATCAAGTGTTATAGAGCAGCCTTAAAAAGAATGGTAGCTAAAACCATAGGAGGAGACTTGTAAAGTAGGTTATAAAAGTCCGGTTGTCCTGACATTTATTTTGCAGAGCCATGTAAAAATTGCAGTAAAACACTCTGGGGGATGTATTGTGTTAGCATATCGAGGTATCTTGGCTGATAGTGGGATTTGGGCTTCAGTCTCATACCAGGCAATTAATTTGTAATGTTACAATATTGCACATGTCCTCAAGTGTCTTCATAAAGGAGAATGATACAGAAAGCCATCTAGTGAGGAGGAAAAAAATGGACACACCCACATCCACACATGCAGCCACAGATTGGCCAAACAAAGAAATATATCTCCCTCTTAACATATTCTGAAAAAGCCCCCTGGTATCCAGTGAAGGGGAAAGTGCCCTGTTGCTAGACCATAGCTTTGATGCTCTCTTTTGCATTTCCTTTTCAGCATTCCTTCCGTCCCAAATTCCTTGGTGTAGCAGAGCAGCTGCATGAAGAAGGTTTCAAGGTACATTGCTTTGGGTTTTAAAGTTAGGTTTTGATGTGAAATCTGGTCAAGGGGCAGCAGAATGACTTCTTGAGATCCTCTGAGTTGAGACAGAAAGGAAAACAAGAGAGACATACCACCTATGTTTTCAAAGTACAGTAAGGACTTTTAGCGGAATTGCTCCTGTTAGAGTCAATGAGAGTTACACAACTAAAACTCTGAACAATTATTAAATGGAACAAACAGGATTAATTTGCTAGAGCCAGAGGTTTTTACTTTCAAGGCTGGAAAAACTGCAGCTCTATTTTCAGCCTGCAACAGCGATGTCACAATACAGGTCCTCCAGAGGCTTGCAGGGTTCTCCAAGAAAAAGCAGCAAGTCAGGAAGTCATATTTTTAAACACAAAAGGGGAAGAAAAAAATTATTTTATGGTGAAAAATCTGTATGGGGCCTTTAATATATTACAAAGCAGCATCTAAGGGTGTACAAACTTGTATTGTCTTTCAATTCACTTTTAATTAGGCAACTATGTGTCCAAGGTAGAACCTGTTTTCTGCGTTATCTTGGATCCATCATCACTAGAGAATATTAACATCATGACTGTAAAGCATTAGACCATATTTAATAGAAAGCCCTTAAGGAGAACTGGCAGGCAGCTGCAGGGTATTGATGTAAATATTAGATGTACTGATCTGTTTTCTATATGACACCATTCACAGTAGTGATTTAGGAACCTAAGTCCTGTTGAAAGTCAGTGGGACTTAGACTCCTAAGGTGTTTTTGGCAATATTACCTGCTGTTTACTGTCACTGATCTGTCAGAAGATCATTGATAACACAAACAATGGGAAAGTTATGCTTCTGCAGGTAGGTGTCTCTGTATATAAAGATACACAAAATAGGGCCTAATCCAATGCCCTCTGAAATCAATATATTGATTATTGATTTCATTTGATCAAGCCCAGACAGTACAATGCATGGTTACATTACAAGCATTTGTGTTATGAAGTAGGCAATAATATATTTTCCCTCTCAATGCAGCTTTACGCCACAGAAGCAACTTCTAACTGGCTCAATGCCAACAGTGTACCTACAACTCCTGTGGCCTGGCCATCCCAGGAAAGCAACACTACCAACCTTCCCCCAATCAGGAGGTAAGAGCTTAGCCCAGTTTGTGTAGACGATGGGAGTCTTCAGCAAAAAGTGAAGTCGAGGGCTGGGGGGAGAGAAGAGAATCCTGGCCCCGCTGCGGTCAGTGGCAGAACTCACACTGACTTCTTCAGGGCCAGGATTTCAGTCCAGGGCTTTATGGGTCACTGTTCTGCTGTGGAAAGGCATATTCAGCTTTGCCTGTAATTGTGATGAGAAAGAAATTTACCCGTTTAATCAAGAAGTGTGTAGTTAATAGCACGCATTTCTTATAGCATTGGAGCAATTTTACTCCAAGTCTTTCCTAGGCTCCTTGCACGTCATTGAGGTTCATACCTCACCAAGGCACCACTATATGACTACAGTCTGGCATATGCAGCAGTGTATGTCATAGTTTTAAATTAGGACAGTTGGGATCTGAATCTTTAAAGGTGCTGAGCACCTCCTGCAACCATGAAGGGGCACTGCAGGTGCTCAGCAGTTCCCAGAATCAGGCCCTTAATGGAGTTGCACCTAGTTACATGAAGGCTGAATTTAGCCCTATGTCAAGGTCACACAGGCAAATCCAGCAAGTGAACCCCGAGCTCCTAAGTCCCCATTCGATGCCTTATCCACTAGCCTGTCCTTCCTCATTACATTTTAAAATTACATTTTAAAGTGAATTAAAAACGCCAGTGCTCTTCAGTTGAACACACATACATTCACTGAGGATTTTCGTAAGCAAAGTATCCCTTAGTGTCTTCGGTATTGTCTTTTCAGCTTGATAAAAGATGGGAACATAGACCTGGTGATTAACCTCCCCAACAGCAACACCAAGTTCGTCCATGATAATTATGTGATCCGCAGGACGGCTGTTGACAGCGGGATTGCTCTCCTCACTAACTTCCAGGTATCTCCTTCGCTGTTCTTTCTTCTCTTAGTCACGGTAGTGTTGAAAATGCTGGGGGCCATTTTGAGCTTCGGGTCCAATATTTCTGGACCCCAGTTAATGTTCAACAAATGATGATGTATCTGAAATTGCAGCAAAGTGGTTGCCTGAATACATTTTCTTTACTGTGTGCTGCAGGACAAGATTTTAAAAAATGCATAGGCTGGATCCTATGTCACTGCCTTGGGCCACTGATGTCTCAATTCCATCTTTAGAGCAAATTCTCCAGTACAGGCTCATTATAACATCAGTAAATCATGCTTGGTAGCAGCTTTCTATCAGAGCTGTCGAAGCTCAGAACAAGAAGTTGCCCCCTCTTTAAAAATCTCGAAGCAAATCTGGTACTTTTGTAATATGTCAGTCCAGTTGAATTTGGTACTTACTGGGGCAGCTTCCTAAATGATAACAAAGCTTCATCTGTTAGCTATCTGGGGTTCCTGGTGAACTACATTTCAGATATTGATAAAGGTAGGGACACTTGCCTTCTGTCTGAAATCTATGAATTCCAACATACCTCTGATAGGAGACAGCTGGACTCTGCTTCCCAGCAGAACATAGACCGTCTCTGCAATTATCTATAACAATCATTAAGGGCCCATTCTACTCCCATTGGAATCAGTGACCAAATTCCTGTTGACTTCAGTGGGAGCAAGGTCAGACCCAAAAGTCACAGGCTGGAGCTAGCCAACCTGCCAACAAATTGTGTTCAGTTCTTTTATAGTGGAGTTTTAATCCCAAAAGGGAGGAAATAACCCTATTTTCTCTATAAAGACTGGGATGAAGGAGAAAATAATATCTTGCATTTATATCACGCCTTCCTCCTAAAGGATCCAAAAGCCTTTACAGGCTTGCAGGATTAGCTGTCTGTTGCTCAGGATGGGCCCTGGGATGACCTGGCATGGAGCAGTTTGCAGGATCAGGGTGTAGAACTGGTGTGCTTGCCTTATTAATCAGCCCCCCTGGAAAAGGCTGCAAAATGATCGGTCTCCTCTGCTTTATATTTCCAGGTGACAAAGCTTTTTGCTGAAGCCATCAAGTACTCTGGGAAAGTGGACGCTAAGAGTCTTTTCCACTACAGAAAATTAAATACCAGCAATCCACCATAGAAGAGGCGCCACCAGAGTGAAATCCAAGTCTTCTCACACCAGGATAAAGGAGGAATCCCAATCCTGGCTGCTGAGACCATCTGTCCAGCCCATATTTGGTTATTTACATTTATTTCCTAGGATCTGACATTTTTATCTTTGAAACTTACCAAGGAGACACAATAACTCTTAACTAGCAATTCCTAGTCAGCCTTCCCCCTCAAGATGTTTGTTGGAAAACATTATCCATTCCTTCCCTGTTTGCAGCTAATATTCACTAGCTGGTAGATTGGTAGATCCAGATCCTACTATGCTGGAGGAGACAGAAGAAAAAGTATATGGTCCTAAACAGCGGTGGTTAACTCTGTCTTTTTATAATAATTCCTTGTAGGTTCTTTCTGTGTTCTCCTTAGACAGCCCCTGCCACACTCAGGTGCAAGTTCTAGAGTCTGTTCCACACCCTACCCCATTGAACTGTCATATAGTTTTTGTCTGTTTCCTATTGTTGACTATCAAAATCTTTGTGACTTTCTCCTTTATAATAATCAAACCTGATGCTATCGCAGTTGCCTGCCATAGTACAGACCAGCGGGATATGTTGAGCATGACAGGAGCTCTATAAAGTTAAAACACAAGAATTCACTGTTATTCTCTGACAACAAATGATGGGTATGCAGCTACTTTTTGTTTGTTTGGTTTAATCCTGGCAGAGTGTCATCTTTTCCAGGCTGCAGATTTGAAGGGGGTTTGTGCTGGAATCACTTCTGAATTCTGTTCAGTCCTTAGTTCTTGAATTCGGTTTATTATACGAATCCTGGACTGCTACCAATGTATCACAGGATTCTTTCTCAATCTAATGCATTGCTTCAAAGGAGGATACTCCCAAAATGCCACCCTGCTCTCAAACATTTTGGATTATGATTGTGAACATTAAACTGGAATACTTTCAAAATGAGATCTGAGTGTTGCAATTCTTAGCTCATGCTGATGAAATTACTCTGTCTTTGCCTCTCACCCAATGTTTCCTTTCTGGATGCCATCCCATCCCAAAAGTGATATTTGTTTTGTATTGCAGTAGCACTGAGGCATGGCCCAAGATCCCACCGTGCTAATGCAATATTTGTTGTCTCTGTTGCAACAGTGTTTACAGGCTCCAGTCAAGGATCAGTGGCCATTGTGCTAGGCACAGTCCACACATACAGAATAAAAAGATTGGCTCTGTCCCATAGAGTTTATAATCTAAGTACTTTTTGTCCCTCTCTCTGTTGCTTATTTTTGTATCAAACTGTGCTCTCTCAACATATACATGTAGTGCCCAGCCTTAGGAGGATTCAAAGAGCCATAGGACACTTAAATGGACAACAAAAACCTCCAGAGTTGTTATAGTTAATACCAACAAATTATTAATGTTCACGCTTCAGGGTTTAAACCAATCTCTAACTATTAGGGTTTAGGATTAGATCTTGGGGACAGATCATGCCACATTGACCTACTATGGGGTTCTGTGCACTTGGTGTTGGCCACTGTCAGAGACAGGACACTGAACTGGATAAACGAAGGTCTGATCCCATCCGGTGACTGCTATGTTCCTATCATTGGCGTTTCTTTCAGATATTAACTTTTATGGTGAACAAAATCCTTCCAGCTTCTTATCATGTGAAGTTTTTGCACTTTTCAGAACGGTGATGTCTGTCTTTTTGTCTTTCTTTCGTTTCTTTTTTAAATTCAGCTCAGAATGAGCACAGAGCAACTGACTGTTTGCCCATTCAGTGGTGAAATGAGATGAATTATAGGAGTTAACTGAGCAGCGCCTTCCAAATATACCCTATGCATTTTCAAAGACAAAAATCCAGCCAGCAACTGGTTCTGTCTCATTCCCTCCCTTTGGCAATTAACAATGTAATGGCTGGAAATTTCCATGTGCAGTCTTTCTTTCCTTCTCTATTTTGCTTCTGTCACTGTGCACCCGAAACCCCCCAGCATATCACACCCAACTCATTCTTAAATACTACACGTGGGCCAGGTTCTTCCACTCTCACTTACCTTCATCTGTGACTAGCCCTATTTGAAATGAATGGAGTATTTTGGAGTGAGGCGTGATTTAACTTGGGTAAAGACTTTTTAAATTAGGACTCAGCTTTTTGCAGGAAGGTTTGATGGCCTCAGCCCCCGTGGGAAGCTGTCATTCTTGATTGAAACAATTTACCAAATGTTTGAAATGGAAAGTTCTGTACATCACAGAGAAGGCAGCAGTGGGAAAGAGCAGTAAGAGAGAACCCACAGCCCATCCACCTATTAATGTTAAAAACACGGAAGGAAAGATGATCCCGGAAAAGGACGGGGACCCCATCGTCTACTGGAGACATGTCAGATGCAAACGAGGAGTCTGATGATATAACGAAGGCTCTGTTTAATGAATGTCTAAATGGAAATGTTAAAGAAATAACCTGGCATTCAGATCTCATCCCTAAGGAAGCAGAGAGAGAAATAGCTTAACATTCTTCTTCAATAGGGCTCCCCGCCTCTAGCAAGCTTTATAGCCATCACATTCCTTTGTCTCACCAGCTGCAGGTACTTGAACTGCAGCTTCTGCAGTGTCCATAGCCGCTTGTACAACGAAAGTGGAAATTAGCAGAGGAACACACCAGGGCTGAATGCACGATAAGCGCTCTGTAATTACACACCAGCCTTACCATTTTGCTGCTGCTCCTAAACACCCCACAGGCACAGGTGCCACCAATCCACACACAATCAGGCCCATTTAATCACATGCCATTCCAAAGGCCTTCAGACAGCAAAAAGCACTCCTGCCTCTCACCTCTACTTTTTCTCTCCTCCTTTGTTTTTTGCTGGGGACAAAACCCAGTATGTTTTCTTTCTGTCTCGCTGCATGATACAGGATGAACGGATGACTCTTCTGTCACGATCAGAAAAGATGCAGGTATTGAGCTGCAGAATCCTCCCGCTCCCTCCTCTCCCACATCCTGTGAGCTCAGAAAAAAATACATGATTGTATTTATTTTCCAGCTTCCTCTTTTCTTTTGTGTAATGAAAGGTGCAAACACTGTGGGAAAAAGATTTGAAGTATCTACAGCTGTTGAGATCAATGCAGATGTGGAAAAACACAACCCTACTACAATTAGTATCCTTTGTACCACGCTCTTTTTCTGCCATGAACTATTGTTGACGTGTCAATGGCTTTTTCTCATTTATCTTGGGAATGTTGAGGCTGGCAAAATGTGACACTCTTCAGAGTTGCAACTGCCCATTTGCTACTTTATGAACTGTCAGATCACTTTATTCTTTTCCGTTGATTAAACAACAGATTTGGGGAGGGGAGGGAATAAACAACCCAGATGCACAAGAAAAGAGATGAAATGAAATGGAGCTTTTGATCAGCACAAGAAGCAGAGTTAAGAGGAGAGGAAAGAGGAGAGAACCTCGTCGACAATAATAGAGAACATTTTCTCTAGTATTCAAGCTGCTAAGCCACCAGCATCCTGGAGCAGTAAGGATCTGTAATAGAGAGGCAGCACTCAAAAGTTTTAGGATGTGCTTGACACAGTGCTCTTTGAAGCAGAAGGTTATTGACAGAACAATCTTAAGCAAACAGCAACGAGGGAGAGCTGGGATATTGCGGACACTGAACTGCAATGGTAAAATGAGGAGTGGACCTTGGCATCTTTCAGGGAAAGCATTCGTAACACCAGCTTGGAATCAGAACATCTCTGGGCCATGGGGAGCTTTCATATTAGCACTCTGGCTGTCTGTGCAAGGACAGGTGGCACTGCCATGCCATATGAAGGATACTGCTATAGCCTTCTGCAGGGCATTGAAGTCTGCTGCCAAACAGAACTCAGAGCTTCTGTTTCTGTTCTGTCCCCATTTAAATATAGAACACTTAATAATGTAATTTATAGGGAATAATTCAGTTGCATAGTAACATTTGTTTCAGTCTTACCATTCAAGAGGATGTGAATACGAAGCTTTCTAATGGGCTCTAATTAAATTGAGAACATGATGTTTTGTCATTAACTAGGTGGGATAAACTCTCATTCAAACGAATAATTAAAATATATTGAAAGCTGCAAAATGATGATATCAGTTTAGATGTACTCTTTTAAATTAGGGAAGTTTGCAAAGATTAAACAGAGAGAGAAGCATTTGATACAAATTATGTTCAAGATTAATTAAAATACACTTAAGAAATTAATGTTCACTAAGGGATACTATTCTGTTCTTGGGAATATAGTACCCTTCAGACTGGATCAGACCTGTGGTCTATCTAATCCAGTGTCCTGTTTACAATAACAGCCGTGTTATTCTGTATTCGCAAAAAGAAAAGGAGTACTTGTGGCTACAGCTCACTTCTCACGAAAGCTTATGCTCAAATAAAATTTTTAGTCTCTAAGGTCCCACAAGTACTCCTTTTCTTTCTGTTTACAATAGTAACAAGTATCTGCTGCTTTAGGGGAAGGTGCAAAGAAACCCTACAGTAGGCAGTTATGGGATAGTTCACCCCCAAGGAAAATTTCCTCCTGATCTCCAAGTAGTAGAGGTCAGTTTATGCCCTGAAGCATGGAGGTTTAGATCCCTTCCAAAACTCTTGGGACATGAATTGCTGTTGCCTTCCATGTTGTGTCATCATTTAGCCCAGTGCAGAGTGAGTACAGTGCTACCATTTTGATTTTACACCAGTTCTACACTCACTTTGCACTGGGGTAAATAATTACATACAGTGCAGGCAATGGAGAATCACACCCATTTTAAGAAAACATAGCTCTGGCTATTCTTGTTGTTCATTGTAGCGGGGTCGTATTGGAAAACATGGGAAGTGGGCAGGCGCAAGCCCACTCACCACTAAAGGCCCCTCCCCCAGGCTAGTGGGAGGGACCACGGGACCAAGAGACCAACTGATTACGGGGGACAACTAATGAAAAATAGTGATTGGAGTGAAGGTCAGAAGTTCAAAGCGAGGATACTGGATGGGGACACCGAGCAGAGAACCCTGGACAGCACCCACTGCTCCTCAAAGCTGTCAAGGGAGCCAGCGGACGCTGCCCAGTGGAACTCTGCCCGGATCCATGAAACTAGGGAGGAACAGAAATGGGCCCCACAGTCCCAGAGCACCCCCTCATCCAACATCCTCCTCCTGGTATTATAGATGGAGACTTTGGCCAAAGCCAGGAGGAGGTTGATGAGGAGGTCTCGTGACTTCATGGGGCCACAGATAGGGTGTGCAAAGAGGAACAAGTGTGGGGAAAAGTGCAGCCAGAACCTCAACAAGAGGTTCTGGTGGAGCCGGAATAGGGGCTGCAACCTGGTGCATTCGAGATACGCGTGCGCCAGATTCTCCCTCACGCTGCAAAAGGGGCAGGCCTCAGGTGTAGGGGTGAACCATGCCAGCTGCACGCCTGTGCTCACAGCTCCATGAAGAAGCTGCCAACTAATGTCCCCGGTGGGCCATGGGACCAAGGTGGAATAAAGGCTGGCCCACCAGGGCTCCTCACCCTCTTTAGGTGGAAGATAGTCCTGCCATTTGGTGTCGGGGCGGGACAGGAGGGTGAGGAAATGCAATGTATGGAGCACAAGTGTGTACAGATGGTTTCTGGGTGTGGTTTGAAACCGGACCGACTGTAGGGTATGCAGCCGGCTCAGAGTGTGGGAGCGGGGAGGCCGGGGGGGCTCGCGGAACAGGGGCCCAAGAAAAATGTCTGGAGGTCCAGGGGTGAGGGGTAGGTGGGGAACGCCCTCTCGCAGGGCTTGCCGCAGGAAAGCAAGAGAATTGGGTGACAAGGCGGCCTTCACCTTCTGGAGTATGTGCCTAGGGGTCGGAAGGGTGGAAAGCTCCATGCGTCGTCCAAGTGTGCGGAGCTCCACCCAATCCCCCCTGTCGTAGTCCAGGAGGTCTCCGACTCTGGTGGTTCCTGCCAGGACCAACCTCGGACACACCGAGGGAGACTCTGCCATCTGCACACGGAGATTGAGGTTGTGTAGCAGGGGCTCCGTGAGGAGGTCCGCTCGCTCAGTGGCCACAAATGATCTGGTCACCAAAAAAAGCTTCCAGGTCTGGAGGAGGTCCTGGTAGAAGACTGGCAGCTCGGAGAGGTCTCGCGGAAGGCCTCTTGGATGGAGAAAAAAGAGCTGCCGGTCACATCGGAGCCCTCGGAGGCGGCGGAGGAAGGCGTGTGCCAACGTGCTTCACGCCAGACTACTTGCACCGTAAAGGAGCCTCTGCAGGGCCTGGAGGCGGAAGAAATGGACCTGGCTGCGCAAGCAAACCAGGCCCTGTCCTTCCTCCTCCATGGGAAGACTCAGAGCCCCTGCAGAGACCCAGTGCAGCCCCGGCCAGAACTCCAGAGCCATCCTCTGGAGCCTGGCCAGGATCCTCAGGGCCGGGTTCAGCGTGTTGAGTTGGTGCCAGAGCATGGACAGGACCAGTTGGTTCAGCACCAGTGCCCTCCCTCGCAGGGAGAGATACTGGAATAGTCCTGTCCATCTCCGCAGCCACTGACCCACCCTGGCCTCCAAATCCTGCCAGTTCTCCGGCAGAGACGGATGTGTGGCGGAAAGTTAAATGCTGAGATAGAGCAGCAGATCCGTGCTCCACCGGATGGCTTGAAACGTGGGTGGGAGGGAGCTCGCCTGCCACCTGTCCCCGACCACCAGGCCAGAGCTCTTGACCCAGTTGACCGGGCAGAGGAGGCCGCCGAGTAAACGGCTTGGCAGGCCTCCACCCGCGTCCGGGTCTTGGACCATGAGGAGCACATCGTCGGCGTACGCCGACAGGACCAGCCACAGCTCCAGCTCCTGAAGCGCCAACCCCGTCAAGCTCTGGCGGAGGAGATGGAAGGGCTTGATTGCCAGAGCATACAGCTGGCCCGAGAGGGGCACCCCTGCCGTACTCCTTGCCCGAAGCTGACCAGCCTGGTCAGGGTCCAGTTGAGCCTGACCAGACACTCCGCGTCGGCGTACAGCACCTGGACAAAGCCCACAAACTGGGGCCTGAAGCTGAATGCCCACACGGTGCCCAGGAGATACCCGTGGTCCACCCTGTTGAATTCCTTCTCCTGGTCCAGGGACAGGAGGGCGAACGACAGACCATCCCTACACCCCAGCTCCAAGAGGTCCCAGACCAAATACAAGTTTGTCAAAGATGGTCCGGCCAGGGACGGTGTAGGTCTGGTCGGGATGGACCACGTCCGCCAGCATGGACCCCAGCCACAGCTTCACTACGACCTTGTAGTCCATGCTGAGGAGTGAGACGGGATGCCAATTCCGTAGGTCGCAGAAGTCCCCCTTCTTCGGCAATAAGGCGAGCACAGCTCGCCTGCATGAGAGAGGGAGGACCCCGCTTTGCAAGGACTTGGCCCAGACAATGACGAGGTCTGGGCCAAGAACATCCCAGAACACGTGGTAGAACTCCACGGTCAGCCCGTCCATGCCTGGAGATTTATTAGTGGGCATGCGACAGAGGGCTTCCGAGAGCTCGGCCAGAGAGAGAGGCAGCTCCAGCCGGCCTCGGTCACCCGCGCTGACCATCGGGAGTTCAGTCCAGGGCACCCTGCGAGCATCGGCATCAGTCGGATCCAGGGAGAAAAGGTTAGCATAGAAGGCCGTGGCCCTTCCACGTATCTCCTCCGGATCCATGAGGGGGGTCCCGTCCTCCGCCAGGAGGCAGTTGACGTGCTTTTTAGCCTCCCTCCTTTTCTCCAGGGCGTAGAAGAAGCAGGAGCCGCGATCCATCTCCTGAAGGAGGCGGATACAGAATCAAACAAAAGCGCCCCGGGCTCAATGGTCCTCCAGGGCCCGGAGCTCCTCCCACTTCTCCCGGTGCGCTGCGTGGAGGGGTGGATCCTCAGGGCCAGAGGCGAGACGCCTCTCTAGCTCTAAAACCTCCCACTCCAACTGCCCTATCACTGCGTCCCTCCGCTGGGTGGCGCCCTGGGTGTAGTAGTGGCAGAAGAGCCGTGCGCACACCTTCCCCAGGTCCCACCACCGCCTCGCCGAGGGAAAGGCACGCCGCTGCCCTTGCCAGGCCAGCCAGAACTCCTGGAAGGACGCCACGAAGCCCATGTCCTCCTGCAAGCTGTTATTGAAATGCCAATAGGCCGGCCCCGGCCTCTCCGAACTGAGAGAGGCTGTCACGGTCACCAAGTGGTGATCCGAGAACGGGACCGGCCGGATGCCGGAGGCGTAGCTCATGTCAGATGGAAACATGAAATACAAATGCGGTCCAACCGGGAGTGGCGCGACCGATCCTCCTCCACCCAGACATAAGTAAAGGTAACATCGTTGTCCGGGTGGTGGTCGCGCCAGATGTCCATCAGGGAGTGATGATCCATGACCTCCTTGAGGACGCCCGCGGCTGCCTGGGATGTCTCGACTCCTGAGCGGTCCCGGTCCTTGAGGGTGGTGCTGAAGTCCCCGCCCAGGATCAGACACTTGTGAGGATCGAAGGTGCCGGGGAAGGCCGATGCCTGCCGATAGAAACGCACTTGTTCCAGGCCCGCGTTCAGGGCGTAAACGTTGACCAGGTTTAATCTCAGCCCCTCCGCGCAGGCCCGGACATGCAACAGGCGACCCAGCACGACCTCGGCTACCTGCACCTCGGGCCGTAGCTCGCGGGAGAACAGGGTGGCCACCCCAGCCGAACGGGCCCCGAGGTGGCTAAAGTAAACCTCGTCCCCCCACTACAGCCACCAGCTAGCCTTGACGGCTGGAGCCGTGTGGGTCTTCTGCAGGAAGATCATAGAGTATCCCCCCTCCCAAAGGAAGGAGAGCACCTGGCTCCTGCAGAGACCCACGCTACAGCCCCCTACAGTGTAGCAAAGATGGTGTCCTTCATAGAGAGGGCTGGGGTGAATCCTCATGGGCAGGGTGATTGGCGGCCTCCAGCAGGAGGGGAGACCCAGAGACCGGGGGGGAGGGTACTGCCAGGGGGCACCACCCCAGAGAAAGGGGCACCGGGGTCTGGGAGGGACATGGGGCCAGCGGCAAGTGGGACACTGGCCTGCAGAGGGCTCTCTGGAGGCTGGAAGAGCTAATTCCCTGAGAGACCAGCAGGAGGCACTGCAGTGGTGAGTCGCCGCACCGTGACATCCATATAAAATGGCCCATCATTTTCTAAATCCTGCTAAGCTCCTGCCTACTTGCATCAATGTAAAATGGCTCTCTAGTGTTCTCCGTCTTGGAGACAGATAAATACAAATGAAGTTGAATACGTGGAACTTCCTTGCTCAGGTGGTCTGACTGAACATCAAATGCCATGGAATGCAGTACTTGCCCTCTTCTCTGGCCCATGGGATGGATCAGAGGAAATAGTGTGGAGGAAGATGGGAAATCAATAATAACATTTCAAATTGTCTTTTAGAATGAGCTTCAGCCCTTGGTCAAGGTCAGAGGTCAAATCTGAGCTGTTTTTAGGTCAAATCTAATATCTTTCCCAATCTTGAATGCACAGATGTGACAGACTGCACATGACTAGTTTCTGTTTCTTACCAACAAGATTCCAAGTGCTTACTGTAGATCAGTTCTTGAATGTAGTTGACGAGGTATCAGTTACCTCAGTTACCCCTGAGGTAAGTGGGAAAGCGGGATACTGGGAGGAAGCACAGGCAGGAATGTCTGAGAGGGGAGGGCTCCTGCCTCATACTGGGAATGAGGGGCGATCAACAGGTTATCTCAAGTGCTTATATACAAATGCACAAAGCCTTGGAAACAAGCAGGGAGAACTGGAGGTCCTGGTGATGTCAAGGAATTATGACGTGATTGGAATAACAGAGACTTGGTGGGATAACTCACATGACTGGAGTACAGTCATGGATGGTTATAAACTGTTCAGGAAGGACAGGCAGGGCAGAAAAGGTGGGGGAGTAGCACTGTATGTAAGGGAGCAGTATGACTGCTCAGAGCTCCGGTACGAAACTGTGGAAAAACCTGAGTGTCTCTGGATTAAGTTTAGAAGTGTGTGCAACAAGAGTGATGTCATGGTGGGAGTCTGCTATAGACCACCGGACCAGGGGGATGAGGTGGATGAGGCTTTCTTCCGGCAACTCACGGAAGCTACTAGATCGCATGCCCTGATTCTCATGGGTGACTTTAATTTTCCTGATATCTGCTGGGAGAGCAATACAGCGGTGCATAGACAATCCAGGAAGTTTTTGGAAAGCGTAGGGGACAATTTCCTGGTGCAAGTACTAGGGGAGCCAACTAGGGGGAGCGCTTTTCTCGACCTGCTGCTCACAAACCGGGTAGAATTAGTGGGGGAAGCAAAAGTGGATGGGAATCTGGGAGGCAGTGACCATGAGTTGGTTGAGTTCAGGATCCTGACGCAGGGAAGAAAGGTAAGCAGCAGGATACGGACCCTGGACTTCAGGAAAGCAGACTTTGACTCCCTCAGGGAACAGATGGCCAGGATCCCCTGGGGGACTAACATGAAAGGGAAGGGAGTCCAGGAGAGCTGGCTGTATTTCAAGGAATCCCTGTTGAGGTTACAGGGACAAACCATCCCGATGAGTCGAAAGAATAGTAAATATGGCAGGCGACCAGCTTGGCTTAATGGTGAAATCCTAGCGGATCTTAAACATAAAAAAGAAGCTTACAAGAAGTGGAAGGTTGGACATATGACCAGGCAAGAGTATAAAAATATTGCTCGGGCATGTAGGAAAGATATCAGGAGGGCCAAATCGCACCTGGAGCTGCAGCTAGCAAGAGATGTCAAGAGTAACAAGAAGGGTTTCTTCAGGTATGTTGGCAACAAGAAGAAAGCCAAGGAAAGTGTGGGCCCCTTACTGAATGAGGGAGGCAAGCTAGTGACAGAGGATGTGGAAAAAGCTAATGTACTCAATGCTTTTTTTGCCTCTGTTTTCACTAACAAGGTCAGCTCCCAGACTGCTGTGCTGGGCAACACAAAATGGGGAAGAGATGGCCAGCCCTCTGTAGAGATAGAGGTGGTTAGGGACTATTTAGAAAAGCTGGACGTGCACAAGTCCATGGGGCCGGACGAATTGCATCCGAGAGTGCTGAAGGAATTGGCGGCTGTGATTGCAGAGCCCTTGGCCATTATCTTTGAAAACTCGTGGCGAACGGGGGAAGTCCCGGATGACTGGAAAAAGGCTAATGTAGTGCCCATCTTTAAAAAAGGGAAGAAGGAGGATCCTGGGAACTACAGGCCGGTCAGCCTCACCTCAGTCCCTGGAAAAATCATGGAGCAGGTCCTCAAAGAATCAATCCTGAAGCACTTAGAGGAGAGGAAAGTGATCAGGAACAGTCAGCATGGATTCACCAAGGGAAGGTCATGCCTGACTAATCTAATCGCCTTTTATGATGAGATTACTGGTTCTGTGGATGAAGGGAAAGCAGTGGATGTATTGTTTCTTGACTTTAGCAAAGCTTTTGACACGGTCTCCCACAGCATTCTTGTCAGCAAGTTAAGGAAGTATGGGCTGGATGAATGCACTATAAGGTGGGTAGAAAGCTGGCTAGATTGTCGGGCTCAACGGGTAGTGATCAATGGCTCCATGTCTAGTTGGCAGCCGGTGTCAAGTGGAGTGCCCCAGGGGTCGGTCCTGGGGCCCGTTTTGTTCAATATCTTCATAAATGATCTGGAGGATGGTGTGGATTGCACTCTCAGCAAATTTGCGGATGATACTAAACTGGGAGGAGTGGTAGATACGCTGGAGGGGAGGGATAGGATACAGAAGGACCTAGACAAATTGGAGGATTGGGCCAAAAGAAATCTAATGAGGTTCAATAAGGATAAGTGCAGGGTCCTGCACTTAGGATGGAAGAATCCAATGCACCGCTACAGACTAGGGACCGAATGGCTCGGCAGCAGTTCTGCGGAAAAGGACCTAGGGGTGACAGTGGACGAGAAGCTGGATATGAGTCAGCAGTGTGCCCTTGTTGCCAAGAAGGCCAATGGCATTTTGGGATGTATAAGTAGGGGCATAGCGAGCAGATCGAGGGACGTGATCGCTCCCCTCTATTCGACACTGGTGAGGCCTCATCTGGAGTACTGTGTCCAGTTTTGGGCCCCACACTACAGGAAGGATGTGGATAAATTGGAAAGAGTACAACGAAGGGCAACGAAAATGATTAGGGGTCTAGAGCACATGACTTATGAGGAGAGGCTGAGGGAGCTGGGATTGTTTAGTCTGCAGAAGAGAAGAATGAGGGGGGATTTGATAGCTGCTTTCAACTACCTGAAAGGGGATTTCAAAGAGGATGGCTCTAGACTGTTCTCAATGGTAGCAGATGACAGAACGAGGAGTAATGGTCTCAAGTTGCAATGGGGGAGGTTTAGATTGGATATTAGGAAAAACTTTTTCACTAAGAGGGTGGTGAAACACTGGAATGCGTTACCTAGGGAGGTGGTAGAATCTCCTTCCTTAGAGGTTTTTAAGGTCAGGCTTGACAAAGCCCTGGCTGGGATGATTTAACTGGGACTTGGTCCTGCTTTGAGCAGGGGGTTGGACTAGATGACCTTCTGGGGTCCCTTCCAACCCTGATATTCTATGATTCTATGAGTTAGAGGGCCCTCATAAGAGTTCGAAATGCACAAGCTATTTTGCACATGGGCTCAAATGGCTGACTATGAAAGGAAAGTCTTGGCACCTTAACATTGTACAGCTAGCCTACACACAGGTTAGTGAGCGCACAAACACCAGCGGTTGTATTTCACTGGGCCTTTCCTGCATTGAAATCATGGTAACAACAACAGACATTTAACCACGGTTGTTGTCAGCAGGGCAAGTTGTTCTCAAACCTTGACCTCCCCGGGGTTCAATGGTCTCACCCTCGTCCTCAGCAGATATCTGTCCATGTTACAAAACCATCACACAACTGAGTACAGAGAGGGCTGAAAGCTGGGCAGAAGGGGCTGTGTTTTAGATTTGGGATGCACTGGTAGAACAGTGGGGGTGTTAATATTTATTTCCAATAAATTAGTGTCCAAAATGTGGTAGGCCTGCCACAAACATATAGCACAGGACCAGCTTGGAAGAGATGACAGTCTTTTTTTTTTTTTTGACCAAAGAGAAAATCCACACACTAGCAGATGAAGGATAGGGAGAGGGATACAACATATGCATGAGCAGAGAGCTGTAGGTCCATTTTTTTTTTGTTTAAATGGGTGTTTTTGACTCATTGCTTGTAGCAGCATAGTCACGGTGGGGGTGGTGAAAGGTCTGGAGGGTGGGGAGAGCAATGGTCAGCCCCTGAAGGATGTTGAGTGTAAGGTACAGCGTGGAATACCCCCCTGGAGATGTTGTCATGAATGGGGGGTCGTGGGCAGGCCTAGTAGAAGCAGAAGTGAGGCGTCAGAATCGGGAGCAAAAAAGCAAGACCGGCACAGAAGTTACCTCAGCCGCAGGCCTAAGTGATGAGCAGCCAGAGATCATGTATTGCTGTTGGGCTTAAGAGCAGACTTGCTGATTTCCTCGACTGGCCAGGCAGAGTGGTCCATCCGGCTTCGGCTCAGCTGCAAAGCCTCATTCCTGATAGATGGTTGTCAGAGAAAGCGTCAAGGTTGCTAGTGGAGCTGGGCAAACTTTTTTGTGCAAAACTTTTTTTTTTCACCGAAAAATGCAGAGTCAGGTTGATCGAAACAATTTGGGTCAATTTCAGTGACTTTTTTTCCTCTTTGTTTGTTTGGGGTTGGTTTTTTTTTTTTTACCAGAACCATATCAACATTTGATTGTTTTGTTTCAGCATTTCCAAACCTAAACGTTTTGCTGCCTTCTTTCGGAAAGATGTTTTGTTTTGGAATTTCATTTAATTTTATTTTAGAAACAATTAAAAAACCTTTATAAAAGCCTCAAAATCAAGACAAAAGTTCATTTTGCGTTGACATTTCGGTCGACCTGAAGTGAACTTTTTTTTTTTTTTTTTTGCAATTTTTTTCAGTTCACCCACTGAACCTAATAATCATGTATTTGCCCAGCTCTAGGTGGCAGGAGTGGCCGTGCACAGAGGGCTTAGGACAACGTGACAAGGGGCTCAGTTTATCATTGCCTGGGCCTTGGGCAATCATTAGCAGCTGTGCAAGGTGGATATAAAACTCTGCCAGATCAGAATGGTTGCATTTTACACCCGCTTTTCACTGGTGCACATAACAATGCAAGGCAGAGGCAACAGTGAATTGGGCCCATGGTCATTTGAATAGGGAGACATGCCCATTCACTGCCTGGGTGTTAGCTACTGGTGCTATTAATCCTGGTCTTTGAGCACCAAACCATGAAGAAAACTTTAAAATAAACACATTTCAAAATAATGATTTGCAGCGTTTGCATTTTCCAGCATTAATATACCCGAAATGAAGTTAGCAATGCCCAGCTGTTGAGATGAGAGAAAACTACTTCCATGAACAGATAATAAAGATCTGAAGTCTCTGTAGAGTGGAGAAGGCCAATTAGCTAAGGCATGTCCAAGAATTCAGTTGCTAACTGCACTTCCGTCCTACAGGATGAAAACTTCGGCCCGTAGACCCATTTTGTGTGTTAGTGTATGCTTGCGTTCAACCAAGGCATCCTTCACAAAAAGCTGGATTTTTTTTTTAATTAACTACAGGAAAAAGAGCCTCAACAAATTCTGCTCACTATCTATGATCAAGAAAAGCCTATTAACAACAATTGTTGGGTTTTTAGTTTTCAAAGAACCCATAATTAAATTTTTATTGTCTTATAAGTGATTAGGATTAATTGCCTCCACACTAGCTCTGGTGCTTATTATCTCCTTTAAATAGGAAAATGGCTTTTTTGCAGAATTCATTTATTTACCACAATCCCTTAGCATTATGTTGCCTGCCAAGGCAAATCCATTGCAAAACCTGTTCACCCTACGGAACTACTAAAGTGACGTGTTGATTTAATGTATCTTCCTCAACAGATAGGAATTGACTAAACAAAATGACTTCTCCAAGTGCTTAACCCGAAATATAAATTGTGAAAGGGAAATGGAAAGCAAAAAGGACTAGATTTTTAAAATGCCCCACACAAGAACGGTGCATGCCTCTACAAAAGTGCTTGTGGACTTTGATGCCCACCAAACCATGCAGAAAACCACACTGGGCCAGAAGGGGTTAAGGAGAGGCTGTGGGTGCAATCAGCCCTGGCCTGCTACAGCTGCAGAAGGTGTCACGGCAGATGGAGGAGTTAAAAAGGCTGAACCTGGCTCAGGTGGGGGATGACCAGGAAGGAGAGCAGATATCTGGCTCTTGATGCAGGGAGAGAAGCCTGCTGAGTGGAAGTGGGACTGGAACTGCTGGCAGACAGAGCTTCCTGGAAGGAATGTGGAGCTGCCTTAGGAAACCCCAGGCAGTGGTAAAGGAAAGCTGGGGGAAGTGAGTGTGCCCAGGGTTCTCTATGCTGGTGGAGGGGCTCAGGAATAGGAAGACTCAGCTGAGTCAGGGGGTGCCCTGCCCTGCCAGGGGCACAGAGAAAACTCCCCTGCAGCAGAACCAGCCAGGTGGCAGGAAGTACTGAGAAGCTCTGCAGTGAGCTTAGGGAAGAGGCTTGGAGAGAGCAGAGCCGGGAGCCTGGGAAGAAGCAGAGGCAAAGACCCAAGACAGAGCCAGGTAGGAAGTGGTCAGGGAGGCAGCAAGCTCATCTGTGCAGGAAACAGAGGTACTATTGTAATACAAATAACAATCTTTTCTGTAACCTCTTACAGAAGAGGCTTTTAGAATTTTTATATATGAAGTTTCTCTAGAAATTGACTAAGGCTTTATAGAAATTGCTCAAAAATCCCATAGAATTGTATAGAGAATCACGTCTTTTGTATAGATTTGTTGGGACTAACATAATTTATTTGAGAATTCTATTCTAAAGAGGAGTTATCATTGTCTATTAACTTTTTCCATAGCTGGAAGTTGGGATGAATTTCTCAGTGTGGGTATAAATATTATTGTATAAGCAAGATATTCATAGAAGATTTGTCTGAACAGTTTCCAGTCCAGCTGAATTATTTTGGGTGCAGGAGAACCTCAACTAAAAACAATGAATTTAATTAAAATGTATAAATTACAGCAGGAATGCCTGGAATCATTCAATTCAGCTGTTGAACTGTCTATAGGGATTTGGGTTAGAAACACTTACAAGGATCAAGAGGTAATACCCTACAGGGGAAAAATTAATAGACAGGACTTGAACAGATTTCCCCTTTTGGACTTCATAGACAAAGCTGTTTTAGATAAATGTCTGACAGAAATATCATTTTGGATCTCTGTAAGAGGACTGAAAAGTCGACCCATGGGATATAGTCACAGGCAACCTGTAGTGGGGACATGGAGGGCATAAAAACCCCACCAGATTTCTTATCCTGGAGGGGAGAGATGCTCTGTCCTTCTCTCACTGTACCTGCTGCCTGGCATACTCAGCCCCTGTCCCTGGCATCTGGACCCAGGCAGGGAGCAGAGGGGTTAGGACCAGCCACTTCTCACACCGGCCGCTCCAGGTCACTGCTCTGTGCAGCTGGGCTCTCAGGCAGCTGCTGCGCCACACAGAGCAGCGACCTGGAGTGGCCGGCTTCAGCCTGCAGAAGAAGCGCCTCCCTGCCTGGGCCTGGGTGCGAGGGCGAGCGGCTGAACGTGCTGGGCCACATTAGGAGAAGGACAGAGCCCCACTGCAGATAACTCTGATGGGGTGGGGAGAACATGATGACCACCCTCTGCCCAACCCAGGGACATGTGTCCTCTCCTTTAGATTGTGCCCTCCTGGTAACAGGAGGCATGAGTTTTCTGTGGATACTATAATGGTAACGCTGCCTAATCTGTAACACGGCAGACACTTAAACAACACGTTCATTGCCAATGACCTGAACTTAGGGCCATGTGCTCCCACAGCTAGTGAGCCGCAGACAGTGCAAAGTAACCACAGATAGGTGCCGCCAGTGGCAATGGTGTAGCCAGCCAGGCAGTGGGTGGTCAGGCCTAGGGGTGGATATGAGAGCTCAGCCTGTTAGAGCTGGGTCCAGGGTGGGCAGAGTCTAGAAAGCCAGAAGGGTAGAAGCCGAACTGGAGTGGTAAGGCAGATCCAGGGGTCAGTATTGGAGAGCCAGAACCAGAGGGTCAACCAGAGTCATAAGCAAGAGGCAGAGCAGGGGTTCGAAGCCTGAAGCTGGAGGGGAGCAGAGTGGGAGCAGGGACTGGAACAAAGGAAAGGAAAATGCTGCTGAGTACGTGGTATGGGTTGATCAGCTGGGGGGGCCAGGCTTGTAAGCAGGGCTGCTAACCCAGCAGCCAGCCAGGGACTGTGGCCACTCTCCCTTCCAAGGCAGAGCAGCTGGGCTCATTGGTTGCTAGCAGTGAAGTCAGGCAGGGAGCAGGTCAGCAGCTGGTGGTAGCTGGTCTGGCCCTGACAAACGCTTAGCCCGGGGGATTAGACTCTGCAGTACATTTCCCATTACTGCCACGACTGCTGAGTCTCCCCTGCCATTACAGGAGTGTCATTATAGTGCTTCCTCCCTTGCCTTTCGAACTTGAGATTGACATTGGCAAGAGCTAAACAGGCCCAAAGGGCCTAGACAGGGTGTGTGAAGGGGAAGATCCAAAAGCCAAACCTGGAGCCAGAGTTGAGATTTGAGAATGGCTCCTGTCATTCTCGTGCCCCAAATCAAACGTCAGCTGCTAACTTACCCCCTCCCCCCCTGGAAACCTTTGCGTTGCAGAGGCACATCTTGTGGCATGTGCGCATCTCTAGAGATGGCCTCTTTGTGAGCAGCTAAAATATAAAAGTGGCTTATTGAGAGAGGTTTCTATTACACCATATACACTGATGTACAAGAATCACGGCTGATACTAAAAGTGTCCATGTACATAAAAATGCAAGCTTGTGCAAAAGAGGTCTCCTTTAGGCCTACACCTTCATTAGTGGCATTAGTTTTTGGCAACTCACTAAACACTATACTAGGATGACTTGTTGTGACACAGGGGCCAATCTCTGGTTAGCCTCAGCTCCCTCATGGTTACATCACCAACATTTCTTCAGCTCCCACCCTGACTCCAAGCTGTAACTACCTATTTCCTTAAACATTTTACCCTGATTTATGCTTTCAGTGATTTTCCCACCTCCTCCAGCTGACCTGTTTGCTTCAATATGCCTCTCAACCTGCCATGGTCCAGCTACCTGACATGGTGTCAGACAAAGACCCATAATGAGTAGGCCCAGAAAAACGACCCAAGCAGGAAGCTAAAAATGCGGTAGGAACATAGAAATACTGGACTGGAAGGGACCTCTTGGGTCATAGAGTCCAGTACCCTGCTATTTCAGCCAACCCCATCCTATAATCCCACTAATAAATTTATCAAGATCTATGTTAAAACCGGTTAGGTTTCTTGCCCCCACTATTCCTATTAGAAGACTGTTCCAGAGCATCACTGTTCTGATGGCTAGAAATCTTCTGATTTCCAGGCTAAACTTATTCATGGCCAGTTTATATCCATTTGTTCTTGTGCCAACATTGTCCTTGAGCTTAAATAGCTCTTCTCCTCCTTCCTGGGAGTTTCCCCTTCACAGACCTGGCTCTCTTTCTAGAGAGCCATCAAATCCCCTCTCAGCCTTCATTTTGCAAGGCTACAAGAAGTCAAGCTCCTTTAGTCTTCCGTCATAAGGTAGGCTCTCCATTACTCTGGTCAGCCTAGTAGCCCTTTTCTGTATCTGTTACTGTGGAGGTCATTCCCAGCATGTAAATCGCTCTCCCTTTAGCCTCCAAGCCCTGAGTCTGTATTAGAGCTGGTCATAAAATGGGGAAAAATGTTCCATAAAGAATGTCAAATGCTATGAAAATGTTTTGCTTCACTTGAAATTGTTTCATTTGAAACATTTTATGGATTTTTTTCCTCCACAAAACCATAAAGATTTGATTCATATCAAACTGAATTGAAATAAGTTTTCAGGTTTTTTTTGTTTGTTTTTATCCCTTTTGTCTCTTCCTTTTCCACTTTCTTTAGGGATTGCAAATAACTGATGGGACTAAAATGAGTGCTCTCTCTCTAAATAAGGGAGATTTTGAGGGAGGCTCTGGTATTCTGCACTCGAATTCAAGCTTTCATGCTCTTGCCACTTTCTCTCTCTCACACACACACACACACGCACACACAAAATCATTTGCCTCTTCACTAACTTGGAGCAATCACATCTATCCTTCCATTTGCCTCCTGTGATGGGGTGTCCACCTCTCACAAGATTGGAAGGAGTTAAGATGGCTCTGAGGGCCAATTAATTCCATAGGCTGCACGTATCAGGAAGCAGGGAATTTGATTGAAAGCAGGCTCAGCTGAGCAGGAGGGTCCTAGAAAGCCATGAAACTAGCAACAGACAGGTGCTGCTGGGAAAGGCTGCAGTCACTCCTGGGAAGAGTAAGTTGGAGCTGGTACACCCAGAGAAAGGGGAGGAACCAGAAGAATAGGAAGCAGTCCAGGGAAGGAGTAGTGAGTGCTGGGAGAGTAAAGCTCAGAATGGCTGGGTTGAGGGTCCCTGAACTGGAACCCAGGGTAGTGGGTGGGTCTGGGTTCCCCTACCAGCTATTGGACCTGGCACAGGCCAAGCAGAGAACAGTGGACTGCCTGGGATGGTTTGTCCTGGAAAGACTTGGTTATGTTTACCCGGGAAGGGGGAATCATGGAGTGACCTGACTGGAGGGCTAACTCCTGAAGAGGAAGCTGCAGTTCCTAGAGCGAGAGGGGTCTGCAGAACGAGAGGACGATAGGAAAGAGACTGCCAAGGGAGGGTGCAATGCCTGTCTGGAGCTTATCCCCAGAAGGAGGTGCCACCAGAGGTGAGTGGATCCTGTGACACCTCCCAAATAAGTTTCCTCCTCCACCTTCTTTCATTTGAAGTATTTGGGAAAATTTTCACCTCGAGGCCAACAGTAGACCTCAAGTAATCGCGTATGCCATGTTGTTGGGCCATGTCAGTCCTAGGATATTAGAGAGACAAGGCAGTTAGTTCAATAAAAGATATTACCTCACCCATCTTGTGTCTCAGGGTATGTCTACACTACAAAATTAGGTCGAATTTATAGAAGTCGGTTTTGTAGAAAGCGTTTTTATACAGTCAAGTGTGTGTGTGTCCCCACACAAATGCTCTAAGTACATGTAGTCGGCGGACTGTGTCCACAGTACCAAGGCAACAGTCGACTTCCGGAGCTTTGCACTGTGGGTAGCTATCCCACAGTTCCCGCAGTCTCCACCGCCCATTTGAATTTTGGGTAGAAATCCCAGTGCCTGATGGGGCTAAAACATTGTCGCGGGTGGTTCTGGGTTCATATCCTCAGGCCCCCATTCCCTCCCTCCCTCCCTCCATAAAAGCAAGGGCAGACAATCGTTTTGCACCTTTTTTCTTGAGTTAGCTATGCAGACGCCATACCACAGCAAGCATGGACCCCGCTCAGCTAACCATCACCGTATGTCTCCTGGGTGCTGGCGGACATGGTACTGCATTGCTACACAGCAGCAGTTTATTGCCTTTTGGCAGCAGACAGTGCAGTATGACTGGTAGCCATCGTCGACGTAGTCCTGGGTGCTCTTTTAACCGGGCGCCTGGGCAAACGTGGGAGTGACTCAGCCAGGTCATTTCCCTTGTTTCGTCTCATGGCTATTGAGTCCTACCGGCAGTGCACTGTCTTTTAATTTGCAGCCAGCAGAAGAGGATGGCCAGTAGTCATACTGCACCGTCTTCTGCCGAGCACCCAGGAGGTGACGATGGCTAGCGGTCGTACTGCACAGTCTGCTGCTAGCATGATGTATAAAGATAGATGAAGCGACTCAAAACAAGAAATAGACCAGATTTGTTTTGTATTCATTTTCTCCTCCATCCTTCTGTGAAATCAATGGCCTGCTAAACCCAGTTTTGAGTTCTATCCTTGAGGTTTTGAGTTCTATCCTTGAGGCAGCCATTCAGTTTCTCACAAAGCCACCCCCTTTGTTGATTTTAATTCCCTGTAAGCCATGTCATCAGTCGCCCCTGCCTCCATCAGGGCAACAGCAGACAATCGTTCCGCGCCTTTTTTCTGTGCAGACACCATACCACGGCAAGCATGGAGCCCGCTCAGATCACTTTGGCAATTAGGAGCACATTAAACACCACACACATTATCCAGCAGTATATGCAGCACCAGAACCTGGCAAAGCGAAACCGGGCGAGTAGGCGACGTCAGCGCAGTGATGAGGACATGGACACAGACTTCTCTCAAAGCACAGGCCCTGCCAATGTGGGCATCATGGTGTTAATGGGGCAGGTTCATGCGGTGGAATGCCGATTCTGGGCTCAGGAAACAAGCATAGACTGGTGGGACTGCATAGTGTTGCAGGTCTGGGATGATTCCCAGTGGCTGCGAAACTTTCGCATGCGTAAGGGCACTTTCATGGAACTTTGTGACTTGCTTTCCCCTGCCCTGAGGCACAAGAATACCAAGATGAGAGCAGTCCTTACAGTTGAGAAGCAAATGGCAATAGCCCTGTGGAAGCTTGCAATGCCAGACAGCTACCAGTCAGTCAGGAATCAATTTGGAGTGGGCAAATCTACTGTGGGGGCTGCTGTGATGCAAGTAGCCAACGCAATCAAAGATCTGCTGATATCAAGGGTAGTGACCCTGGGAAATGTGCAGGTCATAGTCGATGGCTTTGCTGCAATGGGATTCCCTAACTGTGGTGGGGCCATAGACGGAACCCATATCCCTATCTTGGCACCGGAGCACCAAGCCAGCGAGTACATAAACTGCAAGGGGTACTTTTCAATAGTGCTGCAAGCACTGGTGGATCACAAGGGACGTTTCACCAACATCAACGTGGGATGGCTGGGAAAGGTACATGACGCTCGCATCTTCAGGAACTCTGGTCTGTTTCAAAAGCTGCAGGAAGGGACTTTATTCCCAGACCAGAAAATAATCATTGGGGATGTTGAAATGCCTTAGTTATCCTTGGGGACCCAGCCTACCCCTTAATGCCATGGCTCATGAAGCCATACTCAGGCAGCCTGGAAAGTAGTCAGGAGCTGTTCAACTACAGGCTGAGCAAGTGCAGAATGGTGGTAGAATGTGCATTTGGATGTTTAAAAGCACGCTGGTGCACTTTACTGACTTGGTTAGACCTCAGCGAAACCAATATTCCCACTGTTATTACTGCTTGCTGTGCGCTCCACAATATCTGTGAGAGTAAGGGGGAGATGTTTATGGCAGGGTGGGAGGTTGAGGCAAATCGCCTGGCTGCTGGTTACACACAGCCAGACACCAGGGTGGTTAGAAGAGCACAGGAGGGTGCAGTGCACATCAGAGCAGCTTTGAAAACCAGTTTCATGACTGGCCAGGCTACGGTGTGAAAGTTCTGTTTGTTTCTCCTTGATGAAATCCCCCGCCCCTTGGTTCACTCTACTTCCCTGTAAGCTAACCACCCTCCCCACCTCCCTTCAATCACCGCTTGCAGAGGCAATAAAGTCATTGTTGCTTCACATTCGTGCGTTCTTTATTAATTCATCACACAAATAGGGGGATAATTACCAAGGTAGCCCAGGAGGGGTGGTGGAGGAGGGAAGGACAAGGCCACACAGAACTTTAAAAGTTTAAAACTTATTGAATGCCAGCCTTCTGTTACTTGGGCAATCCTCTGTGGTGGAGTGGCTGGGTGGCCGGAGGCGCCCCCAATGCGTTCTTGGGTGTCTGGGTGAGGAGACTATGGAACTTGGGGAGGAGGGTGGTTGGTTACACAAGTGCTGTAGCGGCGGTCTGGGCTCCTGCTGCCTTTCCTGCAGCTCAACCATATGCTTGAGCATATTAGTTTGATCCTCCAGCAGCCTCAGCATTGAATCCTGCCTCCTCTCATCATGCTGCCGCCACCTTTCAGCTTCAGCCCTCTCTTCAGCCCGCCACCTCTCCTCCCGGTCATTTTGTGCTTTCCTGCACTCTGACATTGTCTACCTCCATGCATTTGTCTGTGCTCTCTCAGTGTGGGAGGACAGCATGAGCTCAGAGAATATTTCATCATGAGTGCATTTTTTTCGCCTTCTAATCTTCGCTAGCCTCTGGGAAGGAGAAGATCCTGTGATCCTTGAAACACATGCAGCTGGTGGAGAAAAAAAAAGGGACAGTGGTATTTGAAAAGACACATTTTATAGAACAATGGATATGCTCTTTCACAGTAAACCTTGCTGTTAACATTACATACATAGCACATGTGCTTTCGTTACAAGGTCACATTTTGCCTACCCCCCCCCCCGCGTGGCTAACAGCGGGGAACATTTCTGTTCAGCCATAGGCAAACAGCCCAGCAGGAACGGACACCTCTGAATGTCCCCTTAAGAAAAGAACCCTATTTCAACCAGGTGACCATGAATGATATCACTCTCCTGAGGATAACACAGAGAGATAAAGAACAGATGTTGTTTGAACACCAGCAAACATACACTGCAATGCTTTGCTCTACAATGATTCCCGAGTACGTGCTATTAGCCTGGAGTGGTAAAGTGTCCTATCATGGTGGATGGAATAAGGCTGCCCTCCCCAGAAACCTTTTGCAAAGGCTTTGGGAGTATATCCAGGAGAGCCACGAATGCCAGGACAAATTAATCATTAAACATGCTGGCTTTTAAACCTTTTATAGTATTTTAAAAGGTACACTCACCAGAGGTCCCTTCTCCACCTGGTGGGTCCGGGGGGTACTGGCTCCAGGTCCAGGGTGAGAAACAGTTCCTGGCTGTCGGAAAAACCGGTTTCTCCACTTGTTTGCTGTGAGCTATCTACAGCCTCCTCCTCATCATCTTCCTCATCCCCAAAACCTGCTTCCGTGTTGCCTCTGTCTCCATTGAAGGAGTCAAACAACATAGCTGGGGTAGTGGTGGCTGAACCCCCTAAAATGGCATGCAGCTCATCATAGAAGCGGCATGTTTGGGGCTCTGACCTGGAGCGGCTGTTCGCCTCTCTGGTTTTCTAGCAGGCTTGCCTCAGCTCCTGAAGTTTCACGCGGCACTGCTTCGGGTCCCTGTTATGGCCTCTGTCCTTCATGCCCTAGGAGATTTTCACAAATGTTTTGGCATTTTGAAAACTGGAACATAGTTCTGATAGCACGGATTCATCTCCCCATACAGCGATCAGATCCTGTACCTCCCATTCGGTCCATGCTAGAGCTCTTTTGCGATTCTGGGACTCCATCATGGTCACCTCTGCTGATGAGCTCTGCATGGTCACCTGCAGCTTGCCACACTGGCCAAACAGGAAATTGAAATTCAAAAGTTCACGGGCCTTTTCCTGTCTACCTGGTCAGTGCATCTGAGTTGAGAGTGCTGTCCAGAGTAGTCACAATGGAGCACTCTGGGATAGCTCCCGGAGGCCAATACTATCTAATTGCGTCCACAGTACCCCAATTTCGACCCAGCAAAACCGATTTCAGCGCTAATCCCCTTGTTGGGGATGGAGTAAGGAAATTGATTTTAAGAGCCCTTTAAATCGAAAAAAAGGGCTTCGTCATGTGAACAGGTGCAGGGTTACATCGATTTAACGCTGCTAAATTCGACCTCAATACCTAGTGTAGACCAGGGCTCAGTTAATCATGACAGTTCGTCTATCCTGACCAACTCAACTCAGTCTATTTTACTGATCCTTTTGTTTTAAAATGTTTTGCCCCATCAAGATTTTTTTTCTTCCAAACTAACTTCTGGAGCAAAATCACTCTCTTGTTTGTTTCTCAGTAACTGGTTTTTCTTAAAGGCATAGCCCCAGATTCTACCATAAGGTCCCCCTGTGTCCTGGGTCCACCTAATGTAACAGTTGCTGTGATTCTTGGGGGTCTGGTGGCTGGCAGATGAGATTTTTCCCCTCCTCCTCAATCTTTCTTGTTTTTCTTCATTCCCTGTTTGTGTTCAGACTACCCAACATGCAATGCTTTCTTGAATTACACTCCAGATGTAAAAGTGAGAATGCCAGAAACCAATAATGAAGACAAGCTGATTTTCTTCTCATAAAGTAATTATCACTGTAAACAATTATCAATATTAAGACCAATGATTAGAGCTGGTCAAAAACACCAGTTAATTTTGGGGGGGCGGATTTTAATAAGTCACATTTTATAATTTCCAACTAACATTTTTTAAAACTTTCAAACAAACACCCACACTGATTTTTTCCAATTCCATTTTTCATAAGCATTTTTTGTTTTTTAGCTAATATTGATTTTGAAAACTGAAATTTTTAACCAAAAATAGAAAGTTAATGTTCCCCCTTTAGCAAATTTTAAAATTTGTTTTTCAATAAATTACAAATGTATCCTGCTGAATGATGTAATAAAAGAGAGACAAGGACTGAAAGAAGAGGAGGAAACATTAGGGAAGTACATATTTCCTGTGATGCATTTGGATCTATCTTTATCTCACGGAAGAGAACTCCATATTACACAACTGACTATCGACTGCCCAGAAAAGAGGCCTCTCCTATAAAACAGCATCTGAAATATACTCTGTCATTTCTTTAAGAGAACGTGATGTGTGGTCTTTTGCTCGCTAAGTAACGCCCTCCTGGCAATCACTATTTTAAGATTTTAATGACTTTCCTGTTTTGTGGTTCTTTGACCTGCCAGCTGCTGAGTAAGGGAAGGTCATGATGTAAAATAAAGCCAAAAGTTTATGTCCACCTTTAACGCCAAACAAATCATAGCTCATCAAATGCCACCCCAAACCAATTTGCTGAGAAGTTTTATGGAGCATACACTTTTTCATTACTCTAAATAAGCGCTTCTTTTGCCCTTCTACCTGCAGTGGCCCAGTGATAGTACCTCTTTCACATTCCTGACCAGCCAAACTGGTGTCTGCCCACAGATCTTGCCCTGAACCCAGGGCATTCTGGGATAGGACATAAAGATTTACAACAGCTGAGGAGCTAGCTCCTACATTCTCCCATCAGGTCACAATAATAAAAGGTGGCTTAATTGCTGAGCTATTTTGGAAATGGTATTTGTGAGGTTATCTCCCTGACTCAGACAGAAGCACAGAGGATGAAATTCTGCCAAGCAATCAAAGCCCCACTGTTTCTATAAGGGCTTTAATTACTTGCCACATTACAGGTGAGCCTGAATGAGACTGGCAGTGATGCCAACCACAGCACAGCTGTTTTCATCCATGATGAATGGAAATGGCTGCAAAAATACTGTACAAGGCTGGCTAATAAATTGGATTTTATTAGCCATACTTATTAGAAATATTTACAGGCGAGTGCACTGATAGGCATTTTGATGGGGGCAGTGTTCCTTAATTATGATCTCTCTGGGACTACAAAACACTGGAAAGAGAGCCAGAAACCTGGAAAACATAATGCATGCATATGTCAAGTCAAGATTTATATTCAGATAGCAAATAACTGCTTGGCAGCAGGTATTTTTAGCTGTTGAAGCCATTACAATATTGGCCTTGTTCAGTCCTTTGTTTGCTTGTTTAAAGCAGATTGGTAATGCTGATGATTCACAGCTGTTTGCGATCATGACAAGAACGCATATGCTTGGTTTTTGTTGTTTTCCCCCCCCCACCCCCCCATTCTGTTCAGAACAGGGCTGGCCTCTGAGGTTCTGAGACTCGCCTGGATACAAGTGGATACATCAAGCCCACAGTGCTAATTTACTACTTCTGCCCCTGCCTTCTGTCCCATGTACTTTGGCTTCCCTTTGTCTGAGTTTCTTATTTTGATGGTTATTCCCTGTATTATGGTAGCCCCTAGAGGCCAAACTGATATCCAGGTGCTGTGTACACGCATAGCAAGAGACCGTCCTGCCCTGAAGCGTTAAGATAAAGACAAGACAGGGCCAAGGAGGAGGAGTGATTTGCTCAAGGTCACACAGCAGATCAGTCAAGGTTGGAATCCATCTCTTCTGAGTTCCATACTAACAGCTTTACTCTAGGCCTCACTTTTCCTGGACTGGCCTTTTATAAGTTTCCTGTACGTCTTAGCTTCCATGTCCTGAGGTGTGAACTGGTATATAATAGTTTATGCTATAAATCAGAGCTGTCTCCCACGCTGCTTCCAGCTAATGATATTAACAATACAGTCTCTGGACGTGCCGGTTGCCAGGGCTTGGATGGAGGTTGTGCTGTCTTCTGATGTTGGTAGCTTACATTCTGTACTATAATGGTAGCTGTACTGTAATCGCTGTAATGACAGTTAGTGGAAAATTGTTTGATCTCAGAATTAGGGGACAATAAAGAGCCACTGTAAAAAAAAAAATGCCCCCGTGCTTCCATGTGCATTGTCTCTTTAATGACGCTAATTTGGATGTGCTCAGCTGACAAATAAAGATGCACTTCTATCTACTAGCCCTACAAATTCAGTCTGAACTGCTCGTGTCATGCTGGGTTCTATACTTTTTATGCATAATTGCCAATAATAAATGTTCTGCTGGCAAACGATGCTCTCAATGACACCTGTGCAAACCCATTGTCTTCAATCGAGGTACACAGGTGTAACTGATTGGCGCTTAGTAAACAATTCTGGGGGAGATGCATATGAAGGAGCAGAAGCTATATTGCTGTCTTAGCTGTCAGCTCTCCAGGGCTAACCACAGCAAGAAGAAATAACCTGTTTTTTCACTATAGAAAGAAGAGAATATTTTGAATGCAAGTCATGTAGGGCCAGATTTTTAAAGGGATTTAGTGGAGATGGGTGAAATTTTTGAGCCAAAACTTTTTTCATCACAAAAACGCAGATTTGGTGGCACTGGAATGGGCACTTGTTTCACCAAATTGCTTGTGTTTAAAAATAAATACATAGCATTTGAAAAACTCAATGTTTTGATTTTTTTTAATTCAAAATGACTGTTTAGAAATGTCCTTCACTATTTAAAAAGACTGCTATATATGTACAAAATAGAGAGATCAAGATATACAAATATATAACTTTAATAAACTGGTCAAAATTGAAATGAAATGTTTTGGGTTGACCTCAAATGGTGTTGTGGGGGTGTTTTTGTTTTTGGTTACTGGTCAATTTGCTGAATTTTTCCTGCCACTTTTCAGAATTGCCAGTGAATCAAAAACTCAGTTATTTGCACAACTCTTGTATTTAGGTGCCTGAGGACACACAAAGTCAATGTGAATTAAATGCCTAGGTGCTGTTGAAAATCCAACTATCTGCATTTTTAGGCACCTAAATCCCTTTAAAAGTCTGGCTCTTAATCTTTCTTTACCTCAGCTCCCCACAAGTAAAACAAACATAACTCTTCCCTTGTAAGGATAAGTCCATTCACAAATGATGATGATGATGGAGTCCTGCCACAAGACCCATTAAATTTAGTTGAGTCTTTCCATTCACTTTGATGGGTGCTGAATTTGACTGGTAAGCAAAGACTGTAGCTGCCCCAGGGACGTTATCTGATTATGAAGCACATCAGCCCTCCCATCTATTGAGGGAAGGAGAAATGTCCATGAGACCTTCTCTCTGTGAAGATGGAGACCATGCTCTAGCCATGGGTTCTTTAATGGCAACAGGTGATCTGGCCCTGAGGAACCTTCCACTGATGGGCTCAGAGAAAACAATACCCCCCCCCAAACATCATGCTGGGATGTTGGTTGAGTGTTAACTTTGAAGGAAAAGTACCATATTACTGAACCATTGAATTCTGGACTTTCTTTAGAGATCTCCTATTGAAGTATTCACCAGATCTGACCCCACTTAACATACAAGATCAGCATGAGACAATATGCCTGCAGAAGGCATGCAAGATTTCACAGAATTCAAATGTTTAGCAATAGGAAACAGTACTATGCAGTCCTACCCATCTTTCTTATAAATTTTATGAGCCCCTATTTCCAAACAAACAAGCTCTGCAACTTTTTTTGGTTTATAGAGTGGCGTATTAATTTAATCAGCTGAACAGAGAAGGAAAACAATGAACAGGGATAATTAAAGCCCAGTTCTGTCAATCTGAATCTCAATGTTAAGGGGAAAGTTTGTCTTCCTTGTGTGATGATGGTGGCCAATATGTGTTAACATCTGTACTGGAAGATTTAGGACTAATCATGCAGAATGAATGAGACTCACACAAATGCAGCTCTAAGTCCCTCCATATGCTGTGTGAGAAATTACAGGTGGCTCCCATGCCATGGGAGAGGGACATATGGTCTGATCTACAAAGAGGTGGCTTTGTCTGACTTTGAAATTAAGGACCATGAAAGTTTTAGACAAGACAAAATATTGAATTGGAGAGTTCTAAGCATTCTAACATCATGTAGCTAGATAAAAACACTTTTCTGCATGGTGTAATGCAATAGGTCTCAAACTTTTCCAGAATGTGACACCATGTTAGTGTGTGTGGGGGGGAAGGTTTGGGAAACACCACTCAGAGCTCCAGGGCCCCCTTCATATTTAGTCATAAAGAAAAGGAGGATGGTCACAACTTCCCCAGACATACCTACAAACTGAGGGTAGGGACCATGGGCTGAGAAACTATGTTGTAGTGAATTCCAAGACTTGTGTTCAGGTCTCATCCAGTCTACCTTGAAATCAATGGTGAAACTCCCATTGAGTTCAATATTCAGAATCAGGCTCTTTGTCTGGTTGGGCTGCCATATATGGAATGAAGACTAGCTAACCCTTACTGGGTTTGATCCAGACACAGCATTGTGGATGTAGAACCAAAGGACCACTAGGGGCATCTGATTCATGCACTCAATACCGGCTCAGTGGAGTTACTCTACTCCAGACCGACCTAGAATTCCCCCCATCCCTAGTTTTTTTGATTTGGTATCCATCATCTCTGTGTCCAAACCTATAGGTTTAAATGTGGCTATTTTGCTAGGCAAGGGGTTGCAGGCTTTTGCCCATGATTACAACTTCACAAAGATAAAATAAAAATCTACCCTGTGAGTAGGGTGATCACACAGGGAATTTGAGTGGAGTTGCTGATACATGTGATGTAGAAGATTTTGAGGTTTACTCTGGTGAAGTAAAGGACCACACTCTTCCTTCAAAGACAGGTGTAACCTCCTTTGTAAGTCAGTGGGAGCCACAGGCAGATACAGTACACGACAATAGAATTTAGCCTCTAGTATTTACTGCATATCACAGTAGCGGGGCCAAATTCATGTGCTGATGTAAACCCTTTTACACCTTATTGAAATCAATGGGGTATAAATCAGTCCAGAATTTGGACTGGTTGCAGCCTCTTGTTTATTACTCCAAAATTCAGAAAAGATTTGGAATCTTGAATGATCTGATTAGATTTGAAATCTACCTTAGATGCAGCTTGATCATCTTTGCTTAAAATTTCTAGCAATCCAGCCTTCACTTCCTCCCAGATTATTGGCTTTTCATGCTGCTGAAGTACAGTGTTTTCATCCGGATGCATATGTTTAGATTTCTTTCTGGCAAATTTTCTCACTGCAAATCGAGCCCATTCAGCCAGTTTTAGATAACCGCTATCCAGATAATATTCTCTAATGATCATTTTCCTCAGTGGAACAGAGTTATAGCTCTTTCCTTATTTCTGCCAAGTGCATCTGATTCTACCACAGAGCCAAACACTGCCCTGCTATTATACTAGTACAGATGGTTGTGAAAAACAAAATCTGAACTGGAACATTCCCAGTCTCTGAAGGTGCTTTTTTGTCCAGGTTTTTGATTTAATCCTGTCCCTGCATTTTACGTTTCCTTTTAGTGAAGTTGAGAGATGCCAGTGTTTTGGCTTTCTCACAAACACTGAGGGCTACATTTTGACCAGGTTTCATGGGCGGGTGGGGGGAACCATTTGCAACTTAGAATGTGAGCAGGAAGTGCATGCACACAAAGGATTTTCCATTGTGGTCGTTGCGTACAATGAAATGGACAGAGTTGTGGGTGTGACCTTGGGATAGGCATGCACTATCTATTTTTAAAAATTGCTTGGTATCCACTTAGGCCAGTGGTCCCCAAACTGTGGGGTGTGCCCCCCTGGGGGAGGGCATGGAGGAATGTTGGGGGGAGGGGCACAGTGAGGCCCAAGCCAGACCTCATGGTGTGTGGGGAGGGAGTTCCAAGCACCCCTGCTCCAGCCCCAGCCCCATCCTCGGCCCCCTTACCCCTGTCCATGTCCCTGCCCCTGGAGCTGTGGCCCTACTCTCAGCCCCAGCTACTGAGGGGTGGCGGGCACAGATAGGGGCAAGGCTGGGGTGCGACCCTGAAAAATTTGGGGACTACTGACTTGGATTTGGCAGCCACAAGCAAGGAGGCGCAAGGAGAGATGGTCGCCACCCAGCTGTTTGTTGGTTGCCAGTTCAAAAGAGGTGGGGTACATACAGGCTCAGGGATTTCAGAGAGGATCAGGTGGGACTGGTGGGTGGGTTTTGCAGTGGTAGTGGCAGGAGGTAAGGAAGGCTGGGGTAGACCGCCAAGGAAAGAGCAGCAATGCTGAACCCATTTTCTCCAAGGGAGTGGAGTCAGGGCATGCAGAGGGAGGATGACATCACTGGGAGTAGCCCATCAGCCTTCTCCACGTGCCTGTGCCCAGCTGCAAGTAGCATATGTTAATCATCAAGGAGCCAGCGGTGAGGGTTAGATTGGATTGTTTGTCACAGAATTTGCAATTTCCACCGACTTTATTTTTGAAAGTGGTGGGTTCTCATAATATACCTCTGCAGTGTGCAGCTGGACTGGGGGAAAGCATGCAGGAGCTGCGTGGGCAGCATGCACGTCATGGCCTGTAAAGCTGGGGCACATGCTGTAGTGAAACGAAGGAGCTGGTCGCCCTTCCGCCTTGGTGGATGTGCTGTTCCTTGTGGGGCGGGTCTGACTCTATTCCTAATCTCTCCTGGAGTGCGGCAGCACAGAGGGTGTTTCTGTAGTCACTCTCCGGCAGGTTACCTGAGCCCCGTAGCACAGGGGGAGGGGGATGTCTTAGGAATGTGGAAGGAGGCAAGAGCACAGACTCTTGAGTGAGCTGCAATGTCAGAGTGTCCCATCTTAGGTGCTGAGCTAAGTGAAAGGGACAGGAGGCTGGAGTAGCTGGGAAGAGTCCTGGCAGAAAGGACTCGGGTGTAGCCAGTGAGGAGGGAGTATGTGACAGTATTGTTCTTCCCTTGTGCAGGGCTGGGGAGAGCCAGGGCTAAATGGGGAATAGGCGATGGATTTTTCAAGCCTTTTACCAAATCACCAATGGATTTTGGGTGCGCAGCATGAGACACCATGAGCAGGCCTGATTTTTTTCAAGGCTGGGTTCCCAGCACATTCTGAAGGTCAGGTCTCTTGAAAGTGTCTCAAGCTGGGAGCCAAAAATTAGAGGAACCCCAAGTCATTAGACATTGTTGAAAATCTTGGCTTACAGTAATGATTCATAGGCTGGGAGCAGAAGCTGTGCACACTGCGCATGGCCCCCCTGCCCTGCCGTGCCCTGCTGAACCCTGGGGGGGCAGATTCCATCCCTTCCCAATGCTGCCATTGGCTTGGATTCAACTTTGCTGGAGCATGGTTCCCTCTCCCATCCCGGTCCTAGATCCATCCTTACCTTTGTTATCCTTGCCTCTCCATTAGCACAGAACTGTGCAAGAAGGAATATTTTTATAAACATAATTATGGTTTCCAACCTGTGATGGGGTAAACTTGCCACACTGGCCCTGAGAGGGTAAATTAGGCCTAATTAACTGCCAAGGCTGCACTTGGAGGAGGAGCCAGGGAGTAGGGATGATTAATTAGACACGAGGCTCAGCTGGGTAGGGAGAGGCAGGACTATGTCAGCCAGGAATCTGGCAACAGAAGGGGGTTGCGGGGAAGGAGTTTGCAGTCACTTCCTGGGACGTGGGAGGTTAGTGGCTAGAGGCAAGTAGCCTTCTCCATGGGAAGGGAGGATTAGGACTGGCAAATCCAGACAAGGAGGGGAACTAGAGAGGTAGGCAAGGCTCAGGGGAAAGAGCAGCGAGATACCAGGGTAGGTTGAACCTTAGCTGCCAATGAGAAGGCTCCTGCGACAGGACGCAGAGTAGAGGGTGCGCCCAGGTCCCCCTACCAGCCGCTGAGGAAGTGACACTGGCGGGGCAGTGAGCAGGAAGATTGCCTGAGCCCATTTGTCAAGAAGGACTTTGATACCCTAGAAGGGGGGAACACTTATGATGACCTGGCTGGAGGGCTGCGTCATGAAGAAGAAGCTGCAGTTCCTGGAGCAAGAGGGGCTGCAGGGCGAGAGAGGATGGGTGAAGACACCACCAGAGGAGGGTACACTGCCTGACTAGAGCTCATCCCCAGAGTGACCCCAGGAGGAGGCACCACTTGCACTGAGTGGACCCCGTGACACAACCCTTCAAGATATCCAATGTTGTAGCATCTTGGAGCTCCAGTCTGGACCAGGGCCCTGTTGTGCTAGGCGCTGCACATACCCAGAAGGAAAAGATGGTTTCTGCCCTAAAGATCTCACAGTCTAACAACATGACAAAAGTTTATTGGATGGGTCCCAAATCCAATAACCAGCGACTAAGTGAACCATCGAATGCATTATGCTAGAGCAGCAAGTATGCAGACTGTTAGCAGCTAACTTTAAAGTTTAATGTGGAATATTTATAAATTCCTTTTGTCTTTAATGTTCCATGAGATTAGCTGATGATGCATTTTTTTAAAAAAAAAATGTAGTAAAACATGAAATGTAATCACCTTAAATGGCCCAGAATATATTGTCGTAAGGCTCCACATTAGTATTGGCCTTCTGGGGGTTCAGGGTAAGACTGTTTCAGAAAATAATTAGCTGGGTCACTTGTACAACTTTTATGTAAAGTTTTATGACATTGGAACAAGTCCTGCATTCTTTACAAAAGGTCTGATTCCGCTCTCAGTTGCATCAGGTTAATCAGGATTGACTCCAGTGAAGCCATGGGACCACTGTGCTGTCTGTGGAAGTCAGATCAGGGCCAGAGATTTTTGCTCAGGCCAAACTCCCATTGAATCAGTGGACCAGATTCTGGTCTGTTACACTGGTGTAAATTCATTGTAACATTGCATCTCCATTGCCTTCGCTGGGATCACTCTGGATGTATGCACAGATATTACCAAGGCCAGAATCTGGAGCAGAGGGAGTAAAAAAATAGTCAGGATTTGGCCCCAGATGAATTATTCTGTGGTCCACTCAGAATAAGAGGAAACAGCCATGTTCTGAATGCCCAGTGTAAGCACAAGCTTGTTTTTACAGAGAAGAGTTTAACTGAACTCAACATGCAAATTGTGGTATCATTAGAAAACATAACATTTCCTTAAATGGCTACGGCAATTTCACAGTTTTGAGGGGACTGGGGTCAATTTTTTTTTAACTGAGGATTCCAAGAGACAAGCCCAGTTCTAGGCACATTCACACCTGGAGTTAATGGGCCAGATTCTGATCTCACACTGGTGTAAATCAGTAATAATTCTGTTGAAGTCAATGGCACTGCCCCAGTCTACAACCAGTGTAAATGAAATCAGTCAGGGCCCTTGAGAATACTTGTATTATGTGAGTAGGGCATGCCGAGCCAGGCTCTGAGTTAGCACTGTAGCCGTGGCTCAGCAAAGCACTTAACTACGTGCTTAACATTAAGCACATGCTTAAGTCCCTCCCAGCCACTGCCCTGTCTCCAACTGTGGCCAATCTCTGAGGAAAGCGAAAAAAGGAAAATATTCCTTCCTGACCCCTGCAGGTGATCAGCTGGAGCATGAGGTTTGATTATAGTGATTGTCTCAATGCAGAATTGCAGGTGTTTTGAACATGTTGAGGATAAGGCAGGCAATCGGGTTCTCCCCAGGCCCTACACAGGAAGGGGATAAATAAGGGGACTTCAGTAGTGCCAGGATTTCACCCCTTGTGTTTTGGGTTTAGCTAAATGATTAGCTGCCCACCCTAGTGTGGAGTAATGTACTACTCATGGTGAAGAAGGATGTCCTGGTCTAGCCCCCTGTGTTATTACACTGGATCTTGTTCTCCTTTGTTTCTGGTTTATTTGCTCTGATGGGACCCCTTTTCTGGACGAAGAGAACTAAGATGAAAGGCAGAGCAATTGAGAACTCTTCTTCTTTTCACCACAAAAATAAATGAGGAACAAAGAGGATTAACAGGGAATATTTTTTTTTGTGGGAAATTCCAAAGAAGGGAGTTTCCTTCCAAAAATACAAGCCAATATTCTTCTAAAGTGCCTAGTGATTTTGAGTGCCTCATTTGTTGGGTACCTTAGATGGACACCTGGCTTCAATAAGGTGGGTGCTGCCTTACTTCATGATGCTGACTCCATGGATCGTGGATGGCAGCACAATGGGGAGAACGGCTGCCAAGGGGATGCTATGCCTTCTCCCCACAAAAGGGGGGCAGAGCAGTTTTTACTGGCTTCACCCCTCCCCTCCCCACCCCCAGCTAGCATAGCTACCCAGACCTGAAGGGACGTGCAAGAAAGAAACAGATGCTGAATCTCTGGGAAGCCAAACGTAACTCAGTCAGTCTGAGGCAGCAAGAGAAGGTGCTTCCCCCGAAGCTCAGGGCGTGGGCCAAAACCATGGCTGAGCCTGTAGAAAGAACACAGAGAATAATTTGGCTGAATTTTTCTAAAGCGGGTTGTCACCCCTCGAATGGCTCTCCCTTTGCCTTGTGGAATTTCCTGTTCTCCCAAGACCCAGCTGCCCACTTCTATGGCATGTTGGGGTAGGGGTGGGGGCAGTAACAGAGACCAACCTCTAGACCAGGGGTTCTCAAACTGGGGGTCGTGACTCCTCATGGGGTTGCGAGGTTATTATGTGGGGGCTTCCACCCCCAAATCACACTTTGCCTCCAGCATTTATAAGTGTTAAACATAATGGGGGGGGGTTGCACTCAGGTTTTCTGTGTGAAAGGGGTCGCCAATGCAAAAGTTTGAGAACCGCTGCTCTAGACTGCTGGACAAGCTGAGACCTGGCACTGTCATGTTCAACTCTCTGAATGTTACAGTTAAACACACACGCCAGCTAAAAGCATTCATTTGGCAGTGAGCCTGGAAAAAAGCCACTATTGTAAGGGCTAATACCAGAACATGGCTCCTGGACCCATTGAAAACACTTCATAAAGCCAGCAAAGTGAATTATCCCCAGTACTCGAAAGCCAGACCCCAAACAAGCAGGCTAAACTCACAGCTCCACTAATTCAAATGGAAGGAAAGCAAAATGCCTGCAGGTGTTGCCATGCAGTGGGACAACTCCTATCCGTGTTTTCTTTTGTAGCTGTTTCCTGTGGTGGTTTTTTTTTTCCTCTTTTTTTCTGTTCTCTAGTGCTAGGTAAATAACGGTAACACGCTCTTATTCCCTCTAGGTGCTCATGTTTCTCTACACTCCACTGATGCTTGCTTTTATTGTTACCAGCGATGATGCGAAAATGACAGTGCCTTGTCCTGTAGGGAGCCCCAGCAGGCGCTGTGCAAGTAACGCCTGACCATTAAGAAAACTCCAGAATGAGGATTCCCTCGGTGCACTCCTCCCGCCAAGCTGCCAGGGCTCCAGGCTGAGCTGTGCTGGCTTCTCCATGACAGAAGCTCTGAGCCACCTTGATGATGATTCCTTGATGACAATTTCACAGGCTGTCAGTGACCGTTGTGCCTGAGTGGGCCTACTGAAGGGTAATGGGATTTAATTGCTCTTTGGAGGAGAGGAGACACTAATTTTTTTTTTTGGCACGGTGAGATGCATTTTAAAAAGAGCTTTATGAGGTGAGGCGGGAAGGGGAGTGGAAATGGATATTCATTTCTACAGGGGGGCTGAAGCAGCTTTTGAAAGCAAATAGAATCCCAAAGGTATTTTTAAAGTCATTTGTTGATCAGGGAGCAGATCCTCAGCTGGTGTAGCTATGTTGGAGCCAGTGGAGTTAGTCTGATTTACTCCAGTTAGAATCTAGCCCCCCCCCCCATCAGCATTTTGTTTCTTTGGCTCTTCTATTGCTTCTGTGTGTGACGATCACCCCCAATAGGAGGAGGCAAGGTTTGCAGCACAAGGCTAATTTGCTTCTCATCAGCTCTGGAATTCCAACCTGCTTTTGGTCATAAGTGACCTGAATTTGATCATATCGCTCCCGTCACTAGTGGATGTCTGTCCAGATGGCACAATTGCCCCCACAATTTAATTTGGCACCAACTGGTTTTCTCTACTCAGTGTATGAAATAGCAGGGGGCATTGGCAGGCCAGAGAGGAAGGGCAGATCTAACATAGTTACTGTGGGGCAAGCCTGTCCAAACCATGCCTGGCACCAGCCACTGATACCAGTCTCTCTCATGTTCCTGGGCATTAAAATTCACTCCCTCTCTGGGAAATAAAAGGAAAGCTTAGCCCCTTCCATCCCCAGCAAGCGTTCTGAAAATGGTGCAAGGTCACACAAACTTTTCCTCTTTGTTCTCCTTCCCTGCTCTCTTGACTGGCTAGAGGGGCCCTGGCAAATCCTATTTATTCATTTTTCATTCTTAGCTGTGCATTTGAAACTCTAACTAGTGCCAAGGGAAATGAGCAGCAGCCTCCCACTGGCAGAACCCCCTCAAAGAGGCAAGGGATCATCAGAGATACTGATTGCAGTGCGGGCTTGCACTATCAAAGAACCAACAGTTTTGCTCCATATCTAGAAGGATCATAAAGCACACTGCATTGGAAACAGCCTAAATTAAAAACACCACTGATGTTATCTGTTGCAGAAATATTGATCTTTGTTAAAAATAGTCTTTACTGCTTGTTTCACACTGCTCCTGCAATTTCTTTTTTATTAAGAGCTGCCTTAAGGAAAGTCATCATCCTGAGCTTAAACATTCCTCCTTAATACGCCCTTTCTAATATGTAGCCTAAATCTACTTGGTTTGTTTGCTTCTCCTGTGTGTTTTTGTTTGTTTGTTTTTTTAAAAGTTCCAGCAAACAAATCATTTCTTTTCTAACTTGTTTGGAGGTAATGAAATTGCAAGAAGCTCTTTTATGGTGTATGTTTTAAGAATACTGTTGAAGCAAGCTAAGATAATGCTGTGGGTAATTAAACCTCATGCTTCACAATGTGAGATGATTGAATTCTTTTCATCTCCTTTCCCCTCCCAAGTGCAGTTCTGCACAAGTATCTAGGTGCTAAACGGTGTGGGAAGTGTCACCTTCCTCTGATGCAATGAGTATTAGCCAATGACAGAAGCAGTACTCTGGACTATATAAACCCATGATTGCTAGTTGCTATATGGTGCAGGGAATGATACTTTCCTTGGGAGCACTATTTATCAATGTCAGAGGCAGTATTCTGAACAAGAGCTGGATGAATCTTGGGGGGTAAATAGTTTATTTGAAGAAAAATGAAGTTTTGGGTTGACCAAAACTATCTGTGAATTCAGGTCAAATTCAGTGAATACTTTTGCTGAAATTTTTCTTTTTACATTTCAAAAAAGTTGAAACATTTCATTTTGACGTTTTTCTAAACAAAATGTTTAGGCTTTTTCACTTCAAAATGATGATTTGTTTTGAAAGTTAGCTAGATCCATTTTTAAAAAAAGTTTTAACCCTCCAACCCAAAAACAATGGGCAGGGGGAGAAATTCATTTTGAATTGAGTGAAACATTTTGTTTGACCCAAAACAATTTTTTTGTTTGGCTTATTTTATTTTGGCCACTGAACCAAAAAAATCTGATTTGCTCAGCTTTACCCTGGGCTACCTGAGTCTCTGAACTGATCCAGCACTGCAATCCCATGTTTCTTAAGCATTCCAGAAGTAATGGCTAAATGGGGTAAGCATGCCTCGATTCCCATGAACCATCAGTTTGAATCATGCCAGCATGCCGGTCTCCTCATCCCAAGGTCGACGAAGTGAGTTCCATGCAGTTTACTGGGAGAGAGTATTTTGGTCAAGCCCTTAAAAACCAAAGTCTTCTCTTTTTCCGTGAACATTAAAGATCTTAGGGCACTTCCATATGTGTAGGCTCCTTGGCCAAAATGAAAGCAGCTTACATTTGGTTTGGTGTTTTTTGCTTTGCAGAGTATATTCATAGAAATTCAATTTTATTCCATTGACAGTGGATCTATGCCCCGCTGAACCACACAACTCATTAACTGTAGAAGAATGATACACTGCTTGTGGGGGGAAGCGGTAGACACACATGTCCTTATACACGTGTCAATTCCTTAGTGAAAAACCCACATAGCTCACAGACTGTTCAGAGCCATAGTATCTGTGATCCCCTCCAGAACAAGGTCTGGGTTCATGTTTGGGTCAGTTAGTAGCAGTATATTGTACAGAACTAATGGCTATTTTTCAGAGTTCAAAGCAAAACCATTTTAGCCATACGGTCCCTATATTATGCTGGGCACTATCTATAGCATCACTTAATTGTATATAGCAAACAAAAAAGCAATGATCTGGAAGAGATGAAAACTGCTTGAGGAAAAAATGTAGGTAGGTTTCTAAACTATTTTTCTCATCAACAGATTCAGAAACCCATTTCAACAATTAAACCAGCATATAGTGCATGTCTGTCTTATCTGATGCTATGAGATAATTTTGAGGCAGTTTTCAGGCATGGTTCAGCAATGGGAGACAGGTCACATCTGAGCATTTTTCGTTAGGACATTTTTACTGTATAGCATTAAAGGACAATGAAAAGATGTCACTTTTAGAAATCTGGGCTTTTCCTGTCTTGCCGCAATTTGGCATTGCCAGGTGTGAGGCTGTACTCGCGATGGATCCTGGCATCTTGTTAAATTACAGTACAGTTCCATCTGTATTCGGAGGCATAGGCGGCAAGTTATATGGACCCATGGTGCGCATGCTCCACCAATATTCAGGAACGTGGGCCGGGCTCCGCTGCCAGTCCCATGCCCATCCCCAGCTGTGGCCCCATCCTCAGCTCCCTTATCCGTGTCCATCTAGCCCCTCACGGAGACATGGCCTTGCTCGCATGTGGGGGGTGGGTCTTGGACCCATTCTGGGCACCACCTAAAATTATACAAACCTGGCACTCATGTTCAGAGGAAGGGATGGTTTAGCGACTGAAGCTCTGGATTGGGCTTCAGGAGCCATGGGCCATATCCACAACGAGTGTAAGCGGTCACAGATCTGCTGAAGTCAATTAACACCAGTTGAAGAGCTGTCCCTGGAATTCTGTTCAGGTCAGTGCTATAGTCTTCTTATGTGACCTCAGGCAAGCTACTTAGGTATGTCTGCACTGCCTTGTAAACCCAGGACTGTGGAACCTGAGCCTGCCGACTCAATGTTTCCAAGTCAGCGCTTGAGCCTCCAAACTGCATTGTAAACCCCGGGTTTACAGTTGCTGGACTCGGGTCTTACAGCCATGCTAATACATCTACACTATGCAGATCTTCTGACTTGGGTCTGTGACTTGAGCTGCATCCACACTGCAAAGTGACAAAGCTTGAACCTGCGTCACAGTGGGACTTGGGCTCTGATCCATCCCCCCACCAGGGTCCTAGGACCCAGATCCTGAGTGCTTGCTGACCCTAGTCAGACTGATTGGTGTGTGGATGGAAGGGGGCTTGGTCTCAAACCTGAGTCACTGGCATAGTGTCCATTCATCCCGGGCAGCTGACGTGGGCTGGTGTTCCCTAAATAGCTGGGTTGTCATTAAGGATTAGACAGTTTAGAAGGAAACGGGTAGGAAAGAAAGGAATTTCCTGGGAATGGTTTGTGGAGCCAGAGATGCTGAATATGGGGGAGTAAGCCCCACACAGGTTACGAGGGGGTGATGTTTCTTTCTAGACCCTGACCACTAGCCTGACCCAGCTCAGAGCCTTTTGCTTGAGGACATAAGAATGGCCATACTGGGTCAGACCAAAAGTCCATCTAACTCTGTATCTTGTCCAGGGCCATCCCTAGGGAGGTGCAGGGCCCAGGGCAGAAGTGATGAATCCATCACTTCCGGGACTGACCTGTCAGGTCTGGGACTGACCGTGCCCGGTGTCAGCCAAACCACCAGTGGCCCATGCGGCCCGGAGTGGTCACCCCAATTCGCCATACCCAAGGGCCGGCTCTGATCCTGTCTTCTGACAGTGGCCAATGCCAGGTGCTTCAGAGGGAATGAACAGAACAGGTGATCATCAAGTGATCCATCCCATGTTGCCCATTCCCAGCTTCTGGCAAATAGAGGCTAGGGACACCATCACTGCCTATCATAGCTAAACACCATTGATGGACCTATACTCCATGAACTTATCTAGTTCTTTTTTGAACCCTATTATAGTCTTGGCCTTCAGAACATCTTCTCGCAAGGAATTCCACAGGTTGACTGGGCATGGTGTGAAAAAATACTTCCATTTATTTGTTTAAAACTGCTGCCTATTAATTTCATTTGGTGACACCTAGTTCTTGTGTTATGAGAAGGAGTAAATAATACTTCGTTATTTACTTTCTCCACACCAGTCATGATTTTGTAGGACTGAGTTTGGGAGCTCTGAGCCAGGTCCTGGGGCAAAGCTCTTGTGAACTGTTTACTGTAATTGTTCCTGAGACCTTATTAAAGGAGACATGATATTTTATTTGTTTTGGATTCTCCTTGCCCCTATCTGTTAAAGGGATCTGAATGATGCCCAAATGGGGAGTTAAGACATGGACAGTGCTGCACAGGGTTGCAAGGGCATGCATGGGAATGGCACATCCCCTTTTACAAACCACAGAGCCTTGTGGGAAGCACATATATCCAAGCACTCTAATATTATTACACCCCATTCTGATACACTGAGGGATGAGAACAGAGTTGTGTTAATAATAAATAAAAGCCACAACATGACAATGGATTTGATGGCTCCAATCAAAGAATGACATTGCTTTTCCTTCTTTATCTCTATTTGACCATAGAGTTTTGTTTTAATCTTTCCATGCATCTTTTGCCTGAGAAGGATGTGTTTTTACAAAGAACTCCTGACAAAGAGAAGCTCACATTTTCCCCTCAGCGGTGTCAATTCACACAGCAGGTCAGCTGGTGTAAACCAGCGTAGTTCCATTGGCACCAGTTTACCCCAGCTAAAGTGTTGTCCCCGGGCTGTGCTTTTTGCTCCATCCAGGGCAGATCTCTTAGTCCAGTGCATAGAACCTAATCACCACGGTAAGGGTAGTTTGTCGTTTGCTGAGTTGCAACTGCATTGGAGCAAGTTGATGATTTTCTTTTCATGTGTCGCTTGAGACACCAAACTGTTGTGGATTACTTGTTCTCTGCTGTTGTGGATGGGCTGGAGGCCAGCACTGGATCATAACTGCCACTTTTTTGTAGCAAGGCTTTTGGATGTGTGATGATTTTTTTTTAAATCCGCGTGCCATTACAGATGCTATGGAGATTGTCTCTTTGCCTGGGGTGATGGAGGCTGCAGAAGCCCACGGCAGCAGCTAGCAGAAAGTGCCAGGAAGATTTTAAAGCATTGAACTGTGGGTTCTGCCTGAATCCACATCCTTTTAAAAACTCCCACAGCTTGTGTTTCTAACCAGTTGATCACGCAGACCCTAACTTAGGTAAACTCTTGGGGAAATGTTTGGGGGCTGAGAGGCTAGAGAGGTTTTGAGCATAACACTCAACCTGGGCACATGTTCCTTTGGAAGCCAGCGCTATGAATGGGATACATATTGTATTTTCCTGAAATCATTTTGGTATCTGCTGTCACAATTCAGGGCAACTGCACCTGTATTCCCCCTCTGTGGTGCTGCAATGGCACACCCCCTCTAGGCTCCAGGATCCTCAGCTGTCACCTCTCTTGGCTATAGTGGTAATGGCAACCCCCATTGTTTCATGTACGTTTTCTTTCTCTCTCTCTCTCTCTGTACCTCTTCCTACTGTATTTTCCACTGCATGCATCCGATGAAATGGGTTTTAGCCCAAGAAAGCTTATGCTTAAATACATTTGTTAGTGTCTAAGGTGCCACAAGTACTCCTCGTTCTTTTTGCTGATCATCTTAGTGGATTTTTCTGCTATGACCTTCTGATGAGGTTTATGCAGCATGAGCCATGCTCAGAAAATGCTTTCCCTCTCAGTTTACGGCCTGGGTAAAAAAAATAAATACTATGGTGGAGGTAGAAGAAGTTTGCAATGACTGAGGATGTTATATTATAGTTGATGGCAGCTGTCTTAGTCCCATTGAAAAGAAAGCCCTTATTATGAAGGTTGTAAATGACTTGAATGGGAGAGTCCTTTGTAATAAAGCTATTTTATCTCTTTGTCACACTTTGACAGGTACCTGGAGCTTGACTATACATTTTCAGTAAACCTATATATGACATGCGAGGAACACTTTATCCAACTCCCAGATTCAAGGCTTCTGTATCCCAGAGAGTGCCACAAAAAGAATCTCTCACAGCCAACCGTGCCAACCACACATCAGAGAGAATTAGTGACACTGGTACTAGAATCTCTTCCTCCCACTGACATGAAAGGAAATGTAGCAAGAAGCTAGAAAAAGCACCTGCCCGTAATTGTGGGCAGGCAGATTTACAACTGCTTCCTCTTTCTCTCCCCCTCCAATGTCCTCTACATCAGTCATATTCTCCTTCACCCTCTGAAAGCCTACTCTGGGACTGGCCTCCAAAGCCTTGCTCTGATGGAATCAGCAGAACAGGCGGCAGTGTGGAAAGACTGCCATCTCCAACGGGCAGAAGCTGTCCGACAGAAGCAGTATTACCTCGTGCAAAATGGCATTCCTTTGCTCTCCCGACGGGGTCCAAACAAGACCACAACCTAAAACACTTGCTGCAGAATATCTTGGTGACCTTAGTCACGACCACTGCCTTCAAATTGATGGAATTACACTGGTGGTAGTAGAATTACACTGGTGATGCCTAAATGTCCCTCCTTGCCTTGAACATTGATACTTACCGTTCCTGGGAGAAGTGACTCTAATGAAAGCCCTTGACTGTCTATTGCTAGTGATAAGAGATGGGGAGTTCCACGTCTTTGGGTATAAGGATGCATCTGGAGGAAATTTTGGAAAGAGGAGTCACTTATATTTCCTGAGGTCCACATTTTAATGGATATTGGCCACACTTCAGCCAACTAAATCTCACTCAGCCTTAGTAGCTGTCTTCCCTTCCTAGGAAAAGATGAATTTAGTAATTTGTGCCTTGGTGCTGCTCGCTATAAAGTTGCAGGCTGCATGCACTTGCTGCTAGAAACAGGAGCTCATACATCGGTTTAAAAGTAACACTGCAACAGGTAAGCTGCGAAAAATCTTTCTCTCAACTGGCGTACCAGGTGAGCCAAATTCACGTGCTCAGCACCCGTCTAACAGCTGAAACTTCCCTTTAAGGACACTGGGCTAAGTGAAATCTATGCCAATTGAATGTTTTGCTATAGCTTGTCGTGGTGTTGTACATAAACTACTGCTGTAATGTACTGGGGTAAGTAGCACCACATGGCCACCGGATGAGAACACAGCTGACAAACCTTTTTTATTTTGAAAATGTTGCCCTGGTTTCTCCCTGCATTGAACATCACTCTGGCATAGCTTCATTAATTTCAATATATGCTGATTTACACCAGCTGAGGATCAACAGTAACAGGCATATATTTCCCATTCCTCCACTGATCTAACTGCAGTGATCTAGTGTTGCCCTGCTAGCCTGTGGCAGTGCAGAGTATGTGGGAAGGAAGCTGAAAATATCTAGCTGCTGACTAGTAGGCTCTGTCTACCACCACAGCTTTCGGTCTGAAGGAACACATCGCGTGTCAGCATGGCTATCTTCTCATAAAGAACTGGTTGGGAATTGGCTCTGGATTCCCACGGTGAGAGATGCAATGTATCTTGGGATGGGTTTCAGTGTTCCCAGATTTCTCCAGTTTGGCAAATTGCCATTGGCAATGTCTTTCCAGGCTTGTTCCATTTTGGGGGGAGGGATAGCTCAGTGGCTTGAGCATTGGCCTGCTAAACCCCAGGGTTGTGAGTTCAATCTTTGAGGGGACCATTTGGGATCTGGGGCAAAAATTGGGAATTGGTCCTGCTTTGAGCAGGGGGTTGAATTAGATGACCTCCTGAGGTCCCTCCTAACCCTGGTATTCTATGATATTTTACCCTCCATATCTACACTGAGTCTTCAACACTCTAACCATGGCAGGTGTTTGCCTTTGTGAGAGGTAGGGTTTGAATGTAAGCTTCCAGGGGTGGAAGGCTAGAGCCCAGCTACAACCTGAAACAGCCCTGCTGCCAAAGAGCACATTGAATCAGAGCACTCATGTGCTCTGTTACGCCTGGATCCCTACCTGTCCTGTCCAACTGATCAGAAAATTGTCCAGCAGAGCTAAAAGGGCAAGTGACAAAAAACTGGAATCAAAATGCGTCTCTTTCACTGTCGAGAATACCTGATATGCATTGTGTTTGTGAAGGTTGCCTCTTTCATTCAGCATGCTGACCGAGGCATTAAAATGTATTTATAACAGCCGGGGTTAGCTAGCCCCAAAGAGTGAACTTAATTCTTAGTCTGCCAGGTACTCTTTTATGAATGACAGTGATCTCTCCCCAGTGTTTTCCATCTTTCTCACTCATATTCTCTTATTCTCTGTGCATTTTATGAAGCTGTATTGGCTGGTTTAATGTCCTATACCTAATAACATTATGTAGTGAAATGAGTTTGAATGTCCATTTCTCTCTCTTGTACTGAACTATTTGCTTTCCTCACAGCTCACCAAAGAGCCATTGCTTCTCTAGGGCTTCTTTTAAAAAAAAATATTCTTCTGCGCCTACTTCTTTCCTCACGAAGGGCCTGCTCCAAAATCCATTGATGTCAGTATGAATCTTTCCAAAGGCTTCAGTGGGCTTTGGGTCAGGCCCTGTATTGATACACCCCAGACTTTGGAGGACTCATTCAAGCCTTTTAAAGATTATCCTTCACTATGCAGAATATTACTTCTTATTTGCATTGCAGGAATGCCTAGCAGTCCCTATCAGGGGACAGGGCTGCAGTGTGCCAGGTGCTTTATGTGTGCACATACACCCCTGCCCCACACATCCCCGAAGAAAAGACAATTCCTGTCCCTGCCATGGACAATTATGGAATAGCCAGACTATAAGGAGTTTCATCCTAATTGTCAAGGTTCCTTCCCCACTCTGAACTCTAGGGTACAGATGTGGGGACCTGCATGAAAACCTCCTAAGCTTACTTTTACCAGCTTAGGTTAAAACTTCCCCAAGGTACAAACTATTTTACCCTTTGCCCTTTGACTTCCACTGCCACCACCAAACGTCTGGGTTTATTTTTGAGAAAGTGTTGTTTGTAAACGTCTTTCCCCCCAAAATCCTCACCAAAACCTTGCACCCCCTTGCCTGGGGAAGGCTTGAAAAAAATCCTCACCAATTTGCATAGATGAACACAGTCCAAACCCTTGGATCTTAAGAGCAATGAAAAAGCAATCAGGTTCTTAAAAGAAGAATTTTAATTGAAGAAAAAAAATAAAAGAATCACCTCTGTAAAATCAGTATGGTAAATACCTTACAGGGTAATTAGATTCAAAACATAGAGAATCCCTCTAGGCAAAACATTAAGTTACAAAAAAGTCACAAAGACAGGAATATCCATTCTATTCAGCACAGCTTAATTTTCTCAGCCATTTAAAGAAATCATAATCTAACGCATATCTACCTAGATTATTTACTAAATTCTAAGACTCCATTCCTGTTCTGTCCCCTGCAAAAGCATCACACAGACAGACCCAGACCCTTTGTTTCTCCCCCCCTCCAGCTTTGAAAGTATCTTGTCTCCTCATTGGTCATTGTGGTCAGGTGCCAGCGAGGTTATCCTAGCTTCTTACCCCTTTACAGGTGAAAGGGTTTTTCCTCTGGCCAGGAGGGATTTTAAAGGTGTTTACCCTTCCCTTTATATTTATGACACTATCACTCAACCATTTGTGGTAGATTCATAGCTGAAGCATGAAGATTTACATCCTTCATACTCTTCAAATCCTAGCTAATATATCTGTGTGTGTGTGTGTGTGTGTGTGTGTGTGTGTGTGTGTGTGTGTGTGTGTGTGTGTGTTCTCATTACCCCAGCTGTGTCTATTGATAAGTGAGTTCTTGCCAGACAGGACGCTATCAAACTAAGTTTCCTTTTACATCTTCTAGGCACTTCCCTTTCTCTGGAGGGGATAGGCATTATCAGGACAGGATCGTCTTCCTAACAGCTCAATAGCACCTTCTTTCAATGTGACTAGTTTGGGATGTGAGGATGTGACTGGTCGCTTCCCAGCTTATGGCTACCTCTGCTGCTTAGCCAAGGGCCTTAGCCTAAGAACAGGGCCTCAGACTGTTGCAGTGAGAGAAGGCCCTTACACCAGCAGACAGTGATTCTGATTCTTTCTTTTATACCTCTATAACTAGCTGAGTGATAAGAATACACCTACATTCTTAGAGTATAGGCCTTTATAGACAGACCTGAATATCTATATCCTAACACTGCTAACAATGCAGGATTTAGTTCAACTATATGACTGACATATATATAAAACTACAGTTGGCTGTTGTGTATCACATGTATCCAACATATGACCAAATGAGTCACTGCTCTTTGGGTCAGAGATTTTCTCTTTACTGTGTGTTTGTACACTATCTAGCATGATAGGATCCTGATACTTGGTTAGTACTGCTACTATAACTGTTATGGCAGGCATCACCAGGTGGCGCTGTTTTAAGTAGCCTTCCAAGTTCTTTGTGTGTGAGCAAATGTTCAGACGTGGAATTAGTTTTGTCATACCAAGCACTGGGCAGAGGGAGCTGTGTGAGCTTCAGGACAGCTTGATCTCTGCCTTGGTCTTTGATTTGGAGTCAGTTTTCGAGGAAGAATTGTCTCCTGGGAGCTGGTCATTGTTGTGGGCTCAGATTCCTGAAAGAAAGGATTGTCCTCTGTGCTGTTTGTGACCACCTCTGTTCCAGGACTGGTGTATACATGGAGCAAACCCAGACTATGTGTCACTGATTTGTCCTCCATTAGGAAGCCAACCTGAAGCTGCCACACACTTGCTACCTCTTGGCTGAGGGCCAGCAACACACATAATAAAAAGACTACACGACTCAGGCAATATCTGCTTTTAACTTATTATTATATGTTACAACCATCTGATTTCATTCTCTATCCAATTCATTTTTTGTATACCTTTATCATATCCCCTCTGATTTTCTTCTCTTTTTAAACTAATCAATCCCATCTGTTCCATCTCTCCTTATGTGGAAGTCTCTCCAGGACTTTTGTTTTAGTTTTTGTTTATCATCTCTAGAGCCCATCTATTCCTGGGTTAGAGTGGGATTGGGGGCCCCTTATGCCAGGTACTGTAGAAACACAGTAAGAGCAGTGCTTGCTGCAAGCAATTAACAAGCTAAAGACAGCCCAAAGTGCAAGGAAGAAACGATCCCCATTTTACAGATAGGGAACGGAGGCACCCAAAACAGTAATTGATTAACGTCACATAAAAAGACACTGGTAAATCCATGACTCGAACCCAGCTGTTCTGAGCTCAGTCAGGCATCTTCTCTACAAGATCTTCCTTCCTCTCACGTTTTACCTCCTCTGTTCCTTGCTACACAAGTAAAAGGATATATTAATCTGGGAATTATGATGTTGGGATGTGTGTGGTAGAATTTAGACTGTCATCTTAAGAAGAACACCATGTAAGGAGCAAATGGATACCTTCTCCCACTTTCAACCTCCTCTTATTGCATTTCAATTGTGGCTAAAAAGCATGGTATAAGCTTTTGATATTTATTTCATCTTTAGGTATCAATGTGCCCAGATTGGGTAATTAGAAAGATTGGAAGTGCTAGACTGTGAAGAAATTACTTTATGGTGCTGCCTGTTAGCAGCAACTCTTCCCTTAATGTAGCAGTTCAGCTGGCCCAAGTTAGCAGAGCTGAGTTGGAAAGCCGAGGCGGGGATGAAAATATTTGCCTCCTTGTAAAGTTTATTCTACTAGATTTTATTTTTCTTTTATTCATTAGCATCCATTTGAAAGGCTTAATTTGGAAATTGGTGCCATCCCTGATCACCTTCCTGTTTACATTTCGATAGCTCACTCAGAGCAAAGGGACTTCTCTTGTAGCAACTCCGCCCTGCTTCCTTCCCCTCTCCTTCCTATGCTTTATCACCCTCCTCCGGGATCTCTTTTCAAAAGATCAGCAGTAGAGAAGAAGCTTCAGATGCCATAAATATTGCAAGAACCAGTGCTCTTCAGAACTGGCCTCCTTTAGGATCAATACATCTTCCTGCGGGGGGGCATCAAGTCCTTCAAAGTGAACAAGCCGGGAATGCTAAGAAATGCTTTTATACTAAATACATATACATGAATTAGCATCTGTAGCGATGATTAATCAGTATTATATAAGTGGTGTTTACAACAAACCACAAGACATGGCTTGTCCTGTAGATTCATCCCGCCGATCCATGCTGCAGATCTTCCAGTGACCGAGATAATTTTATGAAAAAGCTCAAAAGAAGTTCTCTTTGCCTTTTATATAAATTGATTTCAGCCATCGGAAACTCTCCTGCAAGGACGGATTCCGTTGTGCTGAAGTCAGGACATTCTGCAAAACTTGCTGAATATGCATTTTTAGAACCCATTCAACCTCCGTTACTGTGATGTGTTTATCTTGTATGGAGAGAGAGAGAGGCTGGGCATCAAGAGAAAAATATTAAAGGTAACATGTAGGAGAGGACTCAGAAGACAGTACGTTTATTTCTCTCTGTGTGTTGGAGAATGAAGGGCATACGGTAATTATTTCGGGCTGGACTGTAAACCTACAATGCAACCTGAGTAGGGGCCAGACAGGGCATAGCTGGGCTGTCCCAGGACCAAGGTAGGAATCAGACGGTCACTCCAAGAATTGCAATTTAGTTCCTGCCTCTCTCTCACTCCAGCAGGGAAGTCACCTCTGCCAGCCCATTTGCTCCTCCTGCACCAACTTGGAGCTGGTATGTTGCAGGGAGGCAAACACAGGTTGCCCATTCCCTGCCCACCTGTGTGGTAAAGGATAGCAATCCAGTGGCAGGTACCCCTCCTACACCCATGCAGGCTCTTGTTGCTCTCTGGGAAGCCTGTGCTGGGCCATAAGGGAAGTCTGTAGTCCCCGTTACTCCCTTGTGCAGGTATGCAGGAGGGCTCATGGCCCAGCCATTTGTAAACTCCTTTCTAGAGAAGTAGAAATCTGATTTCACTGTCCCATTAAGATGATTCTGTGGGGAGAGGGTTATTAATTCATGCAATGGTGAAAATGCCTGATTGATGATTCATGTTTTCACCTAACTTCACAACTGAACTTTTTTCAAACCAGCGGATTCCGGAATGAGTTTGCTGATCAGAATAATTAGGGTCAAGGCTTGGTCTACTTTGCAATGCTCAGGGGGTAGACACATTATTTCTCTTCTGCAGACATAATAACAGTCATGCTGTTCAGGCCGCACATTTTTTACTAAACTGAAAACAGGGTCCTATACGGAATAGTGTTGGGCAATGTTAACTTTAGGTGATGCGGCCTCTGTGCACTAGTGTAACCAGATGAGCTACCTTCTTTAGCAAATCACTAGTCTCCACGCTCTCCAAGGTTCTGTTGGTAGCTGTGAAATCAGGATGCCTTTTAATTTCTGTGCTCTGCATCTTTAAATCTCTAAGGCTTCTCTGGATGTGCAGCAGCGATTTTGTTCTTATAGCTGCTGTAGACTATGGCAGAGGAACCACACACACTCTCTGATGGATCCTTTATTTTTGTTGTTTTTGTTTCCCTTAATCTAATGTAAGCCCCAGGTACAGAATACTCAGGGTATGTCTGTACTGAGAATAAAAACCTGAGGCTGGCCCATCAGCTGACCCATCTTGTGGGACTGTTTAATTTCAGTGTAGATGTTTGGGCTTGAGCTGAAGCCCAGGTTCTAGGACCCTGTGAGGTGTGAGGGACCCATAGCTCGGGCTGCAGCCTGAGACCAAATATCTACATCACAGTTAAACAGCCCCTTAGCCTGAGCCCTATGAGCCCAAGTCAGCTGGTGTGGGCCAGCTGCGGGTGTCTAATTGCAGTGCAGACATACCCTCTGAGGGATAAAAAAAAAAGGAGTACTTGTGGCACCTTAGAGACTGACAAATTTATTTGAGCATAAGCTTTTGTGAGCTACAGCTCACTTCATCTGTATGCATCTGATGAAGTGAGCTGTAACTCACGAAAGCTTATGCTCAAATAAATTTGTTAGTCTCTAAGGTGCCACAAGTACTCCTTTTCTTTTTGCAAATACAGATTCACATGGCTGCTACTCTGAAACCTCTGAGGGTTGGAGCTTTCTGCTCCCTCTACAGGGGAGAAGGGGTAAAGCCAGTTTCAGCTGCATTAATTATTATGTTGTTTACCCATAATTCCATCTACTGAATTTTGTTGATTTGTTTGGCGTTTGTTCATGTGTTGATTGTATAGATGATACTAGATGATGATGATGATGATTATTACTGTACTCATGAAAGGGCATAGGAATTGTGCAGATATGCCCTGGAAATGAGCAGGTCACTCTGAGGTCACAGGTAATGGACTTTGATTTCATATTGAAATCCAAGCTGAATAGAGAGAGAAGGTGAAGGCGGGGAGGTCTATTCTAGGGCCTAGGAATGGTTTCCTAGGGTCCTCCTTTGTTCTGGGTTCCTTGCTTGGAGGTGCTATGCACATCTCAAAATACAACAATGTATAATACACTACAACAAAATCACATATTTTGACCTTCTGTATAAAAATTTAACACCCAGCTGGTATAAACAGTACAAATTAACAATTTAAGGTCCCATTGCATATACTAACTTCCCATTAATTTGAATAGAATTTCCTTATTCCCAGCCATGCAGCAACTGTAGAACTGATAGATCCAGATGCAAATTCCAACAATAATAGGGCCTGATTCTCCTCCCAGTCTGTGTAATTCAGAAGAAACTCTTTTGAAGTGACTGGAATGACCCCCATGAGAGAAAGCAGGCAAGTATGAGGTACAAGTAGATGACTGATTTGACAGGGATTATACTAGGCAATAAGAGAGCACATCGCTGACCCTGTGAGATCCAACAGCAGAGATTTTGTTCACTCTCTACTGCAGCAGGGAAGCAATATCAAGGAAACTAGAGTTGGTCCCAAGCTGCAAAATTTGGGACTGTTCATATCCAAGGTGTATATGGGAGACTCTTGCTGCAAAGCTGTGATCAGATCTGGATTCTCATGCTGATCTCCGTTCCTAGAATATCCGGGGCTTTGTTTTATTTGCTCTGGTTTAAAAGGCAGCAAAATAAACAATGGTTTCAGTAGCAACCTTACCTGATGCCAGATAACATCGTTAACCCATTCTTTTCTGATCACCAACCTGCAAGGATGTTATCAGAAAGCCTTCTGGGTTTGCAATGGATAGCGAACCGAGCAAACCTTTTGCAAAGCGAGCTGCTTTCTGGTAATGTGCAGGGCAGGCAGTAAAGTTTTTCCCACATTCCCAGGGCACATTTTGGGAGTGGGGTGCTAGGGCCTGTGGGATATGGTTACTTTGGCTCATGCTGTGCACTGCTGTGTGGACACCAGAGCCCTCAGTTTGAGCATGAGTCAGAAAATTCTTAACCTAGGGTTAAAAAAACAATGTAGATGCTCAAGCCCAGAGTTTCCTAACATGGGTCAGCTGACTCGAGTCCCACTAACCCTGGGTTTACATTGCAGTTAGACATATCCTGAATGAAAGTAAGAGACTCAAATGTTTACAGCTCCTAATGCATCCTTAAGTTTTCCTCTCACTGTTAGGAATTTAAGAATGCAATGCTGGTGGAATTTCAATTCATCTTACTCCTTAGTTTTAAATGTATGGTCTGAAATCTCCAAGTAATTTTATTTTGGGTTTTCCACTTTGTGATGATAATTCTCTGAGCCAAATGTAATGGTGTCAGATACACCCACATGAAAACCGTTTCCTGTGATAGGTCATATCAGGCTTGACATTCAATAGATACTCAAGGGAAATTCTTCGAGGAAGGGGGCAACTGTAAATCCAGCAAGTCTGCAAGGCTGCTGTGGGTTATTCCTTGACCTCAGGGCAGCTCCACAATATATATAAATGTACGGTGGCTTGCCAGAGTGTACGTCCATCTGTGCTGCCCAGTGTAACTGGGATGATGAAGACCCTTGGTAGAAATCTTCCAGTGCTTCTGACATGAAAGTGATAAACTCCTCTCCGCAAATGACTAGATATTCTGTGTATGAATTGATCTGTTTGTTTAGATCTGTGTCTTCCTTCTTTTTCTGAAAGCATTTGAAATTACTGTTCCTTAGAGGAATATGAAACTGTCTGTGCAAACAATCCAAACCCTGACTACTGTACATGTGGGGCTGTATCAATTCAAAATAAAATCAATACAGATTTTTTTAAATCAGGCAATTAGGATTTATGTTCAGCATTTAAATAACTGGGAGGTGATGTTTGATGTGGTGGCATTTGGGCTTCCTTAATTCATGTATTTTCCATAAGCACGTGGCTGAGAGATCACTTTCTGAACTGATATTTTCCTGTAAACAAACTTAGAGGAAAAATCAAAATCAATTAATTTAGACAATAAGCAATTTATTTGTCATATACTACATGATGTATTGCAGTGGTACAGATATCTCACTAGCTAGTACATTACAACTGGGTGTCTCAGCTATTCTGGAGTTTTGCACTGAATTGCTATTGTCCTTTGATAAAAACTGATGATAATCACTGTACTCCCCTCCCAACCCAAGTAGAAGCCTGATCCAAAGCCCACTGAAGTCAGTGGAAAGACTCCTATTAATTTCAGTGTGCTTTGAATCATGCCCTTGTATATTTTAGATAGGACAGATCTGCATTTCTTTCTTTTTTATGTCCTCCTTCCCTTTTACCTTCTGTCCTTCATTGTAAAAGAAACTGCAGAGTTAGAACAAGTTGATCAAAAAAATATTTCCCATGCATCATAACATCGACGTGAGAATGGGTATTGAAAGGATGCCTACAGCAGCGACATCTATTAAAACAGCCACGTCAGGGATTACTTCTTTAAATGTCAAATAAATACGAAATTAAATCAGATACTCAGGATGTGTCTACACGCAAAAAAACAAAACAAAAAAAACTCACCACCACCCTGCGGCAGGGAGTCTCAGAGCTTGGGCCACCTGACTCAGGCTGGTGGGGCTCAGGCTCCTAGGGCTAAAAGTAGCACCATAGGCATTTCTACTTGGGCTGGAGCTCAGGCCCGGAGACCTTTCCCCTAATCTGGGTTTCGGAGCCTGGGCTCCAACCCGAGCAGGAATGTCTACCCTGTTATTCTGAGCCCCATAGGGCAAACTGGAGTCAGCCGACCTGGGCTCTGAGACTGGCTGCCACATGGCTTTTTGGCAGCATAGGTGTATCATTAGGGTGTGTCTGCACTGCAACATAAACCTGGGCTTGAGCCCAGGCTCAAGCCTAACCCTCCTTGCATCTGCACTAACTCAGGGCTCACACCCACAGTTCCAGGACCCTGCAGGGCTGGAGGGTCCGAGCTCGAGTTAAACTGACACTCAAGAGTCTGAGCGCTATTGCTTTGCAGTGTATACACAGCCTGGCTGGACTCGGGTCACTGATCTGCAAGCACCTTGTGTGATGGGGTGTACTGCCCACACTGGCTCTGAGAGGGCTGAATGAGGCCAGGTGGGCCTAATCAGCCAATTAGGCAGCAAATGAGAGGGAGAGAGAGCCTGAGTGGAGAGTCGCTCACCTGAGCAGGATTGGGCTGGGTTATCGTAACCCAGGAAGCTGGTAGCAGAGAGACTGTGGGGTGGTAGTTTGTGGTCATCCTCTGTTAAGCAGAGAGAGTAGGAGGGATTCCCAGGGAAAGAGAATGGCCTGGAAATAAGGGCAATACTCTGAAGAGACCAGGGTGGAAGAGAGCCAGTGAGATGCAGGGTAGGAAGCAGCTCAGGGAGTAAGCAGCAAGATGGGGACTGAACAGACCTTGGTTGTGCATTGTAGAGTCCCTGGGCTGGAACCCGGAGTACAGGGCAGGCCTGGGTTCTTCTACCTGCTACTGAGGAAGTGGCACCAGTGGGGCAGGGAACTAGAAGACTGCCTGGGTGAGAGTCATACCGACTTGGAAGGACTATACCCTGGAAGGGGGAACCACTGAGTGACCAAGTCACGAAGAGGCAGCAGCTCCTGAAGTGAGAGAGGGGCTGCAGAGAGAGTGCAACTGCAGGAAGGGCAACATATTCTTCAGAGTGACCGGGAAGAGGGACCATCCTAGCGGTGAGTTGAGCACCCTGTGACACACTCTCATAGAGCCTCCTGGATTTGCCATAGAGTGTGAACCAATCAGGCCTTTTGCAAAAGTGAGCTGCTTCCTGGTAATGTGCAGGGCAGGCAGTAAAGTTTCCCCTCTTTCCCCAGTGGGATTTATTTGGCATGAGTGAAACACTTCTGATCACATCATATAGATGCAAATTTTGCTTTAAGAATTGGTGAGATTTAATTAATCCATAATCACATTAACTAAGCAACCAGCTAATAGATCTATTTAATTAGAAAAAACAGAACCTTTGGGCATTAGAACTTGCAACTTTGGAATACGAACCCAGCATTTTAGGCCCTGTGTTTCTTTACCAGAAATAGTAATTTAGAGGTGTGCATTAGCTACCAAAAGGCTCTCATCTTGGTCCATAAATGCAATAGAATTTACAAGTGAAATATTAATTTTACTAAGGGGATGAACTCACACAAAACCTTTGCTCTAGTTGTTATTAAGATCTAGATATTTGTATCCAAAGTCTATAAATAAGGCACCTTCAAGAGGGAGGAGGTATTTGTGAAAACCCATACGCACAAGCAGAGGACAGATAGCTTTCCTAGAAGGGATGATCTCTTATGTTTGGCTGGGGACTAATCTAATAACCGTTGAGAGGGGGACTGCCTACCTGGACAGAGTGGGGTGCTAACTATCAGCAGATGCCAAAGAGGAAACCGAGGCACAGGACTACCTGACAGCTGAGTTGTAATCAAACCCCTACACCGATAGAGTGATTAGATCTGTGCAAAATCACCCCCAGAATAAAATTCTAGAGCTCTTTATTGCCTAGCTAATCCCTTGGATTTCCCAGCAAATTCACTGTTCTATACATAGCTGTGTAGTTTTCATTTTCTGACTTGGCTCAAGTCACTCCTGTGATTCTTGTTCTGACTAAAAAAACCACAAAACCCCATGTAAAATGTACGCAGGCAGTCAGGCTGCAATATGAAAAGGTTAGCTGCATAAAGCAACAATACTGCCAGAACAAGCAGAAGCAAGATAGAAAAAGGTTAGCCATTTAAATGGCCCCACTTAATACAGCACATTTCTGGCTATATTACCCTTGGAAGAGCTCCCTTGTGCAGGGTTATAAACTCTGGGAAACAGGCCAAGTTAGCCCTAATTATATTTTGTTTAATCAGCTATTTAAATAGACAACCATTTCCTTGGCTCTTTTTCCCCATAGAGATCACATCTTTATACTCTTGACCTTTTTCATTTTATGCAAGAAACTCTTTTGTCTCTTGTTTACCTGGACCATCTTTCTGAACCCAGACTTGTGGGTTGTTTCTCCCGCATTTGCCATATTCTTACAGTGCCAGGCTTTTCACAGGAGAGAGGTTAAAGCCCAGGATTACTTACTTTCCTGCCCAATAACACATTACAGGTATTGGCCTCCAATGATTTCAAATTTTCCATTGTCATCTTGCAATCTACAAATGACCCTTAGGAAAAAAAGGCAGTTACTTTAGAGATATAGGTCAATATTGTATTTTCAGCTTTCCAAGCAATTTTGGAACTCTCACTGCTCTTTCTCCAATCACTATTTGGAGCTACTAAAAAATTAGGAGAAAAAGCGGATAAATATTTTCAAAATATCTTCCCTTTTCGCATCCAAACTTCAACCAGCTCTATGGTTTGTTGAAAAATAGGAAGGGATGAAGGGATTCATGAACATTGTCATTCTCTTCCCTTCAGATTTTGGAAAAAAAAAATAACTTCAGCCCTACATTTGGAAGCTTCGATACAACATGTCACAAAACCCCCAGGATGACAGGGCCAGCCCAGTGGTTAGGCATTAATTTAAGACTTGTGGGAGCTGGGTGCAAGTCCCTATTCTGCCACAGATTTCCTCTGTGCCCTTGTGTCAGTCACTTAGTCTCTCTGTGCCTCAGTTTCCCCTCTGTAAAATGGTGATGATAGCACTTCCTTACCTCAGAGGGGTGTGGTAAAGATAAGTGTACTGATAATTGCGGCTCTCAGATACTATGGTAGAGTGGTCTATTTAAGTATCTAAGATAGTATCTGTGGCATCACTATGCCTGTCTAGTAAACTTACTAACATTACCTTCAGCAGGATGAAAACAGCTGCTGGAGCTTTCCTTTAGATATTTACTTAGGGATTTTTCACTTAGACCTGGCCTAAACCATTTTAATTTCTGATTAAATTTTTCATCAAAAATTCAAATTTCTACGTACCACCTCCATCCCTCTGAAAAAATTCAACACAACTTTTCAGACTAGTTTTTTCTTTAGGGAGGTTTGACCAGTTCTAAAGCTGGTCAATATTTTTTTTGAAAAATGTCATTAAAGTTTTTAAATTTCAATTTAAAAAAAAAGACCTAACAAAATAAAAAGAACACGTTTGCTGAATTTTTACTGTTTTTCAGCTAGCTCTCCTCTTCTCCTGTATCTTAGATAAAGCTCATGAACTTCCACTTAGGCCCTGTTTGCTCACAGGAGTAAACGTACACATGGGCTAAAATGTTTGCAGAACCAAGGTCTTGATCTGGAGAGCCTCAAGTATCCTCCTCCCCTACTATAGGATGCACTGAAAAATATAGGGGTGCAAAAGTTGCCATTTGTATAACTAGCGCAGTGTTTTAGCTACTGAAGTCTGTTTGGATACGTCTACACTGTACACTCTCCTGAGACAGCGTGTGGAGTACATACACTGCATGCCCCCTACCACTGGTACAAATACCAGTGTAGACAACACGGCATTGCTTAGGTGAGAAAAGACACACCAGAACCTTAGGGTACATTCCCTACATGGCTCTCTACACACCAGAGCAGTGACTGTCACGTCTACACTGCTATTTTTACCAGTGTAGTGTCCTGCTGACTCCATGCTGCTGGAGCCTTTCCCCACCACAGGGAGCTACCAGAGCCATTCACTGCCATGTGTAGCTACACACCACAGTGTGGACGCAGCCTACTTTTCACTGCAGCATGTAGCTGCCCTTTCGCTATGCACCACCACCAGCATAGGCAAGGCCAGTGTGTCTGTATGTCTGTGAAAAAAGAGGAATTGCTCAGCCTTTCAGATTTGGCTGCTACAAGATCTAGACTGAGGAATTGAAGGATTCAGCCAGAACCAGCTCCAGGTTCTGGAAGGCTCTGCTGTGAGTATGTATTACTTTACGAGAAACCTGGGTCTATCTATGCTCTACGGCTGGAGCGTGGCCTTGGATAGGCACAAAGAGATGGTACTGCATGTAGCTTATAGCAGCAATGGAGTTCTCTCTGCATCCCATGAGTAAAGTATGATGTGTCCAATATTAGCCCCTGGCTGGAACTCAGCTATCTGAGGGAATGCTGGGGGTAATTTCTTTCTTCTGGTGAAGCTCACCCTTCTATGGGGAATGCTAAATCAGCATGGTTTCCTGTTACTCCTCCATCTGTATGTCTGCATCCACCTGTTGTCTCTTGTCTTGGGGCCGGGACTGTCTCTTTGATCTGTGTTTGCTCAGTGCCTGGCACAATGGGGTCCTGGTCCATGACTGTAGCTCCCAGATGCTACCGTAATACAAATAATAATAAAATCCCCGCAGATATTGTTGGGGCTGGTCAAAATGCTTCTGAAAAGCGAACTTTTTGGCTTTCAGAATGGATCTGAATTGCACAAATGGCAGGTATTTTCCAGAAATATCCTACAGGAGGCTCTTCCCACTACCGCCCACCACAGCCCTACTTCAAATGGACACAGGCTGAACACTCTGCTAGACTATAAATAACATCAGCGTCGATGGTGAAATGGCTATATATTTGTTCTTGACAAAATGCAATTTGGTATTGCCCTGTGGTGTTAATACCAAGAATCATATACTATGGGGAGCTAGTGCGTGGCGGAAATAGTTTGTAACTGTTTCAGATTAAATAACTAACTTACTGGATCAAGGTAGAAATAATAAAGCCGCTCTTTGGAAAAAACAGCAAAGTTGTCAATATTTAGGGCTGTGTTCTCTGTTGGCATTAACTGGCTTGTTTCTGCTCAAATTCAATAGGGTTACACCCAGAGTTTGGCCTGCTGTTGCTAAAGCCAAGTGTGCAACGAAGGTCACAAATCATGGAAGCAATTGAAAAAGCACCTGAATTTCCTTTGCAGACTGAGGCCTCTAAACTAGTTTTGTTTTAACAAGACCAACTTTCTCCTGGCTGCCCATTTTCCCCTTTTCCTAGCCCTTCTTGTTTTACCGGGTGTGTGGAATTCCCCCCCCCCCCCATCCTTCCCTCCCCAACAAATCCTGTATTGTAGAAGATTAAGGTAGATGTTATGGAGGGGAAAAATTTCAAAGCTGGTATTTATCTGCAATATTAACCTAGTATTATAGCTTGCTTGTGACAAATAAAACAACCAATGCATCACAACCATCAGACCCATAACAGACTTGCATACTTTCCACCAGACACATTAAAGGAGCGATCGAACTTGCAAAAAACCATCAGCATTGTAAAAAAAAAACCCATGTCTATGGCCAGAGCAATGTGTCCCCTCTCTCATCCCTCTATCCAGTGGGATCCCCTGGCCACAATCCCTCCTATCTTCTGCACAATGATGTCTTCTGATCTGGCTGTGAGGAGGAGCATTTGAATGAAAATCTCCTTGCCATCGTTTAATGTAAGAGTTTTCCCCTGTGTCACTCCTATAATATGGAACGGCCATCCTTTGTCTCTGCATCTCTGTTCCAATCGCAGCTGAAAACATTTTCTCCCCACCCCTTGCTTCTGCCGTTATCCCTTGTTTGTTATTTCTACTGTGATATCCCCTAGGGCCTCCAAAAAGGGAGAAGGGCCTTATTGTGCTAGGCACTGTACAAACAAATAATGCGAAGACAGTCTCTGAACCAGACTAGACAATAGACAAGTGGTGAGTAAACAGGCAAATGGGGGAGAGAGGAATGGAAAAGTAACAGTAGAGATGGGTGTGATCGTGGTCACAGGTGGCTGCTAGCCTAAGCAATACAAGAAGGTATTACTTATTTTAGTAACCTGCCTATAACTCCTCATTTCTCTTTACCCTGGTCGCACTTTATGTGGAACAGAGCCGGGAATACTGGCTTTTGGACATCTCTTTGACACACAGGCTATGGCCATGGAGAGACAAGACGAGGGACTGGGAATCCAGTGCCATTGCTTGTGAAGATGATCCCTGCCTCTTTAAGGTGATTGGAGCTGATGAGAAGGGTGGATCAGCCCCCACAGAGGGGCCTAAAGGGGAATGGTCCCATATGGGGGAGCACCTAAACAATAGTACTGAGTGTCCCTGGAATTCAAAGGGGTTTGAGAGAGACTCTGTTAAGGAGAAAACAACTGAAATCCTATTCCAGCCAGGGAAGGGGCTTTCTCTTTGCTCAGAGATGGGAAAGAATTGGTGTGATAACCATGGACAGCAACCTGTATAGAAAGCTGACAGCCTGGCTTTTACTTCTGTCTCCGTCTGCTGGTAGGAAAGTAGATTACCCGTTCTCTGGCATCTCTGGAAGTTGGAGAGTCATAAATAGTATGTTGCCCTCTCCCTCAAAATATTTCTAAGCCCCCTTTGTGATTAAGATGCCACATGTTCTGATGTTTACAACAGAGAGGTTTGATCTTAGCATTATTCCAATTTACTTTGTGATAGTTTGGATAAACTGTTTATGGGTACCCAGTAATATGTGTAGAGCAGCGGTCCCCAAACTTTTAAGGGTCGTGTCCCCCCCTTGCCCCTGTTCTCACCCTCCCCACTCCACCCCCAGATCTGGGGCCAGGAGCGGGGCCGCGGCTGATGGGATGGGGACGGGCAAGGAGGCCGAGGCTGGGGCCGCAGTTGAGGGTGGGTCTGAGGCCGGAAGCGGGGCGGATGTGGAGCCACGGTGGGGTTGCGGTGGGGTCGGCAGCTGGGCCATGACCAGATGTGGCTCTGCTCCTGGCCTTGACCCCAGTCTTGGCCCCATGCTGGGAATGGAGCCGCGGCCAGTAGCTGAGGCTGGGGTCTTGACTGGAGCAAAGTGTGGGGGCGGGGAGGGGTTGGGTGGTGCTCCCTCCTTGTCCCCATAGGGGCTGGCCTGGGCCCTCCCCCCCCCCGATGGTCCTCCACATCTCCCCTAGGGGGTGCATGCCCCACACTTTGAGGACTCCGGTGTAGACCAAGGATTGCTGACTTGACAAGATAAACAGGATGTCAAGCAGAATGTAGGCCAATTTTAATCAGGTATGTGTAGATGCTCCAGGAAATCCCTTGGCAAGGCTACTGCTTAGCACACAGGCCTAAAGTGAGTCTAACCATCAATCTGATCACACCATCTGAGAATACATACCCTAAACTGGGTTCAGCTCTTTCAATGGTCCCTTGCTAGAAGAAATATCCCCCAGTTTAGTACCAAGTCATCACTCTCCAAAAGAAACCTCTGTTTTCTTGCCTTTGTTTCTGTACCTTTTTGGTAAGAGAGATGCTGTGTGAAGTACAATTGCCAGAAACATTATTGATGCAACAGAAACTTGTCGCACAGAACTTGTCACACATCAGGCTCCCTGCACTATTTCACTGTATGTCCAATATTTGGGCTTGGGTAGATTAAGGGCCATAGTTGAGGATTTGCTATCCAGAATTTCATACTAGCCTGCATACCATTCCCTGCTGCAAGCATCTGTCCTGAGGGTTTTAAAGTTTAGTCCTGTTCCTCGTTCTGCTTGTGGCAGACTAAGGATGCATGTCTTAACTGCCACTGGACGTGACTACATTAGCTCAGGAGCTGGGAATCATATGGTCATTTGCCAAGTGTGTTAGACATACCACCAGGTGATGGTACAATTGCCCTATCCATCAAGTTTAAGTTTTAAGTTTATGGAGGAGATGGTATGATGGGATAATGTGATTTTGGTAATTAATTGATCTTAAATATTCAGGGTAAATAGGCCTAATCCCCTGAGATGGGATATTAGATGGATGGGATCTGAGTTACTACAGAAAATTCTTTCCTGGGTATCTGGCTGGTGAATCTTGCCCATATGCTCAGGGTTTAGCGGATCACCATATTTGGGGTCGGGAAGGAACTTTCCTCCAGGGCAGATTGGAAGAGGCCCTGGAAGTTTTTTGCCTTCCTCTGTGGCATGGGGCATGGGTCACTTTAGGGAGGCTTCTCTGCTCCTTGAAGTCTTTAAACCACGATTTGAGGACTTCAATAGCTCAGACATAGGTGAGGTTTTTCGTAGGAGTGGGTGGGTGAGATTCTGTGGCCTGTGTTGTGCAGGAGGTCGGACTAGATGATCAGAATGGTCCCTTCTGACCTTAGTATCTATGAATCAAAACTTGTGCATTCAGAACCAAATTCACCCTTGATGCAACTCTCCTCTCTTAGATTAAGTACTAGGGAATTGCCACTGTGGGAGGTCATTAAGATATTGGAACAGACAGGTTATATGCCAGCATGGCTGAGTTTAAGACCTAATTCCCCTTCTGGTTTCTCCTCATGCACTTTTCTAGTATTAATACCTCTGGGTGTAGGGATGGAGGTGATTTTCTTCCTCCTCTGACTGAGGGCTAGATAATGCCAGTCACGCCCATCCTGCACTCAGCATGGAGGAAAGTGCACCACCCTAATGGATGTGGAGTCACGATCTCCCATCTCCACAAACTCCCTAGCAGAGAAGTGCATAGGCTGCACTCACCCGCAGGGATGGTGGAGTCTGCTGCGTCTCGTCTCTTTGCTCTGTGGCTCTTCACCCACTTTGCGGCAATATATTCATCCCAGAGGCGGCAGTCCCTGTGCTTTCTGAAAGGTGGCACCTGTCATAGGAAAGGGCGAGGCTCCATGCACATTCCACCTCCTTACACATACCCACCCACACCATGCTCACTTATTCTCTGGCCATAGGAGGACAAATGGACCAAAATATTACTGTGAATGGTAAATAATCCAGGTCGTGATATATGTGGCCATTTCTGTCTGTAAAGCATCAGGGCAGGCTCTGCTATGTAGAAGGTTATTTTTTAATGTGGCTAAAGTCATGCTGGTACACAGAAAATCTAAAGAGCTTTAATTTAGGATTCCTTAAGTCGCTTGGTCTCTAAGAATTATGTTCATGATTCTCTAACCAGTGCTCAATTTGTGCCAGGGCTTGCCAGGACTGAGCCCTGGCACCTTTAGGCTTGCTGCCAGTTATTATGAATGTAAAAAAATTCCTTGAGCCCTGGCACCTCTTTCGTTGAGCACTGTTCCTAACAAAATCCTAGCACGACAGTAAGAAGAAAGCATAGCCACTCCTTATGTGTTTGCCTTTTGAGATCTTTCTGCTGCTCTGACTAGTGGTGTCTAATGCAGTAAGACTGTCTAAGATGTAGTTCTCTAGTAAATGGAAAATAAAGACAACGGATGGAGAGCATGGGAAATGCAGGATCACTCTACTGGCTCATATCTCTTTGCTTTACCTGGGAAAGGGGGAAGAGGTTGTAGAAATCCCCATGCACAATGGTGAATGGTAATACAGCTTGCTGGCAGGAGAGCTCAGGAGCGCTTGTTTGGGTGATTTTTCAAGCACATAGCAGTTTGTCTAGATGGCTGGCCAATTTGCTGTTGGAATAAGTTGGCAGGAAGTCCAGTGACTTCAGGGAAGCTCTGCCACATTACCCCAGCAGAGAATTTGGCTTGCCTTGCCTCCATGAAGAGCATCTGAAAACAAAGGCAACCTGTATTGAGAGGCTATGGGGGCTGGAAGAAGTTTCAATATGGAATCAGTGCTTTTGAAAATGACAAGTGTTCTTTTTTCATTCTGCATTCCATTTTAATGTTTTCTCTCTTTGTGTCTCAGTGGAAAACAGCTCCCTATGCCCTACACTACAAATGCTGAAATGCTCCAGGCCTGCCTCTCTTTTGGAGAGCCAAAGCTGGTTCCAGTATTAGTTAGGCATCTGAGAGTGCCTCGAATAAACTAAATGTAATTAAAAAAAAAATAGAGCAGGGCCATTGCATTTTAACAGCTTGGCGCTTTCCCTGCGGAAGGATCAGCAAACAGTGAAAGACGATGAAGATTCAGGTCCCCGGCACCTGCTAGGCAGTCTTATCAAGATTAACAGCATCACACCAAGTTATTAGAGTGAACATAAATACTTTTGAGGCTCTGTGGGTAGTTATGGTATCACGTTTTATTATCTTCCACTGAAATGAAATTACTTATTGTAATTGCTTGTCAGTCACAGGCCAACAAACCTGACAAAGGAAAGCTTGTGTGCTGGGGATGGAGGGAAGGAGATGGACTGAACAAAGTTGTGTTCTATTTCCGCTCCTCCTCCCCTCCCCACAAAAAATCAGTGGGTATAAACCAGAGGAAAACTCTCCACTACTCATTTTGCATAGTGAGATGTAATTAACTAAGATGGATAAATGACATAAATGGCATGAGAACCTTAAAAAGCAATGCAGGAAATGAGTGAACAAAGCAGGTATGATAAGTTGCACTGGGAAGCAGTGACAGGTTTATGGGTGGTGTATCAGCCAAAGGGGCTCAGCTGAGGACCTCGATAACATCTAATATTATCTCTTTCCGAGACGTTGTAGAAGTCTGATGTCAGGTAATACCAGTCAGTAGGAGATGTAAGCTCAGCATATAGCATGGATCAAAGCCATGCAAGGGAAATGATCCCTTAGGTTCAGTATCTACTTTTAAATCAGATTTGGGCAGAAGATGGGAGGAGCGGGGGGCTCAATGGGTGTCACAGACAATATTGAAACAGATGATGATCACTATACTGATAAACGAGGACGTGCGATGAGGAATAGCCTCAAGGGGCAAGGGAAAGCAGGAGCTCAGTAATAAGACAACATTTAGAAATCCATTGGGGCACTAGAGAAGGCACTGCTAGCATTTTAACTGACAGCATTTTAACTGGAGCTCAGGCTGTGGTTTTAGGTTGTATGATGGGACATATTGCAGCTACCATGGCACAAATAGGTATTTCTCAAAGAAACCAGTATCCTCGACCCCCAAAGGGGAAAGGGCTCATTATAATCGGGACCCAGTGGATAATTATGTGATGGAAGTATGAGGATTATGTGGCAAGTGGCCACAGTGCTTACTAGTGGCCAAGACGCTGCATAAATCTTCCTGTATCACATAAATCCGTCAACAATGGCTTTTTCCCTCTCGTCTCCTGGCTCCTTGGTTTGTTCGCCCACCATTCTGCCTGCCATCTTTGTGTCTGCATGCCTTCCCCTCTCAATGCTTTCTCTACACAGAGGAGTTAACTGAGTTTCGTGCCCTGTTGCTATTAAAAGGGCAAAGTAGAAAGCCACAGGAGGGAGATGGGTCATACGAATAGCTCTCCAAGGTTCCAGATTTCCAGGACTGGCTCATGTGTGCAGCCATGAAGTTCTCAAACTCCTAGTCTGACATCCCTACCAGAATTCACTGACCCTTTCAGGGGACTTGTAGGGCAACGGTCATGCTCCAAAAGTAATAGAAACATTACTCTCTCTAGAAAGCCCTTTCCTACTGGGGTGTTTGCCAGAATTTGGAATTGTTTTCAACACCAGTGCAGAACAAGGCAGGTCAGCCCCCTAAAATGAAAGATTAGAATAAGGACCCTGTAACAGGGTCAAGGGGCCTGGGGTTGGCCCATCCTGTTTAATCACGCTGCCCTGCCACACCAATGTGGGGTGTAAGATTTAAAAAGAGTGGGAGCCCAGCAACTGGGAGCTAGCTGTGGAAGACCACAGTCAGGCTGGGTTGTGACCAGAGCTGTAGGAGTGGCGCAAACTCCTGTGGTAAGCTCTTGGGACAACAGGATAGACTCCAGGCAGGCCATCCTAGGGCCAGTGTTCCACATGTGGAACTGGAAATGGAAAAGAAGCCTCGGAGGTGCAAGGCCATTGTGGTTCGGCTCCTAGTGAGGAAAAGCCCACGGAGTCAGCATGCTGATAAGAGTGAGGAGGGCTGAGAGTTGAGCCCAGGAGGGCGAAAGATCTTTCCTTTATGTTAACTTGGGATTATTGTCTAAAGTGCTGCTGATTTGGGACTTTCAGTACCCTGGAAGGGGATTGCATTTTTCAGTGACCTAGCTCAAGGCCATGGCAGACCCTGATGGAGATGACCAAGGGGAAGGCCCAGCAACCGCCACACCCAGCCACAAGGAGTGCAGGCCAGTGAGTTCCTTCTATACACATGGGACTCGCTCTGGGGCGGGACCCCATAACAGACCTGATGCATTTGGCCCAGTGGCAAATGGCCACATGACTTCCATTCCTGAGTCAGTGAAGTCAGGCTAAAAGAAAAGGAGTACTCGTGGCACCTTAGAGACTAACAAATTTATTAGAGCATAAGCTTTCATGAGCTACAGCTCACTTCATCGGATGCATTTGGTGGAAAAAACAGAGGAGAGATTTATATACACACACACACACACAGAGAACATGAAACAATGGGTTTATCATACACACTGTAAGGAGAGTGATCACTTAAGATAAGCCATCACCAGCAGCAGGGGGGGGAAAGGAGGAAAACCTTTCATGGTGACAAGCAAGGTAGGCTAATTCCAGCAGTTAACAAGACAGGAGGATTGAAATGAAATGTACAAGTGAACCTAAAACTCAAGCTTGAAGGTTGGGGAAAATATCACGCAGGCCACCAGCCCAAACAGTGGCGATAAACTGGAGATTAATGGTGTTACTCTGGACTTTCACAGCTGAGGGAGAATTGGACCCAATGGATTGGAGCAGTATTCCAGAGGCAAATGTATTTGGCTCTGTATCTGTAACTATTATCCATCCTGTTGTTGCATCTACTTTCTCTAATTTTCTAATACATAAATCCATGTCTCAAGTCTATTGTAAAATTGGTGTTAATGATGAAAGTTCATCATTCATTAAATGGATCAGTTTTCTTTCTCAGACTTTTAACTTAAGCAGCCTCTAGGCGACTAGATTTAGGGATGGGTTTGTTTGTTTTAAGCTTGTCTTCTTAATAGCTTATGTCTCTTTAATCTGCAGAGCAAGTTCAATGACTTTCTTTGTACTGTAGGATCTATCATGGAAATATCCGCTTTAGCCACCTTCATCGTACAGTAGAATCTCAGAGTTACGAACACCTTGGGAATGGAGGCTGTTCATAACTCTGAACAAAACATTATGGTGGTTCTTTCCAAAGTTTACAACTGAACATTGACTTAATACAGCTTTGAAACTTTACTATGCAGAAGGAAAATGGTGCTTTTAACCATCTTAATTTAAATGAAACAAGCACAGAAACAGTTTCCTTACCATGTCACATCTTTTTTTAAACATTCCCTTTATTTTTTTAGTAGCTGACGTTTAACACAGTACTGTACTGGATTTGCTTGTTTTCTGCTGCTGCCTGATTGCGTCCTTCCGGTTCCAAATGAGGTGTGCGGTTGACCAGTCGGTTCGTAACTCTGGTGCTCATAAATCTGAGGCTCTACTCTAACTGAATCCCAATGCTCTTTAAAAGATACGAAGAATATATATAGTTACAACTCACATCTTTGGTCTCCTCAGTTCCTCCTAGTCCCTGCCCTACTTGTTATTCTTGCATAGTGCCTGAAAGCATCTAATTTGCTAGAGTACCATCTTGCATACCATCTTTTATAATCTGTTATGACCTGCTGTAAATTGTGAAGTAGTATTTTAAACCAGCCATTATTCTTTAATTAAATCACTGCTTCCTTAGAAGCATAATCTATAATCATGCACCTATGCTTTGTCCAGCTGTGATACTGTTACATGCTGCTGGGAAAACCAGAGCAGAGTCTTACCTCTGCCTCAGCAAGAGTGAGCTTTGCTGGAGATTAGTCTTTGTGTCAGATCCTTGCCACACCAGTCTGTCTTCCTCACCAGCAAACTCAAGACTCTACCTGTCTTAACCATGCCTAGCAGGCAACAACCAGTGAACGCCAGCCCCCGAGCTCCTCAGAGACATCTCTGCATTGCACAACCCCTATGACTGTACATTTGCAGAAGATATTACATTTGTTGCTCTTTTAAAGAGACAGTATATTACAGTTTATGAGCTTAACTGGGGCAAATACACCCTTCCATTCAAACACAGCATTATGCTGTTTTATAATAAAAATAAAATTAGTTTATTAATAACAGGACATAGGTCATGTGATGGCAAGTAAAAGGAATAAAGATAAATGCTTATTACATATAAAAGTAAACGTATGCTTTCTAATAGCTAAGACTTAGCTTCACAAGCTTCAGTCTTTGTTCAAGATATTTTCCTCACCGATCTTCCTTTCTGGGCTCTCCACAGAGTCCAAGACACTGGTTTTCCTTGTCTCATAAGGTGCATGATAATTTAAAGTCTTTCTGGGTGTCCTTCTATCTCAAAGCCTGTCTTTGTTTCCAAAGTCAAATTGATCCCCTGGGGTTCAGTTTCCTGTCTCCTCTCCGAGGCCAACTCCATCTTGATTAAAGTGTCGCCTGGTGTGCTCCAATGTGATGCTTCTTGCTGCAATTTTACAATATAAATGTCTCTTCCTGCAACTTTCTATACATATGAATAACCCACTGAATTTGACCTCACCTGGTTTGAGGTGTTGGTCACTTTCCCTTGTCTGGAAAACACCTGTTTATCAACTATGCCAGGCCTGGTTTAAATACCTTTTAGTTACTCACTTTTATTATACTTTAAAGTTTGTAACTATAATTCCATATCCAGCATTGCCACATACATTTCACAACAATATTATTGACCAGTGCAGTGTTAGTTTTTAAATGGTACCTCAGAAGGCATATTTTAAACAAATATCGCTGCAGTAGTGTATAGGGTGTGAATACAGGGATGCATAGGGCCACAGATCAATGTTCACAGCTTCCATAGATTTAAGGCCTGAAGGGACCATTATAATAATTCATTTTGCCATCCTGTATAATGCAGGACAAAGAACTTTGGTCAGTAATTCCTACATCAAGCTCCTAACTTCTGTTATGAGCATATCATTAAGGAAAACATCCAATCTTGAGCTAAAGACTTAAAGTGATAGAGAATCCACTACATCCCTAGCTAAGTTGCTGCAATGGTTAGGTACCTTCACTGATAAAAACATTTATCTTATTTTTAGTCTGAATTTGTATGCTTTCTGTTTCCAGCCACTGGATCTCATTAGGCCTTTGTCTGTTAGATTAAAGGGTCCTCTACAGTCAGAAATTGCTTCCCTGTGGGGAGAGAGAACATACCAACATATTGCATTTAACTTGTATTATTGCAATATGGAGCAGATTGCAGTTGCCATTTTCTTTATTATGATTGGTGGTGAGAGTGACTGGCTTCACATGTCTCTGGGGGAGAGGAGTTTGTGCAGTGGAAGGACATTTTTCTTTTTGAGAGGTGAGCATTAGTCCTGTAGGCCTCTTACCCATTTCACAGTTGTTGAGCATTTCTGGTGTGTCCATTTAGAATAGATCTGCTACGCTCTTTGATATGCAATGGACATCCTAATTTGCCAATGAATTCAGGACTTTTTTGATCAAGTTCTTTGCTATTTGAACTGACTCTTCTTGCTGATTCGTTGGACTGTGGATGGTAAGAACTTGATATGCTCTTCTGGAACAGATATATCTAGGGAATGCCAAAATGAGCCACTGGTGTATTGTGGGCTGTTATCTCTTACAAACTCGCTCGCAATCCCATGTTATTTCACTGCTTCTCAGTTTGTGCTGTTTATGCAAAATTCCTCGTTAGGTCCTTTTGGATCTTGTCCATATTCCCTGTGAAGAAGTTAGCAAGATCCTGTGTGGAAAAGGTGACTAAGATGGTAAGGGTAGGAATGTAACAAGTTCCTTGTCCATGCTTTCTCCCTTTCTTCCCCAGGACATTCCTAAGAATCCCACTACTAGGGCCCTATTAAATCAGTTTTATTATTGTGGATTTTTTAATTTATTTTCTGATTTCAATTTTTTTTCCTTTAAAAAAGGAAACCTGCCAAGAGCGACCACTCATGGAAGTTAACAAAAGTGGTCGCTTGTAAGTGGTGGTCTCTCTTCAAATGAGTTTGGATTCTCATGACTTTCAATGGAAAGAATGAGGAAGATTATCTTCAAGCCTCTGTCCACTAATTATTTTAGTTAAAAGAAGTCCCATAGAAAGTCAATATTTCCCAATAACTATAGGGTGGGGTCTAAGATTAGGAACTAACTGATATTTTAGGCCCTGATCCCAAAAAGGATCTGACCCCAGCTATCACTTGAACTGTTATCAAAACATTATTGATTCTAAGGTGTTCAGACTCTACTGTGGAGAGGTGAGGGCCCTATCAATACATAGGTAGAACTTACTCCTTCTGTGGAGGAAGGGAGAAAATGTGACCAAGTCGCATTCCGTGGTCTCCTTCTTGGATGGTAAAGTTATGCACTGCACTTTACTCAGGGTTGATTGCAGAGATACACTTTAGCACTATGGACCTGATCCTTTGAAGGCCATGGAATTCTTTCCATTTATTTATCTGGTCTTTGGATCAAGACTGTAAGTAGTCTCTCTGACTTCAACATGTGGTCCTAACTACTCATATGGGGACAATTTTTCATGTGTTTACAAGAGCAGGTCAAAAAAGAAGCAATGGTCATGAGACATACCCCGCTCCTGAATTCTAGTGTCTCTCTCTCATTTAAAATTTAAAAAAGTCTTATGATTTTTTTCTCCAAAAAGTGAAAATGAAAGCAAATATAGTATCCACCATGATACAAGTTTCAAGGCTCATTGGTGAATAGTTTGTTTTTGGGGAGGGAATGTGTTGTTTTGTTTGTTTGTTTTTTAAAGCTGTCTTGCTCTAAATTCTTTACTTTCAAAATCAGTAAATTACAATTTGGTGGGAATAAGATTTTTACACAGATTTTTCTCTGTAAAATAAGAAGTGTCGTCTCTCTTAGGAAGGAGGTAAATGAGGTACGATTTAATAACTTTAAAATTACTGTGTAGATATGCATTGTCTCATATTAAAATGGTTTGACAAAAACGCAGTGTCCTCTGTTTAAAAGGATGTTGTTAAAGCCCTTAGGACCAAATCAGGCCTTTTTTCTCTACCTAATTAAATTAAGTGCAGTGTATAGTGCCTTTCTGCAAAGAATAACAGAATGCTTTTCTTGTCGGTTTAAGAGCCGCCTGTGGCGGTATTTTTTAAAAAAATTTAATTAAAAGTTGTTTTATGAGGAACAAGCCTGAAGCTCTATTCTTCTTACATAAGTTTACATTTCCAAAGCCTGCTTGTGAGACAAATATCTACTCTGAAATCCTCCAAGCTACTGCTCGCACTGTGCATTTATCACTTGGTGTAGTGGTCTAGAATGTCATAGGGAGATTGGCAGTGCATGGAGACATTCCACAGAGTCATTAATTTAGTAATTACTGCAGTGCCCTAGACCAGATTTTCACCTTGGATCCAGAAACCTTGCTTGGAAAAAACGGGGGTGTATTGCCAAGTAGGTTATGCAACACACTGTGTTCCATGGATCATCAAATGCGTGCTGTGTTTCTCAAAGCAAATGGTTGGATGCGTGACAGGAGGATGGAAGTGGAGGTTAACTTCTGAAGTCTATCAAAACAAAGAAAGCTGTGTCTATTTCAGCAATGGTATGTTTGTAAAGCAACTGGGATGCTACAGAGCAGCTGATAACTGAGAACTCCTGCTTTGTCTGCTAATGATTGGCTAGCTGAGCAGTAGGCAGGAAGAGGGAAGATGTAAACAGTGTTTCATGGGACTACAGAAGGAACAACAGTTCTGGAGTTAGAGGGTAAGAACAGTTTCTAGCTCTCTCACTTTTTTCTAATCATGTGAGAGCTTAAGACTTCCCCACAGAAATCTGGGGACATTTCTGGCACTGAACACAAGAAGTGAGGAAACTTCCTTGAAGTGGGATATAAAAGTAAAAGCAAAGAAGGATCGAAAGAAATGTAATGATCTGTAAATGCACAGAGCCTTCCTGGCTTTGGCTCAGGAAGAGGAGCAATATTTGGAGTGAGCAGAGTGGTAGTGTTCTCTCTGAAGGAAAACTACTGAGGCAGGCACAGCCATTGAAGTCACTGAAGAAATACCAAGGAAGCCAAATCAGAAATTGTAAGAGGTGCCACTGGAGAGTTATGGAGTTGCAAGAAAGGACATCAAGAAATGTGGGAACTAGAAAGGGTTCTTTTCTATGTCAACTTAATCACCAATCAGCATTCTGACATGCGGAAGAAGGAGGGAAACCAGGAGCCAACTGAACCATTGACAATAACCTGAGCAGTGTCTTCAAGGAACAAGCTGAACAGGAGCCAATTTATAGGAAAGCAGAGCTAAGTAACTTGGTTTGGTGAAAGCCTAATGTGGGATGGGTGGGAAATAAAGGGAAAGAGAGGCGGAGAGAATCAAGGGAAAGCATTTGAACCTTTTTCAGAGTAGCAGCCATGTTAGTCTGTATTCGCAAAAAGAAAAGGAGTACTTGTGGCACCTTGGAGACTAACAAATTTATTTGAGCATAAGCTTTTGTGAGCTACAGCTCACTTCATCGGATTCATTCAGTGGAAAATGCAGTGGGGAGATTTATATACACACAGAAAGAACATGAAACAATGGGTATTACCATACACATTGTAAGGAGAGTGATCACTGTAGCTCACGAAAGCTTATGCTCAAATAAATTTGTTAGCCTCTAAGGTGCCACAAGACTCCTTTTTCCATTTGAACCTTATCACATGTGACAAACAAGATCCTTTATGGATGAGTTTGACAGCCTTTCTTTTTCTCGACAAAAGGGGATGGGACGTAAAAGGCCCCTGTCCTGGGGGGTGGGGGTAATATTGGAGGTGTCACATCTTGGCTCCCTCCCTAGGCCTGGCAGTCACGTTCCAGGAACATGTGTGTGTTTAAACTGTTTGATTTCATAGGTGTTAAGATTCCCTTCCATCTGTTTTTCTTCAGTTTTCTCAGTTTCTGGCAAAGGTACTAGAAGAAATGAGAATATAGATGATCCCTTCAAGATGAAGGTCTTGTCTCAGCTGTATTTTACTTTCTGGATGAAGGAGATGAAATCCTCTCTCAGGAATGCAGTACTGTGCTTCTATTAATGCTGTGGTGGTGGTAAATTGCAGCGCCATTAGGATTTCCTCGTGCTTTCTTCCTGGGTAGGGAGCAGAAGGCCATTGAGGAGGTCACGATTAGTAAGGAGCTCTCTCATATCTAGGTCTGAGCACTGCGAAAGGGGGGTGCCACTGTGGGGAAAATCGTTTTTTAAATGATTCATCAACAAAATAGCTGGATTGATTCCGGTAGTGGTGGAAGTGCCCTAAAAGTGTGTGGGCGGTCACAGGTGCCCGAATTGCCACGCTGCCCCTCGGGCCACCCCCTGGGGCTCTGACCTCACACCGCTGCTTCCCCACCAAGACTCCACCTGTTGCTCACTCCTCTCCTGGCCCCTTGCTCCCTGCCCCCTATTCCAGCGCCCCTGATTGATTTATGACTGCTACAAGCTTCTTTAGTCCCACAGGCTCAGATTCTCAAAGGCATTGAGGCACCCAGGTGCATAAATTTCTGTTGAGCCTCTGGGCCCTCACTGGTAGCCTAACTACCCGCACAGCTGCCTAAATGCAGAGTTGGTTGAAATTTTGGTAATTTCAAGTTTTCAATGAATTTTTTTTTCAACCTTGATCTTAAACTAAATCCTCCTCTCTCTGGCCACCAATGAAATATTCAGGGCGAAAAATCATTGAATATAGTTTGAGGTTTCTGACTCTCTTTCGAGCCAATTAATGTTTTTGGACAGTCAAAAAGTTTTGATGGAATGTCAACATTTTCTTAATTAAAAATCCCACATAAATTGTACTGGTTTTATTTTTAACCAGCTCTACTGAACTATCTTCTGCTGATGTGCCAGTTTCTACTAATTGCTTATTAATTAGGAGAGAGAGGATTTGAGACAACAAACTTTTTCAGATGTTGCTTTTATGCATAGAATAACTGCTTACCTTGAAAGTCATAACCGCGTGTTTTAAAAGAAAAGATTTTGCAAGTGACTCCATGAGCCAAATAACCTTAAAAATGTATATTAGGCATGCAATATCCAGATATATTAACTAGTCTACTCTGGTATTTGAAGGTGTGTTTCAGTACATTTTGAATATGGGGTCGGGGTGGGGAATCACTCATTCCCTACTACTGTAATTCCGTGGAAGTCAACGGAGTTATACCGGTAGAGAATCCAGTCTAACATATGTACATTTTATTTCGGACAGGAATTTTAAAGCATAAATAGTTCCAATAGGAGATAGCAAATTTGGATTCTGTGCCCTTCCTTAGGGATTTTGAAGGCGAATATGGCATACAGTGAATATACTCCACCATGAACTCATTTTGCAGCTGTGTACTGTAACTAGCCAAGTACCAGTATGTGCATAAAGTAGAATATCTTCCAGTATTCCGGATGATCATAAGTATACAGTATTTCCAGCACGTATTGCTTATAAGAAATGAATCTGTTATGTCAAGATTCCTTCAGAGTGAGCAAATATACAATCTTGATTAAGGCTGAGGCTTTCAAAGGAGCCCTAAGGGAATGTCTGCACTACAGCTGGAGTGTGATTTGCAACTTGGGCAGATGTACCCATGCCAGCTGTCCTCTAGTGAGCTTTTTAAAAATAGCACTGAGGATACACAAGCCTGGGCTGCACAAGCCTGCCAGACCCTCCCATCTCCCCCATGGGCATGTACTTGCTTGTGTATCCCATGCTAAAGCCCGTGCCAGTGCATCCTCACTTCTATTTTTACCAAGTTAGGTAGATTAAAGCTAGCATGGGTATGTCTACATGAGCTGCAAATCGCCGCCCTGGCTGCGGTATAGCGGTACTTTATGGGTTAGGTGTCAGTTCTTACCGAATCTCAGTGGGAATGGGACACTCAACCCTTGGACTCCTTTTTATAAAGCCCAACCTAAATATTTAACTTCTCCTGCCATTCAGCTATTCCCCAACATTGCTACACCTCATGGTACATTGTTGCTTGTTCCAGCAGCTCTCTGGACCTAATCCATAGGGAACCTTCCTGGAACAGGTTGAAATATCATCTGAGAATGCACATCGAACCCTTGAATGAGGTTGAGCTAAGGTTGGGAACATCTCATTATTAAGAAATTTGGTGGCCGGCTAGGTGTGTTGATTGTACAGAGCCAGCAAAAGTGGAAGGGAGGGGAAAGGTGGCTCTAAATCCAGCAATATGATAAAGAAATGTATTCACAAAATGTTCTGGAGTAAATTTGCCAAACTAGATGCAGTATCCCAGTCTAGGTCTCACCAGTGATATATACTGGGGTGAAATCTCCTCCCTACTCACTACTCCCCTGTTTATACATCCAAGCAGGGCATTAGCCCTTTTTCCCACAGCTTCCCAGTGGGAGCTCAAGTTGAGTTGCTTGCTCCTCTTTAGAGTTGGTGCTTCCAACAATACAGTCCTTCCGTCTGTAGGAGTGGCCTGCATTCCTTGCACTAGCCTAGACATATAACTCTGCACTTGGCTGTATTAAAATGTATGTGGTTTGAAGGGCCCAACTTATCAAAGAGTCCAGATGGCTCTGCATGGCGCCCTGTCCTCATTGTTATTAACCACCATGCCAATCTTTGTGCCAGCCACAAATTTTTTCAGCACTGATTTTATATTTACTGCTAGCTCATTGAAGACTATGTTGAATAGCACAGGGCCTAGTACAGATCCCTGCAGAGCCCCACCATAAGCACTCCCATTCAGTGATGATTCCCCATTGACGACTCCTTTTTGAGACCTATCAGTTTGCTAGTTCTTAATCCATTTACCATGTGCTTTATTGATACTGCATAATGCTAATTTTTTAATACAAATATCAAGTAGCATTAAATCAATGCTTTATAAAGGTCTTCTCTATCTATGTTTACCTTTATCAATCCCATGTGTAATCTCATCAAAGAATGAGATGAGGTTTGCTTTGACAAGGCTTATTTTCCATATAACCAAGTTGACTGGCATTTAGTCTAGTTCCAAACGTTCAATTCTTTATCACCTGAATGCCATTTTTTTTTCCATCAGCAGTTTTTCCATTATTTTGCTTGGGATTTATATCAGGTTAATTGGCCTATAGTTGCCAGGTCATCCAACTTGCCCTTTTTTGAGTTTCAGCAAATTAGTACTCTTCTGGAGTTTCCCCGATTATTCCAAGATTTATTACAAATTAACATGGTGGAGCAGGGCAGATATCTCCCTTGGCAGCTCTTTTAGGACTCTTGGATGTAAGTTAACTGGGCCAGTTGATTTTTAAAAAGTTGATTCCTTAGAAGTTGAGGTTTCACATCCTCCTTAGTTACTACTGGACTCATGAGTACTTAATCCTGCTTCATTCCAAACACAGAGTGGCTGAACAAAACAAAAAGTTTTAAAAAATTGTTTTGGGCTGCCCCCCAAGGACAATTTTTTTTCTCCCCTCAGTGACATGGAGGGGGGAAATCATTTTTGGTTGAGGGAGTAGGGAGGTGATTTTGGTTCTGAATGTGGTGTTTGTGAGATGATACCAGGACACTGTATGGAGTTCAGCTGTCCATGTTTTATAAACAATGTTGAAAAATTGGAGAGGATGCACTAATGAGCCATAGAAACTGCCATGCAGTGAGAGAATTGGGTGCTCAATCTGTTACTTTATCAAAAAGAAGATTGAGAGATGACTTTGATTACGACGTGTAAATACTTTCATGGAGAGAAAATACCAGGTACTAACGGGGCTCTTTATTCAAGCAGAGAAAGACAGAACAAGAACCAATGGCTGGTAGCTGAAACCAGACAAAGTCAAATAAGACGCATGTTTTTTAACAGTGAGCTATAACCAGTGGAATAAATTACCATGGTGAAGACTCCATATCAAGACTGGATGCATTTCTGGAAGGTATGCTTTAGTGAAATACAAGGTATTGGGCTAAATAAAGGGGTAACTGGGTGACATTTAAGGCCTGTGTTATACTGGAGGTCCAACTAGATGATCTAATGGTTTCCTGTAGCCTTAAAACCTGTAAATCTGTAAAACTCACTGTTGCACGGGGAGCATCCACAGATGTTTTATTGTGTAGCCTGCTTGCTCCCCAGAATCATCAGTGAGTGAGTGGGGCTATCCAGGGGATATAGAGGGAGCTGCTCAAACATCCAGATTGTCTCAACAGGGTCAGGCCATCAGTTCTGCAGGTGAGGGTTGCGCCTGGCAGTGACTTCACAGGAGCCTCAGCGTCTTGGACGAAGGTGGTGGGGAGAAAGTAACCTCTCAGACATCTGACATCAGCTATGCAGGACAGCGGCAACCTTGGGGAACCTGTGTCCTTGCTGCAGCAAATATTCTTCTTGGGCCTCTAGCTGGAGATGAGGATTCTAACCTGGGTGCAAGGAAGGAGCCTCTTCAGAGCTTTCTCCTCTTGGGCTGTGGATTCTGATAGAAAACAGAGCTCTCCGGTTTAAGAGCCTCCTTGATGTGTGGAACCTGTTCAGTCCGATCCATCTATCACCGACCAAGCTCTAGGCACTGAAAACAAAAGGTTAAGAAGGTAAAAGTTTCCCTTCCACAATTCTGCCCCTTAGAATCATTGGGGCCCTTTGGCTTTGTCCTTTTTGGCTCCCCTTCTCCTTCATAGAATCATAGAGAATACCAGGGTTGGAAGGGACCTCAGGAGGTCATCTAGTCCAACCCCCTGCTCAAAGCAGGACCAATCTCCCACTAAATCATCCCAGCCAGGGCTTTGTCAAGCCTGACCTTAAAAACCTCTATGGAAGGAGATTCCACCACCTCCCTAGGTAACTCATTCCAGTGTTTCACCATCCTCCTAGTGAAAAAGTTTTTTCCTAATATCCAACCTAAATCTCCCCCACTGCAATTTGAGACCATTGCTCCTTGTTCTGTCATCTACTACCACTGAGAACAGTCTAGATCGATCCTCTTTGGAACCCCCTTTCAGGTAGTTGAAAGCAGCTATCAAATCCCCCCTCATTCTTCTCTTCTGCAGACTAAACAATCCCAGTTCCTACAGCTTCTCCTCATAAGTCATGTGTTCCAGCCACTTAATCATTCTTGTTGCCCTCCGCTGGACTCTTCCCAATTTTTCCACATCCTCCTTGTAGTGTGAGGCCTCCAGATGAGACCTCACCAATGCCGAATAGAGGGGAATGATCATGTCCCTCGATCTTCTTTGCCTCCCTCCCTCCCTCCTTTCTTTTTTTTTTTTCTTTTCCCTTCTCCTTCCCCCATCAGAAGGGAGGGGCTGCTCATTAGCTCTCATTGGGGGATGCTGTCAGAGAGGTGGGACTGGAATAGTCTCTGACTGTCTCAATATAGCTCCTGCTAGTCCAATCCTGAACCTCCCAGCCTCACGCTCTTAAGTACCTCAGTCCTGACCTGCACTTTCATTTGCTGGCTCATCAATTAATGAGTGAAGTATGCTGATGAACTGGAGGGAGGGAATTGGCTGAGTTACTTCTTATGTCGCCATGTTCCTCTGCCACATCACCAATAGGCACTATGTGGAAATCAGGCTTTTCTGGTGTCCTAGTTTTCACCAAACTAGACCGTGTTCTTCCCACTGATGCCTGGAACGTTTCCTGAAATGTTGGAATTGATCACCCATTATTTTCACAAGTTATTACATCACAGACTGGGAAACACCATTGAGCTGAGTGTTAGGCCTCACTTTGCTCAGATAAAAATTACTACAGGTCCAGGGATACAGACTGAATTCCTGCCCCTTCCACCACTTGCTAGCTTGGTTTCTGTTAGCAATGAAGTATGCAGCCCTCTAGTTATTCCCCTTGAAAACCAAAGTACAATTTCAGAACGAATCCACCTATTTGATAAATTTTGCCATCTTCTCTTCAATAATTATCTGTAAGTAGTTTTGGATTCTCCTGAGTGTATTAGTTCTTCCAAAACACTTGCTGAATAATTTCTATGATAAATTCTTGTAGCTCCTTTGAGACAACTTTATTGAGAGCATTTCCAATATGAAATTCCAGCAGTTGGGTAGCTTGACAGTCAGGACTATAAGTCCTATTCCTTCTAGAGGCTGAGGATAGGCAGGACTCCTGGGTTCTATTCCCAACTCCGACATGACTGGCCGTATGTCTTTAGAAATCACTTCAGTTTCCTCTACCTTAGTTTCTTCAAACTGGGGAACCATAATCATCCATTACCTACCCCACTGGGGGCTGTGACGATCCACTTGAGAGTGTCTGTCTGTGCAGACATTGGAATATGCCCTGCCCATAAGAAGTGTGAAGGGCTACTGAAAAACTGAAAGCCTAGAATGGATGGTCTTGGTGGGGGGGACAGGATTTTTCTCTGCTTGTGAAGGGGTGAGGTGTAGTGATTAGCACATGGCATTGGGAGTCAGAACTCCTGGGTTCTATTTCTGCCTTCAGGGGATGTGCTTATGGGTCAAAGAAGGAATCGGGACTATTGATTTCTCTTTTTGGCTCTACCCCAGCCTCGCTATGTGACCATGGGCAGGTCACTTCCCTTCTCTGTACCTCAGTTTCTTCATCTATCCAGTGGGGATAGAGATACTTCCCTAACCCTTGGCAGTAGTGAATCTTGATCAGATAATGAGGTGGTAAACTTTCTGAGCTCAGAAGGACAATGGATGATAGTTGTTTGGGGGCAAAAACCCCTGTTGGTTTCCTGCTGGTCACCATCCAAGGTCAATAATAGCCCATCTTCAGTCATGGAATCCAGGGCTGGTAATTCCCTGTCACCGTCTGTCCCCTGCTGTTTTCCACTGTCCCCTGCTGCTTTCCACTGTCTCTTGAGGTTGAATGCTTGCATGTTAACAGGACTGGAAGTGCTACTGGGTTGCTGGCCATTGGTTGCCTAGGTGATGAATGTCCCTCTGGCCTCATAGGCCCAAAATCACAAGCACTTGAGAGGGAAAGGCCTGTTAGCTCATCACCACACACAGTACAGGCTGATCCTCCTTGATTCAAACTCCATGGCTGAGCCCTTTTCCATGCTGGGCTGAACTGAAACCTCAGATCGAAACACTTGACACTCTGGGAATTTGGGTCTGACCTTCAATGATCATTTGACACTTAGCACTTATGGACCAGCTTCTCCCGAGTAAATCTCACTGCCCTTTACAGTAGCAGGTAAGTGTTAGATCCCCATCTTACTGATGGGTGCTGAGCCACAGTGATGGGGAGTGACTTGCCCAAGATCCCACAAGTCTATAATAAACCAGCAATAGAATCCAGGATTCCTGACTCCCAGTCCCCTGATGACCCCCTTCTTCCTGGCTTTGAGAAACAGCAACTAGGTCCTGGGTGAAATTCCCTGTGCTGAGAGGGAGCGTGCTGTAGTTTCTTGTAGGGCCCTGGAAATAAGGACTTCTGGGTTCCGTCACTGACTTTTCATGTGAGACTGCCTTGCCCAGGCCACAGCTCTCCATAAGAGGGGCAGGTCCCAATTCTTACAGCCCAGGGGTTGGGAGGCTTCATGAGACGGGAAGTATAACCCCTCTACCACACTAGATCAGTGTTCTGGGCCCCTGTCAGCAGCAGGCCGAAGTTAACCCATCCCTTGGCAATAAGGCCTGCTCTTGTTTTTAGCAGCATGGTCATTTGCCCAGGGTCAGTACTTTTTCCTGCCAGCTAGGCAGTGTAATGCCCCAGAGCAGTGCCCCCTCCAGGAGAGCGAGGAGGAGGGAGCGGTGCAGGCAGTGACTTAGAACATCTGCCTCAGTGCTTCATCTTCTGCAGCAAGTGCCATTCACCATTTCGTTAGTGGCTGCCCCTTTCTGTCTGAGGAGAGGCAGAAATGGGGGAGAAACTCCTCCACCGCAAATGAGACTTGATTTCTGAGCACAGCCCCCTGCAGCCCCTTGCACTGGGCCTGGGCATGACTGGAATGCTAAAAGCCCTGGTTACAACCTATTAGAAAGGAGAGAGTGGGTGAAAGGGCAGGGGAAGGTATGTTTAAAGACATAACTCTAAAACAGGTAATCAGTAATTCAGAACTAGAGGCTCTCGAATGCATATTGATCAAGGTACTAAGTAACAAAGTTCAGGAGGGCAACTAATAGGGGTCTGTTACAGATGCTGGAATCAAACCAGAGAGCAAGAAGAGTTGCTCCTTAAGCACCTGTCTTTAATGTGTGGAAAGAAAATGGTGTTTTCATGGGGGACTTCAATTTGGCAGCCATACCCAGGTGGTCTTATGCAGCCCCTAGTAGAACAACTTAGAGTTTCTAAAAATTACAGATAATTTTCCAGCACAACAGATGTTGCACCTAACACAAGGTAATGGTTTTGGACCTCTTTATGATGAATAAAGCTGAATTGATCACTGGACTTGAAGTTGGTGGTTGCTTAGAGACCAGTGATCATGACCTTGATTATGTTCATCAACAGAGGACAATCCCAGTCAGTAATATTTATACTTAAGTGCTTTTGAAGCACCAACTTTCCCAAAGAAGAGGAAAATTATGAGTGACATTGTTTGGGAGAAAAAGTTTAGCCAGAGAAGTGTGAATGAAAATTGAGAGTTGTTTAAGAAGTTTGCTAGATGAGCAAAAAGAACACATTCCACAATCAAGGAAGAGGACAACTTTGCATAAAAGCCCATCTTGCTTAAGAGGGGAAGCCAATAACAACATGTTCCTTGAGCACCCACTGCTCTTTGTGGGTGTAGGGAACAGCAACATAGGGGCAAACATAGCATACAGATGTCCAGAATCAATAGGAGAGGTGAATGCTTTCCAACAGGTCATCAAGCCTTGTGGAGTTCTTAGTGTAATGGAAACCACAAGAAACTGACCCTTGTCATGTGACATAAGTATGTCTCTTTGGCAGCTTGAACCAGGTCATGTGAAAGGCCGAGCAATAACATGTTCATTTGTTTGGGTCATACCAGCGGTCCTGTGTGTCAGACACTTATTTCATGTCTGTATCAGGGGGATTCTAACTCCTTCCTTCAGTACTCACTGACTCACATGATCATTGTTGCCCCCAAGACACACCTCTACATATTACCTAGGGTTCTTTCAACCCAAAGCTCTTGATAACTTTACTCTGTGCGAGATAGTGTCAGGAAATAAATCAAGGGAGACATGGCTGTCTGACAGATAGATAGCTGGCACAAACAGGACAACATAAGAGTGTTTTCACTTAAAGCTAAACTTTACTTAGTGTCAAGCACATGTCCACAACAGGTTAGTAAAATATCCCCACCCCTAAATAATTACCAAAGTTGGGTGTGGCTCTCGAGTGGCACAGTGGCAGTCTTCCCATGGCCAATCTTCTGTCTGCTTTTGGGGACTGTAGGATGTGTCCATAGGGAGAGTCCCTGAAGAGTCCAACTACTCCAAACTTTCTTCCCTTATTTATTCATTAGTATTACAATAACACGTCACTCAAAGAAAACTTGTTAAGCAAGCAATTTCAAAGGTTAAGTAAGAGGTTTCCTTCTAATCATCAATGAGCCAGATGTGTTTTTTCAGAGTTTGTATGCCTTCTGGCCCTGATAGACACATTCCTGAGGGCACATATAGACAAGTTTCCCGTTTTCCTAAAATGCATATCTCAGCAATTTCGAGAGAGATATCATCAGGGAAAACGCAGGGTCAAGCTGCCCTTTCTGTGGCACCAAACCCCCCTTCCCTCCTGACTCAGTCATGATAAGGTTGCTGCATAGGCCCACTTACGGCCTGCTAGCTTGCCTACTTTTAGCAATAAGCGGCAGTGGTTCGGGCACTTTACTGGTTTGTCAAGATCTCCCCATACACACATATCGCTCTCCCTGGGGGAGAATGTGGTTGGTTTCACCCTAGGAGGGGAAGATTTGCCCTTAGAAAGACTGAAACATACCAGTACTGTTACTGACATACTACCTTGCTCATTGTCTCTTCCCTGTGTATTTATATATAATACACACAGGCAACTTAAAAACATTATTGAGGTTACAAAGTTAAGCATTCAATAGTTAGGAAATGTCAGCATCAAGGTTGCCTGTGCAACTTTAATTTGTCTCCCTTGTCCATATCCATTATGATAGTCTATAATTATGTGATCCCATAATATTTTTTCCACAGGACACCTGCCTCATTCAGTGCACAAAATGGATGGTGCTCAATTAATGAGTCTTTTTTCAATCCTTTGCATTTTTCTCACTTTTCAATGTGTGGCCCCATGTCTTATTTACTGCACAGTATTCAAATGTTGCTCTGAAGATGGAATCATTAATTTCCTCCTGGGCTTTACTGTGGTGCTCATTTGAATGCTTCATATACATTAATTAATATATCTCCACAACACTTCTGTGAGGGGATGATATTCCAGTTTTACAGAACGGGAGCTGAAGTATAGAAACAGACCCATCTGCCAATTCCTCCAACCAAAGGCAGGAGTTCTATAGACCAACAGAAAATAGTCTCCCTGATTCATCCCCAGAGAGAGATATTACAAATTGTACTGTCCTCTTTGCCCATGTTGAATGTAGTCAGGTCATGATCAGTAGTCCCTAGGCAACCACCAACTTCTAGTCCAGTGATCAATTCATTTTCATCTGCCATAATGAGGTCGACAATAAAATGGGGCAAGTTTGTAGCAAACAGGAGCTTAGAAGAACCTTGTGTGGTGGACTGCTGTGTTTCGGGTTTGAATGGCCTGAGGGACAGCTGTAGAAATGAGCGGATAATTAAATGCTGCCATTCTGACGTGTAGTTATTTATAGCCATGTAAAGTGGGTATAGAATGCTACAATGTGCAGAGAGTGGTTGAGAATCAGGCCTGTTGATCAGGTATTGAACTCTGTGTTTGAGAATCCAGTAAATAACAAATTAAACATCATCGGTCACAGCAAATCTGGGGTAAGTCGGCTTTCAGAAATACAGATTTGCAAGACTAAGAGAGAATAAGGATTCTGCTTTCACACTGGTGTGGTGGGGAGTAACTTAACTGAAGTCAATGGAGTTACCCCAGTGGGAGTGAGAGGAGAATTCACTCTGTATTTTAGGAGTTGTGTAATGTAGAGAGAGATGTGTAAATAATGTCATTTGTCATTGTTAACTCTGTTTTCAGTAACTAGATAGTTGTTACGTTTCCTGAAGTAGAGTTTGAATGCAGCCATAGTAGAGAAACCTGGAATAGTTGAGATTTCAAAGAATGTCTTTATTTTGTTTTACAAAGAAGGCTGCTTTGATATCTGCTCTTTGCATTTCAGTGGGAGCCAAAAGTTGATTATTTTGGTATTTAGCAGATTTTTTTTCCTCGTGTGGAGATAGATTGTCAACCGCTAGTGGTTTGAATACAGTTCATGATTCATCTCTAGCTTTTAATTCCACACAGGGTTTTTGTTTTAATCTTGCTATTCTGACTCACGCTAACGGGTGTGAAGATTTTACAGTGAGACCTGCTCTCTTAATAAAGCTTCTGCTCCTCCTGGCAATTAACTGTGTTGACAATCTGTGTGAATCTGCAGGCAGAGCGTCTAGGAGCTGGGAGTCTGGTGAAACTCCCAGAAGCCAGGCTGCAGGAACTGAACAGTAAGTGTTGGCACGGAGCCTCATACTGTTAATCGATTAGCCAAGGAACAGTTGGTGACTGTCGCATGCCACATTGTGGCCTTGCTTAGAAGCCATAGAGCTTTTTAGTTTATTGAAGATAACTTCAATATTTTTAGAAGCCAGCTGATTGGCCAAAAAAAAACCCCCAGCACAATAGCATTGTCACTGCGGTGTACAGTGCCTCTGATGCTGAAACCTGGCTGTGTCTAGCAGAGAATTGTTTTTATAGCTGAAGAGATTTGTGGTTTTACTTCTTGGGCCTGAACCAAGGCCACAAATCCAAATGTTCAGGGTGTTTAGAGTCCAGCTCTGTAACTGACTCATATCTCAGCAATAACCCAAACTAAATTCCCCACATTCAACATCAGTAATGGTGGTGGTCAGGACCATGTGGGCAGAGAAGAGCCTTCTGAATCTAGAAGGAATGCTCGTCTAGGCCCCAATCCTGCAAGGCTCTGAATTCCTACTGACTTCAGCTGGATTGTAGAGCTTCAGCACCTCACAGTGGCTGTTCAGAACTCATTTGCCAGTTTCACAGCTGACTTCACCTGTGTAATAGTCCAAATTCATAATATGGCAACAAGAATCCAAATGTCCTGGAGAATATGGTGAGTATCTTTAAATGGAGGGAATATTTCGGTTCCTTTTTTAGAAGGAGGAACCATTTAAAAATGGTCTTTAAAAACCGAAAAGGGTCCATCAGACATTCTGCGTTACTTCTGGGGCCATAGCAAAGTTATTTTTACGGGTGCTGTAAAAATGATAGGCTGTTCTAATCTGATCTCTCTGTGCCTAAAATTCATGTACATCTGAGAGCGAGATGAAAAGTGAGAATATAAAAATTGTGTAATAGAATAAGTAGGTTTTTGTCATTTTTGTACTAGTTTCCTCCTCCTGGCAGTGAAGTATTATGTAGGATGGATGATATTAGCAAACTTTATTTTCCTTCCTGGCCCAATTTAAAATCTGTCTGCTAACAAAATTCATCAGTGGCAAAGGCCTGTCTATTAGCTCTAAATGTATTTCTAACCCAACCATTTCACCAACCAAGTGCAAAAGATGGTTGGAAACCAGAACCCCTCCTGATGTACACCATTTGAAAAGATTTTATGGGCACTGGATTATAGCATTGATTCCATTACTTGCTGGACATGACAATCTATGTCAGAAATCCCTAGAGTTACAGGAATTGGCTTTATGCTTTCAATTTGGATTTATTTTTGGGAGATGGGATTTAATGTTTGGATGTGTGTCCGTCCAACACACCCACAAGTGAATATTTTCATGGTTAGCCTTTGCCTATTTTCCATATCAGGAACATAGCAGCAATTGTTTTTTAGCAATATCTTATCTCTTTTGATATCATCGCACATAACCAGAAACCTTCTTACAGATGACCAACTCACTGACACAATTTCTATGTTCCCTTTGAGCTAGAATCTTGTAACTTCATACATTCATTCATTGCTGGCCTCACTGTGGTACAATGAATGCACAGATACCTCCGTGATGAAACCAGATGGCTTGCAAAATAATCATGAAAATTAACCAATCCGGGCACAAAATCTACTCTTGCCTTTACCAGAATGGTAATACTTTGAAGCGGGAGAAAGTTATTAGCTGACTCACAAAAGTCAAAGAAAGAATTTACTCCAAGCAAGTAGGGGAGCTTAATTTTTGCAAGGCTTCTGTATTGTACTTTCTCTGCAGAATTACTCTATATTGTATTCCAGTGACCCCTGATATCTGAAGTGCTTAGCTCCATTGAAGTCACTGGAGTTCTGACAAGTTACAGGAGCTGAGGATCTGCCCTTTGGTATACAGGTCTTTCCCGATTTTTTTTTTTTTTTTTTTTTTTTTTTTTTTTGTATAGACTAATCTTAGACTCTTCAGCTACATTTTGCTAAAGAAAGTACATTGATTTTTATGGCAACTGGGCTGCCCTCCAGTGGTGATTATATCTAAATCACAGGACCTTACTCTGATCTTAGTTACAATGATGTAAATCAGGAATAACGCTGTTGAAGTCAGTGTGAGATCAGAATCAGGCCCATTGAGTAGAAGTGGCTGTTTAATTGAGAGAGAGGATGGTTCTGTGGTTAGGGATCTAATCTGGGATTTGAGATACCTGTGTTCAATTCCCTGCTATACCATAAACTTCCGGTGTGACCATGGGCAGTCACTTAGCATCTCGGTGCCCCATCTATAAAATGGGGATAATAGCACTTCCTTACCTCACAGGGCTGTTGAGTATAAATATGCTAAAGACTGCGAGGTGCTCAGATAATGTAGCCATGTACAAACGTTACCCAGGTCATCTGACCATTTCCTATGCTACCTGTCACTTCACCAATTAAACTCCTGTCGGGTCTGGTAAGACCTTTATATGATATGTAATGGCTAATTAAGTCTTGCTAAATAGCACCTGTTGAGCTAAGTAATAATATAGTTCTAAAGCCTGGTCTTACTGACATCAATAGCAAAATTCTCGTGGACTTCAGTGGGATTGGGATTTAGCCTTTACTGATGCATGAGGATTGTTTATGCAATTAATGGAAAACTACATTATGCCTACCCTGTAATTTGATATGTTTGTTCTTTCCCTGACCAAGTGAACTTGCCAAATTTAATGCACTTACTTCGGGCTTGCTGCGTCGGTACCTTCCCGGGGCCACAAGTAGCAAGCGCACGACGCTTTTGTCTCTATTCAGATTTTTTTTTTTTAATGGGTGAAAAGAACGGAGACATGGGCGGGAGTGCACTTTATCATTGTAACATCAACCCATTTAAAATATAATTGCTTCCACGGCCGTATAAACATCCACCAAGCTGTGCTGTTAGCTGGCACTGTCAGACTCCGAGGCTGCTGTTCCTTGCCACTTCTCGAACTATAAACAGGAGAGGATAGCGTTGCTGTTGCCAGACTCTTGTTTATGACTGCATCTGACAGAAGGGTTTTAGCTCCACAGAAATGGACTTTTGAGAATCAGCTTTAAGAATATTATGGCGGAAAATGAATAGTCTGACAGCAAAGCAACTGTCTTTGATGGCTTTAGCTTTGTGCTTTATTTCATTTTGAGCCATTGCTTGCTGTAATCTCATTAGTTTGACAAGCTGAAAGTTCACGAACAAAAAGCTTGGCTAACTCTCTTGCACCAAACCCTTCTATCGGCCCTGGATTTTTAAAATGGATCTTGAAAGAATAGCCCCTCATTAATACTAAAGCCTGAGGGCTCAGTTGTGCCTTATGGGCACAGATCTGGGTTGGGGGCAAGGTGGAGGTGCACTCTTCAGCGGGATCTGTGGGCTGCCTGGTACACAGGGGAACACAGCTGCTATGCTGCAGCGTGCGTGTACAATGCACATCCAGCCCAGGCTCTGACTCAGGGTTGAGCCCAAGCCCCACTTCCATCTAGACACAAATTAATCTGAATTGGGTCAGCGAGCACACAGGACCTGGGTCCTAGGATCCTGCGAGGGGGATGGGCCAGAGCCCAAGTCTCACTGAGAGTCTGGGCCAAGCCCTATTATTTTGCAGTGCGATTGCAGATCAAGCCACAGAGCTGTCAGAAGGTCTGCATAGTGCAGTATGGAGTGTTAGCATGGCTGTGGGTATGTCTACTCTGCAGTGTAAGCCCAGGGTTCAAACTTGGGCTCAAGCCTATCCCACCCCCTTTCTGTCTGCACACTAATCCAGGGCTCACCTTAGGGTCCCAGGATCCCACAAGGGTGGAGGATCTGAGTTTGAGTCAAGCCAGGACCCAGGGTTCAAGCCCTACTGCTTTGGAGTTTGTAGCCACAACTCCACTGGACATATGCTCTGGGAGTCTACCAAAAGAATCCCACAGGCCAACTTTCTTTGCCCTCTGGACAGTCAAGATTGGTGGACAGGCAAGTTTTTCCACACTGCACCGTGAACAAAGGGCAAGAGCGGCTATATGTTTGTGGTGCTAGGAAGTTAAACTCAGACCTGCTTAATGCAGTGTAGGCACTGGAGCCCCAGGCTGGGACCAAAAATTCCTAACCTGGGGTACCAATGAGACACTCAGGCCCTAGGTTAACAAACTCTGCTCACTCAAGTTCTACTAACCCTGGTCTCACAGTGCAGTGTGGACATATCCTCTGAGACCTGAGTCCAGGAGTTGTAGATACAGGTTTACAATACAGTGTGGACATTCACACGCAGGCTTGGGAACATCAACTCCACAAGCCTAGGTCCCCCAGACCCAGGTTTACAATGCAGCATAGACATACCCACAAAGGCCCCAAGTGCTAAATGCTAAGTGCATTGCTGAATTGGTGCGTAAGTCCATTAGCAGTGTTCACCTCATGCTCAGGGGAACGCTAGAGCTGCAGTTGTGCTTTCGGTATATAGTGCAGAAATATCCATTTGTTTGTCATTAGGAAGAACAATGAGTGTAAGATTTCCGATACCCTTAACTGTTCATTGTCTGGGTTTTAAGTGCAGGGTATTGCATAAGTACATTGCTGCCACTTAACTGGCATTTGAAACAAAATGTGTTTTTGTTTTGTTTTTTAAATGGTCATTTTCATGTAGAGATGCCAAAGTGCTTTACAAAAGCAGGTCAGTTCCATTATCTCAATTTTACCAAAGCATAGAGAGGTAAACTGACTTGCCCAAAGTTTAAGTTTGTCATAGCTGACAATAAAACTCCTGACTCCCAGTCCTGTGCCCTACATGCTGATCGATGCTGCCCACCTTTACAATGTAACTGCAAACAAATTAGATCAGGTATGAGGTTAACTCTGAATGGCAGTGTCTTACACAGAGCAATCCTTCCCAGAAATCAACAGCAAACAAAAATAAGATAAGATGTAAGTTTAAGGAAAGGAATGCAGAAAGGTCCTTCCCAGACCTTGCCAGAAATCGGCAAGTTTCTGGAAACTCAACTTAAAGTAAACCACTTAGGTGGCCTTAACTTATACTACTCAAATTAACACACTTAAAGCATCACTTCTGACCCCGCAATTGAGCGTATCACTGTGGCATTGTGTGAAAGAACTGAATGTTGCAAGTGAAGAACAAGCAAAGGACACAAAGAGCACTTTATTGAAACACAAGACACAGAGGGACATGTTCTGCCCTGCTTTAAGGCAGCTTTGCACTGCCCTGCTCATGCATCACTGTCCTGAAGCTGCCTCAGCCAGCCACAGGAAGATCATCACCATGTAGAGCGGGATCTCAGGGGTACAAAGTCACAATATTGATTCCAGCATCGGCCTCTCTGTGGTCAATGCTGATGGCGTGGCTGGGGTTTCCCAGCTCATTTGCTCCATGGCTGATTGAACGGTCCTGTGTGAGATAGTGTCATGTATTAGTTAATGTGTATGAGTAGTACTGCCCATTTTTTTTGTGTGGAAATAAGACCTACTAAGTAGGTCAGAAAGTGGGTATTTTCCCTTGAAAATTTTGATTTAAAAAAAAAATCAATAACTGTAATATTTTCATTTTGAAATGTTGCTATAGTGCCCGGTGGGAGTTGTAGTTCAGGCACTTCATACTTCTATTCTTCTCTATAGGCAAGGTTCCCTAGTAGGATTACCTCTCCCACGATGCATCTCTTTCTTCCCTTTGGGTCAGGGGAAGTCAGAGATCGTGGTAGTTGCACAGCCATGGTGCATTATAGGAGATGAAGTCTGGCTGGGAGCCTGACCCATGGAAGGAAATGGAAGCATGAGACATTCACACTACTGTTCCCATGGGGAAATATGGTGGCATTGCAGAATCTAAAGATTTTGGTTTTGGACATTTAGGCTTTCAACCGTTGTTTGTTTATTGGGTTTAGTGTACAGGTGATGGTGGTGGCTTGTGATTTACAGGAAGTCAGTTTAAATTATTTCATGGACCCTTCTGGCCTTAAACTCTGTGACCTTTTGTGAAAAATTTTGTTTAGTCAGAAAGCTGAATTTTCCATTGAAAAACTGTTTTGACAGAAAATCTTCAACTAACCTCACTACTACATCTCATGAATTGAGCTGGGCAAAAACAAGGAAAAAGATTTTGCAAAAATAAATAAATTCCAAGTTGTTTCTATTTCACAGGTTTGACTTTGAAATAGACCCATTTCCTATTTTTTTCATGAAATTTTCTCCAATATGGGTTACCTGAAATTTCGCATTTACTGAAAACTAGCATTTCTGACTAAAAATCAGGCTTTAGTAAATCAAAAATTATGAAAACTTATTTGGCAAATGACTTTGATAAAAAGTTCAGTTAAAATATATTGCAGACAATTTCACCAAAATGAGTATTTTGATAATGTTGATTATTTTTTTCATGATTTTAAAAAAAGACACTTGTCCATGGAAAAACTTTGTGTACAGAAAATTTCAACCAACTCTTCTAAAGAATATTCTCCTTTAACTGAAGTAGTAGAGGCCTGTGTTTTATTGAATGGAAGGCCCTGAGTGTAACCAGTGCTGCAGTCCTGTGAAAATCAAATTGACCATTGATGGTGGCCATGTAATCTGGTGCCCACAGGCTGGGTGGAATATTGCACATTAACTAGGACTGTCAAGTGATTAAAAAAATTAATCGTGCAATTAATTGCACTGTTAAACGATAATAGAATACCCTTTATTTAAATATTTTTGGATTTTTTTCTGTTTTTAACTATATTGATTTCAATACGACACAGAATGTAAAGTGTACAGTGCTCACTTTATATTTTTGATTACAAATATTTGCACTGTAAAAAACAAAATAAATAGTATTGTTCAGCTCACCTAATAAACGTACTGTAGTGCAATCTCTTTATCGTGAAAGTTGAACTTACAAATGTAGAATTAGGTACAAAAAATACCTGCATTCAAAAATAAAACCATGTAAAACTTTGGAGCCTATAAATCCACTCAGTCTTATTTCTTGTTCAGCCAATCACTCGGACAAACAAGTTTGTTTACATTTGCAGGAGATAATCCTGCCTGCTTTTTGTTCACAATGTCACCTGAAATTGAAAACAAGCATTCTCATGGCACTGTTGCAGCTGGTGTAACAAGATATTTACATGCCAGATGTGCTAAAGATTCATATGTCCCTTGATGCTTCATCCACCATTCCAGAGGACATGCTTCCATACTGATGACAGGTTCTGCTCAATAACAGTCCAAAGTAGTGTGGACCAACGCATGTTCATTTTCAAAATCTGAGTCAGATGCCACCAGCAGAAGGTTGATTTTCTTTTTTGGTGTTTTGGGTTCTGTGGTTTCTGCATCAAAGTGTTGCTTTTTAAAGACTTTTGAAAGCATGCTCCACCCTTCTTCCCTCTCCGATTTTGGAAGGCACTTCAGATTCTTAAACTTTGGGTCAAATGCTGTAGCTGTCTTTAGAAATCTCACATTGGTATCTTCTTTTCAATTCTGCAGTTTTGAAAGTGTTCTTAAAACGTACAGCATGGGCTGAGTCATCATTCAAGATTGTTATAAAATGAAATATATGGCAGAATGCGGGTAAAACAGAGCCGGAGACGTACAGTTCTCCCCTAGGAGTTCAGTCACAAATTTAATTAACGCATTTTTTTTTTAATGAGTGTCATCAGCATGGAAGCATGTCCTCTGGAATGGTGGCCAAAGCATGAAGGAGCATACGAAAACAGATGTAGTGAAAAAAATAAATTGTTCATCACGATTTGTGGCGGACTTCTCTGAACTGGAATGCTCTTTTTAAAGCTTCCACTTAATTGAGGCAATGAGGAATGGAATTTCAGGGTGAACTAACACATGGAGTTTCATTCAATTAGTTCTTAACAGGGCCCTTGCAGGCAGCTGGGAACTAATTCCTCTTATGCCACCCTCCTTGCTAACCCTAACGCTGCTGGGGCATGGTCGAAGCTACAACATTTTTTGGGCATAGCTATGTTGGCTAGGAGTGTGGAAAAAATTGCCCCCCCCCCCAGCCTCCAGCCCCAACTGACATAGCTATGCCTACTTCTGGTGTAGAAGACCTGTACGAACAGAAGAGTGCTTCTGTGGACTTAGCTAATGTAATCTGATAAGGTGGTACAGCTATGGAGGCAGAACTCATTTTGCTGTCATAGACTGCATCTAGCTATATTAGCCCTTGCTTGTCTCCTTTCTTTTCCCTCTTCTAGTTCAGAGCAGTTTATGCAGAGCACTACTTACTTGTACGGGTGCTTTCCTACCACTTGATGATGAGACGTTCCTTACACACAACAGTTTGCAGTATGATGTGGAGGGCATGCAGACTGCAAGCTCGGTAGAGAATGGTTACTGGAGCATTTTAGCAGTTTCTACACTTAGCCAGCAAAGGGAATAAGTGAATAACTATTCAAATGCGCTGAGCCAGCACACTTATAAATATGCATTGCAAGAGGCAACAGTATTGATCGTGCCAGAAATGATTTAGCAGGGGTTTGTGTTGCTCTGGTCATTAGGAAAAATATTACAAAGGAATGAAAAACATATCCAAAATTCCTTCTGCTAGATCATAGGGATGTGCCAAGTAAATATTAAGAATGAGTGAGCTACAAAATGTAATGGATAATTCTCTGTTAGTAGCTAGAAATTGGCTTACACTGGCCTGGTGTTTACTACATTAGCTTTGAGCTTTGTAGAATTTAGGGATTTGTGGATTTTAAGGCCAGATGGGAGCATTAAATGTCTAATATAACACAAATCTTAGAATGTCACCCATTACTCCTGTACTTAGCCCAATCACTTGTAAGGTGTAACGGGACCACTTCAATGAGCTTTGGATCAGGCCTTTTGTTATTAATTGCTTTATTAATAAGCAGTCCACTGGCACTTTTCCTCCTGTTTATTCTGAGCATATTGCAAGACAAACTCATTATAGGATTTAAATAACTTAACTAAGGGCCCAATTCTGTTACACTGACACTGAGTAGCACCTTTCTACACACACAGTTCCAATGAAAGCTAGGGTACTAGAGGAGTAAGATTCTACTCACGGTAAGTATGGGCATAAAAATCTAGCCCAATACGTGTTATAAATAGGCAGTGTCGATAAGGTATATAATATAATTTGTAAACTATGATAATATGGATGTACTAGGCTGTTTCTAGTAAAGAAACAAACAAAATATGGTCTGATGCAGCAAAGAGCCATAAATTTCTGGTGTGACATCAAAAGCATGATTATACTTTCCATTGTTAAGCTTTCATGCCTGTTAACTGCACTAAGAATCTGAAATAAGCTAGCAATAGGAACCAGAATGAAACTAGTATCTGATAACTAAGATATGGCCTTTGACACTTAACAAACAAAATGACAGGTTTCAGAGTAGCAGCCGTGTTAGTCTGTATTCGCAAAAAGAAAAGGAGTATTTGTGGCACCTTAGAGACTAACAAATTTATTAGAGCATAAGCTTTCGTGAGCTACAGCTCACTTCATCGGATGCATTTGGTGGAAAAAACAGAGGGGAGATTGATATACACACACAGAGAACATGAAACAATGGGTTTATCATACACACTGTAAGGAGAGTGATCACTTAAGATAAGCCATCACCAGCAGCAGGGGGGGGAAAGGAGGAAAACCTTTCATGGTGACAAGCAAGGTAGGCTATTTCCAGCAGTTAACAAGAATATCTGAGGAACAGTGGGGGATGCGGTGGGGTGGGGTGGGGGGGGGAGAAATAACATGGGGAAATAGTTTTACTTTGTGAAATGACTCATCCATTCCCAGTCTCTATTCAAGCCTAAGTTAATTGTATCCAGTTTGCAAATTAATTCCAATTCAGCAGTCTCTCGTTGGAGTCTGTTTTTGAAGCTTTTTTGTTGAAGTATAGCCACTCTAGGTCTGTGATCGAGTGACCAGAGAGATTGAAGTGTTCTCCAACTGGTTTTTGAATGTGATAATTCTTGACTTCTGATTTGTGTCCATTCATTCTTTTACGTAGAGACTGTCCAGTTTGACCAATGTACATGGCAGAGGGGCATTGCTGGCACATGATGGCATATATCACATTGGTAGATGCGCAGGTGAATGAGCCTTTGATAGTGTGGCTGATGTGATTAGGCCCTATGATGGTGTCCCCTGAATAGATATGTGGACAGAGTTGGCAACGGGCTTTGTTGCAAGGATAGGTTCCTGGGTTAGTGGTTCTGTTGTGTGGTGTGTGGTTGCTGGTGAGTATTTGCTTCAGATTGGGGGGCTGTCTGTAAGCAAGGACTGGCCTGTCTCCCAAGATCTGTGAGAGTGATGGGTTGTCCTTCAGGATAGGTTGTAGATCCTTTATAATAAGCGATGGTCACATAAACACCACCCTATATCGGAAACCTACTGACCGCTATTCCTACCTACATGCCTCCAGCTTTCATCCAGATCATACCACACGATCCATTGTCTACAGCCAAGCTCTACAATATAACCGCATTTGCTCCAACCCCTCAGACAGAGACAAACACCTACAAGATCTCTATCATGCATTCCTACAACTACAATACCCACCTGCTGAAGTGAAGAAATAGATTGACAGAGCCAGAAGAGTACCCAGAAGTCACCTACTACAGGACAGGCCTAACAAAGAAAACAACAGAACGCCACTAGCCATCACCTTCAGCCCCCAACTAAAACCTCTCCAACGCATCATCAAGGATCTACAACCTATCCTGAAGGACAACCCGTCACTCTCACAGATCTTGGGAGTCAGGCCAGTCCTTGCTTACAGACAGCCCCCCAACCTGAAGCAAATACTCACCAGCAACCACACACCACACAACAGAACCACTAACCCAGGAACCTATCCTTGCAACAAAGCCCGTTGCCAACTCTGTCCACATATCTATTCAGGGGATACCATCACAGGGCCTAATCACATCAGCCACACTATCAAAGGCTCATTCACCTGCGCATCTACCAATGTGATATATGCCATCATGTGCCAGCAATGCCCCTCTGCCATGTACATTGGCCAAACTGGACAGTCTCTACGTAAAAGAATGAATGGACACAAATCAGACGTCAAGAATTATAACATTCAAAAACCAGTCGGAGAACACTTCAATCTCTCTGGTCACTCGATTACAGACCTAAGAGTGGCTATCCTTCAAAAAAGCTTCAAAAACAGACTCCAACGAGAGACTGCTGAATTGGAATTAATTTGCAAACTGGATACAATTAATTTAGGCTTGAATAGAGACTGGGAATGGATGAGTCATTACACAAAGTAAAACTATTGCCCTATGTTATTTCTCCCCCACCCCCCACTGTTCCTCAGATACTCTTGTTAACTGCTGGAAATAGCCTACCTTGCTTGTCACCATGAAAGGTTTTCCTCCTTCTCCCCTCCCCCTCCCCCCGCTGCTGGTGATGGCTTATCTTAAGTGATCACTCTCCTTACAGTGTGTATGATAAACCCATTGTTTCATGTTCTCTGTGTGTGTATATCAATCTCCCCTCTGTTTTTTCCACCAAATGCATCCGATGAAGTGAGCTGTAGCTCACGAAAGCTTATGCTCTAATAAATTTGTTAGTCTCTAAGGTGCCACAAGTACTCCTTTTCTTTTAGCAAACAAAGCCACTCTGTGCTCCTAAAAAGGTTAAATGGCTTTCATTTAAAACAATGGCACTTGAGCTAGACATTCTTTAACTAGAACAATAAATTCTATTTTCTCCTATTTCTCAGTTCTCATGGTATATATTTTCAGGAGTGTTAACAGAAGATTTTGAATGATCATTGATAAATGTTATGCTGGATATAAGCCATGTGCTTTATATGACGGATACAGCTGGCTCTGATTCAGGTGAAGATCATGAATGATTTACTAGATTGGTATAAGTGGAGTAAGTAATTCTTTCATCTTGATCACTTTCTCCCTGAAGCCAAAAATCTTGCATGCAGCGGCAGCTTTGTAAAAATAGTGTGATGGCCAACAAGGATAGGAGAGGCTTAGAGGAGACTTGCTCAAATAGATTTAATTTGGGGCCTAAAGAGAGACAATCTCTCTCTCTCTTTGACTTTTTTTGACTTTTATTCCCTGGGTATGCAGGGAATTGTTAGAAATCAGAGCTAGCTGCCCAGAATGCTAATGTCTCTGCATTGATAAGGCTGCGAGATGTTTTAATTAGGAAGGGGATGCAGAGACTCACAGGAACATATTTACTAGTGTAATTCAAACCCATCAGGAGGAATCCTGAGGGGCAATAGCATGAGGAAAAAAATACCATGTATTGCTCTGGGAAGATGTAGCCAAGTTCACAGGCACAAATGTAAAATGCACAGAGGAAATGCAAGGAAACACTCTACTCTCTTCTGACTGGACCATAAATTCCTTAGGCTTAAAACGTTGGCTGCTCTGAATGAGATTAGACATCAGCTCCTATGGCAACACTGTTATGAAAAATGGATCTAAACATCCATTTTCTCTTTTATCATTTAAACTTCAGGAATGACCTGAGCAAAACCACAAGTCCAGTCCCAGACTCCCACATTAATAATGTCTGCCATGCAGGAGTGGGTCTCTGATGTGCTTTCTGGAGAAACAACAAACAACCCCTTCTGAAATGTATAAGTTGGCTGCACTTCTGACAGACCGACCCTCAAATGCAACTTGCATGCTCAAATAAGTTTACTAAAGTGTTGCTATTGTGATGGGGCAAGGCCAGATGGCTGTGGAAGAGTAGTCTTATTGGGATCCGGGAAGTGGGCGGGCGAAGCCCGTCCACTGCTAAAGGGTCCCCCCCAGCCTAAAAAGGGGATCCACAGGACCTAAATACCCAAAAAATTCCAGGGGACAACTAATAAAATAACAGGGACAGGAGTGTGGTCAAAGGGTCAAAAGAAGGGAACCGGACGGGGACACCGAGCAGAGAACCCCGGACAGAGCCCACTGCTCCTCAAAGGCGTCAAGGGAGTCGGAGGATGCCGCCCAGAGGAACTCTGCCCGGATACGTGAACGGACCGAGGATCGGAAATAGGCCCCACAGTCACAGGAGACTCCATCGGCCAACCTCCTCACTCTGGTTTTGTAGATGGCCATTTTAGCTAGGGCCAGGAGGAGGTTGACCAGGAGATCCCGGGACTTTGTGGGGCCACGGATAGGGAGTGCATAAATGAGAAGGTGAGGGGAGAAGTGCAACCAAAAACGTAATAAGATATTGGTGAGGAGCCGGAATAGGGGCTGCAGCCTGGCACACTCCAGGTAGACATGTGCCAGGGTATCCCTCACGCCGCAAAAGGGGCAGGTGTCTGGGATTGTGGTGAACCGCGCCAAGTACACGCCCGTGCTCACGGCTCCGTGAAGGAGCCGCCAACTGACATCCCCGGCGGGCTTTGGGACTAAGATGGAATATAGGCTGGCCCACCGGGGCTCTTCACCCTCCAAAGGTGGCAGGAGGTCCCGCCATTTTGTATCGGGGCGGGACACGAGGGTGCGGGCGTGAAGGGTGTGAAGCACAAGCGTGTAGAGATGTTTTCTTGGCGCGGTTTGAAAACAGACCGGCTGCATCTTGTGCAGCCGGCTTCTAGTGAAGGAGTGAAGGGATCGGTTGGGTCCACGGGGCAGGGGTCCAATTAAAAGGTCCGGCGGGCCTGGGGTAGTGGGTGGGCGGGGTGTGCCCTCGTGCAGGACCCGGTCGAGATAAACCCGAGCAGCGGGCGGCAAAGCGGTCTTCACCTCCTGAAGTATGCGTCGGGGAGTACAAGGTCTGGAAAGCCCCATGCGCTGAGCGAAGGTTAGGGGATCCAGCCAGTCTCCCCGGTCATAGTCCAGGAGGTCTCCGATTCTTGTGACCTCTGCCAGGACCAACCTCTGGCGCACCGAGCGGGACTCCGCCACCTGCAAACGGAGCTGGGGGTTGTGTAGCAGGGGCTCCGCGAGGAGATCTGCCCCCTCGGTGGCCGCCACGGACCTGCTCTTTGTAAAGAGTTTCCAGGTCCGGAGGAGGTCCTGGTAGAAGACCGGCAGCCCGGAGAGGTCTCGCGGAAGACCTCTCGGATGGAGATAAAGGAGCTGTCGGTCGTATCGGAGCCCTCGGAAGCGGCGCAGGAAGGCGTGCGCCAGTATGCTCCACGCCGGACTACCTGCACCATAAAGGAGCCTCTGCAGGGTCTGGAGGCGGAAGACATGGACCTGAGTAAGCAGACATTTGAGGCCCTGCCCTCCCTCCTCCACAGGTAGATGGAGAACCCCGGCAGGGACCCAGTGCAGTCCTGACCAAAAGAACTCCAGAATCGATGTCCGCAGGTTGGTCAGGAAAGCCGGGGCTGGGACCAGGGTGTTGAGCCGGTACCAAAGCATGGACAGGATTAGTTGATTAAGCACTAACGCTCTCCCTCGAAGGGAGAGGCACCGGAGTAGTCCTGTCCATTTCCGGAGCCGCTCTATCACCCCGCCCTCTAAATTCTGCCAGTTCTCCGGCGGAGAGGGATGCGTGGCAGAAAGGTAAACGCCCAGATAGAGCAGCGGACCCGTGCTCCACCGGATGGCTTGAAGCGTGGGTGGGCGGGGGCTCGCCTGCCGCCAGTCCCCTACCACCAAGCCAGAGCTCTTGACCCAGTTGACCCGCGCAGAGGAGGCTGCTGAATAGATGGCCTGGCAAGCCTCCACTCGCACCAAGTCGCCCGGGTCCTGGACCATGAGGAGCACGTCATCAGCGTACGCCGACAGGACCAGCCGCAGCTCCGGCTCCCTCAGCACCAACCCTGTCAACCTCATTCGGAGGAGACAGAGGAAGGGCTCGATCGCCAGAGCGTAGAGCTGGCCTGAGAGGGGGCACCCCTGCCGTACTCCTCGCCCGAAGTTCGGTCAGGGTCCAGTTGAGTCTTACCAGACACTCTGCGGAAGCGTACAGCACCCGGAGAAAGTTCACAAACCTGGGTCCAAAGCCAAACGCCTGCAGAGTGCTCAGGAGATACCTGTGATCCATCCTGTCGAACGCCTTCTCTTGATCTAAGGACAGGAGGGCGAAGGACAGACCATCCCTACACCCAAGTTCCAATAGGTCCCGGACCAGATATAGGTTGTCGAAGATACTGCGGCCCGGGACGGTGTAGGTCTGGTCTGGGTGGACCACGTCCGCCAGCACGGACCCTAGCCTCAGGGAGATGGCTTTTGCCACGATTTTGTAGTCCGTGCTGAGGAGCGAGACGGGACGCCAATTTCGTAAATCGCGGAGGTCCCCCTTCTTCGGCAATAAGGCGAGCACGGCTCGCCTGCACGAAAGAGGGAGGACCCCGCTCTGCAAAGACTCGGCCCACACGGTGACGAGGTGTGGGCCCAGGATGTCCCAGAACACGCGGTAGAACTCCACGGTCAGCCCGTCCATGCCCGGAGATTTATTGGTGGGCATGCGACGGAGGGCTTCCGAGAACTCGGCCAGAGTGAGAGGCAGCTCTAGCCGGTCTCGGTCGCCCACGCTGACCGTCGGGAGCTCCTCCCACAGCACTCTGCAAGCGTTAGGATCGGTCGGCTCCGGGGAGAAAAGGCTTGCGTAGAAGGCTCTCGCCCTCTCGCACATCTCCACCGGATCCGTGAGGGGGGTGCCATCCTCAGTCAGTAGGCATATGATATGTTTCTTAGCCCCCCTCTTTTTTTCCAGGGCGTAGAAGAAGCGGGAGCCGCAATCCATCTCCCGAAGGAGACGGATGCGGGATCGAACAAAGGCACCCCGGGCCCGATGGTCCTCGAGGCTCCGGAGCTCCTCCCGCTTCTCCCGGCACGCTCCGCAGAGGGGTGGATCCTCGGGGCTGGCGGCCAGACTCTAAGACCTCCCGTTCCAACTGCTCTATCGCTGCATCCCTCCGTCGGCTGGTGCCCCGGGTGTAGTCACGGCAGAAGAGCCGGGCGCGCACCTTCCCTACGTCCCACCACCGCCGTGCCGAGGGAAAGGCACGCCGCTGCCCTCGCCAGGCCAGCCAGAACTCCCGGAAGGACGCCACGAAGCCCGCATCCTCCAGCAAGCTGTTGTTAAAATGCCAATAGGCCGGCCCCGGCCTCTCCGCGCAGAGGGAGGCTGTCACGGTGGCTATGTGATGGTCAGAAAATGGGGCCGGCCGGATGCTGGAGGAGTGGGCTCGTGTAAGATGAAAGCGTGATAAATAAATGCGGTCCAACCGGGAGTGGCGCGACCGATGGGCCTCCACCCGGACAAAGGTGAACGTGGAAGTGTCATCCGGGTGGTGGTCGCGCCAGACGTCCACCAGGGAGTGGTGTTCGACTATCTCCTGGAGGACGGCCACGGCGGCCGGGCTCTGCTCGGTTCCCGAGCGGTCCCGTTCCTCAAGGGTGATGTTAAAGTCCCCTCCCAGGACCAGGCACTCCTGAGGATCCAAGGTGCCGAGGAAGGCGGATGCCTGCTGATAGAATTGCAGCCGCTCTGGGCTCGCTGCTGGGGCATAGATGTTGACGAGGTTGACTACGAGCCCCTCCATTTGGACCCGGAGGTGCAGCAAGCGACCCGGCACAGCCTCGGCGACCCCCAGCACCTCGGGCCGTAGGTCGGGGGAGAACAGGGTCGCCACTCCACCCGTATGAACTGTGAGGTGGCTAAAGTAGACCCTGTCTCCCCAATCCAGCCGCCAGCTGGCTTCGGCGGTCGGATCCGTATGGGTCTCCTGCAGGAAAACCACAGAGTACCTCCCCTCTCGAAGGAAGGAGAGCACCTGGGACCTGCGGAGACCCATCTTACAGCCACGGGTGTTCAATGTTGCGATGGTAAAGGGTGCCATGAGGAGGGCTGGGGGGGATCCTCGCCAGCAGGAATGCTCGTGGCTCCCGGCGGGCCGCGTAGCAGTCCGTGACCCACCCCGTAGGTGAGTAAGGAGTCACGGAAGTGGCGGACCCGCTGGTAGGCCGCGGCGCCCTGTCTCCCGGTCCTTTTCCCCTCCCCCATGAGGGCCCTTGCGGCCCGGAGGATTTGATTAAAGTCCCCCCATCGCTGGAGGGCAAGCTGGACTTTGTTGCGGGAGCCACGGACGTCTTCTAGGAACTCCCGCAACTCCTCTCGCAGCGCATGGGGGGCTGGGGTTATGGTCTGGTTGCTTCCCGATGGGGCCCTTGGTACAACCCCCTGGCCCAGCGGGACGGGCAGACAGGGTGCGGACCCCCGACGGGGCTCTTGATGGGTTGACCTGAATGCTGGGGCGATAGGGGGTGGCGGAGGGAGGATAGCAGCCCCTGGTGGGTCGGGACGGGCAAACACAAAGGCCATTCCCTGGGAGTCATCTGTTGGAAAGGGGAAGGAGACTGTCCCAGGGGTGGCAATAATATCTCGGGAGGTGGGCGGGAGAAGGGCAGGGGCAGGGGTAGAGGTGAGATTCTGGGTCAGGAGAGGGCTCTCACCGATGCCGGGCGCAAGCTGTCTGGTGGATTTGGCAGCCACGGCATCAGGAGGTGGACTTTCTTCTGTAGGGTCCTCTCCCGGAAAGGAGGTCGAATGCTCCTCACCAGCGAGGGATGCCCCTGGTGGCTCAGGTTCCAGCCGCGTGGCACTGGCCGTCGCCTCAACTGGCTTGGTGGCTCTCAGCAGGGTGCCTTCTGCAGCCGGGTTGATGGAGGAGTCCAGGGGCTCCTCGGAGGTGGGAGCAGAAGAAACGGTTATGGGGAGGGAGTATGGGGAAAAGGGGGCTGGAAAGAAGTCGCCCAGATCGAGGCCCGCTGGCATAGGATCATCCTCCCCTTGGGTGACCGGGGTCAGACCCAGGGCCTCGATCTCCTCATATATAGAGGGGAAATTGTTTTCCGCTACCCCGGGATTCTCCCCGCCGGCAGCTGACGCGATGGTTACTTCGGTGCACACTGGGGTTTCAAATGGTCCCTCGGGGGTCTTGGAGGGGAGGGACTCCCGTGGAGGGGAGATACCGCCTTCCAGTGCTGCCACGTCTTCCCCAGCCGGATCTGGTGGGTGGAACACACCCATGGGTAGAGCGGAAGGCTCAGCATCGGTGCCCCCCTTCCTGGTCTTCCGGGGGGCCTCCGCGTCAGATGGGAGGAGCGGAGCTCGAGCCTTCCGCTTGCCCCGCTTCCCCTGGATTAGGGCCCAGCCCTCCATGGCATCATCTGGGGGCTGGCTAGCAGGGGTTGTGGCAGGGGGCAGAGGCGATGGCTCAGGGACTCGAGGGGGTAACGGTGGGGCAGCACAAGGGAGGGAAGATTCCCCTTGGGGCGGGCCCTCTCCCATACTTGGCGGTGTCCCTGTCGCACCCTCCTCCACAGGCCCCGCCAGATTGCAAGCAGCGGGGGCGGGGTTCTCCCGCTCGTCTGGGCATAGTGGGGGAGGTGCCCCTTGGGCCTGAGCGGGAGCAATGGTGGATTGTGAAGGAGGAGGGGCGGTTTCGGGTGCCGGGCAGCCAGGGGCGTCGGAGATGACGGGGCCGGTGTCCTGCCGGGGCTCGGGTGTCCTGGATGCCCCTCCTTCCCGGGCCAGGGGGCAGTCCCTCCGGACGTGCCCCATCGCCCGGCAGAGGTAGCACCGGGCCTCCCCGGTGGAATAATGCACCCTGTAAGGGGTCCCCTGGTAGGGGACTAGGAAGGACCCCTCCAGCGCCTCCCCGTCGCGCGCCGCTGGCGGCAGTTGAAGCTGCACTTGCCGGCGGAAGGAGAGGACGTGACGGAGGGCGGGGTCTTTGCAGCCCAACGGGAGAGGGCTGATGACAGAGATGGGCTTCCCCAAGGTAGAAAGGGCGGGTAAGAGGGCGGCATTGGGGAGAAAGGGAGGGACGGAGGTCAGGACCAGGCGGACGCCCAGGTCCTCTAGCGGCTCTAAGGGGACGAACACGCCCCCCACCGCCAGGCCCTTCTCCACCGCCTCCTGGGCGGCGGCCTCCGATGCTAGGAAGAAGACGACCTTGCCATACATTTTGGAGGCCGCCACAATGGCCGTGGGCCCCACCACCCTCGCCAATGCCCGCACATAGGTCTCCACGTGGGGTGAGGCGGGCACCAGGAGGCAACGGACGCCGTGCTTCCTGGTCATGGTGGGAAAGGGGCCCCGGCCGCTATAGATGGTAGCGGAGGCGGTGGGCTGGAGAAATGATGTAGCGGCAGGCGGGGGGGCTGCCGCCACCTGGGCGTATGCTCTGGGGGCCGGGGGAGGGACACCTGCAGAGCTGGTGGAGGGAACAGCGGGGAGGGGCGCCCCAGCTGGAGATGGGGCCGGGGCATTGGGGGCAGCCCCTGCCATGGAGGGCCTGGTCTTTTTAGCGGGGCCCTTCCCCTTCTTCTTCCCCTGGCCCTTCCCGCCGGCTGGGAGGACTCCCCCCAAATCTGAGGGGGTGAGAGACGTGGCAGCAGTGGAGGTCACCCCGGTGCCCGTCGCTGCTGGTGCCCCAGCGGGGGCGATGGCAGATGGTTTGGCAGCGGACGTAGAAGCTTGGGGGGGTGACAGAGGGGCAGGCGGGGGTGGGGGGAGCTCGGGCTACTGGAGAGGTCTCACCCGTCTCATCCCCCGCCATCATGAGCAAGGAGGAAAGGGAGGACATCAAAAGGAGGAGGGGAGAGGGGAAGCAGGTCGACCACTCCTCCCCGCTAGGCTGCAGGCAGGGGAGGAGGGCGCCAAAAGGGGTGGGCTGGACGGGGGGCAATCAGGGGTTAGGGGTCAGTCACCGACACAAGGTGGAAATTCCGGCTCCTCTTGGTGCACTATGTGGGGGGGGGATTCAACAACATTGAAGGTGCAGTGAAGAGGGTTGCAACTGAAATGGGGAGTTGCACAAGTGCATGGGAGGGGGCATGGGCACATGGAGCGAGGGGCTAAGCGGTCTGGGGGTAGAACAGGGAAACCAAGGGGCTAGCTTCAGAGGCTCGGGCGGGGCAAACAAACAAAGGCTGCAGAAGGAAATGGGCGGGGCAGGTAAACAAACTGAAGCTAGTAAGGGGGGCTGGAGTAAAAGAGGAGGCAAAGCAAGTGGCAAATGGGGCAGGTAGTAAAAGGCAAAGCTGGGGGTTAGGCAGTCCGGGGGGGGCACATGTGCCCATGTGCACTTGCACAAGTCTTTTTTTAGCTTGCTGCTGCTTCTGGCCCAAATGGTGGAAATAGGGCGTGGCAAGCCAAGCAAGCAGCTGAGTCCAGAGGCAGGAGCTGAGGCAGATGGTATACAGCCAGTGGGGGTGGTGGAGGGGGCAGCGGTGGTGGTAACAGTGGTGGGGGTTGGGGGGGACACACAGATGGATCAGGGGGCAGCTCCACGCCACACCCCCCGTGTCCCTACAAACACAGTCAAAACCCCCACCGCAAGAGCACAGTTTGAAATTACTCAGTCTTAGGTCCCCTCCACGGTGGTCTGCAAAGTCTCTAGGTGCTGCCCCACTGGCAGATGATCCTCTTCTTCTCCTCCTCGGGCTTCAGCAGCTCCAGGCAGCGGCCTCTGCAGCAGCAGCAGCTCCAGGAACTCCAGGTGGTGGTCCAGGCAGGCAGAAAGGACCCCTCTCAGGTGGTGGTGGTGGTGGTGGTATCCACAACTGCAGTGGCTGGGGTCCCTCACTCCTCCTCTCTGGGGAGTGGGCTAGCAGCCCCCCCCCCTCAGGGCTGCAGTTGGAGCAGTAGCAGTACCCAAGAGTGGGGGGTCCAGCAGCCAAATAGCAGAGAATGGGGGTGTCTGGCCCAGCCAGGGGAGCAGCTGGAGCAGCAGGGAGAGCTTAGGGCCTAGCAGCAGCAGGAGTAGCAGCTTCCCACCTCCCTCCAAGCTAGAAGGCTGTGGGAGAGCAGTCTTATTGGGATCCGGGAAGTGGGCGGGCGAAGCCCGTCCACTGCTAAAGGGTCCCCCCCAGCCTAAAAGGGGGATCCACAGGACCTAGATACCCAAAAAATTCCGGGGGACAACTAATAAAATAACAGGGACAGGAGTGCGGTCAAAGGGTCAAAAGAAGGGAACCGGACGGGGACACCGAGCAGAGAACCCCGGACAGAGCCCACTGCTCCTCAAAGGCGTCAAGGGAGTCAGAGGACGCCGCCCAGAGGAACTCTGCCCGGATACGTGAACGGACCGAGGATCGGAAATAGGCCCCACAGTCACAGGAGACTCCATCGGCCAACCTCCTCACTCTGGTTTTGTAGATGGCCATTTTAGCTAGGGCCAGGAGGAGGTTGACCAGGAGATCCCGGGACTTTGTGGGGCCACGGATAGGGAGTGCATAAATGAGAAGGTGAGGGGAGAAGTGCAACCAAAAACGTAATAAGATATTGGTGAGGAGCCGGAATAGGGGCTGCAGCCTGGCACACTCCAGGTAGACATGTGCCAGGGTATCCCTCACGCCGCAAAAGGGGCAGGTGTCTGGGATTGTGGTGAACCGCGCCAAGTACACGCCCGTGCTCACGGCTCCGTGAAGGAGCCGCCAACTGACATCCCCGGCGGGCTTTGGGACTAAGATGGAATATAGGCTGCCCCACCGGGGCTCTGCACCCTCCAAAGGTGGCAGGAGGTCCCGCCATTTTGTATCGGGGCGGGACACGAGGGTGCGGGCGTGAAGGGTGTGGAGCACGAGAGTGTAGAGATGTTTTCTTGGCGCGGTTTGAAAACAGACCGGCTGCATCTTGTGCAGCCGGCTTCTAGTGAAGGGGTGAAGGGATCGGTTGGGTCCACGGGGGAGGGGTCCAATTAAAAGGTCCGGCGGGCCTGGGGTAGTGGGTGGGCGGGGCGTGCCCTCGTGCAGGACCCGGTCGAGATAAACCCGAGCAGCGGGCGGCAAAGCGGCCTTCACCTCCTGAAGTATGCATCGGGGAGTACAAGGTCTGGAAAGCCCCATGCGCTGAGCGAAGGTTAGGGGATCCAGCCAGTCTCCCCGGTCATAGTCCAGGAGGTCTCCGACTCTTGTGACCTCTGCCAGGACCAACCTCTGGCGCACCGAGCGGGACTCCGCCACCTGCAAACGGAGCTGGGGGTTGTGTAGCAGGGGCTCCGCGAGGAGATCTGCCCCCTCGGTGGCCGCCACGGACCTGCTCGTTGTAAAGAGTTTCCAGGTCCGGAGGAGGTCCTGGTAGAAGACCGGCAGCCCGGAGAGGTCTCGCGGAAGACCTCTCGGATGGAGATAAAGGAGCTGCCGGTCGTATCGGAGCCCTCGGAAGCGGCGCAGGAAGGCTTGCGCCAGTATGCTCCACGCCGGACTACCTGCACCATAAAGGAGCCTCTGCAGGGTCTGGAGGCGGAAGACATGGACCTGAGTAAGCAGACATTTGAGGCCCTGCCCTCCCTCCTCCACAGGTAGATGGAGAACCCCTGCAGGGACCCAGTGCAGTCCTGACCAAAAGAACTCCAGAATCGATGTCCGCAGGTTGGTCAGGAAAGCCGGGGCTGGGACCAGGGTGTTGAGCCGGTACCAAAGCATGGACAGGACTAGTTGATTAAGCACTAACGCTCTCCCTCGAAGGGAGAGGCACCGGAGCAGTCCTGTCCATTTCCGGAGCCGCTCTATCACCCCGCCCTCTAAATTCTGCCAGTTCTCCGGCGGAGAGGGATGCGTGGCAGAAAGGTAAACGCCCAGATAGAGCAGCGGACCCGTGCTCCACCGGATGGCTTGAAGCGCGGGTGGGCGGGGGCTCGCCTGCCGCCAGTCCCCTACCACCAAGCCAGAGCTCTTGACCCAGTTGACCCGCGCGGAGGAGGCTGCTGAATAGATGGCCTGGCAAGCCTCCACTCGCACCAAGTCGCCCGGGTCCTGGACCATGAGGAGCACGTCATCAGCATACGCCGACAGGACCAGCCGCAGCTCCGGCTCCCTCAGCACCAACCCTGTCAACCTCCTTCGGAGGAGACAGAGGAAGGGCTCGATCGCCAGAGCGTAGAGCTGGCCTGAGAGGGGGCACCCCTGCCGTACTCCTCGCCCGAAGTTGACCGGTTCGGTCAGGGTCCAGTTGAGTCTTACCTGACACTCTGCGGAAGCGTACAGCACCCGGAGAAAGTTCACAAACCTGCGTCCGAAGCCAAATGTCTGCAGAGTGCTCATTAGATACCCGTGATCCATCCTGTCGAACGCCTTCTCCTGATCTAAAGACAGGAGGGCGAACGACAGACCATCCCTACACCCAAGTTCCAATAGGTCCCGGACCAGATAGAGGTTGTCGAAGATACTGCGGCCCGGGACGGTGTAGGTCTGGTCTGGGTGGACCACGTCCGCCAGCACGGACCCTAGCCTCAGGGAGATGGCTTTTGCCACGATTTTGTAGTCCGTGCTGAGGAGCGAGACGGGACGCCAATTTCGTAAATCGCGGAGGTCCCCCTTCTTCGGCAATAAGGCGAGCACGGCTCGCCTGCACGAAAGAGGGAGGACCCTGCTCTGCAAAGACTCGGCCCAGACGGTGACTAGGTCTGGGCCCAGGACATCCCAGAACACGCGGTAGAACTCCACGGTCAGCCCGTCCATGCCCGGAGATTTATTGGTGGGCATGCGACGGAGGGCTTCCGAGAACTCGGCCAGAGTGAGAGGCAGCTCTAGCCGGTCTCGGTCGCCCACGCTGACCGTCGGGAGCTCCTCCCACAGCACTCTGCAAGCATTAGGATCGGTCGGCTCCGGGGAGAAAAGGCTTGCGTAGAAGGCTCTCGCCCTCTCGCACATCTCCACCGGATCCGTGAGGGGGGTGCCATCCTCAGTCAGTAGGCAGATGATATGTTTCTTAGCCCCCCTCTTTTTTTCCAGGGCGTAGAAGAAGCGGGAGCCGCAATCCATCTCCCGAAGGAGACGGATGCGGGATCGAACAAAGGCACCCCGGGCCCGATGGTCCTCGAGGCTCCGGAGCTCCTCCCGCTTCTCCCGGCACGCTCCGCAGAGGGGTGGATCCTCGGGGCTGGCGGCCAGACGCCTCTCCAGCTCTAAGACCTCCCGTTCCAACTGCTCTATCGCTGCATCCCTCCGTCGGCTGGTGCCCCGGGTGTAGTCACGGCAGAAGAGCCGGGCGCGCACCTTCCCTACGTCCCACCACCGCCGTGCCGAGGGAAAGGCACGCCGCTGCCCTCGCCAGGCCAGCCAGAACTCCCGGAAGGACGCCACGAAGCCCGCATCCTCCAGCAAGCTGTTGTTAAAATGCCAATAGGCCGGCCCCGGCCTCTCCGCGCAGAGGGAGGCTGTCACGGTGGCTATGTGATGGTCAGAAAATGGGGCCGGCCGGATGCTGGAGGAGTGGGCTCGTGTAAGATGAAAGCGTGATAAATAAATGCGGTCCAACCCGGAGTGGCGCGACCGATGGGCCTCCACCCGGACAAAGGTGAACGTGGAAGCGTCATCCGGGTGGTGGTCGCGCCAGACGTCCACCAGGGAGTGGTGTTCGACTATCTCCTGGAGGACGGCCACGGCGGCCTGGCTCTTCTCGGTTCCCGAGCGGTCCCGTTCCTCAAGGGTGATGTTAAAGTCCCCTCCCAGGACCAGGCACTCCTGAGGATCCAAGGTGCCGAGGAAGGCGGATGCCTGCTGATAGAATTGCAGCCGCTCCGGGCTCGCTGCTGGGGCATAGATGTTGACGAGGTTGACTACGAGCCCCTCCATTTGGACCCGGAGGTGCAGCAGGCGACCCGGCACAGCCTCGGCGACCCCCAGCACCTCGGGCCGTAGGTCGGGGGAGAACAGGGTCGCCACTCCACCCGTATGAACTGTGAGGTGGCTAAAGTAGACCCTGTCCCCCCAATCCAGCCGCCAGCTGTCTTCGGCGGTCGGATCCGTATGGGTCTCCTGCAGGAAAACCACAGAGTACCTCCCCTCTCGAAGGAAGGAGAGCACCTGGGACCTGCGGAGACCCATCTTACAGCCACGGGTGTTCAATGTTGCGATGGTAAAGGGTGCCATGAGGAGGGCTGGGGGGGATCCTCGCCGGCAGGGATGCTCGTGGCTCCCGGCGGGCCGCGTAGCAGTCCGTGACCCACCCCGTAGGTGAGTAAGGAGTCACGGAAGTGGCGGACCCGCTGGTAGGCCGCGGCGCCCTGTCTCCCGGTCCTTTTCCCCTCCCCCATGAGGGCCCTTGCGGCCCGGAGGATTTGATTAAAGTCCCCCCATCGCTGGAGGGCAAGCTGGACTTTGTTGCGGGAGCCACGGACGTCTTCTAGGAACTCCCGCAACTCCTCTCGCAGCGCATGGGGGGCTGGGGTTATGGTCTGGTTGCTTCCCGATGGGGCCCTTGGTACAGTCCCCTGGCCCAGCGGGACGGGCAGACAGGGTGCGGACCCCCGACGGGGCTCTTGATGGGTTGACCTGAATGCTGGGGCGATAGGGGGCGGCGGAGGGAGGATAGCAGCCCCTGGTGGGTCGGGACGGGCAAACACAAAGGCCATTCCCTGGGAGTCATCTGTTGGAAAGGGGAAGGAGACTGTCCCAGGGGTGGCAATAATATCTCGGGAGGTGGGCGGGAGAAGGGCAGGGGCAGGGGTAGAGGTGAGAGTCTGGGTCGAGAGAGGGCTCTCACCGATGCCGGGCGCAAGCTGTCTGGTGGATTTGGCAGCCACGGCATCAGGAGGTGGACTTTCTTCTGTAGGGTCCTCTCCCGGAAAGGAGGTCGAATGCTCCTCACCAGCGAGGGATGCCCCTGGTGGCTCAGGTTCCAGCCGCGTGGCACTGGCCGTCGCCTCAACTGGCTCGGTGGCTCTCAGCAGGGTGCCTTCTGCAGCCGGGTTGATGGAGGAGTCCAGGGGCTCCTCGGAGGTGGGAGCAGAAGAAACGGTTACGGGGAGGGAGTATGGGGAAAAGGGGGCTGGAAAGAAGTCGCCCAGATCGAGGCCCGCTGGCATAGGATCATCCTCCCCTTGGGTGACCGGGGTCAGACCCAGGGCCTCGATCTCCTCATATATAGAGGGGAAATTGTTTTCCGCTACCCCGGGATTCTCCCCGCCGGCAGCTGACGCGATGGTTACTTCGGTGCACACTGGGGTTTCAAATGGTCCCTCGGGGGTCTTGGAGGGGAGGGACTCCCGTGGAGGCGAGATACCGCCTTCCAGTGCTGCCACGTCTTCCCCAGCCGGATCTGGTGGGTGGAACACACCCATGGGTAGAGCGGAAGGCTCAGCATCGGTGCCCCCCTTCCTGGTCTTCCGGGGGGCCTCCGCGTCAGATGGGAGGAGCGGAGCTCGAGCCTTCCGCTTGCCCCGCTTCCCCTGGATTAGGGCCCAGCCCTCCATGGCATCATCTGGGGGCTGGCTAGCAGGGGTTGTGGCAGGGGGCAGAGGCGATGGCTCAGGGACTCGAGGGGGTAACGGTGGGGCAGCACAAGGGAGGGAAGATTCCCCTTGGGGCGGGCCCTCTCCCATGCTTGGCGGTGTCCCTGCCGCACCCTCCTCCACAGGCCCCGCCAGATTGCAAGCAGCGGGGGTGGGGTTTTCCCGCTCGTCTGGGCATAGTGGGGGAGGTACCCCTTGGGCCCGAGCGGGACCAATGGTGGACTGGGAAGGAGGAGGGGCAGTTTCGGGTGCCGGGCAGCCAGGGGCGTCGGCGATGACGGGGCCGGTGTCCTGCCGGGGCTCGGGTGTCCTGGATGCCTCTCCTTCCCGGGCCAGGGGGCAGACCCTCCGGACGTGCCCCATCGCCCGGCAGAGGTAGCACCGGGCCTCCCCCGTGGAATAATGTACCCTGTAATGCGTCCCCTGGTAGGGGACTAGGAAGGACCCCTCCAGTGCCTCTCCGTCGCGCGCCGCCGGCAGCAGTTGAAGCTGCACTTGCCGGCGGAACGAGAGGACGTGACGGAGGGCGGGGTCTTTGCAGCCCAACGGGAGAGGGCTGATGACAGAGATGGGCTTCCCCAAGGTAGAAAGGGCGGGTAACAGGGCGGCATTGGGGAGAAAGGGAGGGACGGAGGTCAGGACCAGGCGGACGCCCAGGTCCTCTAGCGGCTCTAAGGGGACGAACACGCCCCCGACCGCCAGGCCCTTCTCCACCGCCTCCTGGGCAGCGGCCTCCGATGCTAAGAAGAAGACGACCTTGCCATACATTTGGAGGCCGCCACAATGGCCGTGGGCCCCACCACCCTCGCCAACGCCCGCACATAGGTTTCCACGTGGGGTGAGGCGGGCACCAGGAGGCAACGGACGCCGTGCTTCCTTGTCATGGTGGGAAAGGGGCCCCGGCCGCTATAGATGGTAGCGGAGGCGGTGGGCTGGAGAAATGATGTAGCGGCAGGCGGGGGGGCTGCCGCCACCTGGGCGTATGCTCTGGGGGCCGGGGGAGGGACACCTGCAGAGCTGGTGGAGGGAACAGCGGGGAGGGGCGCCTCAGCTGGAGATGGGGCCGGGGCATCGGGGACAGCCCCTGCCATGGAGGGCCTGGTCTTTTAGCGGGGCCCTTCCCCTTCTTCTTCCCCTGGCCCTTCCCGCCGGCTGGGAGGACTCCCCGCAAATCTGAGGGGGTGATAGACGTGGCAGCAGTGGAGGTCACCCCGGTGCCCGTCGCTGCTGGTGCCCCAACGGGGGCGATGGCAGATGGTTTGGCAGCGGACGTAGAAGCTTGGGGGGGTGACAGAGGGGCAGGCGGGGGAGGGGGAGCTCGGGCTACTGGAGAGGTCTCACCCGTCTCATCCCCCGCCATCATGAACAAGGAGGAAAGGGGGACACCAAAAGGAGGAGGGGAGAGGGGAAGCAGGTCGACCACTCCTCCCCGCTAGGCTGCAGGCAGGGGAGGAGGGCGCCAAAAGGGGTGGGCTGGACGGGGGGCAATCAGGGGTTAGGGGTCAGTCACCGACACAAGGTGGAAATTCCGGCTCCTCTTGGTGCACTATGGGGGGCAGGATTCAACAACATTGAAGGTGCAGTGAAGAGGGTTGCAACTGAAATGGGGAGTTGCACAAGCGCCTGGGAGGGGGCATGGGCACATGGAGCGAGGGGCTAAGCGGTCTGGGGGTAGAACAGGGAAACCAAGGGGCTAGCTTCAGAGGCTGGGGCAGGGCAAACAAACAAAGGCTGCAGAAGGAAATGGGCGGGGCAGGCAAACAAACTGAAGCTAGTAAGGGGGGCTGGAGCAAAAGAGGAGGCAAAGCAAGTGGCAAATGGGGCAGGTAGTAAAGGGCAAGCTGGGGGTTAGGCAGTCCGGGGGGGCACATGTGCCCATGTGCACTTGCACAAGTCTTTTTTAGCTGGCTGCTGCTTCTGGCCCAAAGGGTGGAAATAGGGCATGGCAAGCCAAGCAAGCAGCTGAGTCCAGAGGCAGGAGCTGAGGCAGATGGTATACAGCCAGTGGGGGTGGTGGAGGAGGCAGCGGTGGTGGTAATAGTGGTGGGGGTTGGGGGGGGACACACAGATGGATCGGGGGGCAGCTCCACACCACACCCCCTTTGTCCCTACAAACACAGTCAAAACCCCCACCACAAGAGCACAGTTTGGAAATTACTCAGTCTTAGGGCCCCCTCCACGGTGGTCTGCAAAGTCTCTAGGTGCTGCCCCACTGGCAGATGATCCTCTTCTTCTCCTCCTTGGGCTTCAGCAGCTCCAGGCAGCGGCCTCTGCAGCAGCAGCAGCAGCTCCAGGAACTCCAGGTTGTAGTCCAGGCAGGCAGAATGGACCCCTCTCAGGTGGTGGTGGTATCCACAACTGCAGTGGCTGGGGTCCCTCACTCCTCCTCTCTGGGGAGTGGGCTAGCAGCCCCCTCCCCACCCCAGGGTTGCAGTTGCAGCAGTAGCAGCACCCAAGAATGGGGGGTCCAGTAGTCAAGTAGCAGAGATGGGGGGTGTCTGGCCCAGCCAGAGGAGCAGCTGGAGCAGCAGGGAGAGCTTAGGGCCTAGCAGCAGCAGGAGTAGCAGCTTCCCACCTCCCCCAAGCTAGAAGGCTATGGGAGAGCAGTCTTATTGGGATCCGGGAAGTGGGCGGGTGAAGCCCGTCCACTGCTAAAGGGTCCCCCCCAGCCTAAAAGGGGGATCCACAGGACCTAGATACCCAAAAATTCCGGGGGACAACTAATAAAATAACAGGGACAGGATTGCGGTCAAGGGTCAAAAGACGGAACCGACGGGACACCGACAGAGAACCCGTACAGAGCCCACTGCTCCTCAAGGCGTTCAGAGGAGTCATAGGACGCCGCCCAGAGGAACCTGCCCGATACTTGAACGGACCGAGGATCGGAAATAGGCCCCAGCACAGGCGACTCCATCGCCAACCTCTCACTCTGGTTTTGTAGATGCCATTTTAGCTAGGGCCAGAGGAGGTTGACCAGAGATCCGGACTTTGTGGGGCCACGATAGGGAGTGCATAAATGAGAAGGTGAGGGAGAAGTGCAACCAAAACGTAATAAGATTTGGTGAGGACCGGAATAGGGGCTGCAGCCTGGCACACTCCAGTAGACATGTGCCAGGGTATCCTCACGCCGCAAAGGGGCAGGTGTCTGGGATTGTGGTGAACCGCGCCAATACACGCCCGTGCTCACGGCTCCGAAGGACCGCCAACTGACTCCCCGGCGGCTTTGGGACTAAGATGGAATATAGCGCCCACCGGGGCTCTGCACCCTCCAAGGTGCAGAGGTCCCGCCATTTTGTATCGGGCGGGACACGAGGGTGCGGGCGTGGAAGGGTGTGGAGCACGCGTGTGAAGATGTTTTCTTGGCGCGGTTTGAAACATACACGGCTGTAGCTCCGTGCAGCCGCTTCTATGAAGGGGTGAGGGATCGGATTTGGGTCCACGGGGGAGGGTCCAATTAAAAGGTCCTGCGGGCCTGGGGTAGTGGGTGGGCTGGGCGTGCCCTCGTGCAGGACCCTGTCGAGATAAACCCGAGCAGCGGGCGCAAAGCGGCTTCACCTCCTGAAGTATGCGTCGGGAGTACAAGGTCTGGAAAGCCCCATGCGCTGAGCGAAGTTAGGGATCCAGCCAATCTCCCCGGTCATAGTCCAGGAGGTCTCCGACTCTTGTGACCTCTGCCAGGACCAACCTCTGGCGCACCGAGCGGGACTCCGCCACCTGCAAACGGAGCTGGGGTTGTGTAGCAGGGGCTCCGCGAGGAGATCTGCCCCCTCGGTGGCCCGCCACGGACCTGCTCGTTGTAAAGAGTTTCCAGGTCCGGAGGAGGTCCTGGTAGAAGACCGGCAGCCCGGAGAGGTCTCGCGGAAGACCTCTCGGATGGAGATAAAGAAGCTGTCGGTCGTATCGGAGCCCTCGGAAGCCGCGCAGGAAGGCGTGCGCCAGTATGCTCCACGCCGGACTACCTGCACCATAAAGGAGCCTCTGCAGGGTCTGGAGGCGGAAGACATGGACCTGAGTAAGCAGACATTTGAGGCCCTGCC